>NC_133157.1:28912500-29537500 GCF_040802235.1 Manis javanica | reverse complement strand
CCCTTCATCTCTAGCAGGGAAGGCAGTACCTGAATGGGTGAGCATGCAACTGAATGATGCCACGGGCATCTAATTGAGCATGTGTCATCTGAATGAACATGTTTAATATCAGAATGGGTTTGTGAAGCATCTACAAGTGATGTATCATCTGAAAAGGAGGTGGCATCTAAGGAAACACATGACTATGGAAAGATCAAAGTGAATAGTTTAACATATATAAGATTTAAGTAAACACTTTTAACAATGCAGTGATCCCATGTATCATCTCCACTTACATGTTTACTGTCTGATGAGGTTTGTGATATCTCAGGTATGACTTCTGAGCAAGCACATGCATGATCTGAATATCTATGTATAGTGTTTAAGCTTTTTACTATCTAAGTGAATGTTTTTTTTAAAGCTAATGTGTAACATTTTAGTGAACATGTTTATCACAGGCATTAGTAAGGATGTGATCTGAGCAGACAGGAGGAACATCTGAATGAAGACATGTAACATCTAGGTCAGTGGGTCTAAAACTTGAGCCTACACCAGAATCACCTGCCAGGACTTGTTAAAACACAGACTGCTGGGTCTTATCCCCAGAGTTTCCAAATCATAAGACCTAGGATCAGGCCCCAGAATGTGCATTCAGGTGATGGATATGCTGCTGATCTGTGAATTGCATTTTAAGAACCACTGTTTTAAGTATGTGTAACACCATGTGTCACATTTGAGTGTGCTGATTAACATCTGCATGAGCACATGTCAGATCTAAGCGAGCACATGTAATGCTTAAGTATGTATGTATTACCTGAATAAGTGTTGTGAATCTACACAAGCACATGTAACATTTGGATGATGTGTGTAGAATATAAATGAGCCTTAGTGTGTTTGTGAGGACATCTGAACATGCATGTATAAAATCTGAGGGTATGTGGAATATTTGAATGAGTGGGAGCCCCATCTGGATAGGGTGGGTAAGCATAACATCTGGAAGGTGTGTATGTGTTTTATACCCAAAGGCACTCTTTGTCTATTGGATTAGACATTCATCTATACAAATAATTACCAAAAATCTGGGAAAGGCAGAAATGGGTGTCCAGGGAACCAAGATGCTCACAAAACAATAGCTACATGAGGAACAGAAGCTACCAGAGGATGTGTGGATGGAAGAGGTGACATGTGAAGTCTGTTTTAAAAGTGATGAGGGGTACTCTAAAGTTATAGGAAAAGAGGTAGGTGGGAGAGGCATTTCTGTAAAAGGCAGCATAGGCAAAGGCATTGAACATAAAATAGCCTGACATGTTTGGGGAACTGCAGTAGTTTGAAATTTCTAAAATAAATATGAAGTGGGAGGAGGGAGCTGAAGCTAGTGTTCCTGAGAGATCAGATCATGGAGATATTTGTGGACGTGTTTTGTTTTTTTTTCCCCCAGTGAATGAGAGAGATCAATGAATGGTCTTAAGCAGGGAAGTATTGTGATCAGTTTATATTTAGAAATATTACTCTGGAGCCAGAGTGGAAGAGAGATTGGAAATGGAGCAGGAAGTCTACTGCAACATCTGTTTGACAGATGATGAGATCTTAAACTATAACAAACAGTGGATAGTCAGGGACAAAATTAGGAGCTATATTAGGAGATAAAGATGAACAGGACTTGTGGACCTGTGTACTGGGGGGATTTTTAGTATCTGGTGGAATGAATGGGAGAGACAGAGGAGGAGGGTAGAATAGATTAGAAGGGATGATGTATCTGCTATTAGACACCATTGATTTAGACACTTCTGTGACATTCAGAAAGGGGATGTTGTATAGTTGGTTCTGGAGCTCACAGTACAGTTCAAGCCAAAGAAAAATTTGGAAGTGACTTGTCAGTGAAACTACACTCATGGGAATGGGTCGGGCTTTGGTAAGAAGAATGAAGAGCAAAGAGGCCAAAGATGGGGAACCCCAGAGACCATCAGCGTTTGAGGGATGGGCCAAAGAAGATACTCCAGTAAAGGGTCATTAGGTGGAACCATCAGAAAGGTAGGGGGATGCCTAAGCATGTGACCTCATGAAACAGTGAGGAGGAGGAAATCCATTTAACTTCAATGACTTACAGATGGAGCTCATAAAACATGTTTGAAGAGGGAGTCCTGTGTTCCATCCTTGCTGTGCCACTGAGATCTTCTGAGGTTCTAGCTCATTAATGTGAGTCTCTGCGCTCCAGTTTTAAAATATGAAAAATGAGATGGCAGTCTCGACTATGAGAGGGTTTAAAGTCTGTCCTTGGCAGGCTCTGGAGTTGCTGGGTCCTGGGTTAAAATCCTCAAGCCATCATTTGTGAGTTCTTTGACCCTGGGGAGATTACTTGATCTCTCCAAACCTTAGTTTCCTATGAAATAAGTTTAACAGTAGTAGACTTGTTGGTTTATTTATTTATTTATTTTTTTGTGAGTATCTAAAGGGACAAGCTGTGTAAAATGCTTAGCACAATGCCTGGGACAGTAAGTGTTCAAACAAACAAACAAAAACCCATTAACAGCAACAGCAAAGCCCTATGAACATGATGACGAAGCAGGGAGTTGACAGAGACCATCTCTAAAGCCCCTTCCCACCCAGCACCCTTTGTGCTTGGTGGGTTTTCTCCTCCCAGTCAGTGATATTTTTGATCTGTGATCCTTTGGGCTCAGTAGACGTTTATGGCCTAAATATTGACTAGGAAGAAGGATTTGTTTTCTGATTTCTGACATATATTACACAGTCAAGAGAAAAAAATTCTAATGAAAAAAAACCCCAGCATTAAATACAAATATATTGAAATAATGTCTCGCCACACAGTCCTGCTCCTCCCCCCTCAAGGCAGCAGAGGAGCCTGTGTACACAGAACTGAAAGAGCATCTTCCACTAGTGACCCATAATAAATTGTTTCCTAGATCCAGGGCCTGGGACTGCTGATTATTTGTTTCTTAGAATATTGCAGTAAAATGAGAGCGAGTTACAGGCTTGAGGAAAACATCATGGCTGATTATTCCTCTCCCTTTTATCACTCGTGGTCAGAGGGTCTCATTGCTTCCTTTATGAGAGTCACACTGTAGGCATTTTTTCATCTGTGCAATATCTAGAAACGTGAGATTTACAAGAAGTGGATTATTAATATGGATCCCTGACTAAATTTAGGACCCAGCAAGGTGAAAAGATAAAGAGGTCTGACTTAAAGCATGTGGCACAGGGGAAGTGCGAGATGAGAAGATCTCACCCTTGTTGTGACAGTGACTGTTCTGCAGTGTGAGACCATCCTCATCTCCATGCAAAAGCCGGCTAATGAGCCCAAGGGGATTAAAGGCAGACCTGGGAATGGAATAAGAATTAGGTTTTACCTTCTAATCACTAATTTTTTATTCGTGGAGAATCCTAGGGTTGCATTTCTTTTGTACTATCTGAGCTGCTCACCTCTGTATAAGTCTTCTACACAACTCCTCACACTTTGCTCAGCTCACCTGCTTGAAGTGCAACGTTACTGCTTCTCAACCACTGAAAATACTATAATTATTATGGAAATATATTTTGAAACACACATTTTTATATGCAAGCATTAAGAAGGGATTATATTCTGATCATATATGGGATAAACTTAACGACAGTTCATCAGAAATAATTTACTCTTTGTTCCATGTGTGTGTTTAGTTATGATTGTAGCTCACATTTATTGAGCACTTTAAATAGCCTGTGCTTTTCCAAGTTCTTTATCACTTAATTCTTAATTAGGACCCCACCATTAAGACTACAAGGACAGTAGAGGGACAACATTGTATTTCTGGGTTTTAGATGCAGGTATTCAATAAATATCATTAAAGGAGACATATTGCATCAATGAATGAATGATTAAATCAATCAGGTATAGCATGCTGCATGTTTTCTTTGGGTGAAATGAGAGAACAAAAATACAGACAACACAGACAGACAATGGCTGCACCCCCGATGTGGCGCAGCACCTTTATTTTTATACTGCCTTTCTCGGACCTCAGACAAATGCTATACTCATCTTTCCCATCTCAGGGGGGACAGGCCAGAATATCTTGTTGATTTTCTTAGAAGCTGCCTAGTAAGCAGGGGCGGTGTTTTCACACATCCTCAAGGTCTCCCTATTTTCAGCGTGTGGCGTCTTGGCTCGTCTTCGAGAACAAGATATGTTTTTGTGGGCAGATAACTCCCAAGGACTGCACCGGTTGTTCTCAAGCTGGTGCTTTCCCGTGCTGCGTTCAGACATGGGGGAAGGTGCTTTCCCATTCTGCCTTCAGACATGTGAGAAGACAAAGGCCGTCCCCTATAATCAGGTGATCCACCTATGGATTGTGGGTTGTCTTAAATAATATATATCTTGCAAAGTCTTATTCTACTTTGTTTTTCTGACATATAACATTGAACCTGGTACCTGGTAGGTGTTCAATAGATGTTTGTTGAATGAAATAAATATATGCATAGATGAGGGTCTTGAATGAGTAGAGTGATTAGCTAATTTATTGTCCAGTTTGGGACTCTTTGTGAAGGCAGGCACTATTAATAATTATAGCAGGTTAGCAGGCATAGACCAGAATTGCCCAGACACTGGGAAATTTTATCACCCTATGGATAAAGATTATACCAAAGTAGATTTTTGACTGGGGGTGGGGAGAGCCAATATTGTAATGCAGTTCCCCTTAACATTTAAAGAAAATCTTGTCCTATGCCATACATTAATCCTAAATAATTAAGCCATACCTATTATTGACTTTGGAAGTCCCAAGATCCTTGTCTCTAAGAGGTCCTGAAGACTGGCAGGCAGTCTCAAAACATCCCAGAGACCTACTGGGTATTTGCATGGTGGTCTGAAGGGTAAATTGCTGTAATGATTTATAATTTTGTTTTTTTGTCATAGGGAAAGGGAATACACACCCCCTGGGAATGCTGCCCTAACACTCTTGCTTACTCGATGTTCTCAGCCTACTTTGAACTAGTGATTCTTCTTAGGACTTCTTTGGGTCAGAGTGAAGCCTACACTTCTATCCAGCACAGAGCTGGAGCCACTCACTTAGTCCAGACTAGAACTAGCCAGTCTCTGGAGCCACTGGTAGTGGGAGTGAACCAGGACTCCCACTGCCTTATCTCCTTTTTGTGGATCACAAAATCGTTTGGGCAAGCTAACTTTCAGGCAGAGTGGAAGAGTGAGTGTCAGAGTTAGAAGACAAGTGTCTGAAGTTATGCTCTGCCACTCAGATGGCTGTGTGAACCTGAGAAATTCATGTAACCTTTCTGAGCCATTTTTACTGATCTGGAAAGAGGTGTAATGCCTCACAACATGGGTGTTGCAGAGATCACATGGGGATTCTTAATGTGAAGGTGATTTATAAACAGCACAGGACAAACCAGCAACTGTAAAGACCTAAACAGATAAGCATGTCATAGCTGCTCTGGTCATCACTGTTGATGGATTACATTAGGATGCTACCCGGTTTAAGCTAATGTTTGTCCTTCTCTTTAGAAAATGGTTAATGATAACTATAAATTCATTTTGTCTGTTTTGGAATTTGATATAAATGGAATTATATTGTACATATTCTTGGGTTTTATTTTTTCTTATTATAATGTTCCTGCACATTTATTATGTCCCACATTGCTCTGTGTAGCCTCAGTTCACCCATACGCAATGCAATTTAGTATTCCATTACTAATTTGTCTTCATTTTTTTATTATAAGCAGCATTTCTATGAATGTTCTTGAACAGTATCCTTGCGAAAATGAGCAAAAGTTTAAGGGAAAACTTTCTGATTCACATCTTCAGTTTTACTAGATTATGTCTAATTATTTTCTTTAATTGGTAATATGAATTTATATACCCACTAAGAACATGTGAGTTTGCTGATTTCTATACATCCTAGCCAATACTTGATACTGTTAAACTTTTTAATATTTGCCAGTCAGTCTGGTGGTTATAAAATGGTATTGCATTATGATTTAAATTTGTGTTTTCCTAATTACAAAAGAGAATAATAGTTATCAAATACACTTGTCTGCTATTTGGATTCCCGCCACTCTAAAGTGACTCATAGTGATGTCTTTCACCTATTTTTCTATCTGATGATTATTTATCTTTTTCTTATTAATTTATTTGTATTTATAGTTTTTGGATACTAATCAACTGTTAGTTATACTTGTGGCAAATATCCTCTCCCAACTGACTATTTGAGTTTCCATGATTTTTCGTATGTGTATTTATGCTGAAAGAATTTTTTATCTTACTATGGTCAAATTTAATGATTTCTTCTAATGCTTAACATTTTTTGTGTCTTATTTATGAAATAATTTACTACCCTGGGCTCATAAAATATCCTCCTATTTGTCTTCTGCAAGCTCTGCAGTGTTGCCTTTTGCATTTAAGTCTTTAATCTACTTGGAATTAATTTTGTTGTATGATATGAGATGGATCAAATTTATTTATTTTTCCTATGGATAGCCAATGGTCCACTGCCAGTTTTTGGAAAGATCAACTTTTCCTATTGATTTGCAGTGCCAACTCAGTCACACATCAGATTTTCATGTATCAGTAGGTATGTCTTTCCAAGCAGCATTTTATTGTATTTATTTATTTTTTATTAAGGTATCATTGATATACAATCTTATGAAGGTTTCACATGAGCAACAGTGTGGTTATTATATTCACCTATATTATCAGGTCCCCTCCCCCACCCCATTGAAATGCATTAATTTCAACCTTTGGCTAGTAAATTTAACCTCTGTCTAAAAACCCCACTAAACACCAGAATTCCTTTATTATAGAAATTCCATCTGTAGAGAAAATGCCTGAACACTAGGATGATTTTCTAGTCAAAGAGATCTCACCTCTTTATGACATGACTAGTGTACAGTATAAATAAAATTTGAATATTAATATACTTCTCTAAATACACATATACACATGTGCACACACAATTCCTGCCTCAATTATTAGGACTAACTAAAATTTTCTTGTACCTTTCCCACACCCCACCCTTCCCATAAAAATGTAGAATAAAATCTTAATTGATCATTAAATTGGAGACTTGCAATATAAATATAAATAAAATAATATTTGTCTGATAAATTGAAAATAAGTCTCTGAGAAACATGAGTTCTTAAGATTCCCAAAGTGAAGTTTTCTATGCAGTCTAGTGATAGAGATTAATTTCTGCTTAGAAATTCTGTGAGATTTTAAATTTTTGTTAGATTTTCTTTTTTTCTGGAAAGCTAACATGACTTTTGTATGAGCAAATTTCCAGAAGAATTTTAGTGAACACTGAAGAAAAATTTCCTGTCTTTGCTGTTTTCTCTGATAGACATTAATTTGCTATGTTCTTTCATATTTTTCATTCTGGCATATTTTTAAATGGGGAGAATCATAGATTCATAACATGTCAGCTGTTGAATAAGACCTTAGAAATCATCTAGCTCAGAGATCCTCAAAGTGTAGTCCATGGATCTATAAGACGTTTGCAAGGGATGCACAAGGTCAAAATTATTTTCATAAAAATACTACTGTGTTGCCTGCCTCTTCCTTTTTACTCACTCTCTACTGTTCAGTGGATTCCCAGAGGCTCCAAGGCCTGTGTTACCACAACAGATTGAACGTGGAAGTAGACAGAGAATCCAGCTGTCTTCTGTTTACTAGACATGAACAAGCTTTGCAGAAATGGAAGAGTGTTACTTTTAAAATAATTGTTTTCTGTTTTGGAAAATATAGCTCTTTTTCATAAAATGTTTTTTTATGTTAACATGCAATGGATTTACGAATGTTGTCCTTGGATTAACAAATATTTTTAAATTTCTCATCTATTTTAGTTTGACGCAATCATTTTGCAGTAAAGAAACTGAGACTTAGACTTCCCCGTGTGCATAGTCGATGCATTGAAATCAGCATTTTCTTCTCTTCTCTCTTTTGACAGTGCTAATCATTCCTTAGGCACGTCTAATCCTGTGGGATCTTAGAGAGCCAGGGCTATGCCACGACTTCTGGCCTGAGCACCATCATAGCTACACAAATATGACTCAATGAATGAATTATTATTATAATGAATTTTACAGAATCCTTCTAGTATGTTCTTCAAGGGCTATAATAAGTAGCAGGTTCCTGCACAAAGCACTTGGTATTGAATTTTTAGAATTCTCACAGAAAGATTAAGAGTAGTAGTTTAGCAATCTGCAATCCTACTACCCAGGGATAATCACTGTTAATGTTTCTGAGAATATTTAAAACATTAAGTTTTAAATATTAGAGTACTAACCTATATTTTAATGAATTTTCATCATAATTAGCTAGGCATATATATTATCTGCCACTGAGTAGTTTATTCTTGACTCAGCACTTTCAAAGTCTCTTTGAATTCTTGGCAAATAGCCATGGCCATTATGTGGCTCTGGGTGACTGCTTTGGGTTGGGGACGGTGGGAAGACTTTATGTGCAGTAATTCTCCCAGCAAAGTATCACAGACACTAAACAGTTGGTCATTATTCACAGTGCCCAAACAGCATGGCTTTTGTTATTGTTTTAAATTATCATCTATAAAAGCAAGAGAATATGAATGTGAAGTAAAGGACATAAATCACAAAAATTTTTTAGCCAATAAGTTAGCTGAAGGATAGCAAGGATGAGATTTTCCTGTCCTCAGAATCCATTTGATGATTCACTTGGAGTTTTTAATTTGAGGTCCAAATTGAGTAGGTGATCAATCTCCTTATAAGTAAAGAAATACAAATGCATATAACAGAAATAATACAATGTCTTAGCTTTCAGAGTGGGAAGGATTAAAAAGTTGAATAGTACTCAATATTGTTAAGAAATATAAATAAATATAACTATTTAGAAGTAATGTCTGGCAAAATTGAAAGGCACATATCCATTTATTTAGCAAATTCCCTTCATGCTGATACATTTATGCAAATACTCAAAATATATGTACAAGAATCTTATTGTTTGCAATACTTAAAATGACATGAAACCTACTATCTCTCAGTAGTGGACTATAAACTCTTCTACATCCAGACAGCTAAGTCTAATGAAATCATTGAAAGGATGAGGTAGAGATAAATGCACTGATATTGAATATTCCCCAAGATATATTGCTAAGATATAGCATGCTACCATTTGTGTAAGTGTGCAGAATATATGTATAAATTGCATATATGCCTGTGTACAAATAGAATATTTCTGGAAGAATAAATCAGATGTAGCCAATGTTAATTTAAGAGTGGACTATAAGTTGGGATAGGTGAAGGGAAAAGAGACTTGCTTTTTGAAAAAATATGTCCACGTGTTACTTCTATGACTAAAAGATGTCCAAAAAAAGCCTTAAAATTTGTATGCTTTTTGATCCATTAATAAAGCTTTAAGGAATTAGATTTATGGAAATAATTACATATGGCTGCAAAGCCTTGGAAGATGTTCATTTGGCATTGTTAATAATTGTGAAGATTCAGAAGCAATATAAGTCATCAACCATGGAAGATGGGTTAAATGAATTACAGTGTGTTATTAAACTTAATGTGAGAGCCATATTGTTAGATGATGCTGTTTGAACAAGTATGTGTGATCTAACTCAAATATTTCGAATGAGATATACCAAAACATGATGAGTGTTGGGAGAGGGGTTAATTTTTTACTTTCTCCTTTTAAAATCTGTATTTTCTAAGTGCTCTACAAAGAAGGTATTGCTGTTTTTTTTTTTTTAAGTAACCCAAGTCATCTTAAGAAAAAAAAAAAGCCTAAGTCATTTAAATATTTCTACCAAGGGTAAATTAATCTCCTCTGAACATTATTAGAACATCTGATTGCATATTCTTATAACCACTTCTATTTTCTTGTTTCAGTAATGCCACTGTTTCTTGGCTTACATACAATAGAATTCTTGTAGAACTGATGATTTATGAAGCCCTGTATATTTAACAATCAATTACTTTAATAAAAGTATTTTGCAGTTTGGTGAAATATTTTGAGGATAGTATTTTTTTCTGTAGTACCTGTATTTGGACCTAAACACTGTTAAGTGATCAGTGTAATTTGATATGGTTTGTCCATATTCTGTTGGTGACAGTCTGGCATTTTATAAATCATTTTCATTTATTTTGGTAAAACAGAAAAACTATGAAGTACTGTCAGTGACTTTGTGAAGATTTCAGATATCAGGTGCTAAGACCTTAATCACTAAACTATACATCTATAGTTATAGATACTATAAACTGCAATTTTCTGAGTCTCATCACAGAGCAGCTTCTCTCTGCTTGACCTGGGGGATCAGTGGCGTTTTAAGGCACCCCCAGCCTGACCTGCCACTGACCCAAATATTAGAATGCCTTTGTAGTGGAAGAATGGAATAGAATTTATTCTCTCAAATACCAGTGCTTTAAAATAAATTCATCTTTGCTTCAATCTTTAATCCACCCTCCCCAACTCCATAGGATGCTTTATTTAAACAAATTTAAGCTCAGAGGATCATTTCCCTGCCCACATATATACACTCTTATCAACAGGCATACATGTCAATTGATAATCATACTTAAAGACAATGCAGTTTTACAATCCTATTTAAACACCCTATCTGTGTGTTAGCTTAACTCTTAGTTTCTATGACTCATACCACAAAAGCATTCAGGGTGGTAAAGATATTTCAGATTCTGCCATTTATAATGTATAATGAAGCACATGTCTTTATTTATATTAACATATACAGGAAATAGGTACTCCACACATTGAATTCAAAAGTGAGTACAGACAGATATAAAAGCCTACCTTCATAAATAACTTTTAGTTGAGACTGCCCATTTATGCAGTCCATGTCCACTGAGTACTGGGTTCATCTTCCCATAGGATGCAATTCTGGATTATTGGAGTTTGACTGCTGTTCCCATCTAAAAATATCCCAGATTAACAGCTTCAAATGCGAACAGTGTTTTTAGCGGTAATTTGACTGCTTCAGTACACTGTACTCTCTGTTGCTGCATTTAATCATTGTCTCCCCCCAGCCAGCATACAGAACCCGCACATCGCTACTTGGTTACCCCAAGCAGTGCAGAGCTGAGCTCGACAGTTTCCGTATGGTGCTTCACACTTTGGGACAAATGTGGAAATAAGGAATGCTGAGAGAGCACTTCTCTTCCTCCACATTGAGGTAGGAAGTGGCGCTGGCAGCTGTCTAAGTGCAGAACATCTGAGCAGGTGTGCTACAACTTCATCCTCACACTGTCAGATGCCAGGTGGTTGAGCTTGCTGGCTTGTGGTTTATCATTTATGTTGGAATAAACCCAGCAGTGGAGTCTGAGTCACTTCACGTGGGATGAAACAAACAGAACTCACCATTCACGGGTCTGTCTCACAATTTTTAATATTTATACTGAACATGGTTTGGGGTTTGAAAGATGGATCTTTTCCTCCAGTATTTTACTTCTTTTGGGAGCTGGCAAATCCTGAGTGATATGCCTAAGGCTTTGTTGGGACAATTGTCTATATGCCTGGGAACTTCAACCTTGACTGTCTTGTTCTTTTAGATACAGACATTCAGGTTTAGGAGGTGCTAGAAAAATAGCCAGAAATGGAAGAGGACATGACAGGAAGAATTTTATTCTTGCACAGATTCTTAAGCATTTTAATGCTTCTTACCCCAGATGATGTTTTAATAGGCTCCAGTGAGAACCCTAAGTATTGGCTCTGATTTACTCAAATCAAAAATATACTAAAACCAAACCCAAACAAAACATGATGAAACTGGGTCAGTGTTTTTGTACATTTTTGCCTTCAGACTCTTTAAGTGATGTTCGTTCTTTAGAAACAACAAGAAAGTAATATGAGTAAGAGACATATGACTATTATTTAGCTTTTTAACTTCAGGAAATACGTCACTCACTTTCCTATAACATGAACTAGAAAATGTATCATCCCAAGATCTTTAAAAATCAGAATTCAAATGTACCCATGGAACCCCAATTTGCATTCCTAATGGGAATTTTTTACAACTTCTTAAATGCCAGTATTCAATACCCCATGGGGGAAATGTGGCGGTGTGAAGAAAGAAGAGCAAAAATTCAGACTCTATTTTATGCTGATACTGAAGCTTTTTCATATGCAAATAAAAATCCCAAACCAAACCAAAACAAAAACCCTATCAAGGTCCTGTACTGTTGAGAGACAAGTACAATTTTTATTCACAAGAAACTTGAAAAAAATAATTTGTACATTTCTGCAGAAACTTGAGCCTCTATGGCTCTTTTGGTTTGAGGTAGAATCATGGGGAGGTCTCTGCCCAGCAATAAGTGGAGGCAGGCACGGGGCAGCTGCAGAGGCCAGGCCGGGAGGAAGGCTGGGAACCTGGGAGTTCCAGAAGGTGGGAAGCGAGGAGGAGGGGCAGCAGTTGGGGTAGGGGAAGGCCGTGAAAGGACGGACAGTAGGGGCGGTTTGGGTGGCCCTATGGATCAGGTGGGCAGCAGTGGACATATCCTGAAGAGTGGACAGGAGTCTGAAAATAGGTAGTATTGACAAAATCAGCAAGGCAAACAGTAACATCAGAACCCAGGGTTCAGAGTCTGGCAGTGGCTTCCCGTGGCACGTGGGATAAAATCCCAAGTCCTTGCCAAGGCCTGCAAAGTCCTGCACAATCTGGCTCCAGCTTTCCCCTGTAGCCACATCTCTCTCTGCATTCCCCATTACTTTCTATGTCCCAGCAAATTCACCTGCCTATGGTTCTTCCAACATTTCGAGCTTTTCCCTGACTCCAGGCCTCTCACATGCTATTTCCTCTTTCAGGGACCAACCCCTCATCTCCACTTCCCATCATAGTCCCCAAACTGGCTCACTCCTACTTCTCCTTCATGCCTCAGCTCCAGTGTAACCCACTGCAGAGAGGCCTTTCCTGACCTTTTCGTGTATGAATAAAACCCCTGCCCAGCTATGCTCTGTCACAGTCTTCTTGAACCCTCTACCTGTCAGCCATGTGACCTAGGTCCTACCATCGTCCCCAACATAAATGGCAGCCTGAGACCCAGAGAAGTTGAGTAACTTGCCAAAATCACATGCTAGGAAAAAGTGTATCAGCCAGGATCCCACAGAGAATGTCGTCCCTGGTATACTGGATTTGTCTGATTTAAGGCGACCTTAGCCTGAAGATCCAGGAAGCAGACAGGGCTATGCGGAGAGGCTTCCCTGCAAAGACTGGGGCCTTGGGTAAGGAATGTAGCTAGCCCAAGGTGACCCTGCAGAGAAGGAGCAGGTGAGGGATACTAGACCACACTCTGCTTTTCCCCTCGACCCCAGACCAGGGCTCCCCACTGGAAGCAGGACTAAAGGAGCCAGCTGATGTGATCCACCAGGTCAGCCCTTAAAGTGAGAAAGGTAGATCTGGAGACAAGCAGCAGTAGAATGGGGATTTGAACTCATCTGGTTCCAAAATAGATGCTCTTAACATTGACATATGTCTGCCTCTCTGGTGAAAAGTGCTTCGCTAGGGCTGGTCCTGATTCAGTGAAGACCTGAATGGCCTGCCAGGAGTTTCAGTTCCTCCTGTACTCACTGAAAATAGTAAGTGGATGAATCTAAACACACTTCTCTATAGGGAAGAGCTAAGGACCATTTTGTTAATTAGCACTTTTAAGAGGTGGAGGAGAGGTCACCCTTTTATTTTGCTACCTCTTGTATCTAATTATGGTTTTCAGCGTAGTGTGAGGCTGGCAGCTGCTGGAGAGGACTGCAGATAACATAAGTGTCACACTGCCGGGCCAGGCTGTGTTTGACTCTGCTGCTATGTCTTGCACTGTCCTATCTCTGCAGCAAGGAAGGATGTTCATGCAACAAACTTCATTCCATTCCCACAGCCAGGTGAATAGAATGCCCTGCTCACTCCTAGAAGGTTGCTTTTTTCTTCCCAAATGGAGCTTCAGGAACATACCAGAAAAGAGGCAGCCTAAACATTTCCATATAGCTGTGCTCCAAGGCTGACTCACACAGAGGATCAGCAACCTGCATAAATTTAGCCTAAGAGGGAGGCTGTGCTGGTTATGTGCACGGTGACTGATTCCAGGTATACCATTATTTACTGAGTGCTGACTGAGGGCCAAACCCCTGGGGCCACAGCAATGAGCAGAACAGATGTGGTCTCATCATACTTTCAGATTTTACTTTTGGAAATACAAATTGCCAGTTGAAATTGAAGGATGTGTCTTTTCCTCCCTTAGGGAATACAAGGGAGGGTAGGGAATCAAGCTTTAAAAAAATCATAGACTTGAGACACATAAAAATCCATATTGCATATAGCCTTTTTAACAACTACTACTTAAGACCTGGTGGTGAAATATGCATATATGCCATATGGCATGTGCACATATGCTTTTGATCAAATAACTTGAATGTACACTTTACCACATCCCATCTTAAAGAGAGGAATTTCTTGCTTTCTTTACACCTGTAGAATTCCCTCAGATTTTGCTAAGACAATACCAGCAATATTAGTAAGTCACTCCATTAAGGACAATCACTTTTTGCTGAGTTCCTGATCTCTTTTCCTTCCCTAACTTTTGCATTTTATTCAAATCCTCTGGTTTTTCAGAAAATGAAAAGGAAGCTTCTGTAGAAGCCCCAAATTTTGAAAATTCTCTAGGAATGACCACAAATCCCAACGTGTCTTTATGGTCAAATGTCAATATCATCTAGACAATTTAATAAATAACTACATGAGGGGCACTTAGCTATCTGTAAGGCAGGCAATCAGGAAAAACCGTGGTTGTGTGCAGGCTCTGAAATCAGATGTATGAAAACCTTAGGCAGGTTATTTGGCCTCTAAAGTCTCAGTTTCCTTCTTTTTAAATGGAGATAATAAGAATACCTTTAAAAGTCAGTTGTGGGGGTCAAATGCCATAATGTACCTAGCATGGTGCCTGGCACATTGTGAGCACTCAATAAATGCTACTTAATCCTCTTCACCACTCTAGTTATGTCTGAGTCGCTATTCCTAAATAGGTGAGGCCCTAGGATATTGGGGTTTTCCTGGCCAAGAGTTGCTTCATCAGGTGCTGTCATACAGAGACAAATTTTACGTTGGCAATAGTTTCAAGGGGAAAGTATAAAGGAACGAACTGCATGGCAGCCACTGGGGGAAAAAAGATTAAGACCAAATGTTCAGAGTAGAAGCTGGAGTCTTGGTGCAGAAAAAATTATCCAAGTAAAACTAGCAGTTTTGATTTCTTAGTAACAATGTAGGATACAGATGATCAAGAGACTACTGAAGGTGTGCATGACCTGTCCTGGGTAATAATGAACACGAACCTTAACTGCCATGTCACAGATGGGATACAGATGCTGCTGGCTGGGTTAAGGGGACCTGGATTTGGTTGGGATCATAGGAGGGAAGGGAAAGAACAGAACTGTTCAAGAGAGAATGCATCTGGCGTCACACCTCAGAGACCAAATTGGCTTTCCTGAGAACAGGGACTAAGAGAGAGAGCTGAGAAATGGCACCAGAGATGGAGAGATGAGAAGGAGGAAGCCCAGGAGATCTGGGACTCATGAAAGCTGAGCCGGGATGGCTGGACCTCTCCCTCTGGGTTCTGGCTGTCTGTTCTGGGAGATGCAGTTGTGCCCTCAGCTGGACTAGCAGATGACAGAGTGCGCTGAGCAGGCTGTAAGGAAGGTGGGGGAAGATTATGGAGTCTAGTCCAGATCCACTAATGGCTTTCTATTTCAGCCTATAGACAATGGAGAGCCATAAAATTCTTTTATTATTTCCTTTTTCTTTTCAAATAAGCAAGTAGCATGATAAGATTTCTGTTTTAGGAAGACTGCCTTTAAATGCTGCTTCTTATCCCCATAGCCTTCATTTAAATTGCATCTTCCTGTCATCCCCATACAGCTTGGCTCTGGCCATGTCATGATCTATGTTATAGTTCTATTTTTCCATGACTGTCTTCCCCTTACAATTGTGAAATTCCTTGAAGTCAAACCCTGTGTCTTAGATTCTGATGCCTTCAAAAAAAAGGTGGGGGGTGGGGGCAAAGACATGAAGGTAAAGTGCAGAATTGGATGACATCCCATGAGAGGTTTGTTTCCAGAAACTTCTCAAGCCCATGGGCTTTGGGGGCTCAGGTAGACTTACCCCTCTCCTTCACTGGAATTGGGCCCATGGGACTGTATCAGCTATAATTACGCATACAGCACTGGAAGCTTCCTGAGAGTCCTTTCTCTCTGTCCTTCTCATCTGTTTTTCCAACCTTACCATGTGCTTGGCACAAGGCACTCAACATGTTTAGTAAATGAAAGGCTGGTAGCTCTTCTTTGAAGATGACCTTGGATGGAGCCTTCGGAGTGGTGCCTTCCCCTGTGTGATGGCATCCATAGTGGTATGCTGCTTTGGCAACGTGGAAGCCCATCTGGTCTCCTGGGAGATGCTTGGAGTAAAACCATACACACACTGCCCAGAGCTGAAGAGCAAACCTTGATCATCAGTTGTGGCCAGAAGAGGGCAGCAGAGGGCTGCCCAGCAAGGTCCAGCCTCTCCAAGGTGCTTCCCTCTGGAGGCTATTGAACTACCAGGAGATTTCTCTGGAAGGAGGAACTGAGAATGCAGAGTTGACAGGCAAATGCTCATAGGCAACCAAGAAGAGTCAGTAGCCCCTTGGGATAAAGTTTGGGCTTGCAGAGAAATCAAGGAGCTGGCCCCTTGACAACCCTGAAGTAGGTTGGGCCTACCTGTAGGAAACTAGAAACTTGGGCTGAGCATGTGGAGAAGCGACCAGCCCAGCATCTTACACAACACCTTTGCCTTATGCAGATCTCCAGAGTCCTTGGTAGGCTGGATGAGACATCTTCCAGAGGACCTCAAAGAGAACCTCATCTGGTCTTTAGGCCTTTACCTTGCTTAAAGAATGCAGTGGCTCTGGGCTCTGGAAAAATCCTCTCCCCATCCTCTTCCCTCCATCCCTCCCCAGCTGAACACACATTTCTATCTCATCTATTTGTTCCCTAGCCAGCTGTAGAGGCCAGTCCTCCACTTCTGTAAAACTCAGGTTTTGTTAGCAACTCAACAGCTTTACTACAGGCTCATCTGCCTTCATATTTACTGCCATGACTAGAATTTAGGAGATGTGCCTCCCTACTTTTAGGCTGTGCTCCATTGAGTTTTTGCTAACTGGCTAAGAGAAACCTCTGAGTTCTTTCTGGTGGCAACTTTAAGTCCCACATCTTCACAACTGAAGTAGTGTTCCAGCCTCCTCTTACTACGGCTGTCCAGGAGGAAAAAATATCTTTACATTTATAATAATAAAGATAATGACATGCAAAGTGTGATTAAGAGATATGGAATGAGATAGACTCACTCTCCCACAGTTTCATCTTCTTTTTTTCCCCCTACAACAGCCAATGGAATCAATTATTGTGAACTCCTGTTGCCAGCCTTGCTGGTTAGGATTACTTCAGTCTTTATAATTTGTGTAGAAGAGGGACAGTGTTTGAATGTTCTATTTATTTTTTCCAAGTTCATTGCCCAATGTATCTTATCAATGTCTCTGTGTTTTTATTCTCTAAGTTAATATGCCTCAAAAAAGCATCATGAATATCCTTGCTGCCTAGAGTCTCACTGCCTGCTAAGTTATCCTAAATGGCTTACCCTGGCCCTTCTTTCCACAGTTGTTAGCGACAGGTGCTATTGACTGAATGGCTGGGTGAGTGTCTGTTATATAGTAAGTACCATCCCCTTCTGATATCCTGTGACCACTCCATTTCTTCAGCTGAACAAAGGAAATGGTTAGCATCATATTCTTCCCTCTTTAAGAGATGTAAGTGTGGGGTCATCAGCAAAGGAAGGGTTTGAATGTCTGCTCAGCTACCACCCACTTGGCTTCAGAATGAGGCCTCTGTATCCTGGAGAGAATATGACCCTATGAAAGCCTTGGGCAGAGCGTATGGAGAAAGGACCTATTGAGTTTTTACTTACTGGCTGAGAGAAACCTCTGAGTTCTTTCTGTTATATCCAGGATTTGGCAGCTCTTTGATCTCGTAACCACAATCACATCTCTTGCATAGGACATACTGGGATTATTCTTGGTGCTCAAAGAACAGAATCAGAATCCATCAGTAGCTGATTCCTACAGGGAGTTGAATTTGGTCTCAACTTAAAGAGGCATTTTCTAGGAGTTGAACCTGCCTAAGACAGATGAGGCGAATTCACAAGGGGGTGAACTCTGATCACTGGGTTTAGGCAGAGGCTGGAAGGCCACTTAGCAAAACCGGTTCTCTCTAATACTCAGTTTCTAAAGTCTTTTATAGCATTTAGGACACATAATGGTTATGGCCCTCTAGAAAGGGTTTCTTACAAATTTCAGCAGAATAGGGCAATGCATCTTAGAAAAAGTCTCTAGCTTCTTTTTACCTGATGAAGAATAAATTTACATTCATTGAACTCTTATATGCCAGCTACTATGCCAACCATTTTATATCTTTTAATCCTCACAAGAACCTGGCTGGATAAGGTTTACTCTTTTCCTTCCACAGGTAAGGAAACTGAGACTCAGAGAATTTAAGTCACACATCTAAGTTCACATCCTGGTAGAGCCAGATCTCTCTGAAGGTCTGTCTTTTCAACACATCAGGCCACCTTTAATAAAGAAAGCTATGTTTGCCAGAGCTCTGTCCTGAGTAGACCATGCCTTTCAGTCACAAGCAACAACGTTTACAATAGTTGATTCATAACCAAGGAGCAGTTTGTAAATGCTCATAAATGACTGCAGGGCAAACTTAGCTCAGCTTTGTTCTACATTCACCTCAGAGCCGGTATACAGTGAATCAGTCCTCACACTCCATGTTGGCAAGTGGACAGGATACGGTGCCCAGGGAAGGGGAAAGATAATTGGCTTCCTTAGATTTATAGGAGTCGCATGTTTTTTATAACTGGTGATGCTGTGAGAATTGTGAGTGTGGGCAAGTGAAACCAATGAATTCTTCCAGAGGTAGCAGCTTTTGCCCTTGTGGATGCTGGCTGAGTCTCTCTCCTCTTCTTTATATATAAGATATGCACTAGGCAAGCTGTCTGAGAACTGATCACAAATGGAGCCAGACAGTGTAGTTAAGTACTTCCATGAATTTGTCATTTCAAGAATGAAGAGGCCAGAGTCATCCCCAGGAATGTGGAAGGAGCATTTCCGTGTGCTATCTGGAAAGCTGGAGCACATTCAGTCAACCTTTTGGTATTTATTTCCTTTATATAAAAACAGACATTGAAACTTGGTTTGTATTCATTTGTTTTCCAGGTTAGCTCTTGCAATTTGCTTCAAATGTGCAGAGAGGGATTTTTCAGAAGTAGTATCTGAGCCCTAACAAGGCATCTTATCTGGCGGTCTTCCCTGATCTGTCACCGAAGGCTGATCTCACCACAGGAACACTGTCGCACATCCTAACGATATATGCCCTTTCCAGGCATTCTAAAACCTGCTCATCTTCCCTTTGTTGTACAAAAACAGGCATTGTCTACCACTGTTGGTTTTCATAGTATTACAAGCAATCAGTTAATTGTACTTGCTACATACCCGGCACTGTTCTAAGAACTTTTTACCTAAACACAACTTTGTGATGATTTTTGTTTTAAGGAGGGAGAAACTACATCAAGTTTAATTTTTTTCCTTAATAGAGTAGGGGAAAAATATTGAAATAAAATTGCCTGCAAGATTTATAGTGACTATTTAATTTATTAAAAAAAACAGTTTCAACAAGTATAGTCTACAACTTATCTGTAGGGTTGTTTCTATTGCTCACCTTAGTTTCAGACTTGTTTAACAATTCTGTAACTGACCAGAATTAATAGTAAGTATGAGACAGCTGGTATCCCTGTGAAAAGAATTTTATTTATTTATTTATTTTTATTTTGGTATCATTAATCTACAATTACATGAAAGACATTATGTTTACTAGGCTCCCCCTTCACCAAGTCCCCCCCAAATCCCTGTTCACAGTCACTGTCCATCAACATAGTAAGATGCTGTAAAATCACTACTTGTCACCAAGTTCACAGTCATTGTCCTTCAACATAGTAAGATGCTGTAAAGTCACTACTTGTCTTCTCTGTGTTGCACAGCCCTCCCTGTGCCCCCCCAACACTATACATGTTAATTGTAATGCCCCCTTTCTTTTCTTCCCGCCCTTATCCCTCCCTTCCCACCCGTCCTCCCCAGTCCCTTTCCCTTTGGTAACTATTAGTCCATTCTTGGGTTCTGTGTTTCTGCTGCTGTTTTGTTCCTTCAGTTTTCTTTTGTTCTTATACTCCATATATGAGTGAAATCATTTGGTACTTGTCTTTCTCTGCCTGGCTTATTTCACTGAGCATAATACCCTCTAGCTCCATTCATGTTGTTGCGAATGGTAGGATTTGTTTTTTCTTATGGCTGAGTAATATTCCATTGTGTATATGTACCGCATATTCTTTATCCATTCATCTACTGATAGACATTTAGGTTGCTTCCATATCTTGGCTATTGTAAATAGTGCAGCGATAAACATAGGGGTACATCTGTCTTTTTCAAACTGGAGTGCTGCATTCTTAGGGTAAATTCCTAGAACTGGAATTCCTGGGACAAATGGTATTTCTATTTTGAGCATTTTGAGGAACCTCCATACTGCTTTCCATAATGGTTGAACTAATTTACATTCCCACCAGCAGTGTAGGAGGGTTCCCCTTTCTCTACAACCTTGCCAACATTTGTTGTTGTTTGTCTTTTGGATGGTAGCCATCCTTACTGGTGTGAGGTCATATCTCATTGTGGTTTTAATTTGCATTTCTCTGATGACAAGCAAATGTGGAGCATCTTTTCATGTGTCTGTTGGCCATCTGAGTTTCTTCTTCAGAGAACTGTCTATTCAGTTCCTCTGCCCATTTTTTAATTGGATTATTTGCTTTTTGTTTGTTGAGGTGTGTGAGCTCTTTATATATTTTGGATGTCAACCCTTTATTGGATCTGTCATTTTCAAATATATTCTCCCATACTGTAGGATACCTTTTTGTTCTATTCATGGTGTCCTTTGCTGTACAGAGGCTTTTCAGCTTGATATAGTCCCATTTGTTCATTTTTGCATTTGTTTCCCTTGCCTGGGGAGATATGTTCAAGAAGAGGTCACTTATGTTTATGTCTAAGAGATTTTTGCCTATGTTTTTTTCTAAGAGTTTTATGGTTTCATGACTTACATTCAAGTCTTTGATCCATTTCAAATTTACTTTGTGTTTGGGGTAGACAGTGCTCCAGTTTCATTCTCTTACATGTAGCTGTCCAGTTTTGCCAGCATCATCTGTTGAAGAGACTGTCATTTCCCCATTGTATGTCCATGGCCCCTTTATCGAATATTAGTTGACCATATATGTTTGGGTTAATGTTTGGAGTCTCTATTCTGTTCCATTCGTCTATGGCTCTGTTCTTGTGCCAGTACCAAATTGTCTTGATTACTGTGGCTTTGTAGTAGAGCTTGAAGTTGGGGAGTGAGAACCCCCCACTTTATTCTTCCTTCTCAGGATTGCTTTAGCTATTCAGGGTCTTTGGTGTTTCCATATGAATTTTTGAACTATTTGTTCCAGTTCATTGAAGAAAACTGTTGGTAATTTGATAGGGATTGCATCGAATCTGTATATTGCTTTGGGCAGGATGGCCTTTTGATGATATTAGTTCTTCCTAGCCTAGAGCATGGGATGAATTTCCATTTGTTAGTGACCTCTTTAATTTCTCTTAAGAGTGTCTTATAGTTTTCAGGGTATAGGTCTTTCACTTCCTTGGTTAGGTTTATTCCTAGGTATTTTACTCTTTCTGATGCTATTATGAATGGAATTGTCTTCCTGATTTCTATTTCTATTAGCTTATTGTTAGTGTATAGGAAAGCCACAGATTTCTGTGTGTTAATTTTGTATCCTGCAACTTTGCTGAATTCCGATATTAGCTCTAGTAGTTTCTGAGTGGAGTCTTTAGGGTTTTTTATGTACAATATCATGTCATCTGCAAATAGTGACAGTTTGACTTCTTCTTTACCAATCTGGATTCCTTGTATTTCTTTGTTTTGTCTAATTGCCGTGGCTAGGTCCTTGGGGAGAGTGGGCATCCCTGTCTTTTTCCCGATCGCAGAGGAAAAGCTTTCAGATTCTCGCTGTTCAGTATGATGTTGGCTGTGGGTTTATGATATATGGCGTTTATTATGTTGAGGTACTTGCCCTCTGTTCCCATTTTGCTGAGAGTTTTTATCATGAATGGATGTTGAATTTTGTCAAATGCTTTTTCAGCATCTATGGAGATGATCATGTGGTTTTTGTCTTTCTTTTTGTTGATGTGGTGGATGATGTTAATGGATTTTCGAATGTTGTACCATCCTTGCATCCCTGGGATGAATCCCACTTGGTCATGGTGTACGATCCTTTTGGTGTATTTTTTAATTCGGTTTTCTAATATTTTCTTGAGTATTTTTGCATCTATGTTCATCAGGGATATTGGTCTGTAGTTTTCTTTTTTGGTGGGGTCTTCGCCTGGTTTTAGTATTAGGGTGATGTTGGCTTCATAGAATGAGTTTGGGAGTATTCCCTCCTCTTCTATTTTTTGGAAAACTTTAAGGAGAATGGGTGTTATATCTTCTCTGTATGTCTGATAAAATTCCGAGGTAAATCCATCTGGCCCAGGGGTTTTGTTCTTCGGTAGTTTTTTGATTACTGCTTCAATTTCATTGCTGGTAATTGGTCTGTTTAGATTTTCTGTTTCTTTCTTGGTCAGTCTTGGAAGGTTGTATTTTTCTAGGAAGTTGTCCATTTCTCCTAGGTTTCCCAGCTTGTTAGAATATAGGTTTTCATAGTACTCTCTAATAATTCTTTGTATTTCTGTGGGGTCCATCGTGATTTTTCCTTTCTCATTTCTGATTCTGTTGATTTGTGTTGACTCTCTTTTCTTCTTAATAAGTCTGGCTAGAGTCTTATCTATTTTGTTTATTTTCTCGAAGAACCAGCTCTTGGTTTCATTGATTTTTGCTATTGTTTTATTCTTCTCAATTTTATTTATTTCTTCTCTGATCTTTATTATGTCCCTCCTTCTGCTGACCTTAGGCCTCATTTGTTCTTCTTTTTCCAATTTCGATAATTGTGACATTAGACCATTCATTTGGGATTGCTCTTCCTTCTTTAAATATGCCTGGATTGCTATATACTTTCCTCTTAAGACTGCTTTTGCTGTATCCCACAGTAGTTGGGGCTTTGTGTTGTTGTTGTCATTTGTTTACATATATTGCTGGATCTCCATTTTGATTTGGTCATTGATCCATTGATTATTTAGGAGCGTGTTGCTAAGCCTCCATGTGTTTGTGAGCCTTTTTGCTTTCTTTGTACAGTTTATTTCTAGTTTTATGCCTTTGTGGTCTGAAAAGTTGGTTGGTAGGATTTCAATCTTTTGGAATTTACTGAGGCTCTTTTTGTGGCCTAGTATGTGGTCCATTCTGGAGAATGTTCCTTGTGCACTTGAGAACAATGTGTATCCTGTTTCTTTTGGATGTAGAGTTCTGTAGATGTCTATTAGGTCCATCTGTTCTAGAGTGTTGTTCAGTGCCTCTGTGTCCTTACTTATTTTCTGTCTGGTGGATCTGTCCTTCGGAGTGAGTGGTGTGTTGAAGTCTTCCAGAATGAATGCATTGCATTCTATTTCTTCCTTTAATTCTGTTAGTATTTGTTTCACATATGCTGGTTCTCCTGTATTGGGTGCATATATATTTATAATGGTTATATCCTCTTGTTGGACTGAGCCCTTTATCATTATATAATGTCCTTTTTTATCTCTTGTTACTTTCTTTATTTTGAAGTCTATTTTGTCTGATACTAGTATTGCAACACCTGCTTTTTTCTCCCTGTTGTTTGCCTGAAATATCTTTTTCCATCCCTTGACTTTAAGTCTGTGCATGTCTTTGGGTTTGAGGAGAGTCTCTTGTAAGCAGCATATGGATGGGTCTTGCTTTTTTATCCATTCTATTACTCTGTGTCTTTTGATTGGTGCATTCAGTCCATTTACATTTAGGGTGATTATTGAAAGGTATGTACTTATTGCCATTGCAAGCTTTAAGTTTGTGGTTACCAAAGGTTCAAGGTTAGCTTCTTTACTATCTTACTGTCTAACTTAACTCGCTTATTGAGCTATTATAAACACGGTCTGATGATTCTTTATTTCTCTCCCTTTGTATTCCTCCTCTTCCCTTCTTCATATGTTGGGTGTTTTGTTCTGTGCTCTTCTTAGGAGTGCTCCCATCTAGAGCAGTCCCTGTAATATGCCCTGTAGAGGTGGTTTGTGGGAGGCAAATTTCCTCAACTTTTGCTTGTCTGGGAATTTTTCAATCCCTCCTTCATATTTAAATGATAATTGTGCTGGATACAGTAATTTTGGTTTGAGGCCCGTCTGTTTCATTGCATTAAGTATATCATGCCATTTTCTTCTGGCCTATAGGGTTTCTATTGAGAAGTCTGATGATAGCCTGATGGGTTTTCCTTTGTAGGTGACCTTTTTTTTCTCTCTGGCTGCCTTTAATACTTTGTCCTTGTCTTTGATCTTTGCTATTTTAATTATTATGTGTCTTGGTGTTGCCCTCCGTGGATCCCTTGTCATTGGAGTTCTGTGTACCTCTGTGGTCTGAGAGGCCATTTCCTCCTCTAGTTTGGGGAAGTTTTCAACAATTATTTCTTCAAAGACACTTTCTATCCCTTTTTCTCTCTCTTCTTCTGGTACCCCTATAATGCGGATATTGTTCCATTCGATTGGTCACTCAGTTCTCTTAAAATTCTTTCATTCCTGGAGATCCTTTTATCTCTCTCTGCATCAGCTTCTCTGTGTTCCTGTTCTCTGTTTTCTAGTCCATTAATGGTCTCTTGCATCTCATCCATTCTGTTTTGAAGTCCTTCCAGAGCTTGTTTTATTTCTGTATTCTCCTTCTTTAGTTCTTGCATATTTCTCTGCAAGTCCATTAGCATGGTTATGACTTTTGTTTTGAATTCTTTTTCAGGAAGTCTGGTTAAATCTATCTTCCCGGGTTCCTTTTCAGGGGAAGATGTAGCAGATGTTGAAGCTGTCTGGGTTAGTCTTGTCTGGATCAAATTTTTTTGCCTTTTCATGTTGATAGGTGCAGTGGTGAGCTATTGGCTTTCTGTCAGCTGGTAGAGCTAAGGCTTTCTACTTGCTCCTGGCCTCTTTACTGGGACGACTGTGACCCCTAGTGGCTTGTGTTGGGCAATTGCGTGTAGACTGGGTCTCTGTATCTTGCCGGGCCGGTATGGAGGAAGCTCCCTTGCTGTGGGCGTGGCCAGCCTCAGGCTGCTGCTCTGCTATGGCAGGGCCCCAGAGGGGTAATGGATGGGGGGCTGTTTGGCTGTTTACCTCCAGGAGGGGTCTCAGAGCTGTTGCCCAGGGGGTTAGTGTGCCCGGAGTTCCCTGGAATTTCCAGCTGCTGGACTGTGACCCAGAATGCTTCCATCCAGCTGTGGGGTCCCTGTCCCTTTAAGACTTTCAAAAAGCACTCACTTTTCTTTGTCCCAGGGGCGCCGGCTTCGGGACCCACTCAAAGATCTTGCTGCCCTGTTTCCCTAGTATCCAGCACTCCACGCATGCACTGTGTCTGTGCTCTGGTGTGGATGGCTGGGGCTGGGTGTTTAGCAGTCCTGGGCTCCCTCTCCCTCCCCGCTCCAACTCCTCTCCTCCCGCTGGGAGCTGCGGTGAGGGGCCTCAGGTCCCGCCTGGCCAGGGCTTGTATCTTACCCCTTTCACCAGGCGCTGGGTCCTCACAGGTGTGGATGTAGTCTGGCTGTTGTCCTGTGTCTTCTGGTCTCTTCTTTAGGATTAGTTGTATTTGTTGTATTTTCAAAAATATGTATGTTTTTGGGAGGAGATTCCCACTGTCCTACTCATGCTGCCATCTTGGCTCCGCCTCCCAGTTATCTGTGAAAACAATTTTTTAGAGAACTGACCCAGAGTGAACTGAATTGGAGTTGGCGCTTTTTGTCTATTACTTTTGTCTCCATCAACATCTAGCCTGTCTTCCTTCTAGTACCTAGTGAGTGTCTGGTTACTCTCAAAGACCCAAACTGCTGGCTTGCAGGTCTGTCCATGGACGCCAGATCAGTATTCTTCTATATCTGTTTCCAGAATTGCAAATAGTGACAATTAATATAAGTGGCTTTGTAGTAAGTGCAATGTTTTATGACCTCATAAGAGCATTCTTTTCCTTATATCTGAATTTACTTTCCATACAGTACATTCACCTGGGCTTGTGCCAAGGAATTGGTGTCCCTGAAGCCCTTCAAAGACTTTGTTATGGGTGCCCCACATACACCCAGCCAACGTATCTCTGTATTTCCAAAACCCTAAATAGGGTTTCATGTTCTTAAGATTGAGACCAAACATTAGAAATCTGAAAGTCCTCCAAATTAGAAATGTTGAAGAGTTCTACCTGTAAGTCTGTTCTAAGACTTTTAAGACACTAAGAAGTAGTGCCCTACACCTTCACAGTAAGGCCTCCAGGCTTTGACGTTGGACAGCCTGAGTCTAGTGCTGCCAGTGAGGGCGAACGTGGGTCACCGTAAGTGTACCGTGCCTGGTGCTGCGCATTCACGGGCTGGGAGGGCGTCCGAGGAGAAGGCGGGGTGGAGCGAGAGCAAGCGGTTAGGTGGAGCATCAGTTCGAGAGGGTCAGTGGAAAGTAGGGAGGGCAAAGAGGAAAAAAGGAACCCCATCAGATGGGGCCGTCGGCTGCTGTGTGGGTGGGGACTAAGGCTGAGAGAGTGTCTAGAAAGGGGAGTTCAGGGGTTCTGTGGGGATCTGGGAAAGAACAAGCCCTCTGGGACAGTGAGAAGTTTCTTGGAGAACCTGGGTGGTATGTCTGGAGATACACTTAAAGAATAAGTCTGGGGCCGCTCGTATTGGAGAACTGAGAGGGCTGTGGCTTACATGGAGCTACAACCAGAACACCCAGCAGTAAAGAAATTTTAAGGAAGAAACCCCCCCGCTGGAATCATGATTCTTCCCAATCGATCCTTACAGCTTTTTGTTTAAAAACTTAGAGAAGTTCTTTTTTTTAAAAAAGATGAATGCTTTTTTTAAACAGGTGAATAGAAATCATTTTCCTTTGAGATGTAATGATGATCTTATCTACTGTAGTCATATCTTTTTATCATCTGAGTCAGTCTATGGGAGACAGTTTATTGGGTGCCGAGCTTAATTTCCAATTGCTGCTTTGAAGGCATGGTAAACCTGCACTCTCTTAAAAGCAGCGATTGGATTTTGTGTTTGGCACTCAGCGGAGTGCAAGTTAAACATGACAGGGGCTTGATTTTCATTCTGTGATGTACCCAAGTTTATCAGTGCAATCTCTCAAAATATGTAAGTAATTACTCATTTCTTTGACTAAGTCCTTATAACTTGCTGGTTTGACACACTTCTCTGAGAACTTTGGAAAATGCTTTCATAGTATGTTGTCTTATGGTTTGATGTGGTCCATTCACATTCTAACCTGTTACGAAGAACAGAGTGGTTAAATAACTGACCTAAATTAATCCAGTCAATAGAGGATTATGAAACACCATCTTTTTCATCTGACAATACAAATCCTGTTGTTCTTGCAAGGTTGGTACAAAACCTATCGTTCCCAGAAGTTAAACCTGACTAACTATACTTAATAATGCTATGGCTTTATTTTATATACCTCCTTTAAATCATTTTTGTCATGTCTAACTATCCTATCCTACCATGCCATATTACTCCTTACTGTATTTACCATGTTTCATAGATATAGATGTACGTCTGTACTAAAGGTGCTCTGACTACTCAGTTGTTTCCCCAGGTAGACTTTGAGCTCCATGGGATAGAGTCCTTTGTCCTCTAATTCTTTAATGCCCCTGTGACCCCTTGCACAGGGTAGAACACTCAGTAGGGGGGGTCTAAGAAATACTGTTGAAAATTAAAAAGACTGACTATATCGAATATTGGCAGAGATATGGAGCAGCTGGAACTCTGGTGAGAATGTAAAGTGGTACATCCATTTTAGAAAATAGTTTGGAATTTGGTTTGTTTTAAAGTTAAACATGCATCTACCATGATCCAACTGTTCCATTCCAATTTATCCAAGAAAATGAAAGCACACATTCACACAAAGGCTCTTACATAAATATTCATAGCAGCTATATTTGTAATACCCCTAAACTTGAAACAACCAGAATACCTACAAGTGAATGGATAAGCAAATTGTGGTATACCCATATGATGGAGTATTATTTACCAATACAAAGGAACTATTGATACAAGCAACATGGATAAATCTCAAATAATTATACTTAATGCAAAAAGTCAGACAAAAGAGCACATACTGAATGATTCCTCTTATATAAAATTCTAGGAAATGCAAACTAATATATAGTGACAAGAACTCATGCAGTTGCCTGGGAATAGCAAGGCAGGGGCTGTAGATTCTAACGTATTGAGGAAAATTGTGGGGGTGATGGGTCTGCCTGTTTTCTTGATTATGATGACAGCTTACAGATACATACATATATTAGAGGTCATTAAATTCATATTTTAAATATGTACAGTTTGTTGTTAATTATACCTTATGAAACTGAAAAAAAAAGCAAAACCATGTACTGAAACTATCCTGCCTGTCTTCTTATTTCTGTGGCAAGAAACTTCCTCATTTTGACACAGGATAATATTGAGCCTATGGGGGCATTTAGGTCAGAGCGACCTGGTGTGATCCAAGATTTGCATCTTACCAGCTGTGTAATCCTGGGCATGTTACTCAGTGTCCTTAGACCTCTGTTTCCTCTTCTATGAAATGGAGCTAATGATATAGCAACCTCAGAGGAATGTTATAAAAATTAGATAAAAAAAGGTCTGGCACTTCATAAATGGTAGCTATTATCTATTATGTATTGCTAAGAACCTTTTTTCTTTTTTGTACTAGACTGGCACACATTTATTGAGACCTTTCTCAGCAAAGCAACTAACAAAGATCAGAATATGCTTGAAAATATAAATAATACAAAATCACTTCTGGGCACCTGTCCACTTAATTCTGCGTTATTTTGCTAATCTGAACTAGCAGCATGTGTGTTCAAATATTTTGCGTTGAGGCTAGGATAATACAGAGAATGTGTATTGGGGGCAAAATGGGAATTGAAGAGCTGAACAGCACTGACATGTACTTGGTGGGTTTTGGTTTAAACAGCCTGACTTTAAATGGGAGTTCAGCCATTAACTATTTATATGTGAAGCTCTGGACAGGTAACTTCTAAAATCCTCTGTTGACTCATCTGTAAAATGTAGATGTCACTTCACACATCACAAATTTGTTGTGACAATAAATACTTATATTATAAATAATTTCAAGGATAAATATATGTGTAATGGCCTCTATTCCTTCTCTTATTCTGGATAAGGCCCATGACGTGTGTACTAATTATAAACAAATGATTTAACCTGACCTTAGTGGTAAATTTAAAAAGTACTTCTTAAAATGCCTTGATAAACTCATTCTGAAGTAATAGTATGTGTGTGTAAATTAGATTACCTCATCTCCCAAATTCTTCCATAAATATTTCTTTGAAGGAGAGAATTTTGTCTCATTAAGAACTAAGTGGTAGAAGGCAACTAAAGCAGTATGTTTCGCAACAGCGAAGGCAGGTGGCCAAGCCCCCTAATTCCTAAGGCGAGCCCACGTTCCTTGGCCCAGCTGTATCCATTTGGGGCCATCAGGTTTAAAGCGAGACCACCTGAGGGGAGCCGAGCCGGGATGCTCGTCCGGGAGGTGGAGGCGGAGGCGGAGAGCGGCCACAGGGGGAGGTATGTGGGCGCCCCTCCGGGCCGGCAGCGGCTGGCCCCGCTCTGCCGAGTGCTCGTTAGATGCCAGCATCCACCCATGGGTATGAAAGCTTAGCCACCACTTGCCTTCTGTTTCTTAGCTCACTTTCTACTTGAAAGTTTGAGACAGGGCCAGCACTCTAATCTTATTTTAAAAATGGGAAACAGAGTCTTAGAAGAACAGGTAATGAGGAACTTTGCTTTGAAAGAAATTTTTAGCAAAGACTAACACTATTAACTCTGCTCAAATTACCTGTGCCCCATCCTTTCTCCTGTCACTTACCAGCCATGTGAACGGGCACAAGTTATCTAACCTCACTTTGTCATGGTTTCCCACCTGTAAAATTGTGGTCATGACAGTGCCTACCTCACAGGGCCACTGACGAATGACATGCGGTAAAGCCAAGTGTTCAGAGCAGTTCTGGGCTCCTGGAAATGCCGTGTCCTTGTTGGTCAGTGCTTTTTGAGCTTTTGTTTAGAAGGTTTCATGAGAAGAGATTTGCTGTTTGGGGATTATCCCAGCTTTCCAAAACTATATTCCTTCTGGATTATTTGGCTAGTAGCACCTTATGTCATTGCAGTGGCTTTCAAACCAGAGGAAGCTGAGGGGGCTGTACACAGAGAACTCCTGAAAGGCTCATGAAGAGATAGAGATCAACTAACCAAATCTGTGGTACTTAGGGGTTTTGTTTTGTTTTTTTCAACTTTCTTTTTTCCTCCATCTCTGGGATTTTGTCCTGAATGATTACCCTAGGATTATGGTGCATGTTATCTCATGTCTAAGCTTGGGCACCAGATTCTATCATGTTGCAGAACTGTGTGGGTGAACAAGTGTTTAGCCATGATAGAAATCCCTTGAAATCTGCTTCAATTAGGAAACTATTATAAAAAGATAAGCTTAAGTAACAGTCTTAGGAATAAGAGTTTTTTCTTTTCCAATTGTTTTATTTGTAAAAAGAATGATATTCATATCTATATATGAATATATGAATATATAGATATGAATATATATATGAATGTATAACATTCACAAGACAGTTTTAGGCAATCATGAAGATTAAATGATACAACTATGTAAATGCTTATCGTTATGCCTGGTGTGGAGGGAGCATTGAATAGAGAGTAAATATCACTGTTCCTCAATGGTTTTAGTTTAAGGAATATGAAAGATCCATGCTCCAAGAAGGACCACTATTGTATGCCTCTTGCTCTTGAGGTTATCCCTATAGGGCAGTGAAGGAAACTACAGCAAAGTAAAATCACACTTAGGCCTTATGGTAGGACTGTGTGGTAGTTATGAACCCAGGCTCTGAATTCAGAGAGCTTGGGGTCAAGTCCCAGTCACTCTGGGAGTCTGAGCAAGCTCTTTAACCTGTGTGTGCCTTATTGCTTTCATCTGCACAAGTGGGTCCACAATCCCACCTACTGTACTGGGTAAGCTGTGAGAATTAAGTGAGATTATAATTTATAAGGCACTTGGAACATAGAACTGGCACATTGAAAGCATTCAGTGTTTGAGTTGCTAATATTCAAGAATAGTCAAGAAGTTGTAGTTTGTAAACAATATAGAAAGACTCAAATTTAGGTTTGATGTCTGGGGAAATGTCTAGGAGTTTTGTTCTGTATGAAAACAAGGTTGGCATCCATTAATAGCTTCTACTTGTCCTCAAGCCAAATAGACTGTATATCTGTGTACTAAGCCTCTGATTGCTGATGCACCATAGAGAATGTAGAACTTAAAGACTTAAAGAATCTGCTATTTAGTTAAGAGATAAGCCTAAGTTACAGGAATAATTTGAGGGCAGCATCAGATAATGTAGTCAAGTGCTAAGTGATATACTATAGTCTGTAAGTAAAAGGAAAATGGGCAAGAAGGACAGGTAACAGAGACACTGGGAATAGCTTCTGGGGACCATGGTACATGACTCAAGAGTTTGGAAGGGAGGAGGAATGGATCCCCGTTCTAGTTCAAGAGAACACCAAAAGCAAAGGGGAGGTGGGAGCATTGGCATGGTGTTTGTGGAGGAGAGAAGCAGAGGAATGACTAAACCCCCAGGATTAATCAGAGGGTATCAATGAGCAAATAGGATGGAGATTGTGGGTATGGTGTACAGGGTAACAGGAGACTGCTGTAGAGTCAAGTTTATGGTTTGACTCACACCCCTCCTCGTTTTATAGATGAGGTGACTGAGGTATAAAGAACTACTTTGCTTAATCACTTAGTAATTACTCAGCTGGTATAAGACCCAGTCAACCCGGACTCCTTGGCTAGTGAATTTACAACTGCATCATTCTGTGGGGTCAGATTACAGAGACCCCCAAAAAGGGCTGGAAAAATTCCCCTGTCTATATTTCCTAAAGTGGAAGAGCTTCCCTATCCATATTTCCCAAAGTGAAAGCAACAAATATTCATAAGCCACCCAAGCAAGGGCCTCATTGGTCCCCAACTGGAAACACCCCTTCCCAAATAGGTAATTTGAATATTGGAGCCCTGTCCTAGAATCCAGTTCTGATTTCCAGGGCAAAGTCTTTCCATTGCATCACATCACTTGTACTTATTTCTCTTAAGGATCTCCTTATTTCTATCCCTACCAGGCTAAATGACTCAGGTTTTTTTTTCCCCCTTGAGCGTATTTCTTATTCCCTCTCACTTTAACCAAATCCCTCAAGACCAATGAAACATTACCATCCGCTTTAATGAGGCTTCCAGGATTGTACTCGCTGTCACTCCCTAAACTCTGCTATCTGGAGTTTGTTTTGCCAGATTGTGTTCCTGAATCATGTAGGTCATTAGATGAGAAAGATGTTTCCCTCCTACCCTGAGTCACCTCTGGCTTCCACACGGCAGGTCTGCTGCTGGAGTCCTTCCCTGACAAAAGCCAGACACTCACATCGTGTGGAGATGCGTTTGCTGTGAAGTTCTGGGGCAGTGGCCTCCGCCTCACACCTTTCAGTTTGCGCCCCCCGCCACCGCATGCCCGTCAGGTTCTCCACGAGGGAAGGGGCAGCAGGGGGGTCAGCTGTACACTAACACGACCATAGTATATTTTACACGGTTGTGCCGGGCAGAGGAGGCAGGCCACAAACTCTGCAGATAAAATGCATGAGTACACAGTATGTGCTGTCATTGAGGTGACAGGAATTTTGGGAAGTTTCTCTGCTTTTTTTTTTTCCCCATCAACTTTAATTCCTCTCCTTCACCTGTGAGTGGGTGTAAATTACTTGAGTTCTTTTCCTCTCCTCCTCCTCCCCACCCCTTCCCTCCGTTTCCCTTCACAGCCTTTATGGCAAGTGAATCAGCATGGGGGGGAGGGGTGTCTAATTACCTCATCTTCTTTCAGCGTTTATCACCAGCCCACTTCCCTTTGAAACCTGAGATGCTGCTGCATGTCGCAGAGTGCCCAGAGCACCCTGGAGAACCATATCATATTCACAGGAACGGCTCATGCTGTTGGTGGAGTTGAGAGAATTAGTGCAGGCATATTAATCAAGTCAGAGACTGATTTTACTGGATGTGTTAAAATTTGGGAAGAAAAGGAGACCTCTGGGTTCTCTGCTGACCCTGTTTGATGCTGTTCAGCACATGGTTTGCAAGACAATGTTCTCTTTTCCTCTGACTATAAGCTGTTTTTTTTATCACTCTAATAAAGCTTCCAATTTCTGTACTTTTACTTACCTTGTTACTGTGGACTCTCCCACTTATAAATCCCTCCTATTCAATTTTTGGTCAACCAGGGGCATGTGCCTTTATCAATTGCCTTTATTCTTCTTATGTTTACTTTTGAGAGCTTCTTGTACTTTTAGGTATGAAAACGTTGTGTGGTTATTTTAAACCATAATCACGTGGTGAAGATTTGAATGTGGTTACCTGGTTTCTTAGTGACAGCTTCTGGCTCTTCTGACCTGCAGTCTAGATGCTCTCCTCATAGCCCTTATTCCTTTAGGCCTTAAGAGCAGTCAAGGGGTGACATTCTTTGGCTGACTACGTGGCAGATCTGGTTGGAGATGTCCTGCACATTGGGCTTGGGAAATACATACAGGCAAGAAAAGATGCTACTCGTAGGGAGAGGTGCCACGTTGGGTTGAACAAGCTGTTAGGAGGACTGCCACCTGAGAGAAGTCAGGAAGAAGACAGAACAGCCCAGCCAGAAGGAATAGAAGCTGGATAAGAAATAAGAATTAGCTGGGCAGAAAGAGATGGAAGAATATTAAAGGAGAGCACACAGTATGAGCAGACACTCTGCTAACCTGCAGTCAGCCTTTAGGACAAGCTGCCAGTTCCTGTGGATGGAGGTGGCCCTGAGTTTGGACACACAGCTTGGCGAGCAGAGAGTATACTTAGTCTTAGCTTCTGCTTGCCTCCTCAGTTAGAGCCCCTGTGCAAGGCACAGCCTGCATGCTATACATGGCAGCTGGGCGTACTGATCAAGAATATGCTTGAAAAGGCAGTGGTACAACTTTCAGTATGTGTCACGCCTGGGCAGCAAACAGTCTGCCTCTGAAATGGTCATATTATAACATTCCTTTCTCTAATGGTGGGGTTGAGTTCCCTAATGTCCGGGCCTTGTTTGAGTCCCCCGAGGAGCCCTGTGTGTGTGTATACTTATCCCCACTGTGGACGTGGACAGGCAGGATCATGAGATCAAGCTGCTTGCTCACAGAGGCTGCATGACATCAAGGAAGTGGCAGAGTCGTGATTTAAATCCAGATCCTCTGACTGTAAGTCCTGAGCTTTTCTGCTCTCTCAGGCTATATGCATTGAAAGCATACAGAGAATAAATGAGGCTGTGTCTGTGAAGTATCATCACTGCTCCTCATACATATGCATAAGTAAGTTATGCCTATGCAATAATTAAGACAACTCTGGCATCTTGTCTATACCAGTATAACTGGTGGGTTCCTGCCACTGGGGTACCTTGGAGAGATGAATTCCTGTGCTTCAATTTCCTCTTATGTAAGCTGAGGCAGTAATATCTATCTCATAACTCACTGGGTTGTTAATAATTATATTTCTGAATATTAAACCCACAGGGCAGGGCTTCTGTTTCATTATCACTGTGTCTCCAAAGATGACAACAATACCTGGCGCAAATAGGTGATCAGTAAATATTTGTTGAAAGAATTAATATGTTTGGATGTTTACTGCATGCTGGGTGCTGGGCAAAGTGTTTTACAAACAACATTTCTTTTATTCCTTACCACAGAGCTGCAGGCTGGTTATTATACCCTCCATTTTACAGATGCAATAAAGACAGTGAAGTAACTCACCAGAGGTGTCACAGTAGTGAGAGGCAGAGCTCGGATTCAAACACAGCAATGTCGGATCCTAAAGCTTATGCTCTTAGCTACTGGAATTGTTGTAAAGATTAACTAAAACTAGGTACGGGACCTGGCACAATGGGTAACAGACATGCTTGAGTAATGGGACTTTCTCTTCTCACTGTAAATCTGAAATGCTTGATTACTTGTAAAATGTCTTAAGAATAAACAATGGTAAAGGATTTATTTGATAAATAACTGGAAACCTGATTTCTGAGGATTGACTAGCCAGATTTTCCCTCCCCGTCATGCTTTCCGGGATCACGGTTTCTTGGGGAACCAGTTGATGACTTTCTGTCCTCTAGTCACATGCCCCTCCTCAGCTCCACCGATGGTGCTCTCCCAGGTCTGCCAGTACGGGAGGCAGTGGTACTGGCCCCTTTCCAAGGAGGAAAAGGAGCAGCCCAAAGTGACGAACATCCCATATGGAGGAGAGCACAGTTCTGTCTTTATGATCTCATCCTAAGGGGCTTCATGGTGAAGCAATTAATACTGCCTTTGGTAGGCTTTATAAAATCTATTTGTTGTGAAGTAAATGATCTATATTTCTTCACCATTTGGAAACAAGAAATGATACATGGAAAACATTAAGTAGTTATAATGAATTCTAATGATTAAAAACAGTGGCTGGAGCCACCCTGCCTCCTTAATATGATGGGCAATCATGTACCAGCAGTAGACTGGGTCAGAAACGACCACGATGGAAGGAGCTCCAGTCCTACCAAGCCCCAACTACAGTGTAAGCCTGGAATACATGAACTTTGAAATAAAAATAGACATGTGGATTCGGATCCTAGCTCTGCCTATGGCCGGCTTTGTCATCCTGGGGGAGGTATTACCCTCTCTGAGCCGTAGCCGTTGTCTCGCACATGAAGGTGGTAATTCCTGCTTCGCAGGCACTCTGGGGACTAAAGGAGGCAGCAGGTGGAGCAGATGTGGTGGACTGCCTGGCCCGAGGGGAGCGCTGTAAAGAAGGGTCCTTCCCTTTCAGGCTGGCGGTGTGGCAAGTTGGTAGTCACATGGGCTGTAGGAGGTGATTGCAGAGAGGGTGAGGACTCAGTGTGGCATGCTCACATCGCGACTCGTGTCATAATGTTTGCGGGCATGGAAATATAAAAAGGTATATGTAATTGTTACCGGTAGAATGGACATTTTGAAGCAAAAGATGCAAATGGATGTGGGGCCAGAGTCAAGGGCTAAGGACCTGGAATCTGTATCCAGATCTCAGTGAGCTGGAGAGCTTTTTCCTGTCTGTGCCTCAGCTGTTCCCCCTAACACCCCTAATAAATGCCTACCACACATTCGCTACTTGCTAGAATCAATGAGTCAAAACGTGAAGCTTCAGTATCCTCAAATGAGCAGGATGATGAGCAGGCTGCAAGAGGAGTTGGAAAGATGTCATTGTCCCCTTCCACGCCCCTCCTGCTGTCATCTGAAAGGCTAAGACTAAACGGCTTTTGATGGGTGGGTTTGGCTTTTCCTAGAGACACAGAAAACAAGGTTAGTACATAGAAAAAATAGATACTGAAGCTGAGTTTCATTCATTCAACAAGTGCTTTTTTGAGGTCTACTATGTACCAGAATCTCTGTTTAGTACTGCCTATAAGAAATGCAGGTATTAGCAACACCAGCAAGAATGAAATAGCATTGAAATGATTGGAGTGGAAATTGTTAGGTGTGAAGCTGTTCTTTGACTTTTTTTGTGCATTGACAAGTGGTTAAAAGGCAGGAGAGAGTGCCTTATGTATTTATAGATCAGCCTCTTGCTCCAGGACTCCCCACCACTATTTACATAGCTCCCTGTCGTCTCTTCTGCTGTAGAAGGATAAGTGGTCCCTTCTAGTGGGTGCAGTATGGCAGCTGTTTAATGACACATAATGACATGGCATGACTGGAGAAGCCAATAGGATTTTTATACCCCTTAGAAATAGGGAGAGTGAGGTAAAAAGACAGCAGCCCCTTACCTCCAGGAGAATTTGACCAGTGTGTTGTGGGGAGGATTGTTTGGGTGGAATGTGTGAAAAACTTACCAGACTCCCACAGTTTGTATGTTTATTCTGTCCAGCTAAACAGGAGGAATAGCAACACATGCTAGGATGGGAGACGGAAATAAGCAGCAGTAACAAGACAAAGGCAGGCACGAGAGAGGATCATGTGCGCTGCTGACGATGGGCTCAGGGTCTGTCAGTAGGTAACACTCTCTGCTCAGAGGTGTTGCAGTGATGACACCTGGCAGAAATCCCATGAGAAATGGATCCAAATACAGAGGTTTCTGTCTAGAAGAAGATACAACCCTCCTGCATCCCTATGTAGGAGTGTGACAACGAGTAAGAATTCTTTGAATTGAAAATGTTAATTACCAACTACAAAGGGCATGTTATTCTGATAGACATTCTGAGATGGGTCTCCCAGGAGAACCTGTGGGATTCTCCTCTGGCTATAGGGAAGAAACCAGTCTGAAAATATTGGTTGTTCTGTCATGTTATTCAATCATCAGTATCATAAACTTTTAGGCTTAAACTGTTGTAATAGCTACGGCAGGATATTTCTGACTAATATACCATAATAAACTATTATGGGGGTTGATATAACAAGTAGAGCCACCATTTATTGTGCATCTACTCTGCCAGTCACTGGGTCAGTCTGTTGTGTGGATTACCTTATTTAATTCTCAAGGTTTATGATGTAGATATTATCATTGCCAGTTTTCAGATAAGAGAATCTTTAGGGAGATTAGGGAGATTAAGAACCTTGCCAAAAATCATACTGTATGTGGCAAATCTCACTACCCCCAGTTAGATGCAATTGAACTTGAGTCAAAGCCCAATTCTTAACTATAACAATGATTTTTTTCCCTAGCACAGGATGAGCAAGAGGAATCTAAGTTTAAAACTTATATGGCTATTGAATGAGGATTTGAAAAGAATCTAACCCATGATTTCATTGTTGTTCTTAGCATGAGACTAAGTAAAAATCATCAATCTAAAGAAAATTTGCTAGCTATAGGCAGATGTGGGAAAGCCATGAATAAGTATGTAAGTAATTGAAATTAGGAAACTGCATTAGGACGCAAATCCACCTGGTTCTTAAACTTCTATCACCAGCACCCTCTGTTCCTATGCTCAAGGGAAAACAACCCATGGATGAGAGAGGATTCCCACACCAGACAATTCCATTGTTGACTTGCTTTTCTCCTGTTCCCCTGCTGACTAACAGTATGGGGGGGCCGGGTGAGGGAAGCTTATCATTGCACCACATCATTGCATATTTATCATTCCCAGCCCTAATCTGGTTCTCTGTATTGGTCAGAAATATTCTGCAGTAGCTATTACAGACCTTTACGTGTTTCTCCATTTGAATATCTCTCTTGCTAGATGATCCAAGCTTTCTCTTTCTTCAAGGAAAGATCTCACAGAGTTTCTTATTTATAAGTAAATTGAGACCCAGAAAGTTTAACTTGCCCAAAGTCTCATTGCTAATAATGGTAGAACTGGGATTCAATCCTTGTCACTTTGGCTATTAACCATGCCATATTGCCTCTCTGGTTATGTATTTTGAAAGTGTTGAATAGGCAGTGAATGGATGAGTTAAAGAATATAACCTCCACCTTGGGCTGTTCCTGCCCATAGTAGCCAGGTCAGGTCTACCTGCACTTACAAAGCACATGATGAAGTTAATTCTTCTATCAGGACCCATAAAATGGAGGTTGGCCCAGTGGCCTGACCCAAATTACAAAAGTAAATCTGAGTCATCTTGCACTGCAGGAAACACATGTCAAGGAAACCTAATGTATGCCAATCGCAATCCTTCAATTCAGCTTTAACTAGCTCACTTACCCTAGAAAATGGGACTTGCTAGCTTTACAGGGAAATCCCAGACCTCCAAGCCCCATTTCCATGTTGCCTCTTCTGATGGCTCTATAAAGCTCACTCTTGCCCCAGATCCCTTGGGAGGCATGTATCCCTGCTTCTGAGGTTCTGTCCTCCCCCATCCATGGGTTGTTTTCCCTTGAATAAAGTACATCAAACTTGCTATTATATTATTGGTCTTGTCACTTGACACTAGGTTTATATTAAATGTGACCTGACTCCACAGGCCTTTGGAATTGATTTTACTGGGTTGTTCCATTCCCCACGGACACAGGAACGTCCTCTGTGACTTAGTTTTCCCTTTGCTCCAGCGTCCTGTGTGGCCAGAATGGCTGCTCCACCCACCCTTCCAAGTCTTATCCTATATGCCCTGTTGCACCGAAGGACAGACTCCTAGAGAATAATCCAAGAATATTCTGGAATCCTTCCCACACTCTCCTAAAACTTTATCTCTTGAATGTGTTTCCTTCTTTCATTTTCTGTTGTCACTTCCTAATTCCTTTGTGTAGCATATATTTTTATTGGTATTAAGAATTCAGTGAAGAACAAGAGAACAAGACAGAAAAGGGCTCTTGTCCTCAAGAAGTCCCTATTATAGGGAAGAAGACAGATTCTGAGATCCAGATTGTGATTAAATGAAGAAAATCCAGTACGAGTAGAAAAGCCACACTGAGGTTGGGGCACGTCGTGGGGCAGCCTGACAGTATTGATAGTTTCTGTGAAATGGGTGCTCATGCATTTGTGAAACCAGAGATCCTACTTAGGTGACTTTTTTTCTCTCATAACTTTTGCCTACTTGGACAGGCATGGAAAAGGTAGATGGATGACTTCCTTCATTTCTTCATCTCTTATGCAGGTCACTGCAAAAGTCTGCTAAGTGGTCCCCTTACTTCCAGTGCCCACCTATCTACAGCTCCATATCAATGCAGCATGTTTTCTGTAAAACACAGGTGTGTTATATTGTGGCTCTGACTAGAAATTTCTACTACCCCCTCTGCCTACAGCAGTGGTTCTCCAACCTTAGTATATCAGAATCATGTGGAGAGCTAACCAGACTGCTGTCTCCTCCTTTGCTCTAATACTTGGCGACCTCCAGTTTCTGATGCAGTAGGTCTGGGATGGGGACTGGGAATTTTCATTCTAACAAGTTTTCAGTTGCTTCTGGTGGTCTGGAGACCACACTTTGAAAACCACTGGCCTGAGGCACAATTTGCTGTCTTTCATAAACTAAGCCAGCAAATTTATGAGTTGCTTTCTCTACCCTCTCATTCATTTATATAAATAGTGTTCTACCAGCCAGACTACTTGCAGCATTTTCAACATGCCAGGTGCTTTGTCATCTGTTACCTCTGCTCATGCTGGTTTTCTTGCCTTGAATACTCTTTTCTTTTTTCTCCATGTGAAATCCTTATCATTTCAGTCTTTGTCCAAATACAGCTGCCTCCGGGAATCTTCCCTTATCCCACCATTTGGGTAAACCTAGTTTCTCCTTCCCCTGGACTCCCGTACAAATTTATACCTCTGTTTCTCATAGCATAACATAATTCTTTATATGTCCCTTGCTTTGAGGAGCTAGAATTTATTCGTCTCTGTACCGCCAGTGACCAGCACACAGCCGATGTTCAATACATGTTTATTGGCAATGACTGGTTAGGTAGGTGGATGCTTAAGGTGGTCAGAAAAGGCACCTCAGAGTCGAGTCTTGAATAAAAGAATAGGAAGAATACCGGTGGCAAGCCTTGTTGGACAGGAGCCTAGGGGACAGAAACTGAAGATGCCACAGGAGACTGTACCAGCTACTCCATCCAGCAAGCCAGTCCTGTGTTAAGAGATAAGATCTGTTCATTATGCAGGAAGAAAAGGAAAATGTTTGAAAATCTGGGTGTTCCATGTTCTGTCCTTTGCTCAAATTGCCTGGCAATTTTAATTTTTTTTTTTTGGTATAATTTGCCTGGCAATTTTAGAAACCAGAAAAGCATCGCTAGTGAAAGCACAGCTGAATAACCCGAGCAAAGAGTTTCTAAGCCTGAGATTCAGAAGGAATGAGTTCCTTGCTCCCCAGCAGGGGCCTGCGGAGCCATGAACAAAATCTCTCCTTAATCTTCCCCAAACAGGACAGAGCACATTGTGAGCCCAGTGATGACAGACCCTTATCCTAGGGTCAGCAGGAAAGGTCCCAACACATGACATTAGCATGTAGAGGAGACAGAGATGATTTGTTGACATTGATATTTTGTCATTTTGAAGGCTTGTTTCAATTCCACGTGGCATTAAGAATTTTAAAAGACTTCTCTTTCCAATATATGTTGCTTAATAAGAAAGGACTGAGATGTTTTAAGATTATGTGGTTGGGCAAAACCTCACCTCAGCAGTTCTGCCACAGTGTGCTCACAGCCCAGCCACCTGGTAACTGCTGAGCTCAATGGCACTGTGTGTATAGCTGAGGGTGGCTTCCATCCTCCCCCGACAAGAGAGGCCTGGTACTTGGAGTGACTTGTTGGCTGGTTGGCCTCATGTGAACTTCACTCAGAAGTTGCTCTGCGGCTCAGAGCAGGGTCCTCCCCAGTGCCTAGTGGTCTGGTATATTTCCAATGTCTGTGTATTTATAATTTGTGAGGAATGGCTTATGTTCATCCATAGGAAGGGCTGTCTGTGGGAATCACTGGGTCTCTGTCCCTGGGTGTGTTTTAGAAGAAGAGTCTCTTTCACTCCTGTGAAGGCTCCCATTTCTTCATAATACTAGGGTAAGATTTTCAGAGCAGCTTTGCAAATCAAGAAGGAGATGAGTTTTTGTACTAAGTGACTTTTTGACTCCTTCTGAGTCTTTTTAGTCATAACTTCTTGGGAAAGGAGCAGAATAGCAAAAAGCATAAAAGCAAAAGCATAAAAAGACAGACACTCGACAGTTAAGAAGAAAGAATAGCAAAATTTAGGAGGAGGAAAAGTGCTTGAATTCCCAGGAACTGGGACAAAGAGTAAGGAGTTCCAGGGAAGGAGAGGGAGGACCTGCAGGAGGAGGAGGAGGAGGAGACAGAAGATGAGCTTCGGGAGCTGGAGGTGACTCTGCAGGAAACCAGCAGCTGAGGCAGCAGGTACACTGGTGATGCCGGGGTTCTTGTTCGTGGAGTCGAAGAATGAACTTAGCAAACACTCAAGGTAGGAGGGCCAGGGAGAGGATTTTATTAAGAGGTAAAGTGAGAGGCCAGAGCTCCTGGTTCACGCCAGGAGGGAACAAGAGAGCCCTTGGTTGTGCATTGTCTAGGGGTTTTATAGGCAGTTGAGGATTTTTGGGAATGTGATAAAGGGCTTAGGGGTGTGAACTTGTTAAGTGGTCCCTGAATATTTAAAATTAACACAAGAAATTTACTGCTCTGATTTTTTTTCTGAGATACCAGCATTTTGGTCTGAGAACATATCAAACAAGACTGCCTGTTCAGCCCCGAAGGTGGGTTGGGCTATTGTCTGTTCACTGAAGAGTAAGTTAAGAATCGTACTTCTTCCTGGGTATTAAAATGCAATCTTACTTTTAAGATGGAATCCTTCCTGCTTTTTACCATGTTGTTCATGACTGGGCTTAATTGCCCAGGTTGCAAATCACCTCATCAGGTCTGAAGGAGGAAAAGCAGCCAGAGGCCTGGGCTTTTTAGCATGCTAAAGTGAATCTTACACATGATTATAAATTATTAGCATAATAAAAAACTACTTTCCTTTATCTGGGAAATATTAACCAATCTCACTGAAGAATGACTCTAGAGCTTAATGTTTAACCTGCAATTTTGGTAGGGGGTTTCCTTGCATGCTGTTACACTGCTCTGACAGTAATTATCTTGCCTTGCCTTTTCCAGGGGCCCTCACCCTACTCTTTCTAAACCCACAGTCCCTGTCTCACTGGGAGTGTGGGGCGTGGGGATCAGACACCCGTTTACTTTGGGTTTATGCATCTCAGGCTCTTGCTACCCACTTTACTCTTGTGAAATCCCCACAAACACCCTGTGAAACATGAGTACCCAAGGCTAGTTCATTGAACTTAAGTCACTTACAGTATGTCACTCAGTAAGTGCCAGAACTGGATTTTAAGCCCAGGTATGTTTTGACCCCAGAGCTCATTCTTAAAATGGCCAAACCAAGGCACCATCATATTCCTGGCTCAGGGGATTCCTGGTCATAAATGCAGTTTGATTTGGATGCCTGCTTGCCTGAGAGTGAGTGCAAGGAGAGAAGCCTGCACATGTGTAAGTAGGCTGGCACCCACCCACCTCACAGTCTCCAGTGACCTCTGCTTAGCAAACTGGATAGAGTGTGAGGTGCCAGCGTCCCTCTCTTGGTATACCTGTGAAGGAGTTAGTGTGTCTTCTTTCTCTCCCTCAGTGGCCCACCTTGGGCCATAATACAGTAAAAGCCCCTGATCTTCTCTCCACTCCCATTTTTCATTGCCTGAGGAGCCTGTTCTAGATTAGAATCTCAAGTGTGCCTGGTTATCTGACTTTAAGCCCTGCCCTGCACTCATTTGCCTTTTCAATGAAACTGTATATACAGCTCAAAAAAGAGTGAGGAAATTGCTAGCAGCTCCCAAGTAACCACCTGAGATTTGGAATCCCCCCCACTCTCCATTCACCCTGACTTACTCTCACCCATCATTTTTGTTTTTAGTCATTTGCCAAATTCAGTCCTTTGTCACTTCTGTTTCCAGAATGAATCTCTAGCATTCTCTCCTGCCCCCTTCCTCCTTCCATTATGTTAGTACAGGCCCTCCCAGGCTTTTGCTAACCTCTTTGTTAGCCTTGTAAATGGCCCTGTGCCTGTGGCTTCTCTTTTTTATTCATCTTAAAGATTTCTTGCCAGATTAATCTTCCCTAATTAAGCACAAGGTTGGTTTGCTATAAATTAACTCAATAGCACCTTGCTGATCACAGAATGGAGCTCCAACTCATTGGGCTGGCCTTCAAGGCCATCCATAGAGCCCCACAGACACTCATCCCACTGTACTTCCCAGGCTCCCCTGCCCAACATTCTCTAGTCTAGGGCATAACAAGAACTTGGCCCACCTCTGTACCTTAATTCCCACAATCCCCCTGCTTCTAAGTCGTTCTCCCTTCATCCCCAAATGTCCAAATCTACCTGAAACTCAAAGCCTGGTTCAAGTGTTGACTACCACAAAAACCTTCTGTCAGAGTTCTCTCCCCATTCTTCTGCATGAGATGATTTCCTACCACTGAACTCCCACCATTTCATCGAAAACTCTTTAATGACCTTTACATTTTGAAATGTGTATTAGATATATCTAGGTAATAAATAGTTGTATTATATACTCTCCAGAAATTTGCTTCACAGAATTATGACTGGTTGACAAGTGCTTCCTGTATTTCCTCCATACTTCTGAGATAATGGGAAAACACTAGAATCAAGGTTAAAAGAAGTAGTTACTATAAAATACTATTGATCACATATCCGCAATAAAGTATGTAAAGCCTAGTCACTGGAATATAGTAGGGCCTCAATAAATATTTAAATAGATGAATGGATAAATAAGATATTAAAACTTGAGAGCTCAGCCTTTAAGAAATCCCTGAACTTACTCCTAACCATTACCACTTTCTTCACTTCCTGGGCTTATCTGTAAGGCCTCCATAATTCTGTAAGGCCACACAGTCTTCCAGTTATCTGAGGATAACTCTTTATTGTATTGCATCTTGGACCATGATGGCCTTGCCTTCCCCACAATGAGTCCTCGACCTGACTTGCACTAGAGGCAGCTAGGAAAACAGCAGTTTGGCTAGTTATGAAAGCCTTAGATCATGTTCTCTTTTTAGAATTTGTCTGTATTATTTCATTAAATTCCATATTTAATATTGTTATAAAGAAGTCAAAAGCCAACATAAATTTTATTCTTTGTTTTTCATAACTGGATATCTATAGAATGTGTTTTCTTTACAATCCAGCAGCTTCACCAGTATACCACCAGGTTTTCTTAGAAAAGGATACATCTTTTTTATCTATAGTTTCAAATCTTTAATCCAGGGTTATTTTCTTCTCTTATGTCTTTGACTTTTTATTCCATTTTTAAACTCTTTTTTAGAAACACCAATTATAGGTATGTCAGATTTCCTTTGCCTTCTAAATCTCTTATCTTTCTAACAATTATGTTAATATCTTTGTTTTTTTCTGTCTTATGTCATTTCAAGCCTCTTTACTATATCACTGGCTGTGTTTTCAGTTGCATTAATTTTATATTTGTACTTTAATAAGGCTTTCATTTTTATTTTGTATTTCTTGAGTGCTGTCAACTCACTCTTTTTATCTCCTATAATTGCAATAACAATTGCCTATTTGAAACCCTGTATCTTTGAGCTCTTTCTACAACTCTAACATTTTTGAGTCTATTGAAATTTGTCTGAACTGTTCCTTTTTTATTAGGTTGTTTTTTTTCTGTTAAATGGTCTTAATCTATCTTTTTTCTTTTGTTGTGGGGTTTTAGTTTTGTTTAATTTTTTTGCTTAGTTTTGTAGCTTTCATGCATAGGTCTCAAGTTAGTGTCTTTTTTGGTTATTAGTTATCCTTGGGCTACTAGTTTTAGAAGAAATATTTCAAAGTGAAGTAAAAGAGAGCTATTGAGTTGGAGCATTCCACAGTTTTGTTGTCTCAAACACGTTTTCACACAATTGTTATGTTTTGTGTTTATTTCTCTTACTCTCAGGAGCTTGGCTTCAGTTTTTGTCATTCTCAGCAAAACCTCAGTGTCATGTTCTGAAGACTGTTGCCTCTTATCCATCCATTACCCTGTTCTCCTGACACTGTCAACTAGATGGTTATAGTGTGGACTGTAGAAGGAGTCATGCAGCTTTGGATCCTCTTCAGACCCCCCTCCCTGCAGGTCTGTAGGGCTATGATCTGCTTCGTTTATGACCTGCCTGTGACCCTAGATCTCATTGCTTCAAACAAAGACTTTTCAACAGGACTTTAAGGCAATGGTTCTTGTTTTGGGTCCTGCTTGAGTTCTGAGAAAGTCATGTGTTTACTCTCATGCATACAGATTTCACAGTATTGGTCAGTTATGTTTCATAGTTGGGACTCCATTGCCATTTCCAATTAAATGGATTTTCCCCCTTAATAGTCTTTTTATATATACTTTTTGAAAGAGTAGAGTAAAACAGAAATTCCTTTACATCATTAAGCGAAGGTTCATATAGTATGTTTTAAAAGATCAAATCAAATGAAAAGAAAGCCATGCGTGGCTAATAGAAAAATATTCTGTGAATTAGATAACACCAAAATAATGGGTATTTATTGCCAGATGAGCTGGCTGTGTAATTCTTTGGAAGCCTTCTCAGGTGGAGTAACAGGTGGAAAACAACTTTAAAAATATAAGACAGCATTTAAGTATAAGGTGGTAATATTCACTAGAGAACAGAATTTATACAAATCTGAGTTATCCTAAGAAACTTACTGGTAGGTATACTCAAAGAATTTTTTATTTGGTTTCAAATACTTGTACTTACCTTAAGGAAAAAAATTAATGTTCTTCAAGTAGGGGAAGGTATCAACTATTGCAGAAATAAGAGTTAAGTGCTTATTGCTTTGAAATATTGCACAGTCAGACCAAATAGCAGAGCAACATGCTAGTAAGTAATCAGCTAATTCAGATTCTTGGGCGTTCTGTATGAATGCTATAGACATGTACCAGTGAAGCCTTCTGTGTGGCTTTGTCAGCTCCCTGTGCCCCTGGTTACAAAGGGATGGCAACTATGTAGCACATATAATGCTCTTCCCCTCTTGCTGAACCCATGATTGAGTGCTAATTCATTATGTATACCTTACACTGAGATCAAGCATGGTCTCAATCTTTCACAACATAAAACTTAAAGCAACTACTATAAATTTATCCAAATGGCATGAAAAAAGCAATCTAGTTGCCATGGCCAGTCTAACTCACCACTGGACTTCTTGATTTGATGATATTCCCCAAATAATGATGAGTAGGTGAAATGTGAAATCATGCAAAGAAAAGGACATTTCTTAATTGTCAGAAAATACTCTATTTGCTTGTTTCTCATGCTGTTTGGATAGGGTGATTGACATTTAGCCCAAACATTTATTGATGTCTGTCTGGGTACTATTCTGAATTGGTTTAAGGAAATGAATAAAATGTAGGTCCTGTCTTCAAAGAGTAACCAATCAGTCCTCATGTATTTATTGAACACTTGCTCAGACAGATACAATGCTTGGTACTGGGGTTATAGTAGTGAACAAAACAGACACCCACCTTGCCCTCCTGGAATGTATAATCTAGAAGAGAAGATGGGAATTCAAAACATATCATGATTAACAAATTACAAGTATATAAAGTGCTTCAAAGTAGTAGATGGGCACTACTGTTAACAGCTGACAGGCTCTGAGTTTGTTGTGGGTGAAGGAGTTTGCCATCCAGTAAGAGAAACAGCCACAAAAGCAAATGAATAGAAGTTGGTCTGACACATACAATGGAAGAGTTACATCCAGGAACATAAATAGTGCCAAGGACACAATGAGTAATTCTGTCTTACAGAGTTAAGGAGACACACATAGGGACCAGTGGAGGTTTTAATGAGTAAATAGCATGTCAGTGGGCCAACAAGGAAAGAGAGAGGCTTTTCAGACAGAAGAAATAGCTGGCGTTCAAAAACAGAACCACTGCCACCCAATATTTGCAGACAACTGTAAGTGATTCTTAATGGTGAGTGACAGCCTTGACTCTAGAGTTTCCTATATGACATATAAAGAAGCTTAAACTTTATTTTTATACACTGATGAGCCTGACATTGACATAGTTCCACTTATTACAGAAAGATCATGTGGTGGCGGTATATTAAGATAGGTTGGTGGGTAAGATAAAGCCTGGAGCTAAGGAACCCAAATAGGAGATTATGATACCATGTGAGGGAGCTAATGAATATTACAATGACAAAGTAGAAGTGCCAAAATCTAAATTACCTCATTTACACCTTTTGGTCTCTACTTGGTGTTTCTGTGGTAATGGAGAAAGAAAGAAGAGAGTACATTTGAGGAATACCTAGGAGGTAAAATTCCCAGGACTTGTTAATTGCTTGGTCATGATCCCCGAGGAGGAGGATAGGTTAAGTGAGTATCTGGAGATTTCACCAAGTAAGATGCAGATGATGGGAGACTTGGGCTGAAAATTGAGTTCAGTCATGGATGGATGAAATTTTTAAAAATTCAGTAGATGTCCAATGAGGTAGTTGTTATGTGTCTAAATTCAGAAGAGTGGTCAATCCTGAAGATACGGTTTTGCACATTGTTAGCATATTATGATGGTTAATAAATTGAATTACCCAGTAAGAGCATCTATGGTGAAAAGAAGTCTGAGGAGAGAATCCAGAGAAGCACCAATGTTTAAAAAGAAGATTTGCAGAAAAATAGAATCTAGTAAAGCAGGTTAAAAAAGGAATAGTCAGAACTAAAAGGAAAATCAGAATGTCACAGAAGTCAAGGTAAATGAAATTTAAAGGTAGTTTCTGCAATGTGGAGTAATCAAGTAAAGTAGGGGTGGAAAATTGTGAAGTTTGATGTTTAGAGGGTCACTGTTGACATTTGGTAAAAAGAGCTTCAGTGGAGAGATGGATAAAGAAGCCAGATTATAATTGATAAAGATGAGAAAAATTATATAGAGCGTTCTTTAGATGGGATGAAAAAGGAGGTGGGGTTAGGAAAACAGCTAGAAAGGGATCCAAGAGGGTTTCCTCAGAGTGAGAAAAGACAGGCTGCTAGGAAGAAGAGCAAGTCAGTGGAGGAGAGAGTGAGATGGGGGCTGGCAGGACCGGAACTCACGTGAAGGAACCAGCCCTCTTCATAGCTTGGATCTCTGCAGAAGCGAGCCGCGAGAGGAGAAGGCATGTTGAAGTAGTGTCTTTGAGAAGCTCAAGAAGTGCCCGTAGAGAAGTGGGCAAGTGGGACAGTGAAGGAGGACGGCTCATAAAGGATAGATTGTCAAGCCCAGCTGCCACTGGGTGACTGACACTTTAACCCCATGGGGAAAGTCTGAGAAACAGTGTAAAATGCATGCCTCAGAGTTTTCTCATCTGAGGGGTATGGGAGATACGGTATTTCTTACTCCAACTACCATTAGCCATTGGTTGAGGGCTGCTTCTATGAGTGTGTGTATGTTTGAAATGAACACGTGTTGCTTTGTTACAATAAAAACAATGTATTTTGGGAATAAAAGCACAGGGTCTGGCTCTATTACATATTATGGAAATAAGTGAATGAACTAAAGGTTATTTAATATCCAGTTTTCCCCTAGCAATTTGTACTACTATGGCATGTGATAAAAATATTTTAATGGCATATTTCACATTGCATTGTGATTAGTCTGTTTGCCTATCTGCCTCTTTAGCCAAAGCTTCTCCAGGACATGGATTATTATTATTCATCTCTGTAGCCTCAGCATTTAAGTAAGGAATCTAGTAGGTGTTGATCAAATTTTGAATAACTGAACAAACAACACACAGAGTGTTGAAAGATTTCAATTTTAGTTTCAAGACATTGTCTTGATAATTACACCATTTGTCTTGCTCTAACCTAGGAATGTAGTTGATGAATTTATTTATATTAAAACTTTGATTTGAAAAAAATCAGTGCCTCTCAAACCTAGCTGATAATCAGAATTATCCAGGAGCTCCACCTCCAAACAACCAAATCAGAATCTGATAGTCTCCAGCTATAAACATGTGGGTCCACCACAGTACGTCCTTTAGGCAAAGCTAAGATAACAAGGTCAGGGGTAAAGAGTTTTAATTCCCTGGCACTTTCAACCTGCACTGCTTCATCATACCCTGCTTCAGGTAAACTGTCCCCAGGCAGAGGGACGTAGATACTGCAGAGTTGCAGTTGGGCCAGACCACCTGAAGCAGTATGGCTCAAGGGCTCTGTGCTGGGCACATAGCTTCTCCTATTGGTTGGAAATTGACTCCTGCTGAGTGAATGGAAGCATGGATTGGATGGACTCTCCATTACCTTTCCTGTAATAGGCGTGTGTATGCTAAATTTAGTTCATATTTTTGTCATATATCCTCAATTTTAAGAGTTAAAAGTCTGTCTAAATAGCAATCAACAAGATAAAAACATCTTTTTCCTCCATCTTATGTATTTAATTGATAACCTTGATGCCTGGCTCCATTTTCAATAGAAATAGGAAGTCGTATTTGATATCTTAAAATTTTTCAAAAACACCTGGAAATGGAATTCCACTGTGAGAAATCAAGTTTTATGACTAAATACATACAAATTAAAAATCATCAGTGAGGTAGTCTATATGTTTAAGGAGTGAAATTGAAGGTGCAAAAAGCTCCACAGACTTCCTGTCCTTAAGAAAAGTCATACAAAGTTGGGTTCTCTTATAGAGACTTAAGATACAGGAATTGATCTCAAATTCATCCTATTTTGAGTTGTATGATATGAAAGATTTGAGTGGTAGTTAAGATGTAGAAACATAAGTTTTTCTGGGCTTTCTTCTCTGAGGTTTTGATCACACCATAAATGATTTTTTCCCCAATTAATGAAACTAATCATTTTATTTTCCTTTTAATGTGTGAGTCTTACAAAATAGTAGAAGAATTAAAATATTTCAGAGTGATTGCCTCTGAATAGTGGGATATGGAGGTGAGGAGAGGTGAAATGGGGCACTGCTTTGGGGGTCATAAGCTTGTTTTATTTGACCTTTTAAGTTCAGTACACACATTTATTTTTTCAGTTTCTATGAAGAAATATTGTGGAACAAACGAGAGGCTCAAAGAGATACACATGGGAAGAGGTGGTGAGTCAGAATTGCAGTGCAAGAGAAAAAGAAATTTAGGGAAGTGAGGATGATACAGTAGCCACTTCCACAGACAAGCACAAAGGAATATTGTGGAAATCACATGCAGGATGGAAAGTGGGCATTGGTACGGACTGAGCTGGTTAAAATGAGCAGCCATTGTGTTCCAAGCTGTGTTGATAGTTTTCCCTTTGCATCTCATTTTCTGGGGACCAAAACCCTGACAGCCAAACACTTAAGGCTATAATTTAAGATTCTTCCACAAAGCCACAAAGAGGAATGACTTTGCTTATTGTGACATGATGGTATCAGAAGAAAATGCAGGTCTTTTCTGTACCAAGAAAAATTTATGGTGGTGCTAACTTGCCTTACGGGATGGGGAGCGATTCTGCAAAGTATACATGAAAATGTCTCCGGGATACCTGCTGCATTCCTGGGGAGCTGGTAGTGGGCAGACCAAGAACAGGGTAGTGTCTTCCCTTCTGGGTAACTGTGAGCCGCCCTCTCTCTGTAATTAAGGAAGTGATGTCTTTATCTGAGGACCTGGGTTGAGAACTACTTCTACTTGGTTGCTCTGTGCTACTGAACAGGCTACCTGACTTTTCTACTCCTTATTAGTTTCTTTCACAGTAGAACAGGATGGCAGTCTCACATCCAAGGCTCGCATAGGCATCACACGGACACAACTGTGTAAGAGGCTGCCTGGCTGATGATAGCAAGTGCCGATTTGTGCTTTTTGCTTTCTTTGTCCTGAGGGCGTTTGGTACTTTACTACTCTTTGATCAAAATGAAGGCTTTCACACGAGAAATCCATTTTAGCATGGGATTTGAGTCTCCAAATTTTTGTGCCAAAATAATGATTATAAATTCCATGATGAAATATGCATAACAAATGTGAGAATTTAAAATGTAGCCTTTAAGGCTGTTAAAACAATTGCTTATTTAACATGGACCAAACCAAGATCAGCAAAGAGCCCAGGTTTCATGGACAGCATAAAACTGGACCAATTCCTGGATAAAAGGCTTATAATCTAATTAGCCATCAGGATTCTGTAAATATTTATGTGAAAATCACAGGACTGAAAAGAAGTTTAAGTTAAATGCAAATGTGATTTCTAAAAAAAATCCTTACTTTCTTGTTCACTCTAACTTCTTATGTGCATTCAAAATGTCATTGAAATATTAAAAATTTTAACCGCTTTCGTGTGACAAGTTGTCTGTAGCTGAATGGTTGGCTGGATATAAAACATTATTCCCCTTCAGCTATTAAAGCTGTCCTTGAAAAAGAATCTCAATTCCTTCAAGACCACTTGTGCTTCAGTGAAGAGCATTAAACCTCTTTGCCTTTGGTAATGTCACTTCATCAGCATGATTTTTTCCCTTGACCTACAAGAGATAAAAGTGAGAGGTGCCTAACTGAATTGCACTGTCAGCTGAATAGAAGTATGATTTTTTGATCATCAGAGCTGGCCACAAATGGAATAAGCTGTAAGAATGTTTTCTTTCATTGCAGATGTTCAAATACAGACTCAATACGTGGTAGTTAGTGTGTTACCTGTTACCCTAAGATGTTCTGACTCTAGGAAACCAAAGAGAAGAACTTAGGCATTACTTAGACTGAAGAAAGAGTTGGGTCATTGGAGACCTCTCTACCAAATCGCAAAAGAACACACTGTCCACTGATGTCCAGCCTGAGAATAGGAGGAACTCATTAGATTTACTTCCACATATATTTCACTATGTGTCTCCTTATACCTTGAAGAACCACCTTAATAAAATGAGTTTGTATCCTTTCTTTCTTATTGTATGATGTTGAACAAGTAATGGAACCTCAGTTTCTGTATCTGTAAAATAGGGATATGAATAGTGCCTGCCTTTTAAGATTATTGTGGAGATTCTTAAGGCAATGCTGGAGAGTTCAGCACAACCTAACTCATGGAAAGTATTTGTAGGGGAGGAAAAGTAATTTTCCCCTCTACCCTTCTAGGTCCTTGATTGAGACCCTCTGTAATAAAAGATCAACAGGAGAAAAACAGGAGTTTAATAACACATATACCACTGTAAACATGGGAGATACTCGGGAAAACTGAGTAAATCCTTGAAATGGCCCAAGCCACCACCTTCAGTACCATCTCCTCCAGCTGAAGACAAAAGAAAGATGTTGGTGGATGGTGTGCCAGTTATGACTGGTGACCAGGAAAAGCACAGGAACAAGGCAGTGTCCTTTATGCAGGTTCCAGTCAGTGCCTTCTCCATTAGCAAGAGACCTGAGAGACTTCATCATCTTTCTCTTCCTCCTTTCTCTTACAGAGAGGAGGTGCCCTGACAGATGGGGATTACATCCCTTCTTCATGTCCCTGACCGGGTGACTTCTAAGTGGTTGTCAGAGCTTCTCCCATGTCTGCTCTTTCTTAAAAATAGCCAGCTCAAGATAATTCTTAAGCCAAAAAGGCATATTCTGGGGTGGAAAATTTGTTCCCCCTCAGATTCAAATTGTTATATATAAAAGGAGGAGAAAACACTGCCTAATAAGGGGATTTTTCCTTATGCCAAGACTGTCTGTCTCTTTGGAAAATTGTCACCTTATTTCAAATTATGTGAAAGTTCTTTTCTGAAACTCCAAGCATAGAATGAATCCTTGAACTAGATAACTTTTGGGAAAGCATCCTATACTGAGACTCAATTATTGAGCATCTAATTCATGGTATTTAGGGTAAATGGTTCAATATTTATTCTCCCAAAATATCAATAGCCTGGCTATCCTGGGAAAGCTTTGTGTAGGATGAAGAGCTAGCATGGTGAAGTGGAACCCAGTGGACTTTGGACTAATTTATGTTTCAGCTTCAATACCTGTTAGCCTGATAACCGCCTGAGGCAAGTTACTTAACCTTTTTGAGCCTCAGCTCCGCAGCTGTAACATGAGGGAAAAGGATGATCTTCCTTCAAGAACTAGAATGAAGATGTGAGTTAATCTATGTCATCATATGGTACTGGGTGTCCAGCAAATGATCTCTTTGTTGGTTACAGTTTTCATTTTTTGACCAGGTGTGTCTGCACAATTACACACAGGCTGACTGTGCTTTCCCTGTTTGGGGGCAGGGTTGCCTTTGTGCTAACACAAAACTGACAGAAGATTTTGGATTGTACCCAGAATGTGCTAATACAAAGGCCTTAAATAAAATGCCTTGGTTAGACACAGTTTTGGCTCATCCATAAATCAGTGAAATAGGTGCCTGGCTTCCTGAGGACAAAGCAGATGATTTTTGGACTGGCTTTATTTACTTTAGGAAGAGCTTGGGAGTTTCGTGCTAGCAGCACACACACTCGCTTCTGCAGCAGCCTTTTGCCCTTTTAGAGCCGTGGTGGCTGTCTTCTCAGGATAATGTGCTGAATCGGATTCAGGAGTTTATCAAGTTTAGGGCATTCTAGCATCAGTCTCACCATGGCTTTTGAGTTTTGTTTTGGGGGACTTGCCCTACCATTTTGCCAGCATTGACCCGTCACTGAGCTCTATGTGCTGTGTCTTTGTTTTCCCAATCGCCCAGATGAGTTTTTGCTCTGTGTTGTGGAGAATGTGGTTAATTAAGGGCTGCAGGCAGAACCCACAAGGGCTTTTTAATTATTTTTGCTGTGTGGTTCATGGTACCCCTTATCTCATTATCCACATTTCTCCTCCAATCTCAAGAATGGACTTCCTCCTTATAAAGCCCCACTGGCAGAAATGCAGACTGCAGATTGCTACCTGCTTGCCTGCTTTGTGGTTTCTCTGTGAGAGGACAAAATTGTGAAATGAGCTCATATCAAAATCTGAAGCTTTTCTGAAAATAAATGTGAACAAATTAGGTCTCCTGGGAATTAGCCAAAGCTCAGTAATGAATAATTTTTTATCTGGGTGAGTAAGGAAAATATATACGTATTGCTCATGTTCTCAGACAAACATCCCTTCTTAGCAAACAGAGTAATGTAGTAGTTTTTCCCTAATGGATGGTATCTGGACATTGAAGAACATCAGAAGAAAGTCACTGGGACTTAATATAACTTACTTGGTTACAGTTGTGACCTGGGTCCAGATCCACACCCATCAGACTCTAAAACTAGTGCTCAAGTCCACAGAACTGGATGCAGTTACATTTACTCATGGATGAGGGCTGATGTGGACCCAGGGAGGAAATCCTGCTATTCTTGTGGCATCCTAATGACATCAGGCTGTTGTATAGGTTGGTTGTGAACATGTCCTGCTTTCGCTCTGTAGGTTACAAGCTAGCAAAGCACAGACAGAAAGGAGGACATGTTGGTGCAAATGCCATGACAGGTGTTATCTTCATCCCAAAGTTTTCTTATAGACAGCAGCATGCTCATGTGCCTGCTGGGATGCTAATTTACATTCTTAATGAACTCCAGATTGGCCCACAAAATAACGTCAAGTCCCTGGAATAGTTTTATGATCCTATGAAGGGTGATCTATGGAGTTTACGTGAGACAGAGAAAAGAATGTGAGGTCTCCTCAATGTAGTCATTGGACATATCTTGGTTAGAGACTTGTGGAAGTTCTTTTAAAATTAGGAACACTTAGGGTTTGTATCAAGGAATTACAATCCCTGGATTGTAAAAAGACTGGATTCTAAAAAGAACCAGTGCATTAGAAAGTGATCTGACCATTAGCCAGAAGGCTGATGACCGGGCATGTGGAATAAGCCCTTTGCTTCCTTTTCACTTTTCTGGAGAAGAAATTGATGTAGTGACTAAATACAGACTTTAGGATCAGAGATCCAGATTATAAACCCCAGCTCTGACACTTACTAAGTATGTGGTCCTGGGCCCTCTGCTTAAACTTTCTGTAACTGTCTGTTTTCTCATCAAAATACCACTCATAATTGGATCTATTTCTCATTGTTGTGAATTATAAGTATATGCTACATAATCTTGCTATTGCCTTCATCCTTTCGATCCTGGCCTTTGGACACCTTTATAAATGTTTCCACTAAAAATGGAAAGGGAAAAATAAAGGAAAACTCTACTATAGTTCTTTGGGATTATTTTTTAGTAATTTTAGCAAAAGGACAGATGTAACTGCTGATCTGAGATTGGGTGGATAGTTTGATTTCATTCATTTGCCTTCTATTATGAATATTCATGAACTGACTATGCTTTAATCACAGGGTCTTTTGAAGGTATGACAATTTTAGTACAGCCAGCATTTGACTGCCTGCTTGCTGCCCAGCTGAGCATTTGTAGAGGGTGGCGAAGTGAGAGCAGAGGGAGTTGGAGCCAAGACAACCTCCTCGTCGCCCCTCCCACAGTTCCCTCTGGCGCAACCAGAAATGCTCAACACGTGTTGTCATTGAGCAGCGTGCTAGATGCTGTGAGAGCCACAGAGCCTTCTCCGTCAGATCACTCTTGCAGTTTATGATCTGGAAGGAAGATGAACCATGATGTGTCCATAAAAGTTAACTGAGAATTTCAGGTTTTATCTCAAAGACAAATGAGAATTCAAAGGGCAGATCATGGACTGGAAAAGGGTCTGAGAGATTGCCTTACCCCACCCTGTTATCAGTGTCCTAATGTTGCCTGTGACTAAACTCCAAATCAATGGCTCGGAGAGTGGATGTGCATGGCTTTTTGGTGGATCAGGCATGATTATTATGAATGAATGACTGAACTAGGAAGGCTTTCTGGCCAAAATAGAAGTTGTGTTTTGAAGGATATGTAGGAGTCGGAAAGGCAAAAAGAAAATAAGGATATTCATATATATTTAGGGATCCCAATTTATTTGGGGAATAAATTTACAATAAGATTGGTTTTGTTGTCTTTAAGCATGGTGTCTTCAAAGGAGATACTGTGAGGCATCCATCCTCCAGGATAGTTTGTTCTATGCCTTGCTTGATTCTGGGCTGAAGGCTGAGAAGGCACAGTTGGGGTTCATGAAGAAAGACTGAAGAGGAGACTACTGGTGATTTAACAGAACAGTGAAGAGAAAGCTGTTTATTACTACTGGAAACAGCCCAAGAAAGAGTATACTTGGTTTGAAGAATTTGAATAAATAAGAAATAATTTAACTTTGCTACCACTCCCACTTTAATCAATTCCTAAATCTTATTTTCTCTCCTAATTGTCTCTTGAATTCACTCATCTGTCTTTCTCAGTTTCTGCACCTTCACTTAAGCCACCTTCTCTTGTCTAGACAATAGCAAGAGTCTTCAACTGGCCACTTTAACCATATTCATTCTTGTGCCCCCTCCCGAGCCACTCTCTGTATCCTGCACAATCTTTACTAAAGCAAATCAGGGTCGTGGCAGCTTTTTTCCTTGAAACCTTTCAGTAGTTTACTCTTCTTAGAACTAATTCCAAACTTTTTCACATGGCCTCTCTGGCCCTAATATCAGTGGGGCTCTCAATTTCCTGGCCTCTTTACGTGTCCCAGTGCATGTGCTCTTTATGCTTTGGCCAGATGACCAAGCTTTCTCTTATTTCAGGAAATTGTCATAGGATATTCCCTTTGACAAGAATGTAGTTCCCACCCACCTTCTTAACTACCATGTATCCAAAATTCCAGGCCCCTTTATAGGCTTATCTCACTTGCAATTATTTAATGTCATTTTTCCAGGAGTATAACTGATACTTGGGGTATAGCTGGTGAACAATATAGGTAAGGAATTATGAAACTTCTCTCTCCAACTGCCAGACTATGCTAAATGAGCACAACAAGAGCTTGGGAATGTTAGACGGCAAGTGGTATAGATAAAAGGTAAGGAGGATCAGGGGTGCTGGATGAGGGAAGCAGGTTGAAAAATTAAAAGAATGGTCAGTGGATCTCCATACTATATGCAGATTAACCCCAGAAGTATTATAGTGTTACATGTAAAAACAAAAACCATAAAGCTATTACCTTGTATAAAGCCTGGCATGGGATAGGAAGTCCTCAAGGTATATTTATCAAAGAGGTGAAGCTGCGATATTATCATCATTAGTATACTCATTCAAAATTCTGAGGTGGTTCAGTCACAGAACATATGCAGCCTCCCCCACCCTCTCAGACTGTCAGCAGTGCAGGCTGACCAGGGTTCACACCAGCGGTGTCTAATCTTCCTCTGAAATCTCCCATGGTGAAAGGGAATTCCTTGTGCTTCTTTTACCTGTTTCCTTTGAGACCCCGGCAGAGTCCAACAGAGCTAATTAATTACCCTGTCATGAGGGCCTAAGGACTCCCTGGCAGTGATTTCTGAGGGTGCCCAAGGATCTAGGATCTAATGACAAAAGCAAAACCACTCTAGTCCAGAGAGTTGACATGAGGATGGATTTGGTATCTCAGCGCATGGATGGCTCTCATTCTCATACTCTCTCTCTCTCACAGTCATACACCACCCCCTCCCTTCCTGTCTTCTCTTCTGAAAAACAAACAGCTTGGCTCCTGGGCAGTTTAGCTTTAAATTGGAAAATGCAGCCTTGCTTAGAGGGAAGGCAGAATCACAGCACTCCCACGGCCTAAACAGCTTGCGACATACCTCCCTGCAGGCGAGGCCATAAAGGGCAGTCTAATGTCCCGGAACCACTACCCCACCAAAGGACTTTACTCTACAGCTTCTTCCAAATTCTAGTCTATGGACGTACTTCCTCTTGGCCAGCAATTCCCACCCTGGACTTGATCTTCTTTTCTCTCTACTTCATTAGTGATCCCATCTCTTGGATCATTAGAAACCACTGTGTCCCTGGAGATGAGAAACAGAACAGAAATGAAAGGGAAATGTAGAGAAGGCAGAAACTAGGAAGTTTTAAAGGGTTCTCTGGTTCCTATGGCCCTAATAACAGAACAGATCTCCTTCTAGGCCACTTCAGAGAGGTGCAGATTCAAATAAGGACTTCTATCTCCCTCTCCTCCCTGTTCATCTCAAAAATATGAAACCTGGATTGAAGCCAGCTTTGCATTGTTTTAATTACATCACCTAGACTATAGTGGTATCTGATAAGTCTTCCTAACTCCGGCGTCCACCCACCACCACCCTTCTTATATTCTGTAAGCCAGAGGAAATGGAGAGAATCTAAAATCCTTAGCTTGAGATTCAACAACCTAGTGCTCCTGGTGCCCATGCTCTTTTCTTGGTGTCTCCACGGGCTGGCCCGACCTGCCGAACCATAGCGGCAGACCACAGGTATGATCTGGGCTGTTCTGCTCTACACTTTGCTCATTCCAGTCCTAACACCTGCAAATTCATCTCCTGTCTCTTGGATCTGTTCATAACTTACCTGTCCTCACATGCCCTCCTCAAATATCATCCATTGAAATAATGTCTCTTTCCTATTAATTCTCATTATCCACATTATTTTCTAAATAGATTCTGCATTTGTCTGCCTTTGTGCTCTTACTAGATTATAAGCAACCTGCTGTCAAAGACTGACACATACTTATATCACTTAAAGCCTAAGGTCTTACATCCAATAGGTACTTAATAAAGCCTATTGATGGATGAATGGACAAAATGGCAGCTTCTTCTTGATGCCTGTCTTCAAAATAGTTCAGTGAAAAGCATTATGAAACTAGGAACACAAGAGCCTTTCTAAAATCTGCCCTATTTTAGAATAGACTTTAATACAGTACATCTGCATCTTAAACCTTATCAGTGGGCATTTTTCACTGGAAGGATATGAGAAACCACAATACAACAATTATTTACCCTAATTAAGTAAGTCCTACAACATAGATCATGATGACAACATCATGATTGTAATTACTTTTGAAATTATATTTTAAATTTTATAACTAGAGCCAGACACAAGAGACTACAACTACTTAAGTATGTTTAAGAATCACATTCACTCCTTTTCATTTGAGAGCAATTTCAACATACTCTCTGCCTTTTTTCTCCCCAGACTTTAGGTGAGCACAGCTTTACCTGAAACTTTCCCGACATCTAAACCTTTGTGTGTGTGTGTGTGTGTGTCCCTATCCCTCTGTGTGTGGGTGTGCATATTTCTCATTCTTACTCCATTGATTGATGTTTCAGTTTAATTGAGTATAAATACCTCATTTCTGTCCAGACTTTGATTTTGTTGAAGCAAACATTAATTAACCTACTTTATAATAAAGACAAACTCTCTGTCCCCTGCTATTTTTTTCAGCTATGTCTTTTTTTCCTGGTGGAAAACTAGGGGTAAACAATATCAACAATTTAAAAGGAAATTAGGGCAACACCCTGCTTGTCTGGGCATTATTTTCCCATTAAGCAATTCCCCTGGTGGTGGTGTATAAAATGATCCAGGTTACCCCTTCCCATCAGCCTATTAGATGCTCTTCCCAACTGCATCAGGTCATCTGTTGAGCTTTGTGGTCAATATCATCCTTATGTTCCTTGTTTTTAGAAGACTAGTCTCTGATAGAGATGGCTTACTTTTAGGTGGACTTCCCCTCTAACCCCCAACTTTTGTTATATTTAAGGCATACACTTTTTAGCCATCTAAAATGATTTTTTATTTAAATTTTTTACAATCAAAAGACCCAGTGATAGAATTCAGGTTTCAATTTTTGAAATCTGTTTTGACTTACATTTTGATTTTTAGGACTTCATTTTTTACCATTCTTTGAGTCGATGTATAATCTTAGCTAGTTGGGTGGGCAGAAAAGATTGGCCCAAGATCTAGGTTAGGACTGGGTCAGGAGCTAAGGAACTGACTCCGGACAAATGTGAAATCGAATGATGATGCTGAGCAGCGAGGCACATTGTTAGTGTCAACATTTCCTGAGTACCCACCATGTGCCAGGTACCCTGCAAGGTGCTAAGGTTACAGTGCTGAGAAGACCAACAAGCATGGCCCTGGCCCCATGAAGCAAAGCTTCCTGACAGTCTAGACAAGGGACAGACGGTAAACAGTTACGCAACTAGTACTGGGAAGGAGCATGATGAGAATATATAATAGAGTTGGACCAGTCAGGGCAATTAAGAAAACTTTCTCACTGAAAATGGCATTTAACTGCAGATCTGAAGGAGAGGCAGACATTTGCCGGGCAAATATAGGAGAGGGGAAAGTGCTCCAGCAGCAAGGATGTGAGGAGGCCCAGAGGCAAGAAAGAGCGTGTCAAAGCGAGCAAGTGGCTAGAGAGCAGGAAGGCTGTAGGTTGGGCATGGGGTGGACACTGATGTAAAACAGGTTGGTTGGGAAGGTTTAAGAGTCAAACATTTGCATTAGGTCAGATATTACAGGCAGCCTTCTGCTTCAGCTGTGAGAGGTCCGAGAGCAGAGACCTTAGATGTCAAATGATCCTCGAGTGGCAAGGAGCGGTGGCTGGCCTGCAGGCTGTCCATTCAGGCTTAGGGCTGAGGTGTGAACCAGGCATACCTGTAGGTTCAGAGGACCCACCTTGATAAATGGGGCACCTGAGTCCTAGTCACTGAGGGAGGTTCAGACAGGAATGCAGACCTGGACAGAGATTGAGCCGCTGCAAGAGTGATTCATCAGATTAGGCAGTAAGGACAGAGCTAACATTTGGTCCTACGGACCAGCCACTATAGTGTGGGAACCCTGAGGGAACACGGAATTATCCCTGGGTCTGAAAAACTACTCAAGAACAATGTGGGGACCCAGGTGTCCTCACAGAGCCCCTGGCTCCCTATGTGTTTTATAAAGATTTGTCTCAATTCTAGATTTCCCTGGCTTGTAGTTCTTATGCTCTTTGTATCTCTCTGCCTTAGTTTGGGAGAGCTCAAGGGCTGGACCATGAAACTAGCTGTGAGACACTGTGGAGGAGAGATGAGAGGAAAAAAGGAATTGAGTGCCACCCTCCTTTTATGTAGGGTCTTCACATTGTCATTTGTTACATGCTTTGAAAGGCATCTCTGAAAAGGAGCAAAGGAGTTCTCTTGGAAGCCCAAGCAGTGCAATCCTGAATCCCGCACCAGCTCAATGATGAGACTATTTGTGCTCACCTACAATGCCATTAGTTTGTTCTAGCCCTGAATGTCTTTGTTGCTTTAAAAGAGAAAGAAAGAAAAATATATACCTGGGTTTTCCAGCTTTGGAAAATTGAATGCAAACTGTGATCCTGGCTGGAGATGACGTACTGCATAGAAATGATGCAGAACAGTGATGGTTAGCTCAGTGCCACCCGGGAAGTTAATGCCTATTTCACATGGGTTAAAAATGAGATGAATTCGGGATTATGGTTCATCATGAGTGCTGGGGAATAAAATGAAATGTAATTCTCACAAGGCATTTTTCTCACCTTTTAATTTGCCCTTTTCTATACCAATCCCCCTTACCTCCAATTGAGATTTGCATCTATTGGAAATAAGCCCTATTTACCCCCTTTCCAGACATAATCTCATTTCACTGTTACACAAACCTAATTTTTAGGAACTTCTAGAAGGTTTCACCATATTGAATGATGTAAAACTCGTGTCAGGTGCTGTTGGCCCTGGGACATGGGTTGTATGATCACACATTCTTGCTTCCTGGGCCCCCAGCACCAGGGGAAAGCATCTGACTCAGTGGCCCAGTGGCCCAGAATCTCAGGAAGTACTGAGTATTCTGTAAGGGGTGAGTTCACAACCAACAAACAGTATTCTCTAAGGAGCACTTCTCAGTGCCTCTTGTGGTCCTTGAATGGGAAAGGTATTCACACTGGAGTTGCTAGTTAGCCAAACTGAAGTCCTCTACCTGCCCTCTGGTGAGTAGGGAGTCTTCATTTCGGTTGGTGGGAACAGAGAGTGTTCTGGGCCGTGTGAACCCTGGTGATGATTCATTCCAGTCCTTTGGATGGTTTCTCTCCTGGGTCTTGGGTAGCTCCCTCCCTTGCTTACGGTACTCTGAAGCTTCAAGGGGGACTCTCCACAGAGCCACCCAGCTCTCTCTGTGTGCAGCCTTCTCTCTGGTACTCTGCCTGGTGACCTTCAGTTGCTCAGGCCTCCCCAGCTTCCCAGCTCTTTTCTGTTCCATTCCGGGAGACCACCTTTCTGGGCTTCCCCCTCCGCCATGGCCTGGAGGTCCGCTCCAGGAAGGAAGCTAGAGCGCTCACAGGGCTCCCCGTTTATTTCCATCTTTCAGGAATCCCTGCCCTTCGTTGCCTCATGTCCAGTGCCTTGAATACCATTGTCTCATTTATGGGGTCTGTATTTTTCAGTTGTGTCAGGCATGAAATCCAGTCCTGGTTACTTTCTCTTGGCTGGAAGCAAAATCCCTCCAGGGCTATTTTAAGGTCATTTAAGCTTGTTGCCAGCACTCGCTTTTTGAGGCCTCGCTCCATATGGTGGTAAACATATGAAGAGTAATCCACATCTGGCAGTAAAGTTTTATTTTGGGACAAAATGAGAAGATATTTATCACTTTTCTCTTGAACTTGTTCCCCTGAGTCACCCATTTACAGTTATCTGTAGTTTCTCTGTGAAGGAATTTTTAGAATTAAGAAAATTTCACCTATAAATCATTTTTAAATTGTTATGAACACTAAATTGAGTAATTAATGAAGCTGCAACAATAGTACATTCTTATGCATACACTTACATATTTATTCATTTGGTTTTGGGTAGATTTGGTGCCCTTTTTTGTTCATTTCTTATATATTTTCATGGACACTTAAATAGCCCACAGGCCCTCAGAATTGGGTCTTTAGTACCTAATGGATAAAAAAGCCCTGCTTTCTTCTGGTGTTCAGAGTCCACTTATCCTAACTTTACTGTTACCCCAGTCGTGGTCTCTGAGCTTGAGTTGTTCTTTGTTTCCCCACGTGCCAATAAGGCACTTCAACAATTCCCAGATTCCCCTGTCAGTTACTGAGCAGGAATAGGTTTGTCCCTTTGAGCAAACCCTTGGGCTCCATTCCAGGCAAAGCAAGCTCTCCAGCGGCTCAAAGTGCTCATGTCCTGGGGTTCTGCTTTCAATCCTCCTATCACCCCCCCTGCTCCCCAGCCCCTGGAGGGCAATGTCTGGAAACATTTTGAGTTGTCACAGCTTGGGGAAGGGGGTAGATGCCAGGGATGTAACTAAACATCCAACAGTGCTCAGCACATAACAAGGAATTTTGGCGCCCACAGTTTCACAGTGATGAGGTTGGAAAACACTGTCCTACATCATGCTAGGCAGGCATGAGTAGCCCCTCTCACCTCCCACAGCGTCAGGGAGAACATCTGGGGAGGCTGGGTTCTCATCCCCACCAGGCAGGAATGAGGGACCCTTATTCCCTGCTCACTGGGGTCCTAATGCAAAGGCAGAAGTTCACCGCTGCCTGGCAGTAACAAGGCCATCTTGCCACAGTGTCAGTGGGGGCCACGTGGGGAGCGGTAAAGAGGTACCGCTCCCCCTCCCAGCCAGGTGGCATCAGGAGGCCTGCTGGGGAGGCTGAACTCTACCGATGCCCAGCAAAAGTGCTCTTCCCCAGCCAGGTAGCTTCAGAGGCCAGCGAACCTGGACTTCTGCCTTCATACAGCATTAATGAGGTGATATTCCCCATATTGATACATGCCTGATTCTTCATACACATATAAAAAGCTGGATTATATTTTGGACCAGAGAAGATAACGGAGAATTTTATATGGTACCTCAAAGCTTGTCCTGTATTCTCCATCTTGGTGCTGTGTTTCATAATTGTTATGGAGAAGTCATCTAAAATACTAGGTGTCTGATGCCTTTATTTTATTGGTGCCCCTGCCTACTTTGAGGTGATTAAAATGTTCAGATACATGGCACTGTATTTAGTTGATGCTAGCAGGAGGACTTATCTAAATCATAAACACTAAGTAAATTCTGAGACATTTGGGTTAAGTAAAGGTAAAATGAAAACAGTACATGGTTGCCAAATCAACTCAGTGTGTGTTCTACATATGGGTTTCTTTCTAATTGTAAAAAAAATAGTTCTTCTAAATTCCAAAATGGACTGGTGAAATAACAGATTTATTATGTCTACTATTTTATAACAGCTGACAACCAATTTTAATTGAAAAAACTAAGTTGCCTAAAACCTAATTTAAGCACTGTGATTGGTATGGCCTTAATATTGCACACAATGTTAAATCTGATCAGAGAAAGTTTTCATTGAGAAGTAAGAAATTGGTATCTCAAAAAGAGAAGAAATGTACTTTAAAGTTTCATTCTGGAAAAGATAGGGAAGGTCTTAGTTAAAGTAGAATCAAGTTTAAAAAAATTAACATTAATTAATGACCTTTAAGACAAGTGCAGTTGGCCACTCACAAGGACTAGTGTCACTGGTCCCTTCATAGCACAATGCATAGGAACTATTGGGAAGCATGACATAGAAACAGACCAGGCAAAAAATGATAACTCTCAAGAGCAGATACCTGAAACATGTTAAGTATTGCTTTGGGTAGAGAATAAAAGGTGTAATGGAAATTCTTTCTACCTGGCCTTGGAAGTTTTGTTAAAGTCCAAAATCTACTTTGTTGTCATTGTTGTTTTTAAGAACAACCAAAACTAACTATCTCCTGAAACAACAATATTTTCAATTCAAAATAGGACAAAAATGTTCTAACAAATACTTTAAATCTGTTGCTGCTGAGCTACTCCACTCCTGTGAGTTAAGAGAACATATTATGGTATCAGTGTTTTGTGTTTGGGATGGAAACACACACACATGCACACACACGACTGAGTCAACCCAGGGCGAGGCATCAGTGACATATTAATCCAGAGTAGTTAATAGCCGTGTAGTCAAGGGAGCCAGGATAAAAACTGGTCAAGAAAGTCAGAGGTTGACACCTTCATGTACTGCATGTCGGCTCCAAAGGGAGACGCAAGAGCAGAGGTAAACAGGTTCTAGGTTGCAACTGGGGGGATTGGATGCAGATAGAGGAGATCCATGTAGGATGGACAAGAGCAAATGTTTTGTAGCAGAAACTATGTTTCATGGCACAAAGGCAATCTTCTGGGTTAATGCACTGTGCAGGGCTGGGCAATTACAGTTCTGCTCGCTACAGCTGTGTGCACAGGGGCTCCTGACCTGGTCACATAGGCTCTAAGACTGTTGATGGCTGATACATATTTTCTTTTCCTGGAAATGATTGCTAGCCTGACTTGACTGTGTAGATCACTGTTTTGCACTGTCTGTACACAGCTTGCTTATCTAGAGGGTAGCTGATATTTTTATGTAAATACCTAAGAGACTGATAAATATATGATTCTTATACCATGCTACCTATTTCTCTTTCAGCCTGGACAGTTTCAGATGGTGTAGCCTTGCTCCATGGTGTAAGCAATGGCTGTAGGAAACAACACTCAACGAAGCTATTCCATCATTCCGTGCTTTATATTTGTTGAGGTATGTGTATTTTTTCTTTATGAACAAATTGGAATAATAGTAGCAGTTTTAGTGCTGAGAACTTTATTTTGTAAAATTATTTAATCTTATGATTGACAATTAAAGTTTAATATCTCTAATATTAGTGAAGAATAAATCATACAAAGTGTTTCTTAAATAGGAAACCATAGAATAAGAAGGTTCATCTATGGGGCACAGTATAAGTGTCATTTATTTTCAGGAATGACTTGAATGAATTATTAATTATAAATGCAGCATTTTAATTAAACTTTTTAAAAAATCAATATGTTTCAGGATTCAATAAGTCAGGCAGTTAACAGATGATGTCAGTTGATGGTCTTTTGCCTTGGAACCCAAATAAAGGGAAAAAAATTTAGAATTGATTACCTCCAATGGCATTTTTTGTTAGTGGAGTATTGACAGCTTATATAATGTGCAATTTCTTTGGTCATGAATGATTTTGTTGAGTTGCTCCAGCTTTATACCAGCAAACAGTGTTTCCAGCATCTTTTTGGTTAAACTTCTTGCACTCCTTTCCCACTGTACCTCCCTGTCTTAATGTTTGCTGTAGAAGAGACAAAGACATAGAAATTTTAGGTAATTTGAAATCATATGGTGCAAAAAAAACCTACAACAGTTTATCTCAAAATAAGATGTTGATTCACTAGAGGGGGTGATATTTCTGATATCTCAAAGAAACAGGGCATCTGACAGAATGATTTTCATCCTAATAATTGGGTTTAAAATATGACAAAGAGCTGAAGAATTAGTTTCCAGAATTTTCTTTCTGTGTAAGTACCTGGAAAGTTTCCAGAATTTTCTTTCTGTGTAATTGTGTGGATAACTACCTGTAGCATGTTCTTGTGGAATCTATTTGGCTGAGTGTGCGAGTAACATGCATATTGATCCATTTTATTACCCATGTGACAACAGACACACACTTAGGTTAAACCAGTACTTCTATTAGCAAAAATGTACTTTCAGTGCATACGTTGTTTAAATACAGTCTATGAATCAGCGCAACATATATTTTTATCTTCTGCCTCTTGAAATAACTTCAGCTTTCTACATAGCTAGATAATCTTGAGCATTCTGATTTTTGTCCAGGAAGTATATGTGTTTGGCTGATCCTTGAGTTTCACCTTATGGACATCTCTTGGTGTAGTTCAAATGATCAAATATTACTTGATGACTTATTTTCTGGTGATGTTTGTGAACCTCACCACATAGGAGATTAGGTTGGGACAGAGGTGCTAATTTAAGTCAAAATACTCATAGATTCAAGCTATGCTAAGTTTCTGAAAGGGTAAGAAAAAGAACTCATTTCTCAACATACTCTTAATACTCATTGTAGAAGGCCAAGAATAACTCCAGGCAATAACTATATATTAAGTATATTGTGGGTTCTTGTTACTATTGTTCATTTTGAAATTGTAATGAGGGAAAAGGATTCCTTTCTCCTACCACTCATGGGGGAAAGGGTAGAAGGCTACAGCACACATTTTTCAATGTTACCCTTTCTCCTTCTTATAAGAAAAATTAATTTTTCAAGTAAGCTGGGAAAAATCATGGAATAAGTCATCTGTCATCATCTTTATCCTCCTGGTAGCAATCTTGTTTTAAATTTTCTTAAAAATCGAACAGGAACCAAACCACAAAGTAAGAGATTTAATTTATTGCTGGAAGCTCTATCTCTGAAGATTTCCATCTTTCTAATGTGTGGACGATAAACTTGACTAGTACAGCTCATTACCCATGTGACAACAGACACACTTGGGTTAAACCAGTACTTCTATTAGCAAAAATGTACTTTCAGTGCATACATTGTTTAGACAAAGTCTATAAATCAGCGCAACATATATCTTTATCTTCTACTTCTTGAAATAACTTCAGCTTTCTACATAGTCAGCTAGATAATCTTGAGCATTCTGATTTTTGTCCAGGTAGGGGCAACAAGAGGCATAAATCAGTCTTTCTATGCCTTAAAACTGGCAAAAACATCAATCTAAAAATCTGAGAAAGGAAAGATAGTTTGCTCTTTTTTCTGCTGAATTATTATTCTTTTGCATTGAAGTTTAAGATGTATCAGTGACTCCTCTCAGAAACAGGCAGGAGAAAGAAAAATAGGAAGTGAAATAGAATAAAGTAGAAATTGAGACAGGAGGAGGTGAATCTCAAAGTGGCTCTCATGACTCTCATGTATTTCATTCATCAAACTTATTGTTACACGTACCCCCATGTTCATTGCAGCACTATTTATAATAGCCAAGTTATGGAAACCATCAAGTGTCCATTGGTGCGTGAGTGTCACAGATGCAGAAAATAGACGGGTGGTTCCTGGGGGTAGGGAGTGGGAGAAATGAGTGAAAGGCATTAAAAGGAAGAATTTTTTAATTAGAAAAAAATTTTTAAATGTTGCTTCTGAGATTGGGCATAAAACTTTGAATAAGATCCAATGGGAGGAAAAAACAAATAAAAATAGCATTTGTTGTTTATTTACAGTATTCCAGCCATTATAACAGGGATATTAGAAAACTTGGTTAAAAAAACAAAACAAAACTTGGTTACAGTGTCAATTTGATCAATGTATGTATTTTCACTGTTGTTTTTTAATTTTGAAATTTTCAAACAGAAAAAATATAACAGACATCTCTGTACCGGTGGGTATAAGACCAAATCTTAAAATTTTGCTGTATGTGCTTCAAATATTTTCTTCAAGGAAAGTAAAACATTACAGATATGGCTGAATTCCTACTATCCTGGACCTAGGAGTGACTATATATGTTAAGTTAGAGGCTTCATTTCTCTGCATGATTCTGATACATATTTTCATATTTTTCTTACAAGTTTATATATTCATAAATAATATTTAGGGATATTTTGCATAAATTATACCATATTGTACTTTACTTTTGCAACTTGCCTTTTCATTCAACATTATGGTCCTGAGATTTATCCAGACTGGCAATTTATTTTTTCTAATTGTTACATTTTATCCAATTGGGTGAATATACCTGTTGAGGGATAGTTTGGCTGATTCTTTTTTGTTTTCCCTTTACTTTTTTGAAGAAATTATCCTTATTTCTGTGTCCATGTGTTTGTGTGCAACGGCTTCCCATGGATTGATAACTAGCAGAGGAATTGCTGGGGGATGGTTATATTTTCCAGTTGTTTATTGCTGCATTACAGGAACAATATGAAATTTTCATATCAATTTCCTTGAAGAAACTTTGTTAAATTCTGTTAGTTTCATGAGTATGTATGTATATTTCTTAAATTTTTTAAAACATTTACATCATTGCCAAGTGGTAGTTTCTTTTTTAAATAAAAGAAATTTCTTTCTTCTTTTCCAACTTCTATGACTTTAATTTGTTTTTCTTGTCTTGTTGCTGTGACTAAGACCTCAAGTGTAATATTTGATATAGGCACTAGTAGAGGACATCCTTGCCTTGTTGCTGATTTTAAAGGGAATATATAGAGTGCTTCAGCATTAAATTATAAAAATGGACTTTAATTTCTTTTCTTTTTCTGTTCTCTGCTTTCTAGATGAGATTACTTAATTTGTTTTAAAACTACTTTATGTTGTAAATTATACTTTATATTTGTATTCTTTTAAAGCTTACTCTTAAATTTTAAATACATAAACTTAACAAAATGGAGGTTAACCAATATCTCTATGATTCTCTTAAACAATCAATGATCTTAGATCTTTGAATCTTGGGTGTCATTCTTGATTTTTGTATCTTCAAACTTTTCACTAATGTTTTCAGTCAGGGCTTCTTTGAATTTACCCATGTATTCATCAGTTTCTTTGCTTCTCCATTGCTCCTTTTATTTCTTTCTTTCCTTCAGTGTTTAATTTCCTCCTGAAATTTATCTTTTATAGTTCTTTCAGCAAGGGTCTAGTGAGTTGTAAGCATTCTTAATATTATCTGAAGTTTTCTTTATATTACAATTAATCTAGAATGGTGATCTAGTTTGGGACTGAATTTTAGATTGCATAGTTTATATTCTACCCTCAGAACTTCCACAGTGTTAATCCATTACCCTCTCCCCCTTGGCCTTTATTACTGTTTCTGTGAAAATTCTTCTCTTACTACTCTTCTTTACAAATCTACTTTCTCTTCCCAGTTGCTTTTGCATTTTTCTCTTTTTCTTTGTGTCCTGAAGTTTCAGTATAATATATTTAAGCATGAATTTCTACTGGCTAGGACTTGTTTTACATCTTGAATATGAAAAGTCATCTTTGTACCAATTCTGTATAACTCAGCCATTACATCCTCAAATATTCTCTCTCCTTAATTCTCTGTTCTCTTTTTCTATTTATGTTAGATCTTCTCATTCTTTCTATATTCTGTCTTTTACCCTGTCTTTTTTTAAATTTCTAAACATTCTATGTACATTTTTTTAAAACATGCCTATTTTTATAGTATTCTTATCCTTATAGCTTTTATTTCCTTTATATTCTTTCAGATTATTCTATTATCTGAAATTATTAGTATCTCTATCCTTCTGTATGTTGTGTCTACTGTCTGCTCATGATGAATCGTTTCTCTTATTTTTTTGTTACCTTATTTTTAGTGAAGCTTCTTCTGAGGCCTTAAGGCTTAAGAGTATTTGGAGGGATTTTGTATCCCTATTTCTCTTGGCTTAGGTATCTATATTCAGAACCCAAATTTGAACAATTCCAAAGTATACTTAGTCAAAGTTCACCTTCCTTGTAACTTTCCTCTGCCAGCAGGTGGATTTATATAGAACAGTCTTTCTCTGAAGTAAAAAGCAAGGTTTCAGGCATTCTGGCTTTTCCAAAGGAATCTCAGTTCTAACTCAAGTCCTCATGTTCTATCCCTATAGTCATTAAAGCCCAAACCTTGTTACTGAGACGGACATGTACCCTTTCTCTACTCATCTAGGTCCACTATATCATCAGTTTATTTGGTTACCACTCTTATTTTCAGTACTTTTTGATTCAACTCACCTGTGAATTAAAAAAGAAAGAAAAACTTACCCTTTGTTTGTACATGTTTGCAATGAAATGTTTTCGTGCCATCTTTGTGCCATGCATGCATTCATTCATTCAACACTCATTTATCCAGTACCTGTTCCCCACCCTACAACCCGAGGCATTGTGTTTTTTCCTTTTGCATACTTTTTATATACTAGGCTTCCGGAACTTTGATCTCACCAAGTTTTCAACAAAGTCAGGATTGTTGGGCCATGCGCAAAATGTGTGTGAGGGATGGAGAGTGTGAATGAGAGACACACAGTACCCACCGTGGAGCACTGATGTGAATTCTCTTGGTGATTTTAACTGTACAAGCACAGAATTGTGACTGGGGGGTGTTTTATTTGCAGCAGTTAGTGAGGACAATAGATGCTAACCAACCTCTAAAATTCAAACATGCCAACAAAGTAGGAGTCTACCTGGGACACACCCAGAAGGCTAAACAGTGGTAGAGAAGTGGTTTGACAAAGCTGCATGTAAAGTAAAAGGTTTCCTGGTGGCAACAAGTCAGGGAACATTGCTCTGGGTAATCCTTGAGTGTTAAAACCCAAATGAGAGGTTATGATGTCACTGGAGAGAGAGCAAAATTTGTAAATTAAGAAAGTTAACGGTGGAAAGTCAGCAAAATGGATTCAGAAGATGGTCTGTAGTGGGCAACACAGGTGATTGCAGAAACTAAGCCCTTGAATGTAGATATTCCCCAAAATGTCTCTTCTGTACATCACCCAGTTATATCACCTGATCTTTAAACGTACCTTGCCATGCTAACCAGAGCCCCTCTTAAGTGGAAAGCCATTCACATGAGAATGAGTTTAAGGGCCAGATATAACCTTTTCTATCACTGATGAGAGGGAAATCCAGAAACACTAAAATTCCAAGTTGGTTCACAATATTTCTAACCAACAGCTTTTTTCACTGATCTGGCCCTAGAGCAAGCCAAAAACAACAAATGCTAACCTAGATAAAAGCTAGAGAATGAAGGAGTAAGAAAAGAAGAAAAAAATTAACAACCTTTAAATGAAGATGAGGACATCTACTTTCTCATCTTTTTTATTCTTGATATAAAGTGTTTTTTTGGTGATTATAAAGGCACTTACAAAAAAATAGCTAAAGAATATAAATGTACTTATAAAAATTAGCTAAAAAATAAAAGTACTGATCCAAATAATCAAGTATTCTTTGTGTTTTTCATCCTTAGTCCGGTTTTTCTCTCCCCCCCTCCGCCTTCCCTCCCCCCTCTGCCCCTCTCTCTCTCAGCACATTCCCGATCTTCTCCCCTTCTCTCCCACTTTCCTCTTCTCTATCATTTCAGCAACCCCCTCTCATGCTTGAGGATCTACAGAAGGAGGATTTCCACACCAAATTGGTGATTAAGGCATTTTTTCTCTAAAAATAAGAATATGAGCCATTGGAGATCTCTTGTGTCCTCACAATAATATCAGTGTATTTTTCCGTGATGCTTAGGACTCAAATATTCCTTTGACAAATCTTTCCAGATTCCAGTGGATTCCTCTGAAGATAATTTCACTCCATCCCTTTTGTAAAATCATGAACAACTGAAACAGTCAGTTCTCTTTCAAATATGTTTTTGGTAACAGCAGATCTCCAAATGGAACTTAGATTCCTTGGCAGACAATATTAAGTACCAGGAGTTTGGACATAATGAATGCAATTGTTGCTTGGTATGTACAGATGCGAGAGTTTTATCATTTTGATGTTTGCTTGTACTTGCAATTTTTATTGCCTGTTTTTGACAACTCATTTTTCTCAGCTCAAACCTACCAGATGATTGTTATAAATCCCAGCCAGAAGATAAATAATCTCATGAAGTTCTGTAAGAACTTCATTTTGACTAGTGTTTGCAATTCTGGAGCAAAAGGACAATGCCAACATCTAAACAGCTGGTTTTCCTAGTACCAAAATCCAATGTTGGTTTTAAACGTGAGATATGGTGGCTGTTACCCTTTATCCTTGTCCTCAGATGCTCGTCTGAATGACTGAGGGCTCCTCTGTTTCTCAGCATTGAGGCTCCCCAAGTTGGATGTTTTAGGAGCAAGGTCTAGTTGAAATAAATTATTGTGAGGAGAAGAGAAGTGAAGGCAATAAAATGGAAGGATGAAAGATCAAGAGGAGGAAATATGGGTCTGGCAGAAATCAGGTGGTCAGACTCCATGGGAGGGACTAGGAGCTGGGACTGGGGACCTCCCAGCCCCCTCTTCCTGTAACTCCCATCCTGTTCTCCTCACTGGTGTACTTCTCCCTCCACCCACCCTTTCAAAGATACTAAGAGGACCAATCTGACTCTGGGGAAAAATTAAAATCTTCAGTATGTGTAAGAAAAGATGTACAACCTTACTGGTAATCTAAAAATGGTAATGATAGTAACTATAAAATAATGTGGGGGATTTTTGAATAGCACAAGGATGAGGTCAAATGAGAGCCACTTTGCTCTTGTTGACATTTTAATGGAATACGTAACTGCAGACATCTCAAGATGTGAGTTGTTCAGTTCAGATTTTTAAAAACATGCCCAGTAATGGTATCATAGCATTAACTATACATATTTGACATTTGCATGGTATTCTTTTATAAAAATGGAGTCCTGAGAAACATCAGTTAGGATAATATTGGCCCTCTGCAATAGGAATTTGTCTTTTTAAATTTCAAATGAAGAAACTGAGATACAGAGAAGTTAATTGGTATTCTCAAGGCCACACAGCCAATAGGTGTTAAAGTAGGGATTTTAATTTAACATAATTTTAAGTCTTGTGTTCCTTCCAGTGCATATATGTAAGCATAATGATTGGCCTCATAGTCAGTTTGAAGAAGTGAACTTTTCCTAGTGGACAACTAACTTGGGCAAGGAAGTTCTCTCTGATAAGCTCAAAGGTGAGAATTCAAACATACAGAAATGTTGAACTGTGAAGTTCCCTGTCTACAATATGCCATCCTTTAAGAGTTTTGAGTATTACAGATAGTCCTCAATTTGTGATGGTTCAACTTATGATTGCCTTTTCGAATTCTGACCTATGTCACAGCATATAAAAAATATAATGTATAAGAATGCTCAGAGGAGGAAGTATGAAATAGCAATCTGTATCACATGTGAAGAAAGGAAGGCTAAAATAGCAACCTGTAGGGAGGGCATCTTGGCACTGTGTGCCAAAGTCTTCAAGATTTTGTGTTCCCCTTTTACCCCCCAAATACACTCTTAATCTATCCTGCAGACATACTCATGGATGTGACAGATTTTGCTGTGAGGTTTTACCAAAAAATAGTCTATGATAAAAAAAAGAAAAACCCCTTATGATAAACTGCAGAGGATCAAAAAATTCTCCTTTATTCAAAAAGTGGGAAACTATGCATCCATAAATATGATATTGTAAAAAATATTTGCTTCCATGAAGAAATTCTCAAATTAGATAGTTGAGGGAATGGATTCAAAACAGTATATAATCTGAGTTTCTCTGGCCTTCAGACACTTAATAGAGATGACAGTGACATTATCAGTATGAGCAAAACTTTCACTGCCTACTGCTCACACCTGCCCATGGAGGATTCCAACAGCCCACAGTCTCCCCTGGTTAAGCCTGGGATTGTCACCTATGCTCCTGAAGCAGTCTCCTGGCTCTGGTTACTCAGAGGATTAGGGAGTTTTCTTCCTCAGCTCCAGCCGTGCGCATCCATTTCCTCAAGCAAAGAAGCCACATAAAGATGCCTCGCCCTGTCATTGCTGGTGTTGCTCCTATAGGGGATGCTAACAGCTGAGCCAGGTGCTTTCTCTACCCAGATGGTGGGAGGAAGTGCTGCTCCCCAAATCTATGTCTTCCTCTCACCTGAGCATCAGTGAGGTGCTGCCGTGTCTTGTGTTTCTCTGTTTACAGGGCTTAGACATGAATCCGTGTACTTGTGGAGGGGACCAATACCTAAGACAGACACAGGAGTATCCTTGGTCCTCATTTTTCCTTCCTCTTTCTTCATGCAAATTAATTCACAGGAAATGTTTTTATGGACCATAAACCTCACTAACTTCTCAGACATGCCAGGTATGTTTAGGGTCATGGCATTAGATGACAGCCTCCAAGCCAGATAACATCTCTGTTTGAATTTTGTAGCACAGTTGTAAATATGATTGTCTTTTTGGAAACACCTATAGTATTGTATACCTAGAAAGAAAAAGTGTGCACAAAAAAAGCAGTGTTCCTTTCTGGGAGTTGGGATTTACATACTTTCACATGGAACTTGGTTACTTTTTCCATCAGCAATAAAATTAAATTGCTTTTTTTAAATTAAATATCTTTTAAAATATTGCACTCTGTTATTGATGTGTCTATTATGAAATACAGAATTCTTTATACAAAGGTAGAAAGTGGTTACTTCTTCTGTAATTTGAAAACTCATATTCACAAAAAGCCCAAAGTTTCACATCATTTCTCAGAGAAGAATTAATTGAAGTAATAGTGAAGGTTGCTTTTTCTAACACTTGACCACTATGTGTTGTAAAAATAATCATCACTAACAACAAGCCTCAAGGGGCCTTACTATAAATCATTATAACCCTGCTTTAATTGCCAGTCTTGTTTAGGAAAATATATTTGAGTGCTCTGAGTTTCCTTTCTCTGGTTATAGGTTATTACATTGTTCATTATGTGAAATAATGACTCTTCTTATTTTCAGTTTTAGAACCATCTTTTTCCACTCAACTGGCAGCTCTGGCCAGAATATCTACCAGTGGTTCTCAAGCTCTGTGGTGCATATTCTATCTGTGGAGTAAAAAAATCTATGCCCCACTGCCACCCCCATGCACTTACCACCACTGAAAACATCTCTCCCCACAATTAACAACAGAGGCATCTTGTACTGCCTTCGATCACTTATGCAAATCTTTCATTTCAGATGAAGTAACTGAGATTTAGAGAAACCTCTCTGAGTGACTTGTCTGAGGTCACACAGCTGATCACTAACTGATTTGGCAACCAAACCCAACTTTTGTGTAACTTTTGACACAGTTGTAATCAGTAGCAGATTATTCATAGCCAAATAATTTCAAAAGCAGAAGTATAGAAAGAATTTCCAAATGTTTACATCAAGAACGTGAAGTGAGGAGGAGCTTTGGATAGGTGGGGCCAAGGCCCACAGGGATTCTGTAACAGCTCTGGCCCGCCTAGCAAAGGGGTCAGAGAAGCGACCCAGAGGAAGTTACATTTAGACAAATGCCTCAAGGCTAGGGAGGCGCTACTCAAGTGAAGGAGCAGGCTCCCGGGAGGCGTACCTCCGGACAAAGGGCAGTTTGACATGGGCCAAGACCTGAGAAGATGCTGAGAATTTGAAGAGCTGAAAGAGTTTTAATAAGACTGAAGCTAAGAGGATAAGGAGGGAGTAGTGACAGAGGAGATGGGTGCGGCAGAGAGAGGCCAGATGTAAGTACCTTGTAGGCCATATTAGGCAATGTGTTTATCCAAAGGGCTGTGGGAAACCAGAACACTCCTAGATATTTTAAGTTTATACCTTTCCTAGTGGTACAAAATGGCAGAGAGAAGTGCTGCTGAGAACTGGAGCCAAGGAGATGAGACATGAGCCCAGGTTTTTACTTTTCAAGGGATAACTTTCTCTCCCAGACTGCGGAATATCCTTCTTAGAGAGACACAGGTGCCACGGTCCTGGGGCCCTTGGTACCAGGGTCCACTCTCCCTAATACGTAGGAGATAAGAAAAATGTCAAAGGGGTGACATTGCTGAAAAGCTTATGAGTATAGTGAATGGCTTTTAGAACTACCATGTCACCTCTCATCATAACCAGGCAACTTTGAGAAAGACCATCTCAATGGCTGGTCTCTCCTGGAGGCTCCCCAAAGCTGCCCTGATCCATGTGCTGATTTCTTTTAGCAGAAACTTGAAGGTCTTTTTTCCCTTATTCCTGACCAGCACATGTAGGTTCAATGACTTCCTTTTCTGTCCCACTGGCAACTTTTCTGACCCATCTTCACTGTAAGTTCACTCTTGCTCATCACACCTTTGTTGGAAAAGTATGGTCACTCCAGCATAAAGATATCTGGCATCTTTATTCCCGAGCCATGATCAGTTGGAAGTACCCATATTTAAAGTGATTTTCCAGAATCAGACTCTCAAAGTGCTAACCCATCCACATACTCATTATATTCTCTTTATGAGAAAAAGCTTATATTTGAAAAAATGGGACATGGGAAAGTAAAGTCCATCTAAGGTTAAGTTAGAGAGTTTTCTCTCTGAGATGCTGGTTATCCCACCTTGGGATGAGTTCACCATCTTTGGCTTCACCAGCACAGTATTTTCACACTCTGGCCCATTTTGAAATGACTGGGCTCTTTGTTAAAGTTCAGACTCCTGAACCCAACCACCAATCATAATCAGACCAGGGGTGGGGGGTGGGTAGTTAGAGATGTGCACTTCTCTAAGTTTTTCAGGTCATTCTCATGTCCAGGAAAGTCTGAGAACCATGTCTGTAAAGTAGCTCACTGTGGAAAGGTATACCAGTGGACCCAGGTTAGCAGGGGCTGTCAGTGCCCTGCCAGTTGTCCCCTGACCCAGCCCTTGCAAGGGCCCTTGCCAACACTCCTGAGCAAACATTCAGGTTTCTCTGTCCTCTGTCTCAGGCCTTTCTCTAGCTGTAGAAATGTGTTAGGCCTAACAATAGTAGGCCATGATCAGGTACCCTTGTGGAGTGATGGTAGATGAGCAGTCTAGCCTTCTCACTGCTCAGAGGGGCCGTCCTGTAAGGATTCTGATGCAGTCTCTGAGAGGTCCGCAGCAGGGTAGAATGCCAGGTGCCTGTACTGATAAGCTACTCATCGATGCACCTTTATTGGCTTTCCTCCCTTCCCCACCCCCTCATGTGCCCTGGCATCACCTCACAAATCAGCTATGTGCACCCACCTCATTGTCTCCAGGTTTGTTTTGGAGGGAACCCAAACGAAGGCAGAGAATATATATATGGAGTAGAAAAACTTTATTCAATGGAACTAGGGGATAAGATTTTGAAGAATGGAGAGCTAAAAAAGAACTTTTTCAAAGAGATTTAATGAAGGACATTGTATTAAATCTGCCTAATTAAAATTGAGTCAATTTAGGCAGTTTTATTTTTCACATTGTTACTGTCATTTCTGTGTGGCTGTTCATCCTTCCATGAAGTTGAATGTGTTCAATATCCTTCCCAAAACATTCTAATCACTTGATATGAAATCCTCTCCCTTTGCCTCAAGAAAATCTGATGATTTTCTGGAGGTAAACGTTAATTTTGTGTATGCTACATGGAGTTTAGGGAACTGAAGTCAGGAATCAATTTTCTTTTGACAGTAGACAGAAGGATGCTTAGCTAAAAAAAATTTTGTTAAGGCTCATTTTCCCTGGAACCACATGTTATTTGAATTAGAATTTCAACTCTATGTTACTAAAATACTAGTTCCTCTCAGCAAGCGATAGTTCAAATTCATCTTTGGCATCTCCTAAGACAACACACTTTGCAGCTGAAATTTGATGTCCTTTCTTTTTGGCCCTAAAGGAAGGCAGCATTGTAGTTTGGGAAAGGTTTGGATGTGAGGGTCTGACAAAATTGTTGTATGACCATCAGCAAGTTCCTGGGCATCTCCAAATTTCAATTTTCTCATCTGTTAAAGGGTAACAATAATAATACTGGCACTGCTAGGTTGTTCTAAGGATCAAATAGTTTTTAAGGTGCCTAGCACATGGCAGGTAGGTGTTCACTATTTATTAGCTCATAAGACAACCCAGCTTGATCCCCACACCATAAAAAAGCCACCATTGGTCAGCTCAGGAAAGTCTTGAGGGTTTTTATTGTGTACTTTCTTCAGCTTGCTCTGTTAGGTCATCATTTTTATTCGGTCATCATCTTGAGCCAAAGGAGAGTTATTTATAGGATCCTGCTTAGCCAATGCCTGTGACCTGCAAACATTTGGCCAATCTGGGCACAGCCATGAGCTCAAGTGAAAACTCAAATGGCTGGCTTGTCAACCTCATGATATACACAAAAGTTAACTGTTTAATTTGTTTGCATCTCATGGAAATTAGTTTATTGTGACAGAACTGGCTGAGAAGACAGATAGTTTTGAAATTCTTCCAAGACAAAATGCAGACTAGCCAATTAATCTTGTCCAAGCAGTCGGGGTTTTATGTGCCTTCCCTTGCCAGTAAATACACTAAAAAGGCTGGGTTGTATGAAATTTTTCTTTTTGGACTGACCATTCAAGTTTGCATTGTATAAGCAATGTCAAATTCATTGACATATTTCCATGTGAAATCAGGGCCTTGGTTGTTTACTTGTATACATGCTATTTGACTCCTTCCTGGACAATTTCATGCTGAGTTCTTAATGGGAAATTGCACTTTTCATTGTAAGGATCTTTCATTTGTGAATGTATTTTTATAATCTATGTCCCTAACCTCCTCACAGAGTACTTTGCCTTCTCATCTCACCTACATGGTTACATGTATGGAAGCCTTACCATCCCTCTCTGGCCTCAGTCTTTTGAGGGCTAGGACCATATCTTTTTTCATCTTCATGTATTTTAACATCTATTATAGAAAAGTGATTTGCATAGAGTGTATGCTTGTGTTAGATTGCATTCCCCCAGAAACAGACCCTAAAACAAAAATTTGGTGCAAGTAGTTTGAAACTACCTGTAGAGAGCAGAGAAATGGAAAAAGAATAAAGCTACTACAGGGTACATTCAAGAGCAGATTCCCATTGTGGAGAACTGGGGCTCAGGGCATGCTGGAGACTTCTGAGAGGCTGCCAGAGTTTGCCTTACAACTGAGAGGAGAGGGAGCTGGAGTGCTTATTATATCTTAGCTGCATTGCTGTTTGAGGTTCACTCTGAGGGACGCTGATTCCTGAACACTGTGGCCAGCCCTGCATGCAGCCAGCATATTCCTGCACCTCAGAAAGCCCTAAGGCAGAGAATTACTTTATAAGAAAACACTAAGCACCAGGGGACTGTGGTCAGGATACTGGCCACCTCTTTTGTAATGCTCAATAAATTCTTACTGTACAGAATTGAATGGAATTTGCTAAGAGCTGTAAGAAATGTCAAATAACCCTAAGACCCGAAACTGGTTAATATTCACCTTCTGCAGATATGTATTTTCAACACTATCAACTTTGTCGGGTCTGAATGATTTGGGAGTAGTGCTGTCTCTTAAAGCAGAAGGGCAGTTTTCTTCTATCAGAACTGCATGGGCTTTTGATACCCAGCTGTGTTACACATGGAGAAATGAAACTGCTTTTTAAACTGAGCTATATGGGATGTTAGTCTCCCAGAGACCTCATAGTCCTTTGGAATCAGTACTGGACCAGAAGTCAGGGAATTTCCACCTTCCTTCCTCTGTGACCTTGTAGCCATGGGGCCTCGCAGAAATCACTTTGAACCTTCTAGGCCTCATTTTACTGATCTGTAAGATGTGCAGATTGAACACCAAAGTTTCTTTCAGCTTCAAGCATGATTATCCTAGGAAATAAAGCAATGGAAGTTGTATGTTACATGCATCAATTAGAGATCAGGAGAAAGAAAAAACAAACAAGTGTGCAAATACATTTTTATTTCTGTAGTATATGTAAGTATTTACTTAGTAGTTATTTTTACTCCAAAAATGAAAAAACAAATTTTTATGGCATTCAGAGTATGCCTTTTCAGTCCTTTTTGAATGATTTTGTTTCCCCTGAAAGTAAATGTTTTCTTCCCCCACTTACAAATGAGAATATATTTTCCATGTCAGATTAGAACACGGAAAGGACTTTAAGAGAATTATATCTTTGATTCTGTGACTGCAATGATTTAAGTGGTCTGCAGAGATGAATGTGGGTTGAAAATTTATATGAAAATAACCTAAAGTGGTTTCCCCATGTGATACAAGTTTCTCTTAATTTCCTATTTTTTAATTTCCATAAACTCAGCAGTTGTTTAAAAGATTTAAAAAGATTTTTTAGCATAAAAAGTATAAAATAGTATTTTATTTTATAATAGAAGTATAAAATGTATCAAAAGATTTGCTATTTCTTAACATTAAAAAAAATCAGTGCTTTTTTTTTTTTGCCTATTTAGCCTAATAAATCTTATACCCTAATAAATGTAAGGTTTTGTACTATTTATTTCCAAGAGGTAGAGTGGTATGTGAGGGGTAGTAGCAACTAGCTCCAATTCATTGGGGATTTATAGGGCCCCCCTGCCCCAACCCCTAGGTCTTTGAGGAATTTGTATCACACAATACTGGGCAAAACAAGTATTTCAAAATAAGGATGAAAACCATTTCAAGATGGAGATGTTGGAGAGGAGGAAGATTCCCATTCTATGGTAGCAACTCTCCCTGATCGTGCTCAGCTCTGGCCTTCCCACCTGGGTGCTTTAAGGGAGGCCTCGGCTCGGCCGATGCTCAGCTGAGGATGTGTAGTGGTCACCGCTCTGGTTTTGAGTCCCAGCCAAGTTCCTGGACACTTTGCAGCTACCGCCCCCAAGTAGTGAGAAAGCAAAGCCCCAGCCAGGCCCTTCTGTTACTGCTCTGCTGTTGGGTGTGCCTGTTTGTCTCTCTGGAGACCAGCCCCTCTCCGGCTGGTTCTTCCGGGCCCTGGAGGTACTGAATGGGTTTCAAAGCTTTTCTAGAGAAGGTCAGTATGTTCCTATTGGGCAAATAGGAGTATCTGAAATCCCAAAAGATGTTTGAATCAAAATCAACTTTGGAACTTTTTAATAACTGGGGACATGTAGGTGTTCATCCCAGTTCAGTGAATCATAATGTGGGTAATGTTCAGTTTTTCCACGGTCTCTGAAAGAAGTTTAGGTTCTACCTTTGGAGAGATGGTGTGTGGGGGGTGGGGGGTGGGGGGGGGCAGGAGTGTAGTAACAAATTCATTCTATAGATTTCATTTTAATAATTACAATGCCAGCTTTGTAACCTTTAAGATAGTTGTGTCTCCCATAGTTTTATTACCCACACAGTGTGGTTGTTATGGTTATATTTAAATACCTGTTGGGAGAGAGAATGGAGTCTAACGCTTGCACAGTCCTTATGTATCTACAGGGAGGCTTCATAAGTTCAATTCATGTTATTGTTTCTTTTTGGAAATGATCTTTCACTGCCCTCAAGGTCTTCGTGCAGTGGTTCTAAAACTTTGATACACATGAGAATCCCTAGAAGGATTAGAAATATAGATTCTGACTCCTTAGAGATTGGATTCAGAGAAGACAGTTTGTTCGTAATCTACTTTTCAGACAATTACCCCACATATGCTCAATGCAGTTGGGAGGTGGATCTTATTTTGAGAAAAATAGAGAAATGATAAAAGTTTTTGAAAATGAAATGCATGGGATAAATATTTTTGAAATGTATAGGATAAATGTTTTTGAAATCTCTTCCAAGAGGTCTTGTCAAGGCCAGAAATTGGGTGTTTCTAAATAAAAGGAAATCATGGATACGTAATGCTTTGCTGTCTCTTGCAAAATAGCCAATTGGTATGAGATGTGTACCTGAAAATCATTGCTGTTATTGGGGGCATATACATTTAAGCATTTTATAGTTTCACCTGCTTTTTGAGTTTATCAAGCTTGCATTGGCAGTTCTCCTTGGATGTGACAGATAGCCACTTACAGGTCTATTGTATCATGGACTAGCCATTGATGTTAAAAATGTTCAATGAGATATTTTACTTAACACCAGGGCAGAAGAGGGTCCCAACATCGCTTGGTCTACTAGGCCTTGGGGTTTGACATCCCTTGTAAGGGCAAAAATTGGACCACCAGAGCAACCCCTCCATTGCCTACCCTGGACTTAGAGTGAACATAGTCCTTCCCCCATTGGAATCCCTCCAAAAGGGGACATCACCTGCCCCTTTGTGCCCTAGGTTGGGAGTGTGGACACACAGCAAATACACATGTGCAAAGACATTTTTTCCTCTGTTATCATTTGCATTATCTTAATTATTTGCCAGATTATACTTTTACAATCTGTAATTATCTAATTCTTTGTTTGCTTTATTACTGTGTGTCTCACTCAACAGACTGTAAGTTCCATGTATAACAAATGTAAGATAATAAATATTGGCTCAATGAATGAATAATTAAACACTCAAGCAAAATCTAAATATCTAACCTCTTCCCTTCTTCTCACTTGTTCCTCTTACAAGAAATGAAGAATGAGACAGAGAAAGAACCAGAAGCATTAGACAGTACTGACCTGCATTACTAAGGATAAGGGCTGCTCTCTGTCCTTTAATTTTACCTGGATCAGGAGAATTCAGCAGAGTTGTCTTCATTCCCTCTAATTCTTTGATTCAACTTTTCCGCCCCACCAATGCTGTGATTTCCTCCAGCTGTCGTGTGACAATCTTCATACTCTGAGTAACTGGGTAGAGTGTTCTCTTTCTTGGAGCATGCATTTTCAGAAAATTGTACTGGGGGCCTGAGATGGAACGAGGGGGCGAGGAGAAAGTGGAGGTAAGCATGGGGAATGGAACCCAAGCTGCTACCCCTTGGGTCAGCTCTGGGCTATGGGACACCAGGCTGTCCCCACTCACCACTAATGGCAAATCCATTACTAATGGACTGTATCTTAGCATATAAGGTGACCAAAGAATTCATGATGGAACCATGGATTTACCTGGCCTATCCTTCAGGAATTAGGGGAAGAAGAAAAGGTACCTGAGAACAAAAAAGGTACTTCAGCCTGCAGCAGAGCTTGAAAACAGGAGTACTCTTCTGGGAGAGGGGAAGAATCCATACCCAGAATTAAGTAACAAGATAGCTATGAAAATAGGACCAGATAAGGACTTCCTAGAGTTTAAGGAGAGGTCCTAAAGAGAAGATTAGCAGCCCTGTCCTACCTATAAACATTTTATTTGGGTCACAAACTATTTTAACAGTCAGGTAACTTGATGTGAAAATCCAGGTTCTAATAGCTCTTGAAAAACTGGAAAATCTGGTAACACTGGGATCACATCCCATAATGCAACAATCTCCTGGAGTTAGAGAACAGCTTCCCCTTTAAACAGGGCAGAGACTTTTTGGTTAGCCAAGTCCCATGACTCCTGTTACCTTATGTTCACTCACTGATATTGGTCCCTGTAGGCTGAAAGATTTCAACTCTGGTCTGTGGAAAAGATTTAGGATTTTTAAAGGAACAGTATGCACTGGCTATTTCACTGGCAGGATGGAAATGAGTGGACAGTAACCGTTTGCCTGGCTCCACTGGAGAGAACCAAGGGCTCCTAGAAGGTATAGTTCTTTATGTAGCCTTAGAAGACATGTATATGTATATGGACAACATCTCTTGAACCTGAGCATCTGTCAATGGTCGAGAATTTCTTGGTAGTGGTGGTGGTGAGCTTTCCAGCCCCTCGTGATAGTTCTCTTTTTCAGCATGCTTTTTAGCTTTGCATTTCAGCCAATTTGTGCTGCTCTCTCTGTAATCACTGTACCTCTTTTGGACATTGCAGCTCCTCTTTCATCTTTATACCTCAACCTTCATTTGTTCCAAATGGCTAAGTATCTCTCTACTGGAAAATTTGCTTAGTCTCAGTAAATGCACGTCTGTTATTAGTTCAGATTAGTTTAGCCAAATCACAGAATATACCTTTGGGGTAGAATAAATTAATACATTTATAAAGGTAATTCCTTTAAACAGCAGTCAGAAAAAGGATATAGAAAATTTCTAATGAATCCTTTGGAATGGTTTTCTGAAAGACCCACACAAATTCTAATTAGTTGTCAACTATAATATGGTACCCTTCACATTTACAGTGATAGATCTCTCTGGTCACTTCCACCTCTTTGAGCAGTAGCCCCTTTGGCCAGGCTTTAAAAAAAGAGAGAGAAAAATCAACTTGGGCATGCCATTTATCTGCTCTGAGCCTTGGTTCCTTCCTTCACTCACTAACAGTCATCTTTTGAGAGCACACCTTGGAGTCTTGGGCAAGGAAAGGGGTCTGCCCTCAGAGCTCAGAAACTAATAAAGTTATCAATTCACCTGTTGTTCTCAAAGGGCAGTTTCCAGGCTGTAGCATCCACATCAGGTTGGAACTTGTTAGAAATACAAATTCACAACATCCACTCCAGATACCATGAATCATAACATTTAGGGGTGGGCCCTGTAATCAGTGTTTTAACCAGCATCTCCGGGTGATGCTGACACAGGACAGTTGGAAAGCCCCGGTGGTGTGTTCCATTTACAGCAACTATACTCCAAGTTTCTTCACAGAGCTTCTGAAATGTTTTAAATAAGCTGAGGCCTGAGGTCCATGGCATTCAAAGAGGCAGATTTTTTTCCTGAGATTTTTCTCTATGGTAGATATTTGTGCTGTGTGGGTATTTCAGCAAAGATATGCCATAGACAGGACCAACTTGTAAGGTAACTGTGGAATGGATGAAATGCCTCCTTGTCTAGCTCTCTGTTTAGGGTCCTTTCTCTGATTTCCTGGGCATGTTCAGTCCACCAGCACCTCCACAGCCCAATAATCTGTTTTTTCCCTTTTCCCAATCTCCTTTCCCTTGTCTATTGATCAGAAAGGGAAGATTACCCAGTTCAGTGACAGACAGTTATAGTTCCAAACCATGAAGGTTACGTAAGATAAAATTGGGAACCTATGATAAGCAGCTGATGGTGCATTTCCTTGCAAGCCAAGTATTTGATGTCCACCTCAAATGAATGTAAAAGAATCTGACAGTTCCAGATTTGCCCATTTTTCTGCTACCTGAGATAGTCCTGTAAGGAATTTCTGCAAATGTTAACTCTTTTACTGGTGAGAAGTTTTAAAAATAGCACATCAACTATCGTCTGGATCACAGCCTTGCCGGTCTAATCATTTGCTCTGTCTTCAAGGTGAACACTGATTCCTGCAGACAGTTTGATTGCACAGTGATTTTTAACCCTGGTATGCACCCAGGAATAATGGAGCCTGAGATATGAAGAATGAGCGGTACTTGCTGGAAGTATATAGATTTGTTTGATAACCACTTAGGTTTCTTTCAGATGTAGAATTATTTGTAGAATTATAAAGCCATGTGTTATGTACATTGGCCATGTCCTGACCATTGCTTTAACTTGTGAGCGTCACCCATGCTTTACTAACCCCACAAAGAAGGATTAGTGCTGCAAGTATGCCATGGCATTCTGCCATAGGCAAAAGGACCACTTGCTTTAGGGTACTGAGACGTGAATTGTATGCATCTCTCAGAAATTAATGGAACCTGTGCTATTACCTCACAGCACTGAGGAGATCATCTGGGAGGGAATAATAAGTGTAGATAATGACTGAAGCAGGTCAGAGACCCCTGGTTCCTTAATTCAGGGGATGTAGGAGTTCCCTAGGCTGTCCGAGTTTGTATGGGAAATAACCAATGGTTAGGAACTGAGAGGGAAGACGAGTCCATGTACCCATCCGCATCCCACTCTCTGGAGCCTGCAGAATTTGCCTTATTTCTTCCTCTTATTCTTTTTAATGGGTTTGAGTATAAGAGGATTCATATTCTCCCCTCAGTTTTTTCCCAAATTTGACCTTGTATCATATGAAGCTGATGACATTTACACATTTCCACTGGTCGTTTTGTTTGTACAAATAGAGAATTTGGAAGAATGATGCCATTTTATGCTTTATTTATCTTCACAATGGAAGTTGGGCATCCTTCCATTTTTTAATCTTAATTAAATGTAGTTTTGTACTCATGCTGTAATTATAATTATGGTTTCATGAGCTCCTGGTTAATTTCAGAATTCAAATGTTGTTGCTGAAAGTAATAAGCAAAAAGATAGGGAAGGAGATTTCCTAAGGGGTCACCCACCTGGTCAGAAGTGAATGGTTTAAGGCAGAGGAAAGCAGCCCCAAACCCAGGAGGTAGCCGAGTATTGCAGCTGGGCCTTGGCATTCGTTTACTGAACACAGACAAGTTCAACATCAGACAAGGCCATTCTATGACTGCGATGGCTCAAAACAAACGCAAGACCACACTGAATTCATATCTGAACAGAGACAAAACATGAACATCTCCAAGCCACAAAGACCAACCATCCCACTCTCAGCTAACAAGAGTGACTGCTATTTCTTAATCCATGACAGCTTGTGTGTCCCTCTAGTCTACCCTGCCCTTAGGTAGGATTTATTGACATGATCATAAAATTATCCCTGATTTCTGAAATTATCTGAATACCTTATATTTAGAGAGAACTTGCTTGCTTGGACCTTCCTCAAATCCCTTCATCAAAGCTCCAGTCCTGCAAGTCCTTGCAAACACCTCTTACTGAGACACCCCACAGGTACCCATAGTCTGTGTTTCTCCCTTACTTGGAAAGAGTTTCTCCCTGCTTGCTCAGCTACCACTGTGTTCCTGGTGGTCTTTGGCTAGAGAATACTCTATTAGTACATTGATTATTTGGTTATGTCCATCCAGAAAATAAATCTGATTTGTACTAATTATGCTCCACTCCTTACACCTGGGCATGGCTTACTGCTGGAGCAACTCTGTTCCTCTCCGACTTCACTCTTCTGGGAGAGTTGTTCTTAATGGGTTTGTGTGCTGAAAAGATTTTAGTTTTTGGGCAGAAAGTCACCTTAGAATCCAAACTGAAAACGTGTATTAGGATTCCCTAGAGAAACAACAAATAGGGTGGGTGGGTGGGTAGATGGATAAAAGAGATTATATTAAACATGTGGTATTTGCTGTATATCAGGAACCATGCTAAGGGCTTTACATAAATTAACTTGTTTTAATCCTTGTGATAAGCTTATAAGGTAGATATTATTATCCCCATTTTACTGGTGAGGAAACTGAAAACAGAGAGGTGAGTTAATTTGCCCAAGATTACACAGCTAGGGTTCAAATTCAAGTTGTCTAGCTCCACAACCTTTGCTCTTAACTTCTATGTTCTACTGCCTTTGTAATGCTGCCTCAATTTCCTGGAATCTAAATAGTAGCAATTCAGAATGTCAACTATACCCAGAGTAACATACACAATTCTAAAAGAGCATAATAATGGTTATTAAAATGTTTGTATATTTTATTTTAGGACACATGTAATTACCAGCCTGATTTTTCTCCATCACAATAGTTAATGAGTTCAACATCCAAATGAGAGAGCCATATACTATTATCAGTATAATACTACAGGTTTCAGATTGTATAAGCAAATACTGACCAATTGTTTTCCTTTGAGTTATCAAGGATCATTGCAAAGCACAAATAGGAAACTGCCTTCTTGAATGTGATGGGCATATCTGTAGCAGAAGGAATAAGCGGTGTGTATAACATGAGAATTGAGTCAAGTGGAGTATAGTGTTGTCTGTTGTAACACACTTTTCCCAGGTAATTCTCTTCCTCATTGATAACAGCTTGTTGGGTACTTATACCTGGAGGTGTTTCACTCTTCTTTTACCCAATCATTATTCTCAATCTTCTGTGTTCTCTATGTTAGTCACAGTGAGTTTTATTACTCTGTCTTCTTGATCACACCTTTAATGCTAACTTACCATTTTTTCTAGTTTGTCAGAATTTTTATAATGGTTTAGCCATTTTATACCTCTTCAGGCCTTTAAGCCTTTTACTACTGTTAGATAATAAACCAAGAGCTTGTTTGAATACCAAAAAATACATAAAACAATTCACTTAAACACTCAGAAAAACTATAATCCTTACAAATACTTTTAATATGTACTATGTAAAGTTCAAAATAAGGCATGTATTTAACATTATATATACATTGTAGAAATTCTAAGGTGAAAATCAAAATAGTAAATGTGCAGAAACCTAACATGAACAGGTATTACCTTCTTGTCACTTATCAATATCAATATCAACTTTATAAATTAAGTCATGGTTTAGACATGATTATGGCATGCTTTCCTGTTACCTGGACAAATCATGGGAAAACTCATGACCACCTGAAGCTTGGGGAAATCTTTCTTAGCATTTTGTATGTAGAATGATCCTTGTCCATTCCTACCTTATATTTCTTGGATGGCAATTCATTTTCACGGTCCTTCCATTGTTTCTTATTGCCAATCAGATTCTAAATCTAATGCTCTGTACCTAAGAAGGGGAACACACTGAAAAAAGTAAAGGGAAAGTTAGTTTATTCATAAGCCCCTCAAATTCAAATGTACCACTGTTTTTATAGTATTCACAGAAGTTTAAATTACAGGAAAAATGTGCTTTAAATAACAACTAATTTACTTCATCAGTATTATACCTCTTACCCAAACTTCTAAAACTTCATATATTCATAGAACCAGTCACATAGGTCAGTTTGGAGAGAAGTATTTGTCAACAGTTCTGATCCGTGAAGAGAATGTACAGCTCAGTCACTCTTGACTGCTTTGTGAGGCCTCCAGACAAATCTGTGAAGAGATGGATGAGGTGACAAAACAGATCCTGGTAAAGAAGGGTTTAGGGAATGCTATCACTAAAGGACTAAAGATTAGGTCAGAAATATTTTTGTGCAATTCCATTCAAGAATCAATCATGTGATTCTGCAGGGATGCTGGAAAAAATTACAATTTGACCTACTACAGAGGTACATTTTACCCTTGATGGCTTCTGAATAGCTTATGCACTTCAAGGAGCTTAAGCACATGTCTGCACTGCCAATACATCCTAATCTAGCTGGCACATCAGCTCTTTTCCATGTCACATTAATTCTTTAGGGATCTATTATGTGTATGTGTGTGTGTGTGTGTGTGTGTATGTATATGTACACATACACACCTACAATTACTGTGTAATAAAATCAAAAGACCAGTAATGGCTACAAAGTAGCTTAAATTTTACATATAGAGGTTCATTTTAAGTTGTTTATTTTTAACTTAAAATGATAAATGATAAATATTCAGTCAAAAACGTTTGACCTAACTGAGAAGTTTTTCACATTTTAAATTCTATTAATGTTATTTATTAAAATTAGTCTGGAAGTCCAAGCCTATGCTATAAAAACTAAACAGAAATAAGATAAACAAATTACATTATTTTATGGTTTGAAAATCTGAAGAAACCAGCCAAATTCTACTCAAATTAGGAGTTTTAGTAGAGTTATTTGAAATTAAAAGTAATATCCAAAAATGGCCTTTGTAATAATGAGATCCCATTTAGAGCAAAAAACTTGTAAAATACTTAGAAATAAACCTGAGCAATGTTTCTGACAAAGTAGGAAAACTAGGAAATATGACCATAAATTTTACTTAGTAAAGCTTTACTTAAAAACTGGACCTACAATAGAAGGCTGACTGGCAATACACGTTAATTTGTAATACGAGCTCGATTCTGGTCAAAATTGGAAAAAAATTTTCTTTCTCTTGACAGGAACTATTCTCAAATTCATTTGTAAAAGTAAACATTCAGGAAGGCCAACTCATATTTTGAAAAGAAGCAGAAATGGGGGAGGTGGCTGGCCTTAAGTGACATTCAGTGTATTTAAATATGTAATAAAGCATCAGTAAACAAAGTACAAAGCTAAGTAGGGTTTCTCAACCCCACCACTGACATTAGGGGCAGATAATTCTTTGTCATGGAGGTTGTCCTACAGTTAGTGGCATCTCAGGCCTCTGCTCATTAGATGCCATTAGCATCTCCCCCTTCAACTGTGGCAGCCAAAAACATCTCCAGACACTTACAAGCATCCTCTGGGAGGAATACCACCCCTTAGTGAGGACCACTGAGCTAAAGAACAAAAAATAAAACCAGAAATTAATGAAATATTAAAAATCTCAAAAGTCTATCCTAGTATGTGTAAGTTCATTTATGATAAGGTAGGCATCACTAGGCAATGAATAAGGAAAATGTTTACAATTGGAATCGTGACAGTTTTTAAATAGATTAGCATATAATCAGAATTTGTACTACACATTAAAATTAATGTTATAAATAGAATTAAATATAGGAAATCATATCATTAAAAGGAGCTAATAGAAAATAGATTTAACTATATATCTGATCTTTGACTTAGTGATTGTTGAAGGAAACTATAAAGATTGTATCATGTAAAAAATAAGCATCAATGTTTTCACACAAATGGCATCATTTTTTTATAAAAAGGAAAAGTACAGACAAGGAAAAATATTTAAGCCTTTTTTTTTCTGGTATCATTAATCTACAATTACATGAAGGACATTATGTTTACTAGGCTCCCCCCTTCACCAAGTCCCCCCCACATCCCCGTTCACAGTCACTGTCCACCAACGTAGTAAGATGCTGTAAAATCACTACTTGTCACCAAGTTCACAATCACTGTCCTTCAACATAGTAAGATAAGATGCTGTAGAATCACTACTTGTCTTCTCTGTGTTGCACAGCCCTCCCCGTGCCCCCCCACCCAACACTATACATGCTAATCGTAATGCCCCCTTTCATTTAAGCCTTTTTATAACAGATTTAGGATTAGTACCAGGGATCAGTAAAGGGCTAGTAATAGGTTCAGGCTTTGTGGAGTGGGCCTGTTTCCTGGGCACGTGATGGTCACTTGGTTTAATGCTCTGATGTTGCCTTCTTGAAATTCTTTATCTTTTAACCAGGGGCTCCACATACTCAGTTTTTTACTGGATCCTGTAAATAACACAGCCAGTTCCATTTTGCAGACCACACAGTCTCTGTTGAAACAGCTCAACTCAGCAGCTGTAGCATAAAATAGACAATACAGAAGTGAATGCATGTGGTGGTGTTCAAGTAAGACTTCATTTATTAAAAAAAAAAAAAGCAATGGGCCAGATTTGGCCCATGAGCCATAGTTTGTTGTTGTCTATACTATACAGAAACTTTGTAGAAATTAATAAAAAGAACCATATATAAATGAATGTCCTACCTCAGTAATTTTCAAGGAAGTGCCTATTAACAGAAGACAATGGTTGAACTAACACAAACTTAATGAATTAGTACAAATGATGATGAATGTGCATATAGATGAAATCATAGTAAACCCAGTAGCTTCCAGAAGCACTCACAGGGGCAGAACTCAGAAAACTTTTTGAAGAATATGTTTGAAAAACAATAAAAAGGCATCAGTAGCTTCACTTCTACGAATTTATTCCAAGAAATAGGTCAAAATTGAAGATGTTCCCTGGAGATGTATTGTTTAAAGATGAAAAACTGAAAACTATAAAAATACACTACAATGGAAGCATGCTTAAAGTCAAGTACAGTCTCTTATTTCTATGAAAGAATATGCTATCAATAAATATTATCCATCTTGTGACTATGAAATAGCAACTTGGAAAGTGTTTTTAGCATTCTCTAAGTGAAAAGAGCAGATAGAGTCTCTCAGTGCTATGTTTGCAGAAATGTGTTATTACTGGAAGGACCCGAAGCGGGAATGATGGGAAAACAATCTTTGATTTCCAACTCTGATGTCAGTCCAGTCTTGAGCTGGAGCCCTGGCCCTGTCCTGTTAGGCAGGGCACCCTGTGGCATAACTGTGGGCAAAGTACTTAACCTCTCCAAGATTTAATTTCCTTTGCTACAAAACAGACATTATAATGCAATTTACATCTAGCTCATAAGGGTGATGTGAGAAATTGAATGAGAAAATATGTATGGTGTAGCAGAGTGCCTTGCACATGGTAAGCATTTAAATGTTAGTTGTTATTATTAGCAAAGCATGGTGAATTCAGTTTATTTCATTTTTTGTTCACTTGTTATGATGTCATTTGTGCAGTTAAAGAAACATCTAACAGCTGTCTCTTAAAATGTAATGATTCAAACTACAGCAATCTCAGCAGGTAGCAAACTAAAACTATTAAAGCAGGGATAATAAAAAAGACTATTGTAAAGATTCCACCAATTGAGTAGAGAAAATAACTGCTGAAATGCCTCAATGTAAGTTGCTAAACAAAGCCACAAAGACAACTAGGATGAACACAGGAAAGGGTAAGAGGCCATAATGGAAGCTGCCGCCAGATGCGCACAGCACGCAGACAACTCACACACAGCGCTGTGGCTCTCTGGGTCTTTTAGGGAAGCTGATTACACCAGCAGAAAAGCCGAGCAAAGGGTAGTTATTAAGCTTGTCATGAGGTGAACACTCGCCTTCACGCCGCCTCCCCCCGGGGCGAACATGAAGGAGGAGCTGCGTCATCAGATGACTGCCCAGGAGCATCACCTGTTAAACGTCCTCCTTGTCCTTACCTCTCACTGTGGCTGAGTGGGGGCTCCCACATACCACCGAGTTGGGTGGTCTGCAGGGCTCCTTGTTGGGTCACTCTCGGCAACTTTACCCCAGGTCTAGGGGGTTGGGTACATGACTCTGAATTCACTCCAGCCATTTGATGCCAAGAAGCTTTGGGGGAAAAGAAGCAACTAAGGCAGAAATCAACGTATTTTGCAACCTTATGGTGATTATCATTGTCACAAAGGGGCAGATTATGATTTATAGAATCATCCCACTCTTTTTCTCTGTTACACCTGGGATATCTGCTAGATTGAAGGAGGCAGGGTTGTTTCCTGACCATGCCAGAATTTGCAAACACCCTCAGCATGTGCACACACAGGATGAGATAAGATAAAATCTGATAGGATACAATGTATTTAAGGAGTATAAAATGGTAGAGGAGGTCAGTTGCTGGTTAATGAAGTTAAGATGCCCTATGCTCCTGACTTGAAGTTCTCAACCTTTTGACTGTGCTTCGCCTCACAACACCTACAGAGGTGGGGTGCACCCCTCCAGGGCTGTCACAGCCCACCCCCGCCGGGATGACTGTCTTGCTCTTGCTGCAGCTCTGTCGCTGGACACTCAGGTTTGCCGTCTTCCGTGCTCCACGCTCTACCTTTCCTCAGCTGCCCTCTCATCCCCCTTGTTTACTCTGAAACCCATGTGGCACAGGCAGGACTCAGCCTTGGCAGAAGGGCCTAAAATCCTGTTTTTGAACTTGAAGCTACCATCTCATGTGCTCATTTATTCTCCCGTTTTTCCTCCTTCAGTTCTGCATAGTGCTTTGGTAGAAATAGTGCAACTCTAGGCCCAGCTTGAGCACTCCACTGACATCCATAGACGTGTCTTCTAGACCTGAATTTCCTAACCTCGGCACTTCAGACATTTTGAGCTGGATGATTCTGTCGTGTGGGCTCTGCTGGGAACTGTAAGGTAATTAGAAGCACCCCTAGCTTCTAGGTGCCAGCAGCAGACCCCCTCCAGTTATGACAACCAAAAATGTTTCCAGACATTGCCAAATGTCCACTGGGGACAAAGTCTCTCCCAGCTAAGACCACTCTTCTATATGGTACTTCTGAATAACCTTCTAATTATTTTTATGTAAAAAAACGGTATTCATTTAAATGAGCCCGGCAAAAAAATACCACAGACTTTGTGGCTTAACAACAGACATTTCTTTGTCACAGTTTTGGGGGCTGGGAAGTCCAAGATTAAGGTGCTGACAGGTTTGGTGTCTGGTGAGGGCCCACTTTCTGGTTTATAGATGGCTTTTCTTCTCCATGTCCTCACATGGCAGAAAGAGAAAGTGCATTCTCTGGGGTCTTTTTCATAAAGGTATTAATCCCATTCTTAAGGCCCCTACCCTCACAAACCACCTCCCAAAGCCCCTACCTCCTGTAATACCATACTGGGGGTCAGGATTTCAACGTATGAATTTGAGGAGGGCACATACCTTCAGTTCATGACAATATACATATTGTACATGGATCAGTAAAGTAGCAATGAAAAACATCAAAGAGCTATATCAGTTCAGCTGTCATTACATTATTAAAGTGCCAGTATCTTTTAGAATACCTAATTTTCTTACAATTCTGTCTTCTGGCTAAATGGAAAATAACTTATCTTTCAGTGTTCTTAAGAGTCCCAGGATTTTCCTTTTCCCCAGTATATTTGGTGTCTCAGTTGAAGCTTTACAAAACAGAATTGAAACTCATAACTGAGAAGTCCCAATAATAGTTAAAGCTCAATCCAGCAAAGACTTTCATCAGGGATTCTTCCGCTCTGTCTTTCAGTTGTCTCTCTTAATGCCCACTTCATCCTCAGGTTTTACACTACAGGCCAGCAGCTCCAGGCTCTCCCCTAACAGTGGTAGTTCAGGCCTCACAGCTTCATAGTATACTATACATAAAGAAGGGGCATTATGTTATTTGGCTCTCATTGAGTGATATGCCCATCCCTGAACCAATTATTGCAGCCAGAGGGTTGGATGTGCTATGTGCTTTAGTTAATCGAAGTTTAACTTTGGACTATGAATAGAGGTGATCTTCAAATTCTAGAGCCACAAAGGAGCAGAAATGGTTTCTCTAGGTGTGCTAGGAATATGATCCCAGCAGATGGAATGGAAGCTAAGAGGGGGTAAATAAAATGTTTCTTCACCAATTCTGCTAACCTGCCTCCTACTGTTGGTCGTTTTCCTTATTTAGCACCTGTCCGTCACCTTGTTCTGTCACACAGCTTTTACCACAGACCTGTTTCCTTTACCTGGCATCACTGGAAACCCCTTGACAAGTGCCCAGGTAGAGTCAGTAGACCCGTGGCGTGAAACAACAGCCACAGAGCAGGTCTGAACCTGGATGGGACAGAACCAGGTTAGGAGGCATCTCACTGCTTCATGGAGAGGCCTCCCAGCAAGCCACCGTCACTTGAAGGCGACCCACGTGGCAGACTGCACTGCAAGTAGGATAGCATTTCATTCTTCAGATGCAGAGGAAGAGGACTTACTGTTTCCAAGTACCTACTTTATACCAAGGAGGTCGCATACACTGTGTCATGTCTTCCAATGAGGGTGGGTATTGTTACGTCTTTGACTTTATTATTTATCAAGAACATTACTTGCAGAAGAGGGACTATAAAGCCTTTCTTCTTTTCTCATGAATAAATGAATGGAAAAGGGAAAGAAAGAAAATAGAAAAATAAAACCCTCGTGGTGTAGCCAGTGCCTGGAGGGTCCACAGCAGCATGTGTGATAACAGGAGCACCTGTAGCAGTAGTGAGGCGGCCTCTTCAGCCAAAGTGCAGTGCGTGACTTCTCAGGCAGCAACACCGAGGCCCCAGGGAAATCAGCAGCAGCTGGACCAGTCCTGTAGTGTGGTGGGGATGGAAGCTGCGCTTGAGAAAGAGCAAGCCGGCAGCGTCTATGCCAGCCCCAGGGAACTCCTATCAGAGGAAGGTGAGACTCCAGTACACATGAACATGGTCTTTGCTAAAACTCAAAACTCTGAAATCTGGAATAGAACCAACTGAAAGTGTTTGCTCACTTCTGGATTGCCTTGAAAAGCCAAAAGCCAAGGTAGCCATAAAATTTGGGTATGCTCTTCACCTGATGGGATATGATGTGAATTTCTTTCAACTCTGTCAATAATACAGCTCTCAGAGACACCAGAACACAACAAACCACCCCCTACCCCACTCAGCCTCTACTACCTAACACCTGCCACCCTAAACCCATGTAAACCTTTGAAGCATTGTGAGTTAAATTCATTCTTTTGCCTGTGATTCATAATATCCAGGCAGGATGGCACAAACATAAGGAGCCACTTCTCACCATATGTCTCAGGGAATAGGCACAACTGGATATGGTTTGGCTGTTCTGCAGGCGGCCTAGACGAGGAGCCCCAAACTGGCTTCTGTCTGCAGAGAGCGAAGCTCCTGAGAGAATGTCATTCACCCACGGCCAAGAAGGACACATGATGATAAGTTCTAAGTAAAGCACTAGGACCACAAGCCTTTGCATTGCCTGTCCTGACTAGCGGGACAGCGAAAGAGGCTGTGGGCTGTTTACACCTGACCTGCCTACCTGACAGTGTTAGCAAATGCACTGAAGACACGAACTGGGAAAACTATGCTGTTTGGTGGTAGCTTGAGCTCCTCTTGAAAACATGATGTAACAATTCTAGTGTAACATGAAACACCCAGTTAGTTCATCAACTTAAAGAAAATTGTATGTGAATATATAGGTGAAACACATACACATTATATCTAAATGTATGTAACCAAACCAGTTCTTCATTCTCATAGAAAACAAGTCATTTTTAAATTGTGTTTTAAAATATTTTAAAAAGTTATGTAACAAGATGAAGCCCCTTCCCAAGTTCCTCTCCTGTTCCTGTTGATGTGTGGGAACCTGTGACTTTCTGTCTGGGTCTAATTCCCCCATCTTATATTGATGGAATAACAATGCTTCTCACCTACCTACAAGAGCTGTTGTGAGGAACAATTAAAAAATGCTTTTGTTCTTTTAACCTCTAACAGTTGACACTGTAAAAAGCTGAATAAAATGCAAAGGTACTCCAAAAAAGATTTTTCTCTACAATCAGGCAGTGAATGTCTTTGCTGTTGTTTTAGCTTACAATGGTTAAACATGTTCTGCTAGGAAAACAGGATTCCAGAGCCATATCCAAAGATTTGAGCTACTATTGAATTTTGAACATTCACTTCAGTTTCTGTTGGGGAAGATAATTAAAAACTTCCATTTTGATGACTAAATTTGCTTTCCCTTTTCACTGAACTCAAAGTTACTGACAGGCCTCTGTCACAGAGTCTTCGAGGGAGTGTTTTTATTTCTTCCTTATAAGGAGGGCATCCTGGTGGTAGCTTTGCTTGGGAGACAAAATGCACTGGGGGCTCTTTCTGAGTGCATGTTGAAGTCCCAAGGTTGGCATTTATAAATCCTGTGGAGAAGATTAGGAGGGTACAGGATGGCCCCCTAATTGAGCCTGAATTTGTGCCTATACAGGAACTGTCATTTGAGGAATGAATTTTTGCCAGCAATTCCTCCATAAGTGAAAAGAATCATTAAGTCAATTCCTTTAGAGCACATGACGTTGTTAATGATCCTTATGGGCCATTTGTGGAGTGAAATATTGTCACTGCTCACACCACAGCTTCCTGAAAATTGAAGGCACTGCAGACAGACTGAACCAGGGCTGTGCCTCCCCTCACTGCACAAGGCAGAAAGTTCCATTCTGGTCCCACATAGCTCAACCAAAGCAAGAGCCAGACCTCTACATAAGGATTCACCCCCAAACTCCCAGATTTCCCTTCTTATCCCAACTGTAACATTTGCCGGTTCAATTGAACATGAAGAAGGAGCACGCAGTGAAGGTAGCTGGAAATGAGCAATAAGAGAAGGACCCACAGTAAACAGTAGAATGTGATGCTTCTGACACTCTGTCACAGGGTATGCTTCCTTACCTGCTACATTTGCCTTTGGAGGGTTCATACACCTCCATTTAGTCTTACTCACCCATTATCTAGCCAAACAATATAACTTAGAAGTGTCAAATATTATAATGATTTCGTGATTATTACAATGCTTTTATCAAAGTTATAGATCCATTCCTCTTACACCAAACCAGATACAGATATGGTGCTTGAAGGGCCTTTATGATTAACCCATCGATACCACTTATTTTGCAGCTAGGGAAACTGAGGCCCAAAGAAATTAAAGTCACTTGTCCAGGGTCACATGGTAAATTTAGTGAGAGAGCTAAGACCTGAATACATGTCACCTGAATCCAAGTTGTATTCTTTCTACAAGACCAAAAAGCCCATGGCTTCTTTTTATCTTTCACTATCTAAGTTTCTGAGTTTACTTTCTGACCTGATGTTGGTTCAACTGTTATACTTTGGGCTGGTGTCACAGTAGCTTTTCCTAAAGGTGAATTTCCTGGGAAACATATTGCTTATGTGGCAGAACAGTGTATTGAGATATTATTGTGTACCCATGTGTGTGTGTTTATTCCCTTATGTCCCTCACAGATGCACACATTCCATTTCAACACCAGGCAAGTAGCCGAGGGCTCATTATCCTTTGTTTAATCCCCGGGATATGTGCAGGGAAAACAGCTAAAGCTCCTTTACACTTACTGATTTTTCTTGTCTTTTATCAAAGCTTATACTTCTTAAAGTGATTATGCTAGGACACCTGGAGGGACAGTGGAACAGTGGGGTATCTTTGAGACCCAGAAGAGAGAGAGAAGGAGAAATCCCCAAGACAAGACAAGAGGAACAAAATGGGTGGGACTTTCAATGACTGGGACTTATGTCCTGCTGGGTGGCAGAGCTTCTGGGAGGTGGCAAGACCTCAAAAGTGGCAATCACGTGGAACACCGAAGGAGGCTGTACCTTGGCCCCAGCAGGCATGCCTGTACCCTTATGGGGCACAGAAGCAGCAGAGCCACAGGAACTTGAAGGAACTGTGTGAGCTGGGTACTGAGAGCTTCAGGGCTGCTCAGTATAGACCAACACTCCAAGAACCTCTTTGATGTGCTATTAAGGTCCCGTGGGGGACTCCCAATAATTATGACCAAGTACATTTTCTGTGGCTCAGTATGATGGCAGCTCAAACTCAGACAGAAATTGACTCAAAAAATGTGGCATTTTTTTAACATCCTACTTTATAGGCAAGATTTTTGCCTGCTACATTTATATTAAAATTGTTATCAAAGCATGGGTATTATATTTGCTTCAACAACTGGAATCCTAACACCATTTTTTCTTTTTCAGTGTATGAAAAGGCCCAACTTCAAAACTAGTGATTTGCCCCTGGAAAGGTTTATGGTATGATGGAGGTTTTGTCTGTTCTCTGAAGCCTTTCCTGAATGGACATACCCTTTTGTGGGCTACTACTCTATCTGGGAACTGCATCTGTAATTGCACTTGACCCTCTACATTCTAATTATGTGTAGATAGGTCTCTCTCCCCTGCTAGACTGTGAGGTCATTAAATGTAGGGTTTGCACCTTATTCTTCATTGTATCCTTGGGAACTTACACAAATGCAGGCATGTAGGAGACCTTCAGGAAATCTCTATTGTGCTGGCATCTGAGCTGTGGCTTTCCTGTAGCATATTCCCTCAAAAGAGTTTTAGAACAAATCGGAGGTCAGCAGCTCAGGCTGCAGGTAATTTCATTGTAAGATTTATAAATAGGCAGATCCAAATTTATGCATTTTTTGGGCCCATGAAAATGGGAGGGCCCCAAGGTATTTACAAGTGTGAGGTTTCTAGCTTTTCAAGGTGTCCTCTGCTTTCACTTTCAACTCAGGTGAATTCAGCAAACCCACGAGGAGTGCTTAATGTGCTTGGGGCCCTTGGCTTTGCACTGTAAGAAAGTGTGTGCACGCTGTCGTGCTCAGTCACAGAGCTGCCAGCCTATCAGGCAGTGCAGACAAAACCATTGTTGGGGAGAGTGAGTTGACTGGGGGGGAAGAGTAGGAAATTGGTGGGAATTTGCTGTGGAAAAATGCAGAATATGTGAGCTGAAGAAATCAAATGTAGAAAGCTCCCTGCCCCCAAGTCATTGTATTACTTACCTAGGAATCAATGTAGAGTGTTTGAGCTTCAGCCCTCAGGGAGATTCATATGATCAAATTGGCTGTTTCCATGACCTTCCCTGTCAACATCAGCCAGTTCTTAACTCAGAAAGAAAACATGATTAGGTCTGCTTCCAGAAGTTTGTCTTGCTTGTTACAAGACCAAGATTTGATATTGGACCAAAGGCGCAATGATTCATTCATTCACACTTTTATGATGAAATGAAAATAAAGTTTACCTGCAATCATTCAGTCAAACAAAAGTTCAGTGTAAGGTTCAAATGTTATCTGTGTTTGTTATTTTCCAGTTCATCAAATTTGCCACACCCCCAAGGTGTTTTAAACAAAAGCTAGTTCTCCTAAATACCTTATAGGCAGTGTCTGGGTCAATGATTAACAGTTCCCTGAGAATAAGCAGACCTTTAGAAGTTAAAACATTTTTTTTCTATTTATATAAAAGCAATGCTTATAAAAATGCAGAACATAAAAAGAAAAAAAATCCATTGTTCAATCATTCAAAAGAATACGCTGCTAGGAAGAATAAAGTGGTGGGGGCAGTCTTCCTCCCCAACTTCAAGCTCTACTACAAAGCCACAGTAATCAAGACAATTTGGTACTGGCACAAGAACAGAGCCACAGACCAGTGGAACAGGATAGAGACTCCAGACATTAACCCAAACATATATGGTCAATTAATATGTGATAAAGGAGCCATGAACATACAATGGGGAAATGAGTCTCTTCAACAGATGGTGCTGGCAAAACTGGACAGCTACATGTAAGAGAATGAAACTGGATCATTGTCTAACCCCATATACAAAAGTAAACTCCAAATGGCTCAAAGGCCTGAATGTAAGTCATGAAATCATAAAACTCTTAGAAAAAAACATAGGCAAAAATCTCATGGACTTAAACATGAGTGACTTCTTCATGAACACATCTCCCTGGGCAAGGGAAACAAAAGCAAAAATGAACAAGTGGGACTATATCAAGCTGAAAAGCTTCTGTACAGCAAAGAACACCATCAATAGAACAAAAAGGTACCCTACAGTATGGGAGAATATATTCATAAATGACAGGTCCGATAAAGTGTTGACATCCAAAATATATAAAGAGCTCATGCACCTCAACAAACAAAAAGCAAATAATCCAATTAAAAAATGGGCAGAGGAGCTGAACAGACAGTTCTCCAAAGAAGAAATTCAGATGGCCAACAGGCACATGAAAAGATGCTCCACATCGCTAGTCATCAGAGAAATGCAAATTAAAACCACAGTGAGATATCACCTCACACCAATAAGGATTGCCACCATCCAAAAGACAGACAACAACAAATGTTGGTGAGGTTGTGGAGAAAAGGGAACCCTCCTACACTGCTGGTGGGAATGTAAATTAGTTCAACCATTGTGGAAAGCACTATGGAGGTTCCTCAAAAAGCTCAAAATAGAAATACCATTTGACCCAGGAATTCCACTCCTAGGAATTTATCCTAAGAATGCAGCAGCCCAGTTTGAAAAAAACAGATGCACCCCTACGCTTATTGCAGCACTATTTACAATAGCCAAAAATTGGAAGCAACCTAAGTGTCCATCAGTAGATGAATGGATAAAGAAGAAGTGGTACGTATACACAATGGAATATTATTCAGCCATAAGAAGAAAATAAATCTTACCATTTGCAACAACATGGATGGAGCTACAGGGTATTATGCTCAGTGAAATAAGCCAGGCAGAGAAAGATAAGTACCAAATTATTTCACTCATATGTGGAGTATAAGAACAAAGAAAAACTGAAGGAACGAAACAGCAACAGAATCACAGAGCCCAAGAATGGACTAACAGTTACCAAAGGGAAAGGGACTGGGGAGGATGGGTGGGAAGGGAGGGGTAAGGGCGGGGAAAAAGAAAGGGGGCATTACGATCAGCATGTATAGTGCGTGGGGGGCACAGGGAGGGCTGTGCAACACAGAGAAGACAAGTAGTGATTCTATAGTATCTTACTATTGCTGATGGACCGTGACTGTAATGGGGATTGTGGGGGGACTCGGTGAAGGGGGGAGCCTAGTAAACATAACGTTCTGCATGTAATTGTAGATTAATGATAACAACAACAACAAAAAGGAATACACTGCTAATAATTTGATATATGTCCTTCCAGTATTTTCTATGCATATTTTTTTTCATAACTGGGATCATACTACATTTTGTACATGGCTTATTTTAATTATCTTGTAAAAAAGAAGTATTTACACTTTTTCAAAAATAAAATGTGTAACTCTAAAATGCAGTGCATTTGAAAGCTTTCATCTCTCAGTTTCTGCCACAAGGTCTTAACAAAAACTTTAATGGGAAGTAAAATTCAGCATCAAAAGTGACCTTGAATTTAGAGAACCCATTTGGAGTGTCACAGCCAGCAAAGTCAGCAGATTCCAACACCGCTCGGATTCTGTGCCTTGCCAAGTGACTGAAGTGGAGAGGCAATTTGACTATTGCCTTCTGACTTTAATTAATGTTTAATACTCAGTGGCAAAGTGCACTTCCTCTTGGAGGTTCTCATTAAACTCCTTTTGAATCAGCTAACACCCTGTTTATAAAGATGTGGCTATTTTCTCTAACTACCGTAATTTTGGCTACTGCTGTAAAAATCAGTGCTCCGTGTCGCACTGTCAGAGATCATTACAGATGGGCACACACTTCTCCCCTCCCTCCCCTGGAAACTATCCAGTTATCTCTGGAAATTAAATGCATTAAAAGGTTGAATAAAGGAAAGGAAAATCCAGACATATCATGTCTCCTTTCAAGCCATTCCAGAATAAAAAGAGAATGTATTCATCAGGGTGCTGAAATGTGGTCTGCTTAAACATTAGTGATATGGATGCAGAGTTCTGTTACTTGTGATAAATTTCATTATTGTAAAATCCAATTCATTCTGCCGAACAAGAGTGAATTGAGATGATTTATGCTCTCAGAAGCACATTTCCTACTCCTGCTATTTCCTTGCATGTGGCGAGAGACCAGGGAGGGTATAAACCCTGGCTGCTCTCTATCCCTTCAGTCCCCCTTTCCCTGGGGTGGAATAACTCATCACTGGCAAGTTTGAAAGAACTGGGCATGCGTGGCATAGCTTCTTCCTCCTTCCTTCCCAGTGGGAACCTGTGTTCTAGTCTGTTCCTTCTATGTGGGGAAGAACTGGGGTTTTCTAGCAGTGTCTATAACTGAGTAGGTAAGTCCACCGGATTCTGTGGTATGGTATTAGGAGATCCATCTAAGGAGAACACATTCTCTATCCCAGGCATCAGAAGGTATGGGGCACTACTATCTTGACCTCTTTTCCAATTTCTCTCACTTTTTACTGATTCAAAACACTTTGTGGGTGAAAATGGGTGCAATTTCCAGCTCCCTTTAAAGCCAGTACCACCAAACACAAAGGCTGGTGGTTCAAAAACCAAACCAAACGAAACCAAACAAAAGCACTACTCTCTCTAAGGCATGTTTTTTAAGGATTTTTGTTTTTGTTTTTAGTCACTGGTCTGAAAGTTCTGTGTAAATTCTGCTATATTCTCTGCCATTTAGTGTTTAATGAATTCTGGATCCTTTAGTAGAACAGAGGGATCGGGAAGAGACCTGTCAATAGCCAGAATTTTTCTTGGCAGGAGTCGGTTACTCTTCATGCATTGATATTTTCCTCTGTTTTATTAGGGATGATTTCCTCCATTTCCTGAGACAGGTGAGGCTGAGTGACTTGCCCAAGTTTACACATCTGTTAGCAGCAGAGCAGGGAATTGAACAGCTCCAAGGCCAGGGCTTTATTTTTTCAGGAAAGCTTTCACTAAATCTCTCCCCATACCCCTACCCCAGCATCCTGTCCTTTCACCAGCATTACTATCAGAAGTGGCGAAGGGAATAAGGGAACAGAAAATGGCACCCGGTGAAGAACACAAGTCGGAGGAGGACAATGGTTTGCTTGGGAGCCATTCTGAGCCTGAAGTCTCCTGGCTATAAATTGAGCTGTGCTTTTTTTTTGTTTTGATTTAGTTCTGCTCCCAACAGGTAAAGTCTTATATATGAGAAACAGGGGTTTATCCAAATTCCTCTTGCTGCAAGAGTTTAATTTTCCCAGGTACTTTGGGAAAGACCCTGTGGAAGATACCACATTGTTTTTTTAAAATGCCTTATTTGACTTTGCTCTTGATGGTTTTGTTCTAACCAAAACTCTTTGCAGTTGTAAAACAATTCTGATGGCTTTTTTCTTCCAAATTTCTGATGGTTTGAAAATGTCACTACGAAAGTTAAAAATTGAGTATATTACTCAGGGAATTCTTGGTCTGAGAAGGCGAAGATTCCTTTATGTCACCATAATAATAAAACCTTATATTTCAGAAAAAGATCCAAATACATATACCCTGTTCTTTTAAGTGACCTTTGCTCACTGTCGATTCACTTGTTGTAAACAGAGTAGTGCTATTTTCCTGCTGGCAACATCAGGAAGAAATACTATGAGAATTTATTAAGTTGAAAACATACAACCCAGAGAGAAATTCATGTTCCAGGAGTTCCGAGTACTGCCCCCAAAGGTCAAGGCAAAGTGTCCTAGCCCATGTCTGCCCCATATCTAGAAGGGTCTTCATCAGTGTGTGTTAAATGAATGAAGATAAAAATCTGGATGAGCCTGAAGTGAGGGTGGGAATTAGGGAGGCTTCTCATGCATCAAATAGAATTGTATCAGAGAAATCTATAGGTGTGTGTATATGTGTGTCTGGATGTGTCCTGCCTTTGTGTTGTTTATTCAGATCTGAAATTTTAAGCCCCTAGAATTTTAACTTTCAAGACAGAATAGCTAAAAGTATTTTTGAGGGGAGAGGGTGAGAAAGCTGGGTGACCAAAATTTTCTGTAAACTATAATAATTCATAAGTAATTGTATCTGCCATCTAGCATTTATGTCATGGTAGATGTGGAAAATCTGTATTTATTTTTATTGGTATTTAATCACCTTTCTCTCCATGAGAAATTGCGGGGCTTGTGTGTGTGTTTTAGAGTGAAGAAATGCAATTCTGTATGATATACTATGCATTCCAAATCTACAGAATTTCTTTTTTTTCCTTCCAATTCCGTTCATAATTGTGTGTCTTTGCTTGTACTGGTAGAAGGAGCTAGAGAAAAACAAACCCATATTCATTGGAGTAAAGAAGTTTCTAACACAGGAAGAACTGTTTAGTTTGACTCTCATTGCAATTAAATGGGGGCCTATAAGCATTAGTGGTGCTAGCTCACCAGGACAGTTGGCTGTCCTCAGTTGCCAGGCCTTGAAAATGTGAATCTGCAGCTGCTGCAATCTTTTTTCTCCAAAAAAAAAAAAAAATTTTTTTTAAGGCCTCCAGCAGCTTTCATTTATCTTGGAAAAGCCAAATATGTACATGCTGTACTTTTATATCCTTAAGTTTCATTTAGAACCGATGACATTTCTGTGTGGATTTTTCTAAGAAAAGTAGTTTCCTTTCTGCTTTGATTTGTTGATCTTCTTGAAGTGCTCAGTTACCAGAAGCACTTATTCTCTGAGCCAAATGCTCCTGTTAATAGGACACCAATGCCCCCTACTGATAAATTTCCCAAAATCTTTCTTTAGAAAATGAGAACATAAACGCCTCACTTAGAACAGGCACAGTATTCACCAGCCTTTTCTGAGAAAGGGCATGAGCTTTGAGGGTCAGCTAGGTCTGTTTTATTAGCCTCTCATTAGTGTAATTTCCTCTATTAGTCTTTACTAAAGCAGCTAGAAGTTATTTCATGCTTGGCTGGCTTTATTAGAAAAACAATTTTAAAGGTATCAGCAGAGCTTTATACCTGACAAAATGAGTACCAGAACTAACATTTGATTTGGTAATGTCATTCCTGTTCCATTATGTTTATATTTCAAGGGAAAGTCCCTTAAAATGCTTTCATATTTGTCTTCCTGTTTCTTCAGTATTTATAGAATTTTTGGCATAAAGAGACTTTCAAACCTAATGCTCCAGATTTATTTGAATCCCTTCTGATGCCACCAAGTAATTGCTTGGGGTCCCCTAGCAACAGAGAACAGAACATCTGGCAGAGCAACCAGTGTATCTTTGAACAATTCTGACAAAAAGTTGGCGCAAAATTTTTTCTGTTCAGCTTCCAAATATTGGGTCAATTTCTACCCCTTGGCTGCTGTAACAACTTTTGCTGTAACAAGTACAATTCCTCTTAATTCTTCAAGTATTTGAACAGAAAGATTATACCCTTCTCCTGGCATTCTTGTCTTTCCCAGAAAAGTCATGTCAACTGACAGAGAAAAGGCAAATATTTCCATAAATGTGAGGGCAAAAGGGCAATGACAGGACAGAATGCCAGTAGGATATAAAATCTCTATTTTCAAATAATGTACTAATTGTTAATTCTTCTCTCTCTCATGCACACACTCACTCTTCATGGTTACCACAGTCTTTAAAAATGGCTATCATTGAACTTGGTGATGGAAGCAGGGGACAAAGTCCATTTCTGTAATAGTGTGATTTGAATGTTCCCAAGAAGATCCAATCTCAGGGCTCTTTCATTACTGTTGGAAATTGTTAGACCTCTCTGCTCAGCCTACATGTTTTTAAGCAAACAGTGTCAGATGAGGATTTCTGTCCAAGTTGAGAAATTGGACTGAGGTTTTTTAGTGAGCAAGTATCTCACAACTGGATCTTGTGAGATGCTTATCTTTCCATCGAGTTCTGCTACTTTAGGCAGATGCAAAATCAAGGATCCTGGTGCTCTCTGTGTAACCCAATCCTCCCCTCCTTTTTTATCTGTAGTCTTAATTTTGCTTTCCTAGTATCCATTAACCAAGGTTATTGCCATGCTCTACTTAAATGATCATAAAACAAGCAATGACCTTTAGCCAAGAATCAACAGCCACATTTGTCTTGCTGGGCTTGTTCTGCCGCTAAGTCTTATAAGTTGCTCTTTATTATTATAATCTTAAAATAATGCAAGATGGTTGTGTAATGTTATACTGTTAGGAACCAGACACTGAGATGGAATAGGAGTGCAAAACGGTCGATGTGGACTAATACCTGTGAAAGAGACCAGGGTGGTATCGGGCATGTGGAAGAATCGGTCCATGATGCAGACCAGAGGAGGCTTCTGCCAGCCCAGTGGAGCAAGGTCACTGGGCAGCAAGTCCATTCTTAAGAGAGAGACTTGAGTGACACATTTCTGCTTTTGCCACCATGGTTTATTGTTACCAACACTCCTCAGCCAATCAACATTTATAGTTGTTTTAGGTTTAGGTTCCTATTGCTGTGTAACTAACCACACCATTTTATTGGTTTAAAACCCCAAATTTAATGGTAAAGAAAAATTTTGATTTTGCGCCCGGACTTAGGAATCAGGAATTCAAAAGGGGTCTGGCTGGCTGGTTGTTCCTGAGGTTTCTTTCGTGGTTGCAGTTAGATGGTGGAGGCTGCAGTTCCCATTTGTGTTGGGGGTTGAAAATGGCCCACTGATTGGTGGCCCTTCAAGCTGGCTGTCAGCTGGGAGTTTCACGGACACTAACAGCACACCTACATGTCCTCTTCATGTGGGCTTCCACAGCATGGCGACTGGGTTTGGAGTGGGAGCGCCCCAGAAGAGAACATTCCAAGAATGGGTGGAGCTGCAAGATCTCTTCTGACCTAGAAGTCTTGCCGTGTCTCTTTCTTCCCATGCTGTTGACCAAGCAAACCACCTTTAACGGGAGGAGAATTAGACTCCAGACCTCAAGGACAGAAGCAGTAGAGAAGCCATTGTCATGTTTAATCTGCCATAGTTGTGTTTTATTAGAAAAGGAGTGGCTTGCTTTCAATTGCTTATAGGTACTGTTCATTTTCTTTTCAATTCATAGTGTCTCATAAAAATTTCCCGTTTCTTTAGTCATTGCTCCTTTCCCATGATGTTGGATTCCTTAACACTCTAATGTAGTTTCATTAATATCTGCCTCAATTTAAGTGCAGCATCCCATAAGAGAAGAATATGCTAAATGTGGACCGATGAGCCCCGAGAAAAGCAGTACCCTCACTGTCTAGAAGTTCTAGAATGGTTACTCAAGCCAGGGAGAGGACAAACTTGTATGGGGCTGACACTGCAGTATTCATGCACCTTGAGTTCATATTTTCCACTAACAAGAATTAATGTTCACTGTGTACCAGGAACTAGGCTATGTGCTGGACTCCAAAGATTAATAGAATTTAGTCACTTACTTGTGGAGCTCACAGTTTAGTGGTGAAGCTTGTCATGTCAAATGGGTAATTACCACTCTGGGTTGTGAACTATAATAGGAAAATGAGGCTCTCAAAGGTTTCAGATGCTGCCTTGCAAAAACAAGGAAACTCATTAGGCAAAGAAGTAGAAGAAAGAAAAGAACAATTGAAACAAAGGGAAAAACATACGACTAGGCACAAAGGTATAAAAAAAACAAAGCAAGACCCGTGTAGGAATGTGTGACTAGTCCATTGGGTGCTTGCTAGGGAGAGTTGCGAGGGGAGATGGGTGGGTGCTTGCTAGAGACAGCTGCAAGTGGAGATGGGGACTCTAGGGGTGACTCAGCACACCAGGATCTTGGGTAACATGTGAAGGAGGTGAGATATTTGTCCCCTAGAAAAAGGAAATCAATAGACTGTGTTTTAGAGGAAGTTCTTCAGCGGCAGTGTGGTATTAAGGAAATAGAATCGGTGAGACTTGGAGTCTGCCTGAATGCGGTGTGGAGAACAGAAAGAGGGAGGAATCGGGGACACCTCTTCACTTTCTGGCTTGAAGAAGTGCATGAGGCTGGTGCAGTTTTCAGAGAAGGAAAGACTGCAAGAAGTTTCCGAAGGTGGAAGGGAGGGGGGTTATGATTCAGACTGTAAATCTTGAGTATGAGATGCCTCAGAACCATTCAGAGGAAAATGTTGAGTCTGAATTTCAAAACAAGGGTCTGGAGTTCAAGAGGGAGGTCTGAGCTAGAACTCTATGTCTGTGTGAGTAATCCATGTATAGGTAGTAATTGAAGCCATTGGAGATCAGTAGAAAGTAAAGTCTAGTGTACAAGGAAGGGGTTTATGTAAGACATATAGATTTCTGCATCTAAGAACCTGTTGAAGCCCTGGGAATATGTGAGCTCTCCCAGCATAGTGAGAAGAAAGTACGGAGCTAGTGGCAGAAGGAGGCACAGAAGAGTTGACGAGAGGCTTGAGACGAATTCTCAGACTAGGAAAACAACCACAAAAGGAGGGAAGCCAAGGGGAAAAAGAAATTTAAGAATCTGTAAGTGACCAGGAATGTCAAGGGCTACAGAGGCATCAAACAAGCTTAAGACTGAAGAGTGTTTAATGAATTTTTCAACTAGAAGATCATTGATGATTTAAATGAGACCAATTGGAGAAGAGTGGAAAGAGCAGATAAATTAATCCCTGAGGTGCTTTGCAGAGTAGGAAAGTAAATAGATTGGGCTAAAGGCAGCAGTAAAATCACAGGAGGTTTTTTTTTGTGTGTGTGTTTTTGCTTTAATTTATGTAGTTTGTTTTAAGTGTTTAAGATGTGCTGAGAAGCGGTGAAGATGGAGAAGTTCAAGAGGAAAAACAATGGAGAATAGGATGTCCAACAAAGACAAATTAGCTGCCAGCTGAGAGTGGACAGGCTTTTCCCCTGTGTTGTTTCTTTAAATTACTGCTGTTCTGTTAGATTATATTTATGCTCCCTCTCATTACTACCACTCAGCATTTGAGCAATCAGTTATTTTAGACCCAAGTGTCAGGCTTTCTATTTGTTACCTCTGTGAAATTTCTTTCAGTTAAATTCAGTTGTTCATTCCAGACTGTTGAGAACTTTCTCAATTCCAATTTTGTCTTTCAATATATATACTATCCTTTCAAAGTTCACATCATTCACAGATTTGATATGGCTGACTTCTGATACACTGCCAAAAGGCTGAGAAATGCACACACTTAGATTTCTCTCAATATTACTACTGCTTCATCAATAAAACTCATTTTGAGTTCAACAAGTATTCAGTATGCCTGTCATCCAGTCCACAATTCTATCTGTCCACCAGATTTTCAAGGTCACCTTTTGCCAGATTCCTGGTATAGTTTAAATAGACTACAAATAACCCATTTCCCTGCTCTGCCAACTAGTAACTGAATTATATAGTGAAATGAGACCCATCTGAGATGGCCTGCCCTGCACTTAAGGAACCCATCCTGGCTCAGTGATCAGTGCTTCACTTCTCAGAGCAAAGACAGTGGGCCTGTAACATCCATTCTACAACCATACCCAGGATAAATGTAAAATTCAATCATCATCGTCAGTAATACTTTAATTCTGTAATTCTGTATTTACACGTGATGACATAGGCTCAAAAGATAAGGAAAGTGACAAAGAATATTCTGCCAGATTATTCTAGATAAAGGGAAATTTCAAATAAAGGAGACTAAATAAATGAGGTTGTATTAGGTTATTTGAAACTGTTTACCTCTGGGTCAAATAGCTGTTTGACCACAAGCTACCTAATCCTCCCTCCCACATTCCTTTCTAAATTTTAATAGCAATATGAAAATAAGAAAAGTTTGCATAAAGGTTTGCATGGAATCTAGGGGAAAATGATATTCAAAAGGCAAAAATCTCAATAAATATCTGCAGATATGGTCGTACCGATTGATTCAGAAAAAGGGAGAAGAAACTGAGGCCAACTTAAAAAATGTCTTGTTCACCATGAGAAAACTGCATCATCTTGTGTATTAAAAAAAAAAAAAAGTCCGTGGAAGAACCCTACTAACATTCCCTACTTAGGATGGGGTAGGCTGTGGTACATGTAGGACCAAACTACTCCACTCCTCACCAGTGAAAATCAACATAACAGCAAATAACAACAGCATATTTATAATTCTTACCATGTGCCAGAGACTATTCTAAACTCTTCATATATAATTAGTTCATTTAATTTTAATTCATTCATTTAATCAGCATCTGTTGTAGACACTATTGTCTCCATTTTATAGATGAAGAAACGGAGGAGGTAAAGAGAGTTTAAGTGACTCATCCCAGGTGGGTGAGTGGCAGGGGCAGGATTTGAACCTGAGCTCTTGGCTTCCAGAACCTGGTCCCTTGATCATGGAACTATACCACCCGTTCACAGCAAAGGGAAGTAGCTGTATTGGCGTCTATGGCCACAGTAATGATGTGTAATAGAGCACTTCAGGGCTCAGTGGTGCGTAACAGTGGGTGTTTATTCAGCTTCTGATGAGTCTGTGGATTGGCCGCTTAGACTTACTGGGCAGCTCCTCTGGTCTTGGCTGGGCTCACTCGTAGGTTGAGAGTTGACCAGCTGTTGTCTGGAGCTCACCCATCTGTGCACTGGTTGGCTGTCACCTGGGATGATGTGGCTCTCCTCCACGAGCCTTTGGCATCCCTCAGCCGACTAACCCAGGCGTGTTCTCCTGGCCTCGGAAGAGGTGCAGCAGCAAATGAGAACACACACGTGCTTCCTGTGCTTCTGTTTGTCATGACATCTGCACACATCCCATTGGCCGGAGGCAGTTCCTGCTCCTCAGTGAGAGGAGCTACAAGGAGGAGGGCGTGGAGCCAAGGAAGGGGAAGCATGTGGGCCTCACTGCCCACACTAGCCATGCTGAGAGGTGCCTGTAAAGCTTTGGCTGCAGGGACAAGAGCTCTCCAGGCTGTTCTGGGACTCTTCCCTAGAACTATGGACAGCATCTCCCAGAAGGAGGGAGAGTCCAGCCACATGTCAGCTGGAGCCAGACTCTTCAAAGAACCATATTCAGAAGTCTGACCTCCAGCAAAAAGATCTCCAACAAGAGAGAGAAAAACACAGACAAGAAGCAACGCAAAGGCAACTCCAGCCCCCTCTCCATCCTCCCCTCTCAGGCTTCCGGCAACGTGGGTAATTGCACCAACCTGTCTGTCACCTGAAACGTCTGAGAAGAGGATTTTTACAGCCATCAGAAGGCAAGGAAGGGAATCTACAAAGATAGCTATGAAGAAAAGTATTTTCATTTTCCATTGGGGTTTGGATTTCCTGCGTGGCAGGTGACAGCATTTCCTGCTCTTCTTGGTTGCTTGAGGCGTTGAGAGGCCCTGGGCTGCAGGTGCTGTGGCCTGTGTGTCAGCACCCTCTGGCAGGCGTCTGCATCTTGCACCTGTGCTCTGGCTTTTGTCCACTCACAGACCAAGCACCCGTGAAGCGCTGACTGCACAGCAGGCCATGGGAGCACGCTGGCTGTGCTGTGCCAGCAGTTCCTGGGGACCTCTTAGTCTGGGGCACTGATTTTTCACAGGCTCCCAGGTGGAAGGATGTGTCTTCCAGACCCAAGGTGCTCACTGGAATAGCTTTAGAAATTCAAGTGGCCTGATTACTGTTATGCTATCTCCCACATGTCTCAGTCTTCAAACATGCCAAGTAGCTATAACCTCTTCTTAAATATATCCAGCCAGAAATATTTCTCCTGATTCCCAGGGAATAGAGGCCATATCCTCCTTCATAGACCACACAGAAAACTGTGCCTAGGAAGGGGATAGGCTAAGTCTGGGTCAGCTCATACAGCCATACTAACAGCTTTCAGACCTACTTTTGGAGATTGGAAGGGGGTGACGATGTGAGGTATATGGTCTGAGTTGATGGGGCTCAGACCAGCACCCTGACTGCACATCCAGTTCTGACACTTCTGACATTAAAGATGTCATGAAAATGTGAAGGTACCACTGACCTGATCTCATCTCCTGGATTTCCTGTCCTCTAGTGGCCCCTGTAAGAGGTCAAAAGGCAGAGGTGGCTGTCAAGAATGAAAAGGTGCCCTGGGATGAACAATTATTAACTACTTAAGAATATAACCAACTTCCTGAATCTTTTCAGCTCAACATGCCTGACTTAAGTCAGATGCTCTAAATGTATCTTCTGAAGTAATTTTACATTTATTGAATACATTTCCACTGACAAGTCATGGTCAGTCATAAGAACCTTAGTATAATGGTGGACTATTTAGAGTGCTAAATGATACAGATGATGCATTGTGCCATGTTCAGAAAGTTTTTAAATGGAAGTCATTTTCAAAAGGAACAAAAATCAATCCAAGAGGATAAAAGTGAGAAAAGGAGGGTTAGATTACTTTGCAGAACCTCCAGTCAAGCATGGATATCCAGTGAGGGACAGTTTCTCATAAGAATCAGATTATGGGTTCTGAGAGCCCTTCCCCCACTATGTGTATTAGAATAATTGTTCCTCTAACTCAGATCTCTAAGTAACTTAGTGCCTGTTCTTAGTTCAGTTTAGAGAACATGAGAACATAAGTGCCGTATCTGTTCAGGGTATTCTTCTCTAAATGACACTGGTCAAATGACTCCAAGCTCTGAGCTTATGTGGTTGACTGTGTAGCCAGACATTACTTCCAAGGACAAGATGAAGAAAGCCTCTCCCAGACCAAGACTCAAATTGAGAAGCAGTCTTAGGAGCTGGGTGTGTGGAGGCAGTGGTGGGGAGAAGGTGTTTAATAACATCTTCCTAATGAAATACATTTGGGGACAACTTAACCTAAGATCAGAGGGGGAAAAAAATCTTTGCTTCATTCAACACTCTGAATTTTGTAGAATCGCCATGATTACCTCAGTTTCCACACCAAAGTCCATGATATGGTACCATTATCAGATAACAGAATTCAGGCCTCACCTGGGAGAAGAGGTAACCATCTTTGCAGAAGGTACTGGCTTCCTCCACACCTCTAATGGGCCATTGTCTGACAGCACCCCATGCAACATTGCCTCTTGCATGCCTCTCTTCTGGAGATGACACTTTGGAACCAGGGTTTTTTTGTCTCAGGTATGTGATGTACTTTGAAGGAGCACAGGAATAATTTAAGCATGTACTGAAAGCCCCAAGGTATTCTATCCTCTTTCAGGACCCACTCACTTCCCATATCTGTAAAGGTGGTATTCCTCATGTCATCACGGGTGGTCTAATTCTAATCAATCGGTAATGACTGTCTGGAGTATCATGTGGGAAATGGTTTGAGTTCAGCAGGAAAGAGTCTGAGAGTTACTGGTGCTTTCTGTCAGAGGCATGGGTGGAGGAGCATGGTACACTTCAGTATATTTTTGTCATTTCTAGTCCTGTTGATATCAAACTACTATTTATCTCTCATGTTTTCCTATTTCTTTAAAAACACAGGCAAGGGAAGCCTGGTTGGCGATGGCAGGTGAGTCCAGGTCCTCCACCTTCCAACCAGTGACAGTGTAGGTCCTGTGTCTGTGTCATGCTCCACCAGATGAGGTGCTTATTATAAGGTGAGGCAGGCATTTCTGAGCCACAAATATCCACCACAGGCGTACTTGGAGAAATGCACAACTGGCCCTTTCTGCTCTGGAGACAGGAAGGTCTCCAGGAGAGGAGACAGGAAGAGCAAGGAAAGGTTTTGAAACTGCTGGGTCTTTTCTCGTCGCCTGCTAGGCAATGTGCACAGCTACACTGCACTGGAGGATCTACATTTCCTCGAGATGACTGCTTTCCTCTCTCTACATCCTTTTCCATGCCCCATACAATAGTGGATAGTCAACACTTACTTGTTGTGATAAGGGTTGAATCCATGCTGCCTAGAGATGCCTAGTATTCAACTGCCACAACTTAGGAAATATTTTTATCATAAAACATTTTTAAATGGCCACATTCCTACATTAGTACCCAAAAGCTTATTATTTTTTAATTCACAACACAACACAGGAAAGCTCTCTCTGTCTCTTCCTACCTTCTCAATATAGTCCCAGTAATCTGCCCCAAAGAACACAGGGGCTAATTCGGCCAGGCCCTTTGTCCCTGTCTACATTAACCACAATTAGAAAACGAGGACTCCAGGTCATCACTCCCCCTGTGGTCTCTTGTGCCCACACAGCTCCCTGCAGCCATTATTGATCCTATCTCCCACCTTCCTCACCCCCTAAACAGTTGCCCTACAGACTCCAAAATGCAGAAGTCATCCGGAAAGCCCCCTCTTAACTTGGTCTGAGCAGTTCCTTCCTCTTCTTACTATGAGCTTGCCTTCCTTTATTACATTGCTTCCCTAGATGCCTCCCAAGGGGTCGTGTGTTTTTTCCGACAGCCCTTGTGCTGCTGGGCTTGGAGGCAGGGTCGGCGCTGTCCTTGTTCCTCATTTCCTCTGCTGGATTCTTGGCCTACTCTCTTTAAAAATCACTCATCTGGAAAACTCTTGTTATCAGTCGATACCACTCACTCTGCCTTCTTGGTGCACTTACACAAAGTCCTGGACCACCCCCTCCCTAATTTTTTGGAGGTTCTAGTTCTTAGCTCACCGTTACTTTCTTTCCCAGTCTGCCCTTGTGACCACCACCCTGGGTCTCCTTCACTCATTTGCCTCCTCTCCTGGAGTCCTCCTCACGTCTGCTCACTCACCAGGTGATCCCACGCTCTCTGAGGACTCCCACAATGTATCTCCCACTCACGTATCTGACCGCCTCCTTGATGTGATGTCTAAGAGGCATCTCAGAATTTATAGGGTCAGAATTACACTTATTTTCCCCAGCCCTCAAATCTCCTCCTTTTCCAGCCTCCCCCATGTGGACAGGGACTGCGTTTTGCTCACTATTTCCCTAGTGCTGCCAAAGAGTAGCTTATTGGTAAGAGTTTAATGAATGGATTACTTTGTATCTTCACAATAGTAGTTGAAAACTAAACTTAAAATACACAGCATTTTACTTCTACTCTAGGGTGAGTGAGGGAGCTAAAGAGGATTTTGTGAGCTTGCTCTGGAAATGTGATAGCATAACAGTATATTCTGAGCACCTAGTAACTGACTTACAAACCAACCTTCTACCAACTCTGATTTCCCTGTCAAGGGTCTCTGCTCCCGTCTAATACAGATTACTGCCAAGGTCACCCTCTTCAATGATAGGTTTGATGGTGCCACTTCCCTGCTTGAAACCTTTCAGTTGTTCCCTTTCGGGTATATAATAAAATGTACCTTCCTCTGCCTGCCATGCAAAGCTCTCCTCTTCTGAGGTCGCACCCACTCCTCTTCTTTTGTTGTGGGAGAGGGCCCTCGGTACACTGCAGATGCTCGTCCTCACTGTGGTCTGGCCCCAGAACACACCTGTGTCAGTCAGGACTGACTAGAAATGACAAAAATGAGACTGGCTTAGCCAAGAAAAGAGCATACCTGGTTCATGTAACTGTAAAGATCTCTATATACAAACAAAGAAAGATGGTCAGAATATGTTGGAGAAATGCAAGCTACGGAATGGCATATATAGTATGATTCTACATTACATGTTTTAAAATCTACCTATGATTGTATATGTTGATATGCCTGAGGAGAAAAAAAGTCTAGAAGGATAAACACATATCACATGTTGATAATGACTCACCTCTAGTGAGTAAAATTCTGATGATAAATTTTTCAACTTCTGGCTTTATGTAGTAGAGTGTTTTATAATTTTTTAAAAGGTATAAATTTATGCTTGGTTCATGGTATCACTGTGCTAATGCAAAGCCCTCATGCACCATCCAGTATGGAGCCTCTAGCCATGTGTGACTATTTAAATTTAAATAAATGAAGATGGAATAAAATTTAAAGTTCTTCAGTTGCAGTAGCTACATCTCAAGGGCTCGATAGCCACATGTTGCTAGTGGCTTCCATATTGAGACACAGATATAAAACATTTCCATCCATGTAAAATATTATTCCCACAGTGGGAAACACTGGTAAACTAGATGAATCTAGGTGCTCACCTCATTGCTTTTACTAGGATAATTGTTGTCTTCATTGAGCTGCAGCCAGAGTGAGGCAGGTGGAGGCCTGAGCAGCCACAATCTGACAGCCACCAGAAGTCTGTGTGAGGTTCAGGCCTGTGTTCATGTACACAGGATCTTCTAATGTGTTTGAGAAAGGCACTATCTTGCAGGCAACTTATTAAGTAATTTTTAAGGGAAATAAGGAAAATCCCTACCCAGTAATTTTTAAAGAAAATGAGAACATCCAAATCTTTTGCAAAGTTGAGATTTACCTGTTTTAATTAGAAAGAAAAATAAACTGTTGATTTAAGAGAATATTTTTCCTATTCTTCTCGTTTGCCTAAGTAAGTTAGCAATGCATGTGGAGAAAGAAAAATCATGTTTCTTTCTGGTAGGGAAATTAAAATGGTATCTTAAGTACTTCTGTTCAAAATTATTTGAAAGCAAATGTAGGAAGCCCTATTTAGTTTTCTTTTTTCATTTGGAATCATAATATTTGTTCCATATGGCATGCAGGAAATTCAGTGTTTTATGTTTCCATTCTAATTTAACTCATAAGATCATTTTCCAGTGCCTTTTTCCCCCCAAGAAGATCCATAATTTAAAGCTCATGATGAGAAAAGGATTTTTATTGTAAATAGCAATCAGGAACTCTCAATAATTTTTTCAAAGAGATAACTGTGATTTTAATATTTAAATAGCAGCCTATCATATCTCAACTATCCTTTTAAAACCATGAAACTGAGGGTCCATGAAAAATCCCTTGTTTTTAAAGCAAACTAATTGTAACTTTTTTTTTTTTTAGCATAGATCTCCTCTCTTTCTTTACAAAACACCTATTAACATCTTGCATACCAAAGATCATTGTTCGGAACATAATGGTTTTTATTAACAACTTTAATTTTAACCAGTATAGCAATAAGACATCCCAGTTTTTGAGCAGATGGCAGATTTACTATGAGTAAAAAAAAAAAACAGAACTATAGAATCTCAAATTAATTCAACTGATGTCTTTTAAATACCTATTATGTACCTGTGGTAGGCTGTGGCTACAAATTTGAAGGATTCTTTTCCTTAGGGCCTTACAGCTTAGTGAAGGGAGACACAGAAAAATCGGGGAGGCCACGTAATGTCATAAGGACTGGGATCATGTTAGTTTGTACAGGGGGCCAACACATCACACTGAGAAAGTGGTCAAGGAAGACTTATGGAACAATTTCAAGAGCTTTAGTGTTTAATGTCCATCTACTTCTGGGCTCTTTTTTTATGATATCTACCCCTAGAGTCCTGTGCCAAACTATTCCTAATGACAGAAAACACCTTACGTGCCCCCAGCCCCAAATAAAGAAAAGTACAGGATCAAATATACCACGGAGCCCCATAGAACTTTATCCTGCTACAGAAGAATCCATAATGACTAGGCAAATTTGTTTTGCTGAGCTGAAATCCTATCCTATCCTATTTTCCTTAGGTGAAATGGATTGGATTGTTGAAGTCCTTAAGTTAGTTACCTTTACTTGGAATATGGTACATCAGGATTTTAATGTGGATATTATTATAGCAGGGATAGGCCAAAGGAAGTAAGAAGAAAGTTCTCTTATTCCTTCAAACTAGGCATAACACTCAAAATGATTTGTTAGGGCAAAGAAGAAAGCCATTCTTTCCTCTTCCCAAACCAAGTCAGTGTTCAGTTAGAAAGCAAAGTCGGCAGTGGTGATGAGTCAAATACTGGGCTCATGCCTTCGCTTGTGATATCAGGTTTTGCTCACACTGTGGCTGTGCCTGCTGATTAAGCCCATATCTCTTTTACTGAAAACCTCTTTTGATTATTAATGAAGGAAATGTTAGAGATGGCAATAAAATTACATTTTCTTTTGAAATTATAAGTGTGGCTTCTTTGACTGGCTCTTTAAAAATTGAGAAGTCCTCATGCTCGCCTCACAGATTAATAAGATTTTTCTCCCCTATTCCTACTTAAAACCCCTTAGGCCTACTTATTCACTGAATAGGTCTTCTGCATATGTCTCAACTGTCAGAAATGACACAAATCTGCTGACCTGCTCGAGCAGCCCCTGTGAGGCTGACTGCTCATAGAGCTTTTCTCCTTATTTGTTTTTCTATGCTATGGGACAAATTGCCACAAAAATGGCCATACATATTTTCTGTCTCACAGTTTTGTGGGTCAGGAGCCTGTGTAAGAGTTAGCTGGGTCCTCTGCTCAGTGTTTTCTTAGGTGGAAGTCAAAGTGTCAGCTGGGTCTGTGATCTGTCTAAGGCTCGAGGTTTTCTTCCAAGCTACCAGTTATTGGCTGAACTCAGTTCCTTGCAGGTACGGGTTTGGGAAGATGAAAGAATGGCTTTCTTCTTTGCCCTGACAAATCATTTTGAGTGTTGTGCCTAGTCTGAAGGGAGCTCCTTGAGTCATCCCACATTCCTCACCATGTGGTCCCCTCTGCAATATGGCAGTTTGCTTATTCAAGGCCAACACAGTGTCTGTACTGCTTCAAATCTCTTGACTTCATTAAAAGGTCTCAGCTGATTAGGTCAGGCCCTCCCAGGATAATCTCCATTTTCATTAACTCAAAATTAACTGATTAGCAACCTTAATTACATTATCATAATTTGCCATATAATTTAACATGATCAAGGGAGTGACATCCCATTACATCCATAGGTCTTGCCCATATCCAAAGGGAAGGATCATACCATACATGAACATGTAGGGGAGGAAATCTTGAGGACCAGCTCAAAATTCTGCCCACTACAGTAAAATGAAAAGAATGGAGAGTAAGGATTGATCTGGTTTCAACCTCTCCCACCCTTTAAGTTACCATCCTTTGTCATGAAGATAGACTAAACTGTGGGCTTAAATATGTTCATAAAAGGAAATCCCAGTAGTATAAGGATTTGTACCTCTGAAGCCTATTTTTGGCTGTTTATATTAGCCTGGTTTATTTTTGTTATTTTTACTCATTTATTATACATATCTGTATAATATGCATATTACATGGTGCTTTATATATTGCATGGTGCTCTACCATCTGCAGATTTGCTCCACATCTTCTCATTTAATTCCACTTGCCATGTTATCTCATACCTTAGGGTATTTCCCTCATGTGGATCAGAGGATCAGAGAAGCTTAAGTCATATGGCTGGGATTACAAAGCGAGTCAATGACAGAACAAAGACCAAAAGTTAGGCCTGTATCTCCAAATTATGGGGTTTCCTCCTTTTTTGATCCTTCTTTATACCAAATGTAATAGCTAAAAGTGGGACATCTTGACCAAGGGCAGTTAGCTGCCCTTAGAAATGGCTTCCAGTGCCACTTCTCTTTGGTAGTCAACTGAGAAAAGGCTGAACACAGTTTCTGTCTACTTTCTGCAAACCTCAGCATCACCTTTGAGAACTGAGCGGCCCTTGTTTTCCCATAGGGCAGTGGGCCCCTGAATATGGATATGCTAGGTAAAACCTCAAATTGTATGGGGTTTCTGATTGGTCAGTTGATTTTATGTAACTCCTTTTACATTAGGTTTCCCGAAAAATTCTGCTAAACTTATGTTATACCATATAATCAGCTGAGTGTCACTGCTGGCACAACCCTTCCCTGTCTCATCATACTTCTCTCACAGTTAATATTCTTGATTTCACCATAACACCCATCCATCCTTCCACACATATGTCCTTCTACCCTTCTGTCCATCTGTCATCCTACTGTAACAACTAATCAATTGTGTTATAATACTGCTAACTCGGTCACTTGCTCATATCTGTGAAAATCTAAGAGCTCCTTCATCTTCATGTCCTACCAACTAGTGGAGGGGGTTGGCACATAGCTGGTGTTCAGTAGTAGTTTGCTGACTTCTAATGCTTCTGCTGAGAAACTTTAGATTAGCATCCAAATCAATCTAGTTTGCTTTAATAAAGGAGGTAGTAGGACTGTCAAGTTTTAGGCCATTGGGATCATTAATGCACTGATTCTATCTACCTCTTTCTTCTAGTAAGTAAATAAAACGCACATCAAAGTCATCTAGGACTTTCTTTTCAAAGACTTCTCTTGATTCATCATCTCAATATTCACTTTCTCATACATTAACATCTACTGAGCTCTGACCTTCCCCACCTCCAAGGCCTGAGGCCACCCTGATGAGGGCAGAGCAAGGCTGTGAGCCACTCAGGCCAGAGTTCTAGGCCTTCCACTCTACTAGGCCCTAAAGTAACTGGACAGGAAAGCCTTGCTGTAGACTTTAGACTTATTCCTAAGAAGTATTTTCAAATGTCAAAATCACTTCATCCCATCCTGCTTTCTGATATTAGGTATGCCTGCCAGTTTTGTGTCACTATACATTTAATATCCCTCACATGTGTTCATCCATATCATTGAATTAAAAAATAATCCCTGAGGATCATGGGAAGATGGCGGTGTGAGTAATTCAGAGGAAATCTCCTCCCCAAAACATATATATTTATGAAAATACAGTAAATACAACAATTCCTAAAAGAGACACCAGTGGATGCAGTACAACAGCCAGGATACATCTACATCTGTGCTAACTCAACATCACATGAAGGGGGTAAGATACAAGCCATGGCTAGGCAGGACCCGAATGCTCCCCCACCCCAAAACCCAGCGGGAAGAAAGGAGTCAGAATGGGGAGGGAGTGAAAGCCCAGGACTGCTAAACAACCAGCTCTAGAAATCCGCACCCAGAACACAGACACAAGGTGCACGGGGTGCTGGATATTAGGGAAACGGAAAAGCAAAACCTGTGGGTAGGTCCCCGCAAGCAGCGCCCCTGAGACAAAAGAGAAGCAAGTGCTTTCTGCAAGTCTTAAAGAGACAGGGACCCATAGCTGGATGAAGTTGTCCCAGCAACTGGGAATACTGGGGAAACTTAGGCGCCCTAAACCCTGGGGAGGCAGTGCAGCTCTGAAGCCCCTCATGGCACTAAGCAGCCTGCCAGTTGTTCCTCCAACTGGCACGGACCCCGACACACCGGTCCAGTAGCGGGAGAGTGGCAGCGCGCGATGGGGATGGCAGCGCCGGAAAGGACCGAGAGCAGATCTGTGCGCCACAGGAGAGGCTTGTGCTAGCCTGCAGTGGCACGAACAAAAAGCCCAGGCGCGGCTCGTGCGCACCAGTGGCAGTGAAGCCAGAGAAGCCTGGTAGAAGCCTGCGAGGAAGAGCCCTAAAGCAGAGCCAGAGGGAGCAGGCATGCTCCCAGCAGCCGACCGGAATCCCAGCCCAAAGCACGGCTGCCCGGGCCAGACCCAAAGGCCACTGCTGTCACACAGCTAACTGGCAGGGTCGCCGCTAGCACGGAGGAGCGCACCTGGCATGCCTGCCACTCCCCACAGGGCTCCGCACTGCTCTGATGGACACCCCACCCATAGAAGCTTACGGGACTAACCCGGTGGCTGCTCCAGGAGTGCAGGTAGCTGTCACAGGCAGCAGAGAAGGGCAAGGCATCCAGCAAGCAGGAAAGGACTTTCTTCTCCCAGCTGACACACCCACAACCTGCCTACAGCCACTGCTATCACCATGAAAAGGCAAAAAAATATGGTCCAGTCCAAGATAGATACACCTGAGGAAGGATCTGCAGAGGCAGACCTAACCAGTCTCCCTGAAAAAGAATTCAAAATAAAAATTATAAACATGGTGACAGAGATGCAGAGCAATATGCAAGAGCTAAGGGATGAAGTCCGGAGGGAGATTACAGAAGTGAAACAAACTCTGGGAGAATTTATAAGCAGAAAGGATGAGATGCAAGAGGCCATTGATGGAATAGAAACCAGAGAACAGGAGTGCATAAAAGCTGATGCAGAGAGAGATAAAAGGATCTCCAGGAATGAAACAATATTAAGAGAACTGTGTGACCAATCCAAAAGGAACAATATCTGCATGAAGGGGTACCAGAGGAAGAAGAGAGAGAAAAAGGAATAGAAAGTGTCTTTGAAGAAATAATTGCTGAGAACTTCCCCAAACTGGAGGAGGAAATAGTTGCTCAGACTACGGAGGCACACAGAACTCCTGAGAGATGGGATCCAAAGAGGTCAACACCAAGACACATAATAATTAAAATGGCAAGAATTAAGGACAGGGACAGAGTATTGAAGGCAGCCAGAGAGAGTAAAAAGGTCACCTACAAAGGAAAACCCATCAGGCTATCATCAGACTTCTCAACAGAAACCTTACAGGCCAGAAGAGAATGGCATGATATATTTAATGCAATGAAACAGAAGGGCCTTGAACCAAAGATACTGTATCCAGCACGATTATCATTTAAATATGAAGGAGGGATTAAACAATTCCCAGACAAGCAAAAGTTGAGGGAATTTGCCTCCCACAAACCACCTATACAGGGCATCTTAGATGGACTGCTCTAGATGGGAGCACTCCTAAAAAGAGCACAAAAACAAAACACCCAACATATGAAGAATGGAGGAGGAGGAAAAAGAAGGGAAAGAAATAATCATCACACTGTGTTTATAACAGCTCAATAAGTGAGTGAGGTCAGACAGTAAGGTAGTAAACAAACTAACCTTGAACCTTTGGTAACCACAAATCTAAAGCCTGCAATGACAGTAAGTACATATCTTTCAGTAATCACCCTAAATGTAAATGGACTGAATGCACCAATCAAAAGACACAGAGGAATAGAATGGATAAAAAAGCAAGACCCATCTATATGCTGCTTACAAGAGACTCATCTCAAACCCAAAGGCATGCACAGATTAAAAGTCAACGGTTGGAGAAAGATATTTCATGCAAACAACAGAGAGAAAAAAGCAGGTGTTGCAATACTAGTATCAGACAAAATAGACCTCAAAATAAAGAAAGTAACAAGAGATAAAAAAGGACATTACATAATGATAAAGGGCTCAGTCCAACAAGAGGATATAACCATTATAAATATATATGCACCCAATACAGGAGCACCAGCATATGTGAAACAAATACTAACAGAATTAAAGGAAGAAATAGAATGCAATGCATTCATTCTGGAAGACTTCAACACACCACTCACTCCAAAGGACAGATCCACCAGACAGAAAATAAGTAAGGACACAGAGGCACTGAACAACACTCTAGAACAGATGGACCTAATAGACATCTACAGAACTCTACATCCAAAAGAAACAGGATACACATTCTTCTCAAGTGCACATGGAACATTCTCCAGAATAGACCACATACTAGGCCACAAAAAGAACCTCGGTAAATTTCAAAAGATTGAGATCCTACCAGCCGACTTTTCAGACCACAAAGGCATAAAACCAGAAATAATTTGTACAAAGAAAGCAGAAAGGCTCACAAACACATGGGGGCTTAACAACATGCTCCTAAATAATCAATGGATCAATGACCAAATTAAAATGGAGATCCAGCAATATATGGAAACAAATGACAACAACAACACAAAGCCCCAACTTCTGTGGGACGCAGCAAAAGCAGTCTTAAGAGAAAAGTATATAGCAATCCAGGCATATTTAAAGAAGGAAGAATAATCCCAAATGAAGAGTCTAATGTCACAATTATTGAAATTGGAAAAAGAACAAATAAGGCCTAAGGTCAGCAGATGGAGGGATATAATAAAGATCAGAGAAGAAATAAATAAAATTGAGAAGAATAAAACAATAGAAAAAATCAATGAAACCAGGAGCTGGTTCTTTGAGAAAATAAACAAAATAGACAAGCCTCTAGCCAGACTTACTAAGAGAAAAAGAGAGTCAACACACATCAACAGAATCAGAAACAAGAAAGGAAAAATCACAACAGACACCACAGAAATACAAAGAATTATTAGAGAATACTATGAAAACCTATATGCTAACAATCTGGGAAAATAGACAAGCCTCTAGCCAGACTTACTAAGAGAAAAAGAGAGTCAACACACATCAACAGAATCAGAAACAAGAAAGGAAAAATCACAACAGACACCACAGAAATACAAAGAATTATTAGAGAATACTATGAAAACCTATATGCTAACAAGCTGGGAAACCTATGAGAAATGGACAACTTCCTAGAAAAATACAACCTTCCAAGACTGACCCAGAAAGAAACAAAAAATCTAAACAGACCAATTACCAGCAACAAAATTGAATCAGTAATCAAAAAACTATGCAAGAACAAAACCCCCGGGCCAGATGGATTTACCTTGGAATTTTATCAGACATACAGAGAAGATATAACACCCATTCGCCTTAAAGTTTTCCAAAAAATAGAAGAGGAGGGAATACTCCCAAACTCATTCTATGAAGCCAACATCACCCTAATACCAAAACCAGGCAAAGACCCCACCAAAAAAGAAAACTACAGACCAATATCCCTGATGAACATAGATGCAAAAATACTCAACAAAATATTAGCAAACCAAATTCAAAAATACATCAAGAGGATCATACACCATGACCAAGTGGGATTCATCCCAGGGACGCAAGGATGGTACAACATTTGAAAATCCATCAACATGATCCACCACATCAACAAAAAGAAGGACAAAAACCACATGATAATCTCCATAGATGCTGAAAAAGCATTTGACAAAATTCAACATCCATTCATGATAAAAACCCTCAACAAAATGGTCATAGAGGGCAAGTACCTCAACATAATAAAGGCCATATATGATAAACCCACAGCTAACATCATACTGAACAGCGAGAGGCTGAAAGCTTTTCCTCTGAGATCAGGAACAAGACAGGGATGCCCACTCTCCCTACTGTTATTCAACGTGGTACTGGAGGTCCTAGCCACAGCAATCAGACAAAACAAAGAAATAAAAGGAATCCAGATTGGTAAAGAAGAAGTCAAACTGTCACTATTTGCAGATGACATGATATTGTACATAAAAAACCCTAAAGACTCCACTGCAAAACTGCTAGAATATGAGAATTCAGCAAAGTTTCAGGATACAAAATTAACACACAGAAATCTGTAGCTTTCCTATACACCAACAATGAACTAATAGAAAGAGAAATCAGTAAAACAATTCCATTCACAATAGCATCAAAAAGAATAAAATACCTAGGAATAAATCTAACCAAGGAAGTGAAAGACCTATACCCTGAATACTACAAGACACTCTTAAGAGAAATTAGAGAGGTCACTAACAAATGGAAACTCATCCCATGCTCCTGGCTAGGAAAAATTAAGATAATCAAAATGGCCATCCTGCCCAAAGCAATATACAGATTCGATGCAATCCCTATCAAATTACCAACAGCATTCTTCAATGAACTGGAACAAATATTTCAAAACTTCATATGGAACTGTCAAAGACCCCGAATACCCAAAGCAATCCTGAGAAGGAAGAATAAAGTGGGGGGATCTCGCTCCCCAACTTCAAGCTCTACTACAAAGCCACAGTAATCAAGACATTTTGGTACTGGCACAAGAACAGAGCCACAGACCAGTGGAACAGAATAGAGACTCCAGACATTAACCCAAACATATATGGTCAATTAATATATGATAAAGGAGCCATGAACATACAATGGGGAAATGAGTCTCTTCAACAGATGGTGTGGCAAAACTGGACAGCTACATGTAAGACAATGAAACTGGATCACTGTCTAACACCATAAACAAAAGTAAACTCCAAATGGATCAAAGACCTGAATGTAAGTCATGAAACCATAAAACTCTTAGAAAAAAACATAGGCAAAAATCTCATGGACTTAAACATGAGTGACTTCTTCATGAACATATCTCCCTGGGCAAGGGAAACAAAGGCAGAAATGAGTAAGTGGAACTATATCAAGCTAAAAAGCTTCTGTACAGCAAAAGACACCATCAATAGAACAAAAAGGTATCCTACGGTATGGGAGAACATATTCATAAATGACCTATAAAGGATTGACATCCAAAATATATAAAGAACTCACATGCCTCAACAAACAAAAAGCAAATAATCCAATTACGAAATGGGCAGAGGATCTGAATAGACAGTTCTCTAAAGAAGAAATTCAGATGGCCAACAGGCACATGAAAAGATGCTCCACATCGCTAATCATCAGAGAAATAGAAATTAAACCCACAATGAGATATTACCTCACACCAGTAAGGATCGCCATCATTGAAAAGACAAACAACAACAAATGTTGGTGAGGTTGTGGAGAAAGGGGAACCCTCCGACACTGCTGGTGGGAATGTAAACTAGTTCAACCATTGTAGAAAGCAGTATGGAGGTTCCTCAGAATGCTCAAAATAGAAATAACATTTGACCCAGGAATTCCACCTCTAGGAATTTACCCTAAGAATGCAGCACTCCAGTTTGAAAAAGACAGATGCACCCCTATGTTTATCACTGCACTATTTACAATGGCCAAGATATGGAAGCAACCTAAATGTCCATCAGTAGATGAATGGACAAAGAATGTCCATCAGTAGATGAATGGTACATATACACAATGGAATGTTGTGTGGTCATAAGAAAAAGACAGATCCTACCGTTCACAACAACATGGATGGAGCTAGAGGGTATTATGCTCAGTGAAATAAGCCAGGCAGAGAAGGACAAGTACCAAATGATTTCACTCATATGTGGAATATAAGAACAAAGGAAAACTGAAGGTACAAAACAGCAGCAGAATCACAGAACCCAAGAATGGACTAATAGTTACCAAAGGGAAAGGGACTGGGGACGATGGGTGGGAAGGGAGGGATAAGGGCAGGGAAAAAGAAAGAGGGCATTACAATTAGCATGTATAGTGCGTGGGGGGCACGGGGAGGGCTGTGCAACACAGAGAAGACAAGTAGTGATTTTACAGCATCTTACTATACAGATGGACAGTGACTGTGAAGGGGTAAGTGGGGAGGACTTGGTGAAGGGTGGAACCTAGCAAACATAATGTTCTTTCTGTAATTGTAGATTAATGATACCAAAATAAAAATAAAAATAAATAAATAAATAAAAAGAAAAGTAAAGTAAAAAAAAAAGTCAGAAGAGCAAATTCTTAAAATAATTAAATGACTATTAAATAAATCTACAAGACCTCTTCAGGATTTAAAATTTTTTAATTTTTCAGCAATTTTTGATATGCTTACAACCTAAGTGCCATGAATGAACAAGTCACTCCTGTGAGAACAAAAATGTCAAGACATAGACAATACACACATTTTGCTATTTCTCATGAATAATAGCTATGATTGAAACACATACAGTGAAACCTCTTCATAATATGGTAATGGAGTAGGATTAACAATAATAATAATAATAATAATAATAATAATAATAATAATAATAATAATCCCTGACGGCAAAAGATCAAAGCAAGAATACTGTGGCCCAATTTATTTTAACTTAGACCCAATAATTATCCCTGCTTAGTGTAGTTGTAAATCTACTGAAAATTATCATACACTCTACATTGCTCCATATTATTCTTACCCCAAGTCCATGTAAAAAGGCATTGGAAAATATGAGCAAATAGAAATCAAAGACCAGGAGAAAGGGCCAAGCACTTCTGAAGTGCTAGGCATTATGCTAAGCATTTTACAAACATCACCTTATTATGCTTATTTCACATTTAAGTATAGAGGAGTGGCTCAGTGGCATCAGAGGTTCAATTCCTGGTTCCACCATTCACTAATTCTATGAGCTTGGATAAATTTTCTGTTATTTAAATGAGGGTAACTTCTTTTCTCACATGGTGGCATGGGTATCATGAAAAATAATGCATTTCAAGTTACACGGCTGGTTCTGTGGTCAGTCAGTTGAGAATCATTAGCACATTTCCCTGGACTCTGTTTCATCTGCAGGTCCTTGCATGGGTACACCTTTGGATCTCCTTCAAGGGGATGAATCCTCATACATGCACTGGTCATTGTGCATTTCCTGGTTTTCACAAGAGAATGGCATTCTTAACCACAGCTTAATTGCCTGTTAATTAAAAGACACAGGTCTGCAGGGGAAAAGGACAGTTACTAATCAACCAGAATAAAGTTTCAGTTAAGCAAGATGAATAAGCTCTAGAAATCTGTACATTGTACCTATAGTCAAATACTTGATGACAAATAGAGCTCATCTTAAGTGTTCTTACCACAATAAATAACATTTTTTAAAAAGTTTTAGAAAATACAAAAATAAAATGGGTAATTAAGGATAAAGTATATGGACCCAGGAGGACTGACTACTTAATATTTTATTCTTAATTCCTTCATACCTTGAGAGTTAATACTGTTTGCAAAAGAAAAACCAAGAATAGTCACTTGACACTTGAAAATCCTTATTTAGGAAATAAGATGCTTAACAAGAAGGATCATTTTGTAGATGAAAAAACTAGCTAATTATTCAGCCCTGGCTAATGTGGTGATTTCATATCCTCTTATATACTTTAGTGCATGTGGTATTCTTCGCTTATTCAGAAAGACATGTTATATTCTACTCAGTCTTAAAATAACAGCTAACAGTTATGAGTACCTACTAAATGGTTTCAATACTAAATCATATTGTTCTCATACTACTCCCATGAGAACCCATTTCTCATGTGAAGAGTTAGTTTCCCATTATACAAGTGAGGAAAAAAAGTCACAAATAAGTTTCAACATCATACAGTAGTAATTAATGGATTTGGGATTTGAACCTATGTATTTTAGTCACTATAGTATAAAGACATTGCTTCTGTGTCACAACCACGCCAGGTTTTATCATCGAAGCTTGAGGCAGAACCCCTTCTGTGCTGAGTTCCCTTCAGCCTTCTCTCAGTGGAATTGAATGTATGTCCATGGGACTTAGTCAAAACCAACATCCTAAACAGGCACCATACTGCCCTCTCCACACCTCTGCACACCCTTCTCCTCTGTGCAGTAGCTCCTCCCTTATCAGCAACCTTTCTTTTTCAATACCCACCTTCCTTCTATCAACACCATCCATGCCAGCTCACCAGACATGGGCAGCCATTTATGAACCCCAGCTTGGGATCAGCGGACACCCTCCCAGATCACTGTCTCTTTCCCATGTTGGTGAGCTCTCCCCACCTGGATCACCCATCACTTGAGGCTAGAGAGTGTGTCAGAATTCCTCACCTTAATGGTGCTTAATTTGGACTGAAGACAGAGACAGCTCCACAAATAGATTTTGGTTGACTGATTAATTTGCATTGGTCCTGATGACTCCTGGCCAAACACCTCCTCAGGGAGGGAAACAGTCATTGTCTTAGGTGAGTGAACCAGCACTCTAGTTTGTTTGGGACTCTCTGGGTTTTAGCACTGAAAGGTCCCAAATTCCAAGAAACCCTTCAGTCCTGGCACACTGAGATGGTTGGTCACCAAGCACTAGGATCCCCCAGTTTGAAATAGGCCCCTTGTACTCCCAACCAGACACCAGTCCTCTCATTCCAACCTCGCGTGTCTGCCCCCACCCCTTGGTGGACTCTCTCTCTGTCTTTCTCTTTGTGTCATTCACTCACTCAAGTCATACCACCCTTACCTGTCCCCTGCTGTGCCAGCATGTATATCAGGTCATATAATTTAGTGGCCCCAGACCATATAGAACAAAGGACTTTACAGACTTTGTCATCTCAGCCTCTTCTCTTGGCTTTGTGACCTTCCCAGGTATCACTGACATTCACCTTTGTCTAATTCACTAAAAGCTTGGGTAGAAAAACCATGCTATCAACTCTGAGAGGCTAGATTTCAGATATTGCTGGCTTCTGCCTTCTGAATCCTTGTGGAGTGATCAGGATTTAATGCATTTTCATATATCAGATTGTCCTTCTTGGGAAGTGACAGCTGAGGAAGATCCGTGGTCCATGAGCTCCTCACACCTTGTTGTTCCCTGCAGCCATAATTGCTTCTTTCACACCGATATCTACAACCCCCCCACCAGCACTTGGGTCCAGCACAGCCACACCATCTGCTCATGTGACACCAACATTATGGCCTCCCTGCAGGCATCCCTAAGTGGGATGGAGGAAGGCAACAGATGGCAGTGTGCCAGCTGGCACCAGTGACACAGACCTAGGCCATGATGAATCGTGGCCCAGGACAGGGAGGAAGAAGGGAGGGTGCTGATGGCTAATTGTGCACTTTCATCAGGGCTGTAAGGCAGAGACCTCTCTGCTCCTAGAAGCAGAACCAATGTGGTGTGTCTGTTCCTGCAATAAATGCACATTTCTTTTCAATATATAGTCACAAGAGAATGTCCAACAGAAGAGAAATCTAGATATCAAGACCTGAATTGCTCTTTTTTTGCTTCTGTATGTCTCTAACGGTCATTACTGGGGACTCTTCTAGGAGTTAGAGGATTGCTTGAAAATGACAGGAAGGGGTTTCTGGCTGCTCAGGGGAGGAGCCACAGCAAGTTAACTCTTGCTGATGTGGCACTTCTGTCCCTTAGGCTGCCGAAGGTCCCTCCTACCTTTACCACCCTGAATCTCCAAGGTTCTCCTTTACTACAAGCCCTGCAATTGATCAATTGATTGATTCATTCAGTTCTCTTTGAATGATGCTTCCAGGATTAAATTAGCCAGGCAGCTATTCAAGATTTGTTCTGTAGATTTCAAATTTAGGCATATTGACCTTGGATTTTTGTTGTCATTATTGTTGATTTTGATACATTTGATGTTAAGACAGTTCTATGTTTTAAAAGTTCCTAGTTGCTTTTCTATTGAGTCCTTTTACCTATATATGTGTATGTTTTTGCTTTCATTTACTGCACTTTCACTTCTCCTTTTTTTTTTATTTTCTTCTTTTGGTATCATTAATATACAATTACTTGAACAACATTATGGTTACTAGACTCCCCCTATTATCAAGTACCCCCCACATACCCCATTACAGTCACTGTCCATCAGCGTAGTAAGATGCTATAGAGTCACTACTTGTCTTCTCTGTGCTGTACAGCCTTCCCCATGCCACCACCACCCCCGCTACATTATGTGTGTTAATTGTAATGCCCCTTTTTCCACCTTATCCCTCCCTTCCCACCCATCCTCCCCAGTCCCTTTCCCTTTGCTAACTGTTAGTTCATTCTTGAGTTCTGTGAGTCTGCTGCTGTTTTGTTCCTTCAGTTTTCCACAGATGAGTGAAATTTGATGCTTGTCTTTCTCCGCCTGGCTTATTTCACTGAGCATAATACCCTCTAGCTCCATCCATGTTGTTGCAAATGGGAGGATCTGCTTTCTTCTTATGGCTGATTAATACTCCATTGTGTATATGTACCACATCTTCTTTATCCATTCATCTACTGATGGACACTTAGATGGCTTCCATTTCTTGGCTACTGTAAATAGTGCTGTGAAAAACATAGGGGTGCATATGTCTTTTTCAAACTGGGCCCCTGCATTCTTAGGGTAAATACCTAGGAGTGGAATTCCTGGGTCAAATGCTATTTCTATTTTTAGTTTTTGAGGAACCTCCATACTGCTTTCCACAATGGTTGAACTAATTTACATTCCCACCAGCAGAGTAGGAGAGTTCCCCTTTCTCCACATCCTTGCCAACATTTGCTGTTGTTTGTCTTTTGGATGTTGGTCATCCTCACTGGTGTAAGGTGATATCTCATTGTGGTTTTAATTTGCATTTCTCTGATGATTAGTGATGTGGAGAATCTTTCCATGTGCCTGTTAGCCATTTGAACTTCTTCTTTGGAGAAGTATCTGTTCAGCTCTTCTGCCCAGTTTTTAAATGGCTTATTTGCTTTTTGTTTGTTGAGGTGCATGAGCTCTTTATATAATTTGGATGTCAAACCCTTATTGGATATGTCATTTATGAATATATTCTCCCATACTGTAAGATGTCTTTTTGTTCTACTGATGGTGTCCCTTGCTGCACAGAAGCTTTTTAGTTTGATATAGTTCCGCTTGTTCATTTTTGCTTTTGTTTCCCTTGCCCGGGGAGATATGTTCATGAAGAAGTTGTTCATGTTTATATTCAAGAGATTTTTGCCTATGTTTTCTTCTAAGAGTTTTATGGTTTCACGACTTACATTCAGGTCTTTGATCCATTTCAAGTTTACTTTTGTGTATGGGGTTAGACAATAATCCAGTTTCATTCACTTACATGTAGCTATCCAGTTTTGCCAACACCAGCTGTCGAAGAGGCTGTCATTTCCCCATTGTGTATCTATGGCTCCTTTATTGTATATTAATTGACCATATATGCTTGGATTTATATTTGGGCTCTCTATTCTGTTCCACTGGTCTATGGGTCTGTTCTTGTGCCAGTACCAAATTGTCTTGATTATTGTGGCTTTGTAGTAGAGCTTGAAGTCAGGGAGCATAATTCCCCCTGCTTTATTCATCCTTCTCAGGATTGCTTTGGCTATTCAGGGTCTTTTGTGGTTCCGTATGAATTTTAGAACTATTTTCTCTAGTTCATTGAAGAATGCTGTTGGCATTTTGATAGGGATCACTTCTCCCTTTTTTTTAAATGAAAGTGGTAGTATAGAGGCACCCAAAAAATACAATACTCTTCCTAAATAGAGAAAGCCAAATGCCATTTTAGGTTTTGTTTTATCCAAAAAGTCCCCAGAGATTCTGCCTATTCTCCAAACAGGTATCTCCCAAAGGCTGATGAAGCTGAGAGAGAAACGTGTCTCTGGCCACATGAGTGAGGCAGACAGAAACCCCACATCAAGTCTGTGCAGGAGACAGAGACAGCCCCACAGGCAGAGCCCCCAAAACTGTTGGCATCGTAGTGTTATCTCAGATCCAAAGCATTGAGGGCAGCTGGCTAGCTTCCTTCCCATGAGGTCAGCTCAGCTGACCAGTGAAGCACAAAGGAAATGGAAACTTCATGGCCTTGACTTTATAAACTAGCAGCCAGCAAGAGCATGCATTCGCAGGAGCAGCTCTGAAGCACCTCTCTCATCCTTACAGGAAACATACTTATCCAAGTCTCTTCTCTGTTGCTACAAAAAGAAATAAACAAAATGCTTGAAACAGAAATGGCTGGTGTGAGCACTGGTGATGACCCATTGTCCTAATAAACAATTTCAGGCCCAGAGAAACATGTGGGGGTGTCCAGAGATGACTGGATGGTCAGCAGTTGTGACAGACAGTTCACTGGGGGTGAGGGGTAGAAAATGCCAGATGACAGAATATAATCCTTTAGAGCCAGAAACAAGTCATGGATAAGGGATAGTGAAAGGAAAGTATAATTTGGGGCCTACCTGGAGATAAAGAAAGCTGGGGACAGATGCAGCCAAAAGGTAACAACCATTTTAGCAGGATGGTTGGGAGTTTGTCCTTCAGGCACATTAAACTAGAGATGCTGCAGAGCTCTGAACCAAAGAGGAAAGGCTTTGAAGTAGGGAAAATAGAAGGATGGGAGAGGATTCTTCATCCAAATGACCTTCAAAGAAAATGATGCTTTTGGCTCTAGTGAGGAGGAATTGCAGAGATAATAGCCCAGAAGCAGAGGTTCTGTCAGTTCTAGAGATTAGACAGAGTGTAAGGCTCTGCTTCTGTGTTGTGGCTGAAAACAATGGATATGAAAATGCCTAACTGGTGCCTGTCTGCTTGAGAGGAATAAAATTTCTCTGCCCCTCAAGCTGCAGAGAGCTGGTTTAAGAATCAAACTGACATGAGACAGATTAACAGAAGAAAAGAAAACAATGTTTGATTACATATGTACAGGGAATCCATAGGCATGGATTCCAAATATGTCCTCTATCTAAATTCTCTGGGGTCAAAATTTCTTCCTGAGACTTTTGGGCCTTGGTTGTTTTCCACTCAGAATAAGCTGCATGTCACAACAGCACATCCTGGGGGTGGGGTCAGCCCTTGGCTCCTGCACTGTATTAGAGTTGGGCTACTTTATGTCCCCCTGTAACTCTCCACACTTCTGTGTAGGATGCAGTTTTGATGCCATGATACAGGTCTCCTTTTTCCCCTGGGGATCAGAAAATGTAGTTTCTAGTCCTGAGTTTAATGTTAACTAGCAATGCAAGCTACACTAACTAGTCACTTGGGTAGTCAGTCACTCCAGGGCTGAAATGAGAACTTTAGACTTGCTAAAGCCTGAAAAGATTATGGCTGTCCCCTCACTGCTTGATGTATACTTTCAAATAAAAATAATTTTGTGCCATGAAAGGTGTACAAACAGGCAGAGAAAGGCAAATACCATATGATTTCACTTATTTGTGGAATGTGAAAACAAAGCAAAACAGAAGGAACAAAACAGTATTAGACTCATAGAGACTGTAAGTGACTAGTGGTTACCAAGGGAGAGGGGTTGAGGTGGGTCCAGGGAACAGGGAGGGGAAAAAAGGGGCACAATAATTCGCAATCACAATAGAAGTTGATCACAAGACTGTTGAAACCAACATAAGATCGTATATTAATGATACCTTAATAAAAAAAAGTGGAGAGGGGAATAAAAAAGGTATGCAAAGATGTCCTACCAAGTTCTGATTTTTTCCCATAATGATTACTTAGAAACTTTTAAATAAATTAACATTTAAAAATATTTTTTCTGCACTTCAGTTTGCCAGCTTTGCCAATTCTCAGCCTAAGCACATATTTAGCTTACTTGTTGGGTAACCTGGCAGTGGTCAGTTCTCCTGGTTGGGCCTCAGTTTTCTCACCTATGAAATAAGAGTTTTAGATTGGGAGATCTCTGAGTTCTCTACCAGCTTAGTTTTCAGTAATCTCATGACCTCAAAGACACGTTTTCTATCTACCTGTATCACCATCTTGGCAGTCTGGTGTTTCCAAATATGAATAAGAAAAATAATGTTGGCATTTCCATATTCCCTCAACTCCTCATACCTGTTAAAGGCTACATATAAACTTGGTGAATATCTGGGGCATTCTGAGACAAAAGTAAAGGATAATATGCCCCTTTTTATGTCTAAACCTTATGAAGGATCTGTGTCTATAATGATGCCAAGTCTGGCAGAAAGTAGTTTTACTTGTGGGAAGCATTTTGGAATAAAGGCCAAACCTTTCTGGGAAAAGATTAAAGTTATGACTGGTAGAGGACACCTGCACTGTGTTTTCATCCCTGCCAATATTTTGGGGTATGGTTCTGAAATTTTCCCTCAACTTTTTTAGGCTTTAGCTTTCTTCGTCATTCTTTCATTCTTTCATTCATGCATTTGTTCATTCATTCACTCATGACTTACCTGCCTCTAATATTTTGTAAGAAGGTAAGTCTGTCTTTAGTATTTTATGAAATTCCTCGTGAACACATCTCATATTTACATTTTGCCAATTCTTCTGCCACTGCCCTTTGACCGTTCACCTCTGTCCAACGGAAATACCTCTTGGTTCCCATGCTTCTTCTGAGAGGGTGGCCGCAGAAGCCGGGTTCCTCTACAAGCCTTCCTGTGGTCTGCCTCTCAGATGGGAGCTGTTCATGTTTGCTGGAAGGTTTCTGTAACTGATGTCACAGGCAGATGAGTGAGCGCACACACACTCCCGAGACTAGAGCATGCAGAGCCAGGCACGCACGCACTTGCCAATCCCAACACAAGGAGAGCTGCCGGGGTAATGGAGGGAGTGTGCTCTGAGCGGCGAGCGCTGCTCCGAAGCCCTGCTAATGTCTCTGTGTGGCCATGCTGTATTTTCAGCTTGTCATCATGGCTGGGACAGTGCTGCTTGCCTACTACTTCGAATGCACTGACACTTTTCAGGTGCATATCCAAGGATTCTTCTGTCAGGATGGAGACTTAATGAAGCCTTACCCCGGGACAGAGGACGAAAGCTTCATCACCCCTCTGGTGCTCTATTGTGTGCTGGCGGCCACCCCAACTGCTATTGTAAGTACAGAAATGCACTGCCTTCTTCTCTGGCAGATACTAAACAGCATTTCCTGCCTGCCTTTTCTCCTCTTTCCTCTCTTCCTGGGCATTCACAGCAGCCTTACTGGGGTGTCCTGTGTTAGCCAAAACAGAGTGAGTGGAGCTCTGAACACAATCTCATTAAAATAGGTGGGTTTTGCTTTTTGGTATCTGAATTTGAATACACGCGTGCACACACACACACACACACACACACACACACTTTTAAAGCATGTGTGAATGTCATAAATCAACAGGCAGGATTGGTTCTCATATTAAGTACAGTTGCTATGCCATGGGAAAAATATCCTGTGGGTTGTGTGTGTTCAGAAGAGGTCTTGATGTAAATGCTGGCACTGATACAAAGACTGACCAGAGTGAATCAGAATCCCCCAGGCCTGTATCTCCTGCTGTTCTGATTGAACTTCCAGGGAGACCAGAGATGAGAGAAATTGCTCGACCTACGTTTGCTGTGATTCATTCTTGGCAGCTCTGGTTCTGTTCACATTACATCACAATTATATCGCAACTTTACCTTCACTTATTTCATTCTTCTCTCTCATGAGGCAAAAGAAAGTGGTCAGACCGTCCTCTAGAGAGACTGTCCCAAAAGCATAAAACTCACAGATCTGTGTTGTCTGGTAAAGTGGTTTAACACTTAGACGTTTTAATTTCCATTTGTGTTTTAAAATAAACATCTCTGTGTCTGAACATGCTATGTGGTCAGATAATTTGGGATGTAATCTCACTTATCATTTTCCCCTTTCTCCTCCCGTAGCTGCCCTCCGCCCAGTTCTCCCTCTTTCCACCTGCCCTCTCCTCTCCTCTTTTAGGCAGTAATAAAAATACTGACTGGCATGCTGAGGAATATACTGACTGCTCAGACATTCAATTCAAATATTGTTTTCTATGTAAATATTTTGCTTGCTTTAAGATGAGAAATAGAATAGACTTTTGAGGAGAAGTAATAGGGATATAATGAGTCATAGTGCTTAAAGTTCATTTTTATCACTGATCCTAGGTTTACCAAGCTCCCCCTTAAATGATAAGAATTAAATGATAAGAATGCTGTAGGAATTAAGATCAGCAGTGTAAAGCATGATGCATCAGAGTGGCTAAACTTTGCAATCTGACACATCTGGACTCAACATGCTATCTTTTCACCTTTGGGCAAGTCATTCTATTGTTTCCCACCTGCCCCGCCCATAAAGAATGGGGATAATGTGACTACCTGTTTCATAGAGTTTTCATGAGACTTAAATAAGGTGATTCATACAAATGACTGCACAGTGTCTGGCATGTAGAGAATGGGATTCTGCCAAGAACACTGGTAGCACCTCCTCTTGAGAGTGACGGGAGATGGGCCCTCTCCCAGAGGAAGGCCAGTCTCTGCATCCCACTTAACTTTATCCTTTCTCATCAGCCTGGGGAATAAGAGGAAGCAAGAATGACACCATTTCACATACCTCAAAAGACAATACACTTCACCAGATAAGACCCAGAGGCCACATCGGGTTCTGTCTGGAATGGTTTACTGGTGGCTCTACCTGAGGACAGGGGGCTTAATCTGGAATAAGATTTTGTTTCTTCCTGTCTCATAAGCACATCATTTTCTTATATATTCAGACATGAATCTCTGAGTGATCCATTAACTTGCTACATATTTGCCTCTCTTCTTCCCAGTCCCAGGAAATATCATTGCCTTGGTTCTCCTATAACTACCTCTTGCAATTACATAGATTTTTTCAATTAAAAAAAAGGTAAGCTAAATGGATTAGTAAAAATTATGAACAAAAAATTAGTGAATCGGAAAACAATAGAATTGATACATGAAATTAGGAGATAGTTCTTTGAAAGTAAAATGTACAACCCCTGGATAGTCTAATATAAGAAAGGCAGAAGGAAAAAAGTTAAGGAAGAAAAGAATGTAGAAAGAAAAATACATAAACTTTTGAAAGTCTACACTGTATTTTTATTTAAATTACATATACAGTTTTGTGCCAATAAAGGCTAACATCACAATAAAATAGATAATGGTCTATGAAAAGATAATTTACTAACAATGCCTTAAAGAGATGTAGAAAATCTAAATAGATAAATACCAATAGAATACAATTTTAAACATGTCTAAAATATATTCCACAAAAATAGTACTGGGGGCACATAGCTGTAGTATAAATTCCTTGAAACTTCCAAGGAATAGAAAGTCCATAACTATATAAAAAGCCCCAGAGCCCAAAAATAAATGCAGAGTTTTTCAATGCAAATCATAAAGCAAGAAAAATATTTCAAACACTTGGGAAGTCTACATACACACCCACAAAAGCACCCCACAAAAACAACTCACTTAGGAATGTTGATGCAAGCATATAGGAAAGGGTGATAGGTTTATCTACCTAAAAATAAGCATTTCTATCAAAAGGAAAAGTACATAAAGAATGAAACAGTTGGCAACATAGGAGACTCAAATGTAAATGTCCTTAATACTTAAAAAGGTGAGCTTCCCCAAATAAAAATGGGACAGGACAAGAATAGACAATAAAACAATAAATGGACTGTGTGCATATTAACACTTCTTAACTTCTCAGTTCTTGAAGAAAAGTAATTTTTAAAGATACAGCATTTTCCCCAAATAAAACTGGCAGACGTGTTCAAGAAGCATAGCTCACATTGATGAAAATGCAGATACTTTCATATGGTTCTTGTTCAAGCGTAGATCGGTACTTTCTTTCTGAACAGCAGCTTGTCAAGGGATGCATTAAGAGTTTTATAAACTGCAGACCCAGTCATTAATTCTAGTTCCTGAATTTATGTTATGTAAATAATCAGAGTTTTATAGAATACAAAGATTTGTATATAGAGATGTTCATCTCAGCAATAGTTTTAGCAATGAACACTTAGAACTTGCTGTAAATACACAAACTAGAGGACTGTGTAAATACATTACGGGGCAGTCCTGTGTTTGAAATACCTTTAAATAGCAGTGAAACAGGCTTGTAATTTAACATGAAGATTTTTTCAGGGCTAAATAACTGTACATAGCATTGCAGGTGAAATCTTTTTTTCCTTCTATGAGAGAACCTGACTTCTATTAATTTTCTGGCTCTCTTGTTTCCCTACAAATAGAAAAAGGTGATATTTACCAAGCAGACTTGGCCCCTGAGTGGTGATTTGCATCTGGACTCATAGAGGGGCTGTGCTCTGGCTTCCAGGTGCAATGACTCTGGAAACTTGGCACGTCCACTGTGGGACCTTGGAAGCTATGTCTGTGGAGTTGCCATACCATGCATTGACTGCTATGGGACATGAGGCTTTTAAGCCATGGTGGCTCCTGGCACCTGAGCTGTATTGCTCTGCCGGACCACTGCAAGGACATGTGCCAAAGAGGAGCGTGCAGTGCTGCCCTGTTGGCAAGCTATGAGTCCTTCCAAGTGGACCAATGCCAGACATAAGCATGTGGTTGTCTGTGGGTCTGAATATTTAATAGACCCTAGGAAGATGCTCTCTATATGTCACAAGTATAATCCCAGATTTATAATTATATGTAAAAAGACTAGTATGGAACAAACTAAAAATCTATAGCTATTATCTCTGAGTGCTAACGGTACAGTTAATTTTTTACCTCTCATATACTTTTATATATTTCTTTCCAAATTCTACATGAATATGTATTATTTTTGAATCAAAAGAATGTTTTTAAAACAAATTGAAAACTCTAGTTTTTCTGGCAATAATTATGAAATGACCAGTCTTTAACAAAACTTGAAAATGGCAATTCTAATAAGCAAAAACATACATGGACAAAAAATGAAAATTGGAAACGGAACTTTGTGAAGAATTTCTCCTCTCTGTGGGCACAAAAATGATAGGTCTTTCATTCTAAGATTTTGAGCAAAAGCTCTTCTCCAGGCACAAATTTGGGTCATATCTCTTCCATCAATTCCTTTTCCCCAAATGACATCAATTGGCATGGAAGTCAAATACTATGATGGGAAGCCAAGGGAATGTGGGCAGTGGGCAGTGACTGGAGTATTAAGAACCCACAGTTCTCCTGGAGATCTCAGATATGGAACCCTGACTCAGCCCTCCATTCCTTTGCTTCTCTGGGTGAAAAGTGTGACCAATAATGCTGGCAGGCCCCCAAGATATGTGCTGAGGATATACCATCCATAATGTTGATGGTAAGAATAACATCTTTAATTTACTTATATTCTGCAGCCCTTGCCTAATTTATCCTCACAACATCCCAGTGGAATAGAAAAGAGACATCCTAAAGAACATAGAGAAAGTGTGTGGTCCAATTCCCTTTACTTTTGAGTTGAAAGCATTGAGACTTTAGTTAAATGAATTGCTAAAGGTTCCATCTAGTTCTGTATGTGATTGGACAGATAGCCACCCATTTGGTACCACTTTCGTTTTCCTCCTGAATGAGGAGCATTGCTAGGAACCAACCAGCTGTCTGATTACAGCTGACTTGCTGATGGTGCTTGATCTTCCCCCAACCCAAGACCTGGAAATAAGTGAGCAGCATCAGGATGGAAAGCAGAACTCTCCTGATGCTCAGAGCATTTCCTGGGAGAAAAGAGCTGTTAGTTTCTTCTGCCCCATCCTAGGGAGGTAAGGTTTGTCCAAGAGCAGTCTTTTTTTGGGCTGCTGGCCACAGTTCCTAAGTACCTGACTCAGTGCAGCCCCTGCTCCTGAGGGTGAGTCCCTCATTGTATTCCACTGCAGCCCTCCTGTCACAGGTTTGATCTGTCAGGAGAAGCCGGGACCCAGTCATGGCTTTTCCCCCAGTAGTGGTGTGACCTCTGGGAAGTCATGTTCCCTCAATGGGTTCAATCTTTCATCTGTGAATAAAAGGAGGGGGTGGACAAAATGATCTAAGAATGTTACACTTTTAATAGTCCATGAGAGCTAAAAAAAAAAAGAACATTCCAATGAGGAAGCTCCAAATGTCAGATTCCCACCTCGCAAGTCTCCCCTTTCTACTGGAGTTCAGTTTTACACCTCTGAGCCTGGTCAAGCATTTCATAGAACTATACAATTTTGTTTTGTTTGTTTTTATTCCTCCTTAAACGTGTTTTCTATTTTTCCTAGAATAGAAAAAAAGGCAAGATTCTTCTAGGGCAACTTATATGACACTAACTAATGGCAATTTTCAAAAACATAGCTCTCCCTGGACTTGTCCTGGGTTTTCCAGGCATTCTCAAGCACATTAGCCATAGGAAAATCTAGCACCTCACACTGCTGTGTGTCTCAGTGGATGGGCATTAACAACCCTATTAACAACTGCAGGACACCCAAGAAAGGCAGGAGGAAAAGACTCTGCCATGTGTCTGACCTGTCATTTCCTATTTCTCCTTTTGTGCTTTGCTGTCAGAAAATATCAGTATCATGTTGAGGCAAGGCCACATGGGATAAACTGCTCAGGGGTGGGCCGACTGCTGTCCCAGATCTTTAGGAAAGGTTAGAGCTTCAGGAATTTATTGTATCCAGAACCCTTTAGCCAAAAGTGGTATCCCACATTTCCAAGAAATCTGCAGGGTGCATTCTGACCAGTGTAAAAACCCCGGCTGACTACTGCCGCAGGCTGCCTGAATGAACTCATACGCTCAGAGTCAAAGGCAGAGAGCCTGTTTGGATAAGAGGATTTAACTCAGTGGGGAATCTGATTTACCCATATTTTACCTCAGCCTCAGTGCCACAAGGCATGAGAAAATGGCTATTAAGCCTTTTTCTTGGCCTGACAACAAAGTGACAGGGGAGTATTTAGCATTGAAGCCACAGAACGTTTGATGCCCAGCCCGAGAGAATTTAAACAGCCTGCAGGTTGCATGCAAGTGGGCACGCACACATATACACGACTCATTTCTAATTTCCCAGGAAAGGAAGAGACAAACACAATTTGATAGAAAGGCACAGTCTGGAGGAAATTGTGAATCCTCATCTGGTGGGGGAGGCGGGGGAGGCGGAGGCGGTTTCTGGGCCATAAGCTTTTACAGTGAATATAAAAGCCCAAAGCCCAGTGTGGATCACAGAGTGGGCTCTCAGTGAATGCAGGGCTGTGGGCTGGCAGACGAGGGATGCAGCTGCTCAAGCAAAGGAGACATTGTAAGACCTTGAACTGCCTCAAAATCTGCCTCTTCACAGCTCTGAACAGTTTCTTCTGTTGAAACTCCTCTTGTGCTTTATAATTTACATCTTCTGCCCTTTTGAACATTATCACAGAACTTGCTTTTTTGTATTCTGTTTGTTTTTTACCATGAGTACATTTTCTTTGTTGCTAATGTACTTAGTCCTTACAATTTATGTTTTTTTCTGGGAAAGATTTACAGATACACACATTAATTGTTGTGGATCTTTTTTTAAACTTGAAGAAGAAAAATCTGTTTTCCTATTTTTCTGTCCAGTTGCAAATAAGAACTCCAAATTCCTTATTAGACTGTTTTTTTTTCCTGCCATCATCCCACAGAGAGACTTGCTTACCACCTGCCCCTTCTAATGATTAGTGATGATTGTGCTAAGGAGCTTTGATAATTTGTTTCTTGAAAAATCTTTTGTTTGCCTAAAAGGTGATGGTCAGTTTACTTGGTGATCACAATGCATTTTACTTTTTTATTTAGAGCAGTATTTGGGCTAACTCATTTTAAATTTTTCTCTTGTGTCCACTGTCCAGGAGAAAAAATGTCGTAAGAGACTGCTATGCTTTGGAAATGTAGTGTTCCAGTTTGGGGCTACATTTTATAACAAGTGTCGACTTAAGACAGCCTTCTGAATGGATAGATGGGGCCCCTGGATTAAGGCCAGTAGGGAGGCTCCAATCCACAAAACACTTATTATCTCAGCTGCTGAACGATTTTCAAAATGCCATCATCCAACTGGCCTTGATTCTATTAAAGCCTTGAGCTTTGAAAGGCATAGGAAGTGTCTAGAGCTGAATCCCTTCATTTACACTTAGAGGTGATAAGCAGAAGTCAAGAGCTCTTGAACCAAACAAAACTCAGCTAGTGGGAGGCCCAGGACCTCTCTGCAGGTCTGGGCTGTCACAGGCACTCATCAGGAGAGATTCAGGCTGAGCATGCAGACCTTGGCAGTCAGGCCTGTCAGCATAGTGTGTGCAATTAAAATCTCATTGGTCGCTTTTAAACAAAACCTACAACATAAACCATGTCTGCGTTTCTTGGAAATGCTTATGACTCTAGAAGCCTCCCAGGGAGAATAATGGAAGCATCTAAAAAACCCTGAGCTTTAAAGCTTAAAGCTACTTAGACTAGTAATGGGAACTGTGCAGAGCAGCCTCTCCTCTTCCTCAGAGCGTGACAGACAGGAAACCCAGAGGGGGTGCTCCAGCTTCTGCTGTCCTTCAGGAACCCGAGTGACAGAGATACCAGGCGATGATGATGACTAGAGTAGGCTGCATCCATATTCGCTTTAGGGGCAGATTACGTGGTGAGGGTTAAGTCCCGTAGGATTTTAAAGTGAATGACGGCTGAAGGAAGAAGCATGCCAGAGGCAGGCCCCGAAGAGCAGAACCCAGAGCTGAGACCAAGGCCCAGTTCTGTGGTTTCAGTGTCCCTTACTCGGCCTTCTCTTGTCAGTTCCTGTGACAAAGGAAAAGAGTCAAAACCAAAAAGCACCTTAAAGGTCTCCTAGTCCAACAGAGGGGAAACAAACAAATTGACAGATGAGAAACTGAGACACAGGGAGGTCGACCAGCAGGCCCCAGAGGAGACACCTTGTTAGGGGTGGAGCAGAGCTGGAGCCACCCCAGGCTTCCTTACTCTGGGGCTAGGGACTCTGATTATTTTTTCATCAATTTCAACACACATTCCTGCCTAGACAGACCAGGAAGTTAAGGCATTCCTCCATTCCTTATTCCTTAGAGATGCTTTGACATCACATGCAAAATCACGAAAAAAAGAAAAACTGAGGCTCAGAAAGTTTCAGTTACTTGACCAAAGTCACATAACAAGAAGGGAGAGAGCTGGAATTTCGGTTCTACAGTCCACATTCAAGAAACAGCAGTGACTTTGATATTGTCAAGAAAGCAGAACCAGTGTACAGCCAGCATGTGTGTGAGCCCAAAACATACCTTGCAGGAACTCTAGATGGCCTTTGTGATGATGACCACATACAACACACAGGGGATCCCCTTACAGTGTGAAGTTATAATACATCTCCTAGTGACTGTTTTTTTCTACAGACTGTTTATATTTTGAAACCTAAAAACTGTCCCCTAAACATTTTGCATTTACACCACTTACTTATCACTCACCAGATTGCCTCTAAAACATCATGAAGAATGAAGTCTAAAAGAGAACACACTGAACTGATGCACACTACATTCCAGGGACATTTATTTATTTGCCATTTGGGTTTCCATATTTGAAAGGCAACCTTATCAAGAAGGAACAGTTGGTTCTTTAAACTGTATTTACTAGTATCTAAATGTCTTATGTTACCCGAGGTTATAGCTGGGGGATGAGAAATGCACCAATGGAATACATTTACAGTTCATTCGTTGCCAGATCTCAAGTTTGGCCTTCATCACTTCTCACTGGAGGGTCATCTCATTTGCTATGAGTGATAAGATATTTGTTAGCCAACAATCAGAAAGACTATAATAGGCAGGGCAGCTAGGCTGAACACACAGAGAATCATGCATGCCCCAGCTGCTCTCTGAACAGAGTGGGCCTCTGAATAGAGGCAGAGTGTGTGTGGCAAAGATACAGATGGTGGATCCCAGCTATTGCCAAAACTGGAGTCATAAATCTGCCACAATGTTCAAAATGGCATCCAAGTGGGCAGGAGGTCTGGCAGAGGGGAAGAAAGACCCCTTCCCTTATCAAACAGAATCCTTCCCCCCACCCCCTCTCTCCACACAGAACCAGGCCTTGTATTCTGAGACTATAGAACCCAGTGGATGGAGAAATAGTACCCTGTATGTGGTCAGTACAATGCAAGAAAGTGAACATCTGTGAAGCCCACTCACTGTGATCGGAGAGTGGGATTATTTCCTTTAATGGCCACCACAGTCTTAACTGAACACCAGGAATATCTTCCTACCTTTTAGTTATAAAATGACCCCCTCCCTCCCTCTCTTCCTTCCTTTCTTCCTTATGTAAACACTGATTATCATTTCATACATTCCAGGCATTATGTCAGTAACTAAATACATGTATGTTAGTGTATATCCTTGCTTTGATTTTTTTGCCTTTTATGCTTATACTTCAGTTAGGATTTGAATATTGGCCAATAGTAATAATTTTTGTACTACTGCTCACCACCTTTGGTGTGGGAGGCTTAGGATATTTCACCCGTGGGTTTATTTGAACCCCATACCTTTTTGCATGACAAGTACTGTTTGGTCTGGTATGCATGCCTTGGACTGATGTTGTTTAGACTTTTGTGCACATGTGTATTTTTAACAAGAATAGGTTGTGTGTAGATATTCTCATGCATTTTCTTTCATTTTATATAAGAAACATTTTCTTGTTTTCTTTGTGTTTCATGCATTTTTCTCTTTGTGAGCGATAGAAAGCATCACTGAATGGAGAACTAGAATTTGCACATCTCTTTTCTGTGGTGTAAGAATATTTGGGCCTTCTCAAATGGCTGAGGCAAGGAAGGCTTATTTATTTTCTTATTTATTCTCACATGTTTGTCACCGTGCATCCTAATTTCCCTGATATACTTTTTAGTCAAAGTCATTTCATGTCATTTCATGACATTTCATGATGTATTTATTAGTTCGTGTTCCCCCTCACTGGGCATCTGTTCACGGCTTATCTCTAACTCTGGAACAACTCCTGGCAGAGTGGATGCTCCCTCTAAAACTGCTGAATGCAAAATGAGTATATGGGTGGATTTAGTTTAAAAGAGATAGTTCCCTTTGTATTATTTAGTCCTTGGTTTTTATTTATTCCTAAGCAATACACCAAGAATTGAGTGCTTCCTGACCTGTATTGGGAATTTCCTGCAGTGTTCATCTTCTGTCTGTAAGTAGGTCCTCTAGAGATTCAGTCTTCAGTTCATTCAGCAAACATTGACCAAGCCTACTGTATACCCATCCCTGTTCTTGGTGCCATGTAAGGAACGGCAGGAGTCCTGCCCATAGGACATCAAAATCAAATGAAGAGGGACATACAAATGGTAATTTCAGCTAACTGGGTAGATGTCAGGATAGAGATCTCATAATGTGTGTGGGAGTAGTGACAAGACAGGGTCTCGCTTCCTGAGGGTGACTGGCAGAGGCTTTGGGGAGGCTAGAGGCTTTTTCACTGGGTCTGGAAGGATAAATAATAGAAATCATTTTTCCTTCCTTATAGCCCACCTCACTAAACTTGTATTCCAAAAGACCTTCATTAATCTGATATGCTTAATTTACTCAACATTGAATAACTGCTATGTTCTGTATTGTGGGCTAAGCCCTGGGGTGTCACTGAGAATAAGGCAGGCAGAACATCACATAATGAAGAATGACAGTGATAATATGTAACCATTTGTGATAAGAAATGTGAAGGAGAAAACCCAGGGAAGAGATTCATGTGCAACAAGAAACCCAAAGCTAGTCTGTGGGATGAGAGAAAGCTCCCTCAAGGAAATCTTTCATGTAGCCCAGCCTGCATGCATTTATCCCCATCAGTTCACTAAGATAAAGAACAGTGATGTGGTTCCATCATGTACAGGAGGACAAACAAAGCCGTTGGCACCTTATTTTGGCAGAGATAGGTCTTATGAGCAAGGAGGGAGGGCCGAGTTCTTGAAGACATTCAAATATTGGTACATGGCAGAACACGAACTCATTGTTAATTCAAAGGATGTCAGGCACAAAGCATTTCTAACTCTGCACAACCACACCTAGACAGCCCCTGCCAAGGGGATCCATGCTGGCCCATTGGTTACCTGTCTGACTCTGAACTGTGTCTATTCTACTGACCTCGCACCCCTTTCTGACTTGCCAATAGTTCTATTTCCACTGCATCATTCTATGTTGAACTGAATAACCATGCGTTTTTCAGTGTTTAAAGTATATTGCACTTAACTTGTTTTGTTTTCTATGTTCTCAATATAAAATACAAATTCAACAAATATATTTATTGAGTCATTACTGAGTAAAAGTGCAGTGGTTAAGAGGAGGGACTCTGGAGCCAGGTTTTCCCAGCTTCAGAGCTGGGGTTTGTGACTTAATGGCTCTGATGACCTTGGACAAATTACTTACCTCTTCTATGCCTTTGGTGTCTTATCTGTACACTCAGGATAACAGCATTACTTGTATTCTGCATTCTAGAGCTGCTTCAGATGGTATTTGGCTGTGGGTGGTCAAGTCCCTGAGACCTTCAGTGTCCTCACTCATTAAAAAAACAAAGAGGAAAACATCTATAGATGATTCCAGTTTTATAATTCTGTAGTTCAATTTCTATCACCCACGTGCCATTTATGATGTTGCCATCTTTACCCATCTAATCAGATATTCTGTAATGATGGGAGGAACATAAGGCGTGAGGATTCTTAAACTTGTTAAAGTTTATCCAAAATCAAAAGCATATGCCTAGCAAAGAAGAACATCTGTAAGATCACATTCTTCAGGGAAAATGTTGAACTAAGGATTAGGAAAATGAAAATGGCATATGATGTGGTGGGAAGTGTTGTCTTTGGAACCCAATCATCCTGGGTACCAATCTCAGTGCCTCCACAAGCCAGTTGTTTGCTCTGGAGGGAAAGTTACTTAACTTTGTTGAACTTCCATTCTTCACCAGTAAAGCAAGGGTAGTAATATGCATGCTAGGGATCTTGTGAGCATGAAAATACTACAGTAAAGTGCCTGGTACCCAGTTTTCAATAGATGTTGGTACTTATTAACTATATATTCTTCACTGATTATTCTCAGTCTTCAATTATGGCTGTATCAGAGTTGGTGACAACTTGCCTTGTGCCAATTCCTTATTTTAAATGGGAATATACTGTGCTGGTTGCTGTAAGCATAATGAAGAAATATAAGCTCTCTATCATCAGAGAACTTGCTGCAAAAGGCATTATAATTTAAATGGTAATTTGTATATGTTAGTTCAAGATAACAAGAGGTCCCTGTCATAAAGAACAGATCACCAACCAACTCAGAGTAGAAGAAGTATAGCTCAGGCAAACATTTTCAAATGAGGATTTATCATGTAGATAATATATGCCTACATGATGAAGTACTAATTTATTGTGATGTGTGCTTATAATGCCATGTTGGGCCCAGTGGCTATCCCAGTGATTTCTCATCATTGCAACTCACACATTCAGCTAAAAAAAAAAATTCAGTCCAGCATCAATGAGCCTTCTCATAGATTCCACTGAAATTTATTATTTCAACTAATGTTTTTAAATGGCCTTAGAATTTAATGTCATAGCCTGAACTCTATCTGAAATTATCAATTATTTTATTACTTTCTCTACTTCTTTTGAGGAGTTAAATGCACACTACAATTTAACACTCCATCTCTCCAATGTGATATCTTTTAAGAGGATTGTGGAGCCTCAAAAACTGTTTTTAAGCCACTGGTCTCTTTTATCAGATAGTTCTCTGACATGACATTTCTTAAACATTCCTTCTCCAGATTTTTATTGGTGAGATATCCATGTATTTCATAAAGTCAACCAGAGAATCTCTGATTGCCCAGGAGAAAACAATTCTGACTGGAGAATGCTGTTACCTGAACCCCTTGCTCCGAAGGATCATAAGATTCACTGGTGAGTACAAGAACATCTGAGCTGAGCCCACGTTCACAGGTAAAACCTACCAAACTTATAAAGATGAACACATTTGATAAACTAAGCTATGGAAGCATCAACTTAAAATGCAAACGTTTCTTTGGGGCTTTTCCAGGAAGTACAGAAATCGAGCCTGATCCTAGTACCAGCTCAAGTTTTTGATCCTTGAAGTGAAGCAGTATTTACTGAATTTTCCTATGAATGATTTCCACTTTAGTTTTTTGCCCTACACAGTATTTTTTTGAGGTTTTCTCTGGACATATATTTTAATATAGACTGGCTATTGCCATATATCCTTTAGCTGAGTCAGGAGATGGTGAGGGGGCAGCAGGGTAACATCAATAAAATGAATTTAGAAATAAATTTCTAGACACACATTTCCCATCCATCCAGATTTTGTTCTGCGGGGAACTTAACAAATAATGGGAAATCTAATCCATCAGGTTCTTGAAAATAATGCCTTTCTAAAGCTGGAAAACCAATTTTTTTTTTAGTGTTCATGACAAGGAATAATTAAGGTATGTCCTACATTCCTTCTTCTAAATCTTTTATAAAAACTCCTCAGGGGATATTGATAATGGTATAGATATGGGAATGAATGGGTACAGGGATATAAGTAGCAATATAGATCTTGCAGAGTTCCTATGCAATGAATACTCAATAAATACTACTCTGTTCTAATCAGATCCTATAAATACCTATGCCCAGATCTTAAGGGGTGTGAGGAAAAAACTCCCATATTGTGAACATTAAAACAAGCCAGGATATCATTTAGAACATACGGAACTGACAACTGAGAACGTGAGGGCAAGAATACAACGTGCTCCCAGCTCTTTTGGTTTTCCTTAATCCTTTTTCTTGTCCTGATGTAGAAAAGGGTTGAATTTTCTCATGTCATGAGCAAATGACCACATCAAAATCAAATATGCAATAACATTGGATTGGAGTAGGAATGAGGGAAACAGAGTGGGAAGTCTAGGAAGATATGATTGAAAAGAAGCAACCCTTTATAGTAAAATAGTCTTTAGTATTCACTGAAGGTATTTGCAAAATGACCTGTGGAAGTCTGCTGTCGGCTCCTTGAGTACACCTTGATCAGTGTGATGTCAGTACTATGTCACTCATTCCAAACAGTGGTACCTTTCAAAAGATGTCCAGAGTCTGATTATTTCCTACCAGAGTGTCCAGATGACAAATTATTAATGAGCAAAGAGAAGAAAATATGACACAGGATACTGGACTAGATACTTTATATACATTATTTCATTTAATTCACCCAGTACCCTGTAAGGTAGGTTACAGTCCTATCCTAATTGTACAGATGAAGAATATGATATAAAATGGTATTAAGTAACTTTTCACAAGGTGTGTGAGAGTGAGTATACAGACACATACATAATTTGTTTCAGAGAAAGAGATTTTATGACCATTGTCTGATCTGCTTCCTGCATATGTAATTAAAACAAGTTGTTCAAAGTAGAGTATTACTAGATTACAATTAAAGGGGAAATATCTTTAAAAGTCACTGTTATTTTTCCTTAGCAGAGATAGGTTATACCAATTTGTGTTCTCCTCCGGCTGGAGCAGAGTCCAAAGGATATAAATTATAATTCATCTGTAACCTCTTTACCTCATTTATATAGGCCCACCTGTTTGCATTTCAGGGCAAGGATGCTCATTGAGGGATGTCAGAAGATCCCCACCATCCAGGAATGAATCCTGCATATTGCCTGTTTTGGTACCTGAAATCCCCACTTGAGTCACTAAATTGAGCTGAAGTGGAGTTTCAGGAAGACCACTATAAAGCAGAAACTTTTCAGCCTAGAGGAGCATCAAATTCCCATTTTCATGATCAATGACACATTAGTCCATTTGGATCTATCATAAGCGAACAGAGAGCTGGATCCTGGAAACATAAGCCAGGGATATTAAAATGAGATTAGTTAGAGTTCAGCAGCATGAGATGCTGCTCATAGGGAGGGAGATGACCAGTAGGTAGTATGTAAATCTTAGAGAACTCCAGAAACAGCATCTAAAAGGAAGGGTGATTGCTGGGGAAAGAAGCACTTGTTTTGTACTTCCCTTCTTTTGTTTTTTTGGTCCCAGGATGCCCAATAGCTTAAATCAAAAACCTGGAAGTCACCCTAAGTCACCTGGGAACTTGTTAGAAACATAAAGTCTCAGGCCTCATTCCATACCTACTGAATCAAGAAATGTGGGGACATAGCCCCTGATCACCTGTGTTTTATGGCAAGTTGTCCCGATGATACTGATGCATACTAGAGTTTGAGAGGCATAGGCTTAGGCCATTAGAATGTCTTGTCCCTTTAAACAGTATCTCTACATCTTGTCTTGCAACTTGGCCCCCCTTACCCCAGTCCCACACAAATATCATCCATTGACCATTCTATAGATCTTTCTGGAGCAAAAATAAGATTAAGTCATTTTCCTGCCTACAACCTTTCAGTGAATTCCAAGTGTCTTTCACAGTGTGACGCCTTGCTTCTGTTCCAGTTCCTGGCTGCTCCTTCTGCACAGAATATCCCACTGCCACCCTCTTACCATGAAAGCTGACAAATTCCACTCATCCTTCAGGATGCTTCTTACACATTACCTCTTTACCAGTCTAGACAGCTGGCTACCTCCTCTTCCAGGCTCCTGCTAAGCCATACACCTGTATCTTGTATAGGCACTTAGAATATTGCTGTAATAACGTAAGTCTGTTCCTCCTATTAATTGGTGACCCCTTGGAAAGTCAGGATTGTCTATATATTTTTCGCTTTATAGTGACAGCATATTGCAAAATGCCTGGCACATAGTAGGTTTCCAATAATTTTTTTGATGAGTAAAGACCAAAGATGAACTCTGTTAAATCACAAATTTGCCTAAAATTGTTACCATAAATGCTGATCCTTAAATATTCATTTGCCTCCTGTTTAACTAACTTTATTACCAGTCTTCAGCTTAGTTCTAGGAAATTAAAGTAGATAAATAAGGCAATTTCTAAGAGAAAGTCAGAAATCTATTCTGACTTTTAAGTAGGAGAATTGGAGGTGGGAAGAAGAGTATTTATCTTGAGAAGGGTTACTTGCTTTTTCTGAGTATCTGTGAGTTTTTTTTCATAAGAGGTAAAAACATACTACTTGAAATAAAGATCTTTTAAATGAAGATGTTTCCTTGGAAAAACTTAAGATAAAATAAAGAGAGTAATCAAAATGTATTACAAACATTACTATAAAGAGCTTAACAGTCTCCTTTCTAGCCCAGTAGCGACCAAAATGCATACTATGCAGTTAGCATTAGAAAATAACATGTCAGCTAGCCTAATTAAGCTGAAATGGCATGACTTTTCTCTTACAGTTTATATAATTATTCTAGAATCCATTGCAGAATATTTCCCAACAGATACAATCAGCTTCACATTGCAAAAATGACCCATGAATTAGCAAAATATTTCAAACAAAATAATGCTTTGTACCATCAAGGATGAGAAAAAACTTGGGATTCTAACACATTCCTGGTGAGACTAAGTTGTTATCCTTTTTCTGTATAGCAATTTGACAGTGTATTTCAATAGCTTTAAAAATAACTTGTCCTTTTTAACCCAAAACTCTACTTCAAATAATCAATGCTAAAGAAATGATCAGAGGTGAAGATTAATTTTTATGGACAAAATTATTTTACCATAACATAAATTAGAAAAATCTAATAATATAATTTTAAAAAATAATGCTGCCACTCTAAATTACAATCTCAGCAAATGATATACTTAAGAATTTTTAATGAAAATGGAAATATTCATGATAGAATGTTATGTGAAAAAGTTAAGACACCACAAATCTGTATTTTGAAATAACAAGGATACATTATATTCATGTGTATGTATGTGCATGTATGTATCACAGAGAAAAGAGATTGAAGGGAAATCCACTAAAAGTTAACTGATGAGAAAATGCAAGAATAGTGAAGTCACAGGGAAACCATCCCAAGTAAGCCATCTCCGCAAGTAGACAAATACCGTGTCGACCTTGACAGACAGGATTGAATTCCTCTGATTCACAAATCCAACAACAAATTCTTTTCCCAAGGTTCTCATTATAAGACACAGGGCCTCCCAGGCTATAGGTATACACCCTCCCAGCTAAACTCCTCTGTTTCTAAAAGATTATATAATTTCTGTAGCTGTGTTTATATGATGTGTGAAGGGAGGAAAGGAATTGGCTGAACTGACAAATTTGACCAACATTTTATGAAAAAATGGAGTCAAGTTGGTAATGCGTATTTAGACTTCTCTTTCCTCATTTTTTCCCTCTACATACCTTTCCCTTCATTTACGATTTCCTTTGGTATTGCATTACATTGAACAACCATAACACACAGATTTCAGTTCTCAAAAGAGATGAATCCCCGTATTCTTTCTTCAGCATCCAAGACAAAATAAGGAAGCCACATTTTCCCAAAAATTCATGAAGGTAAGTTCAGTTGAATTGTTTTCACTTACAAACACACTTGAGAAAGTATATTCCTGTATCAGTTATTAAATGGTAACTTTTTAATACTGAAAAGTAATGCAGAAAAAACATTAGAATTTGATGAGAGCCTTTGGTTTGTCATATAGAAAAGGAAAACTAACTTCCTCTTCCCAAATAACTACTTTCTTTTGAATTAAGAAAAAACTGATATAAATATGCCAAGATTAGACTGTTAGCATCAAAAATTGTCATCCGAAAGCTATTTATTATGGGCTTTTCATTTGGGATCATATAGTTGCTCCATTATTACTTCTAATAAAAATTTCATTAAATACCAAGCAAGTCTTATGCAATTTCGGTCAGGCCTAAGATTAGGTAGTACTGGACAGAATAGAAAGTGCCATGGTAAACAGCTAATTCATGTAGCACTAATTAATTGCCATAAATTAAGTGTGACCTAAATGGAGCATGAATATTTTAAATGCAGTTTCAAAGGTCACAGTGTTTTATGGTTCTAAGAATTGATACCCTGAGACAAGCTTAATGTCAGCCTTTTCAAGAGCTAGAAAATCCTTCTCAATTTTGAAAGTCATCTAAATGTACTTTATCTGAAAAGAGACTTTGATTCAATCAGTCCGTTTCTGTTTGCATTCCATATTTATAATTATAAACTGGGGAACTGCTCATATTCATTCAACCTTTCAGTGAGTAATTTGTTGGGCATCTACTGTACACTAGACACTGTTTGGGTGTTGAGGACATATTTGTGAACAAATTTATTTGCCCTCATTGTGTTTATATTCTAGTGGGGGAAGCCAGGCATTAAACAAATAACTAAATCATAGAGTTTGTTAGGTAAGTGCTGTGGAGAAAAATAATGTAGAAAGAGGAAATAGGGTGTTTGTGCAGACAAGATAATATAATTTTAAGAAAAGAGGAAAAGGCTGTCCTACAGTGAGAATGGTCTAGAGTTGGAGGTGACTGCATAGCAGGACAGCGACCTATCCCCGGAAATAGGTGCCAAGTGACCTAGGCCAGTTTCCTGTGCTGGCAGAGGAAGCTGAGCCTGGCTGAGTAGTCTAGAAACAGTTTGCAACGTCCAGGCATCCAGATTTAGTTCTGAGACAAGAGATTGGACCCGAAAAGAAAAATGGCAAAAGCGAGGCAGGGCATGGGCCTGAAGCAGACAGGGGCAGCCCCGGCACTCAGTAGTGGGAACTAGAGTTGCAGCTCAAGTGCATAACATCCAGGATGGATCTTAGGGGAAAAATGGAGCCTCAGTTTCTGAATCCCATGAGCAGCCAGGCCACCAGACTTTGAGATTAAGATGTCTGGTACTTCCTCCTAGAAATCAGGGTTGGCTCTGTAGGTGGGAATCAAGGCTGCAGGGAGGGGAGCATGCAGGAGCTGGGATCCTTGGGTGACCCAAAAGGCATAGCCAGGACCCACCCTCTGCTTTTTGTTACTCTGCTCAGTGCAGAGAACAGATCTGATCCCCTTCCGATGGCCCTCAGAGAACCACAACAGTACAGGCCTGAGGAGGGCTCCTGGCCCAGACCTCTTAGGTTCCTCTCATTGTCAGGAGGGAAGTTCCTTAGTCATATGATATTCTGGTGATCCTTTTCTGAGGGTCCACCCAGCACCAGGGTTTAGAGGCCAAACTCAAATAAAAGGACTACTGAGCAGATTGGCCACTGCAAATTCAGTGAAATCTGCTCTAAAGCAACACTGCTGACATTTTAGGCCAGATGATTGTTTTCTGTAGGGGGTAGGGGTAGAGGACTGTCCTGTGCCTTGTCAGATGTAGCATCCCTGACCTCCACCCACCAGGTGCCAGTGGTGCCCTCTGCCCCTCTAGTGACAATCAAAAATGTCTCCAAACATTGCAAAAGGTACCCTGGGGGAAGGAGCACCTTGAGTTGAGACCCCCAACTGCTGTAAAGGTTTAAAAAAACAAATACACTTCAAAGATTTTTTTGAAGAAAGTTATATGAATATTTCTGCTATGCAAGGTTCTACATACACAACACAATTAGGCACAACAAGGGGCCAAAATACTGAGTATTGGAAATGACTCCCAACAATTGATAAAGGGCAGTTTCAAAGTTTTCTGTAATGAAAAATAAAATTTACAATATATGCAAGATCAGTCGAATATTATGTTGTACACCTGAAACTAATATAATATATCCATTGTAGCTCAATTTTTTAAAAAGTGTGTATTTTGGAAACAAATTATTACATTAGAATATAATAATGGTGATTGGGAAATGCATCCAGCAGAGGGCAGCAGTGCCAGATATGGGTGTCTGCTTCACGGGCAGAGCTTGACAGCTGCCCCTGGGGGCTTGATGCTGGTCTGGTGGTAGGAATGGGGATGGAGTCAGATCACCAGCTTCAACTTTAGAAACTTGTAAACACGGATCAGGAAGAATTTGAGGGCTGTTATTTGGAAGCCCTCCAGGCTTTGATATATCTATTTTTAGATTCCTTGTAAGCTAAAAAAGTGAAAACCTTCATTCTCCATTTAGTTTGTATCAAAGGTGTACAGTTGACCCTAGAACAACACTTGTTTGAACTGTGCAGTTCCACTTATACAGATTTTCTTCAATAGATATATCGGAAAATGTTTTGGATTTGTGACAATTTGAAAAATTTTCTCTAGCTTTATGGTAATAATACAGTATATAATACATATAACATACAGATAATAATAGTTAATGCTATTAGTAAGGCTTCTGGTCAATAGTAGGCTATTAGTAGTTAAGTTTGGGGGGATTCAAATGTGATATGAGGATTTTTGGCTGCAGAGAGGGCAGCGCCCTTGACCCCCACATTTTTAAAAAGGGCCTCTATACTTTCTAGGCTTACAGGCATCCACATCCTCATGTGACTGTAAAACTGTCATTGCTTTTGGCAAACCTGTAGGATCTTTGTGTCTGTCAGTCAGCATTTGGCTGCATACTGCCTAGGGAACTGAGAAGCCGATTCTGAAAAGCTAGCAGGAGTGAGAGAGGAATCAGACATCCAGAGAGAGAAAGCGCTGAGGAGCTTGTCCTGAGAAAGGAGAAGTAAAGAAGATAGTCCTGTTGAGATAAAACCACATCATCAAGAAATGATGTAACTTTATGCTTTGGGGAAATAGAAATATAATTGTTGGTTCTTTCATTTGCAGAAATATTTGGGGGTTTTCTAGTTGACTATCCATCATCTCTATTAAGTAATTATCCTCCCTCTTATCATGATGAGTAATTATAATAATGACATGTATAGGGTAGTTTTAAAACCAGCAGCTCATCATATTGTGAAAGGTGTTTTATTAATATGAAGGATAAATAACACATGGAGTTGAGTATTTGTTTGAGGTTGTTAGAATTACAGGGGTCTTGTCTCTTTCCTCTGTTTTAGAAATAGTTTAATTGTCAAATTATTTAAAATACTGAGGGCATCTACTTCCCTCAGTTATAAAAATAATAGTAACATCTATACAGAACTCACAATTTACGAAGTGTTTTTACAACTATTTCTATGATTTGCTTAAAACCCTGTGATATAGTGAGGTTCAGATTTATTGAAATAAAATTATTTTTAGGTTTAAAACCGTAACTGCAAGACCAGTAGTGTACTGTTAGCCTTTGGTATTTTTGTGACATCTGTAGAAGAAAGAGACCAAGAACCTTGTTCTGTGAATCCCTGAAATTAGTTATCCAAGGAATTGATATATATGCAATTCTGTCAGAAACATCTTTTTGAAGCACAAGATACTACTTGACATATGTAGATCCATTTGCCCTGATGGTATTTGTATCATACTAGAAAATAAGGCAGATTATTGCTGAAGTGATGAGAAAAGTGCCTCATTCAGAGATGACATATCATAGGCATTCTATCATGCTTGTTGGAAAATTGCTGGCTAAAGAGTGGGAAAATTCTTGTTCTGTTGTGACAAGTGCAGTACATTTCACCAGGGCCATCCTCTGAAGTCTTGCCTCTTCTCAGTGCCTGTGTATGTGTGTGTGTTCATGTGAACACATGCAGGACAAAGCATACAGAACCCAAATGGATGCCTATCCAGATTCTTTGTAAGTACATGAAAATATGAGCTTGGAAGGTTATGATGAAGAGTATGGATTTTGAGCCAAACTATTTAGTTTCTAATCCCAATTCTTCTATGTACTAACTGTGTGAACTTGGTCAAGTTAACTGACCTCTCTCTGCTTCAGTTTCTTCATCTGTAGAGTGTGGAGGTAATATACAATCTACCTCATAGGATTGTGGTGAGGCCTAAGTGAACTCATATTTCAAAGCATTCAGAACAATACCTAGTACACACCGAGCACAGTGTATTGGCTATCACTATTACTATCCTTATTGCTATTGTTACTACCTAGTATACGCAACAGTCTTATTCAAGCATCTCATCATCAGCTCAGTACATCTTTTCAAGGAAATGGGATGAACATAGTAATTGCAGATAAATATCTTCATTAGGAAACTTTCACTCTGAATAAAGCATGTTAAAGGGAAAACATTTCAACATCTTTTCCTAAAGAAGTGGTTGTTTTGAAGGAATGGTTTTCACAGCTGAATCGAGAACACATTTGCAGTCACTGAACGACTTTCTCCAGTGAGACTTTCCACTAGGGATCTTGATGTGGCAAAAGAAAAAGCAAAGAGGAATTCTATGCATTTCTTTGTAGCTTGTATTCCATCTGCAATGGTGATTTGATGAAAGATGTAATCTAGAATTAAGCATTGGTGATTGAATGAATCAGAATGTACTTTGAGGGGAACAGCTATTCCCCTTCCACTGTCAGAAATGGCCCTGGTAAGCCACACCACTTACTTGTACCTGTTTGTGTAGGATACAATTTTCATCAATTTTCCCACTAAAACAAAGGCCAGGAATTGATTTGAGGGCAAGTTCACTTGTTTCTTGAATATCATAGCAGCAAAGCTACTGCAAAACATTCACAGAGCTGGTTAACTTCTGAAAACAAAATGTTCAAGCATTCTCAGTATCACATGATACAGCAGCTCTTTAATTCTCTTTCATTGCACTGTTTTGCTATGCATAAACAAAACAGCAGTCCTGTTTTAGAACTGATTGGTAAGAGTTTGGCAGCGTATGCTGAGGAAGGAGTGAGATCCCCTTTCCTCTCAGAAAATACTATTACCCACTTAACCCACAGAACTTGTCTTTACATCTTTTTCAATACCCTTTTCTTTGTTAAAGTTCTCTATATTAGTTTCTTCACATGAAAATATGTAGGAGCCAGGATTTCATATGGCCATGTGTTAATATTTAAACTGATACCATTGCAACTTTTTCAAAATCAGAAATGGAGACATTTCTCTCAATGTGCATGTCTAAGGAAATGTGTATTCGAGCTCACCATGACTCCCACATTCCTGTGCTTCCCAAATGTCTTTGGAAAGAAGTCTTTCCTGCGTTATAGCATGCGTCTGCATCTTACAGCTTAAGGTTCTTCTTTCATTTTTTCTGTATTGAAAATGGAGAATGCTTTGATTTCTAAATTATGATTTACAAGCTTCCCAGCTCAAGAGACACTTATAAAGGCCCAGGTTTCAGTTATTTTCTTTATTTGCAAGTGCCTTGCACTACACTGAATTTTATGAAGTTTATTAAAAAAGAGACATGGTCCCTACAACTTACATGCTGACAGTCTGAGGTGAACCCTGGGTTCAGTAGAATTAGGTATGTCGGGCACCAACACGAGTTAGAAAATTTGGGCAAGTTCCTATGCTCTTTTCTCCTCTTCTCCTGTTAATTTTCTCTGCAGCTTCTTCAGCAGTTCGTTCATTGATTCCACAAATATCTATTAAAAATTTACTATGAAGATTAGCATGCATGGGGGGGAGGGAGAAAGGGGAGGGAGGGCTGTACAACACAGAGAAGACAAGTAGTGATTCTACAACATTTTGCTATGCTGATGGACAGTGACTGTAAAGTGGTTTATAGGGGGGACCTGGTATAGGGGAGAGCCTAGTAAACATACTATTCTTCATGTAAGTGTAGATTAAAGATAAAAAGAAAAAGAAAAGCGGGGTTACTCCTTGATAGGATAAAACTAACTGTAAATCAATGATTAATGCATGCTTTAAATATCCTTAATTTTGATCACTTAAAGGGTGTCAGGTGATCGGCTATGGAGGTACACTTTTCTGATAATATTCCTTTCTCTTAAAAAAAAAAAAAAGCAGTTCCTGTGTGGTGACCTCCAGTGAGTTCTACACAATGGTATAAAGGGCATATCAAAGTGAGGGCAAAGGGTCTGTTTGTGTTTATACAGAGGATCAAAGCCTAATTTGGCTACCCAGAAAATGAACTAAGATACAATATGAAGAAGAACTTCCAACATCAGCACTCTCTGGAAGAGTCATACCAGAAGATGATCATCAAAAAACCTCAACAAAGATCCAGGTGATGCTGCAGTTGTAGCTGCATCCATCCCACCAGTTCCTGGACTTGCCATTGGAATGAAGAAGGAGATATCTAAGCTGGCCTGTGCTTTCAGTAAAACAACAAATTTGACTGGATCTAAACTGTTGGAACTCAACCAAGAATTAGGAGAAGTGCAAGTTGGAGCACTCCAAAATCTTACAACTACAGACTATCTACTGTTAAAAGAACATGTGGGATGTGAACAGTTCCCAGAAATGGGTTGTTTTAATTTGTCTGACTTCTCTCAGACTGTTCAAGTATAGTTGGACAATATCCATCATATCACAGACAAATTTTCACAAATGCCTAGGGTGCCTAACTGGTTTTCTTGGCTTCACTGGAGATGGCTAGTAATTATAGATCTGCTTTGGTTATGTAACTGTATTCCTATTATGTTAATGTGTGTGCACAATTTAATTAATAGTTTAAAACCTATACATTCTTAAGTTACTCTACAAGAAGATATGTCAAAGAAATAATCAATCCTCCCATGTTTTCTTCCATATGCTACCTCTATAGCTTTTCTTCTTCCTTCCTAATTACAACCCTTAAATAGAATTCGTGCCTCATATCGAATTTACCGAGTATCATAATTCTTCCAAGTGGTAAAGACACCTCAAGACAAATGCTGGGCATAGAAGCCACAGGGCATAAACCTGAAAAGAAGTAAAAAGCTAACCTTTTCAAACAATATGGCTTCTCTCTCACCTACCAACTTTACATCTCCCTGTATGGCCCTGGAAGATGACTGGTTAGCCAGAGACAGGTAAGATTCCTCAAGGGAGGAACAACCTAAGACAGGCACAGTCATAGGGGGTCCATGAGGTGAGAAATTGGGGATCAACAGTGGTGAGGCTTAGAACCTCATCCCCCCTGTTTTGAGAGAAATCTTCTGCATCTGTGGATGTTTTAATGCCTTGTCTAGCTTGGATTAACACATAGTCTACAGGCACACACCTGATCATCTACAATTGCTCTCTTACAACACTAAACTATGTTTTCTACCTTTATCTTGCATCTACCTACCACTTCAGCATTTTATTAAAAATAAAAATAATAATAATAATAAAGGGAGAAATGTGGGATCCACATATAAATCAAGTATAAAAATCAAACAAGTATTTATATTTGACCTGATTGTTTATAGTTCATAATGCGTGATCAAAACCAAAAGTTTCTGTGATGACTGCCCTAGTACTGTTCACCATGTAAGTACTTATTCACTGTGTAAGAATTTGTTCACCATGTAAGAACTTGTTCGTTATGCTTCAGAAGATTGGAGACTGACGAGAATTAGGCTTGAGATGGATTAATGATTGTGCATTGAGCATTGACTCCCCTATACAGAATTTTATTGTTGTTAACAACCATTTGATCAATAAATATGAGAGATGCCCTCTCAAAAAAAAAATTATAAAACAAGCACATTGTAAGAAGGTTGAGCAATTTCAGAGAAGTAGTATGAAAATACGTCCCAAGTAATCCTATCAGCTGTTTAACATATTTCTTATAACAATCACAGAACTAGTGTTTTTACCGTCTATACAGAAATATATTGGTTATTGTAAAAAAAAAAAATTTACTATGTGCAAGGTTTGATACTGGGTGCTTAGAATACAGTGTCAAGCAAAAACATATGTTCTCTGCTCTTTCAGAGCTTGTATGGTCTACAATTCTAATGAGAGAGATGGACATTATTGAGTAATCATACAAATGTAAAATTCCTACTGGGACAAGGGACATGAAAAAGAAGTATAATAGTACCCTGTTAGTCTAAATAGGAATATTTTTCCAAGACTCCATGTGATGTGTGATTGTTTCTTTCTCCCTGTTCATTGCTCAGTGGAGCAAGGTCTATGCACACTCAGTGTTCATCAACAGAGTTTTGACTTCCTCTTGGCCCTCTTTTCAGAGCTGCAGATTGGTGTGCACAACACTGATTCCAATCCCAGGTTAGCAGGCTTTCGATTAGAGATCCTCAGGTCCAATGAACTAGCATCTGCTTGTACACCCACCGCTACAGAGATGGCGTGAGCACAAAGCTACAGTGCCCAGCATGCACTGCTCCCAGAGCACGCAGGTCTGTTCCTCTCAGAAGCAAAATGGCAATGCCTGTACCCCTGCCACCTCCTACCTAGTTGTCTGGGAGTTTGTCTCTAATATGTTTAGAGGAATGAAGGAGGAGAGGAGACAGTTCCAGGCAAATTCAAAGAGCAGAATTCGTTCAGTGGAGTGACCACAGTCCTATTTTCTGAACAGTCTAAATCCTGGATCTCTGAATGAGTGGCCAGAGAGTAAGAGAGAAAGGAAATCTCTCCCTGGGTTCCCTCCCATGATCTGTCTTCTGTGGAGAAACTTAAGTTTTTCATGAAATAAAACTCGTGTGTGTGTGCATGCATGTGTGCGTGTAGGATAGAGAGAGAAATCAAACCCACTCCATATCACTTATTGATATTGGAAACCCCTAACTGATTGTCTGTTTTTCACTGTCATCATATATATTTTAATGAGTAACTGAGAGGTGCTCTAGCAGAGGCTGTCAGCAAAGTGTCATTTTAAACAAGAAAATTACGTTTATAATTTAACATAAAACAGTTGGCCTTCTGAGGCTCCACCTAAGGTCACAGGCTCTTTGTGGCTAAAATGAATTTAGTCCTTCCCTCGCTCACCCCACCAGTCCCTGCTAATTATTACTCTACTGTCTGGGTGTAGGCTGCCTAGTGAAGGTCTCTTGTGTGGAAAGCAACAGAGTCCTTGGTTCTCAGCTGTCTGGTTGTGTATTTTGATCAGTTCTTTGTTTGGGAGGCCTAAGGTATCCTGGTATGAGTGCTGTTATCTCTTGCCAGTGCACCAGTTGTGACTTCCACACTCCTTATAATGTACATTTCCTGATTATATCACTGTTTCTCCTGCGTTCTTGGTTGAGTAAAAGGGTTGAACCCTGCACTGATTCCATAGCAGGGACCAGGACAAAGAAGACTCCTTATCTCAAATTGCTAGTGCTCAAAGATTCTAACTTGTCCAAAGATCTCCTGTCTAAGATCAGATGGATTTAGGTAAAACCCTGAGAGGGGGAAATAAGGACTTTTTAACACCTTTGTCTTCACCTTTCTTCATTCTTTGACTCGCCTGACGGGCGTCAGATTCTTTTAGACCACAAAGAAGAGACACGCAAGTTGCCTTAGCTTCTCTGTGTCATCCTGATGGGGACAGCAGACATCATCAGCTGCTGCCAGTCTTTGCCCTAACTCCAGGCCTCTCCCAGCTGGTCCTCTCAGCCTTCTGATGCCTCTTACTCTTGAGGGATGTTGAGAATTCACAACTGCCTACCCCATGTCATGCTAGGAAGGATGGGTCTTGCAAGGTGGCCCTGGGGCTCAGCCAACTGGACCCTCCCTCCACCACTGGTGATGCAGGTGCCCTGTGGCTCTGATACCATGCTGGCTGTGCAACCTCTAAAAGACATGCAGGGCTCCTGAGCTACATCCTGAGAGGGGAGGGACACACTGCAATGGGATTTCCAAGAGTTCTTCTGGAGATTTCTACTGCCCTGCCCTGTGTGTTTCACACCTGGTGTGAGGCAGGGAGTATGGGAGCACCCCTTCTGTCCTTCAGCCAAACCAGACAGGGCTCTGTCTGCTCCTTGTGGGACATCCTCAGCCACATAGTCCCCTGTTTTAGGGTTGATTTTAGAAATCCAATGGTCTCGTCCTCCAGACCATGGCTCTCCGTGTTCCCACCCAAACCTTTGTGGATTTCTGAACAATGCAATGACAATAAACAACAGCCAGTGTCTCAAGATGTAGCTCTGGCAAATCTAAAGCACTTTACCTTTGGACTTTTGTATCTGCTGTCAATCTATCAGCAGTGTGACTGGCTCCCCTGAAGCAAGGAACACCCCCGGGAGCAGAGCCAGGATGAATGAAACCTGCCGGGGAGGGCTACAGGAATGAAAAAGATGTGCGCTGAAATTTCAAAAACATTTCAAAGAATTTTAGACACCAAGGTAGGACAGACATTTTGAAAACGAGTCCTTTGAATCATACATCACAATACAAGAGCCCATAAATGCTGTTCCATCTGACACTGAGGACAAAAGGAGCTATTTTTAGTCTCTGAAGCTTATAAAATACACACAGGGTGCTCATGGTTAAATAACAAAGGAATGGCTGGAGTTCCTTACAAAAACCTTGCATGATCTGACCTCGTCTGTGAGTCAGCCGCAAGTTCCGCCACCCTGGTGGCATGGCCTGTGCCAAGCCGCTGGGTTCCCCATCCCGCCAGAGTCCTTCTGAAGCTAGATCAAATGCACCAGAATGGAATGTTTGGAAAGAGGATGCTCGTTAAGTGTCAGGAGAAGCAGACATAATCCAGAAGAGGCAGAGAAGAGCGGGAAGCAACTTTCTGCAATGATATCACAGGACAGCAAAGAGGGGAGCGGCATGTCACAACCGCTGTGACCATGGAGCTGGCACTTCAGACACCACTCCTAGGAGCCTAAAAGTCCTGTATCAGAAAGAAAAAATCTGCCCTCATCAGAAGCACTTCTGACAAATAAAATGCCCGAGCAAAATGTCACGATTCCCTTTTCAAATCGTAAATTACCCTAGTTTCCTGGAAAAGTGTGCCTAGACAGGCTTATTGCCCTTTGACAAAGCCAGAGACCTGCTCCATGAGAATGTTGCTCAAAGATGTAAAAAGATGTCTAGCCATTCAGACTTCCAGAACCTGGGGGAGAAAATTGCCATGAATCATCAATGAATGCCTACTCTGAGGGGCCAGACCTATGGGAGTGAGCCCCCCTGAAGCTATTAAAAGAGGCGGTTCTCATTGTGATAAAGCATTCTGGCAAAGCCACAAAAAAGAGAATTATAGCAATCGATACAGATCAGAATGAAAACCGGATGAAGGTTTCAGCCAAACCTGTCTTCACTTCCGCTATTACAGATGATCTTTGGAGTGTTGAGATCAGCACAACTTGCAGATTGAGTATGGGAGTCAAAATTGGGCAGACATTTACAAGGGGTAATGCTGCCTCTCACACTTGCCACCTTCTCCCATAATTAAGCTGCATTTGAAAAGTCATCTACATCCCTTCAAGTGACTTACATGTACCTTGGCTCTTGATATACTTAACAGACCACAGTCCACAGATAATCTACAGATGTATTATAAACTTTGAAAGAATTCTTGGTGGAGTCTCCCCTAGGGATTCTGCTTATCCACGTTCAAGTTTATTGTGGCTCATCCTATGGAATTTACCAGAGAACAGATACAGTCCAGGAAATGTAGTCTATCCTCCCGATTGTCAGCCTGAGCAAAGTCAGTGTGGGAGGAGGAATAATCCCTGGGAACTGTGGCTGTTAGTTTACATGATAAAAGGGAATCTACAGGGGTGATTCAGTTAAGGGTCTTAAAATGAGATTATCCTGGATTATCCAGGTGGACCCAGTATAATCAAAGGGCCCTTATGCAGGGAGGCAGAAGAATTGGAGTCAGAGAAGGAAATGTGAGAATGGAGGTAGAAGTAGTTACCACACGATTTCCGGAAGGGGTTATAAGACAAGGAATGAAGACAGCTTCTCAAAGGTGGAAAAGGCAAGAAATGAATTCTGCACTTGAGCTTCCGGAAGAAATGCCCAGTGGATTGTAGCCCAGTGGAAACTATTTTGGACTTGTGACCTCTGAAACAGTAAGGGAATAAATCAGTGTTGTCTTAAGCTACTCAGTCTGTGGTAATTTTTTACAGCATCGATAGGAAACTAATACAATCAACAACTGTGGTCTTTACCCCTTCCTTTCTTCTTCTTTTCACTTTTCAACATCAGAAGAAATATCCAGTTCAGTCAAGGTTTCTGGAATGATTTGTTTCTCTCTTGTAGGGACATGATATTATAGACAGCTTCTCCTAGAAGTATTTGCATCTCCAAACATGACCAGGGAGGATAGATTTTCTATAGAAAGAAGGAGAGCTGAAGGCCAGGCACTGCAGCAGGTCTTCTGCCCTTGTCTTACCTCGTCTTCCCAGCTCCTTGCTGAGGTGTCACTGCCTCAGCTGTTTTGTGATGGGGCTACCAGCATTCAGAGAAGGTAAAAACTTAGACGGTGAATGAGCCATCCAAGGTGAGACTGGAGCCCAGGGCTGTGTACTCCAAAATTCAAGTTCTTTCCATTAGAATGTGCTGCTCCTAATTTACTTACACAAAACAATAAAATGCTAACAGCAGAATGTCTTCATCATTTTGGAAGCCGTAGTGATCTAAAAAGATAAAGGGGATGAGGGGACATTTGACATTCAACTCTGGGGCAGACCTCTTTGGTGGGGCATTGTGGACCCTCAGTGCTGTGTTTCCTCGGGGACAGACCAGTTGGCAGTGTGTGTCACCATTCCTAATTATTTCAAATCTCCTTATAGGGGTATTTGCATTTGGACTTTTTGCTACTGACATTTTTGTAAACGCCGGGCAAGTGGTCACGGGGCACCTAACACCGTACTTCCTGACAGTGTGCAAACCAAACTACACCAGTACAGACTGCCGAGTACACCACCAGTTCATAAACAATGGGAACATTTGTACCGGAGACCTGGATGTAATAGAAAAGGCTCGGAGATCCTTTCCCTCCAAACATGCCGCTCTGAGCATTTACTCCGCCTTATATGCCACGGTGAGTACGTGAGTCCTGCTATCTCTCACAAGTTCCGTTTTGGCTGGCGTGCAACCCACCCTCTGCTTCTCATGATCTCATCACTGTCACAGTGATTTTAAAAGTCACGTTACATGTTTCTCCTATATTATATCGTGCTATTGCGCTCACCCCTGACATCCCAATGTAATATCCTGACCTGCCAGAGGCTATTAATTTGGAAAAGAATGTTGATTATCACATAGTCAAATCCTCCCATTTTATTGATGCAGAAACTGAGACCCAGAGAATAGCCGAGAACATAGTAGGATAGAGCTGGGACTCAGGCTCCTGGCACAGTGTCTGGGATTCTCTGACTGCCCACAACAGCACTCTTGGCCAAAGTTCTGGGTGGTTCCAGAGCAGCATGCATTTCTCACACCTGCCTGCACACTTGCAGGGAGAGCCTTATGTGAATGGCTGCCCTGGCAATGTGGCCGAGCCTGGACAGAGACACAGCTGTCATCTGCTCCTCCTGACGCTCTTCTCCATCCCTTTGCCTGGACACATGAGTGATCGTACAAGATCCCCTGACACCCAAAACTCACTGCTCCCCAAATCAGATAGGCTTTGCCTCATTGGCGTATAATGTTCTCTTCAAATTTTTTCTCTCCTCACAGAGAAAACCTGTCCCATGTCTTAAAAGACAGGAAGAAATTATGTCCCTTTTTTTCCTACTGTTTAACTGCAACCAATTGGAAATTTCACCTTTCTCTGGCCTATGCTTCCTAAGAACCAAGAGTACAGAAGTATAGGGATCAGCTCAAAATTGTATGCATTTACCTATGGAAGATCACAACTGTTAGTTGAAAACTCCTTTCTTTCCTTCAACTTATTTTATATTCAGGATATGACTAGTCAAGTGATCCCCAAAGAAAGGTGAAGGAAAGAAAAGGCAGAAGAAAGACTATTTTCAAACTATCCCTTCCTCCCAGATATTTAACATGTGCCCAGCCCCAGACCCCAGGGTAGCAGGTTCCTACCCTCTCCCGTGGGAATAAACTGTACTCTCCTGCGAGCCACTTCTGAGGACAACACCCCATGCAAGGTGGGAAAAAACGGTGACTGACTACAGCTCCAGTCTGTTTAATAGAGTTTAAAATAAGTTGCTTAATATTCTCTTTAAAATAGTGGTTCCTTTGTGTCCCATGTACAGGATCACACCTGTAGGATCAATTTGTCAACCACCAATTATCCAGAATAAATCTTCCTAGTTATTCCTTTTAGATCTACTCTTAAATAAATACATGATAAAAATTATTTCAGCTGCCTTCCCATTAAAGAAACATGAATGTCAGTAACACAGAAGCTTCAGCTTACAAAACAGATCAGTTGTAGCCCAGTGAGGCTACTTTGCTTTACAAAAAAAAAAAAAAAAAATCTATGCCATGTATTTTTTAAAGAAAAAAGTCCTCTCAGGCATTCAGCATGTTTTCCAATTTTCAAACTATTGATTTATCCTCAATTATCTAAAACTTAGAAGTTATGTGAAGCAATGTGCTCTTGCTTTTTCTGTATTTTCATCAGATTCAGGTCATTGCTGTGTAAAATTAATTTTTATAACAGCATTATAAATCTGTTTCTTATAATAAATCACTGCCTCATCAAATAAGATAGAAATTTCTTTTGGGAAGCAAGAAGTACAGTCAGCTCACTCACAACAGATGCCGCCATAGACATCAAGGATTCAGATATAATCCAACTCAAATTATGCCCCCCAGACCAGAACCATATAAACACTGGTACAAGAGTCCAGTTGTACATTTTCTGAGCCCCTTATATGTGTAAGTGCTTTCAGAAATTATTCAAGAAGGTCCTCCTAAGTAAAAGTTAATACGTTGAAGAATACTAACCATAAACCTATGTTCTTAATAGTTTGTAATCTTGTAGGAAAGATTTATTAAAGGATATAATTAAAAAACAATATAGAAGCATAAAAAAACTAAACTTACTTCACATGTGAACTAGATACATTTAACATTTCCTACACAGCCTGGGAATGGTGTGATGATACGCTCTGATTTATGTGACTGATGTAGCCACAGGCTTGTGCTTGGGCGGTACAAACACACCGTGGACTGACTATATAATTTCAGTATTGACAAGCTATTTCTCAGGGTTGCAAACTCATTTATCCCATTTGTTAAGAAATGATGGAATGGATCAATGATGCCCTCTAATGGTTTCTTGTAACTATTACCAAAAGTGATTTACCAGTGTTTACTTGAAAGAGGCACTTCTTCCTGACTCCAGGCCACCATGGATAACATTTGATAACTGAACCTATGAAATTTAAGAGTTTTTACCCAGATCTTCACAATGAAATAAGAACAGCCTACATCTCAGATGCTTTCCCAGTCGTTCAGATGTTGTGGCACACAGAAAGTTTAATGTTTTAAAACACTGGAGTAAATGAATGGATAGAGGGGACCACAGCTGTCACAACGAATGTGGGAATCAATTTCCCAGCACACCTGGAAACCTGTTTGTGTGACACACTCATTTGGAAATTCTAAATTAGTCAGATAATCAGTGAATACTTTTGTATTCATTGCTTGAAAAAGTGTGAAGAATCAGCTAGAACTGGGTAGGGGACACAAAAAATAAGATATATGGCTGCTCACCTACTTGGTCTTCTTCGTAAAATTCATTCTCATTGAAGGTTTACTTGGTACCTGAGACTTTTATATGGCTTTCCTAACACCCCAAATGACTCTAATTTTTTGCATAAAGACTGCACATTCTGAATCTGATCATTATCATGCATTCCTCATGTTACTACAGTCTGCTCACATGTACCACTAGAATACAAGCACCATGGTTGATGCACATCTATTCATTATTCTTGGTGCAAAGTTTCCTACCCAAATCCTTACTAAGTAGCTTAGTGGAATTGTTCAACTAATTGGTGTTTATGCTTTGGTGCCAACCCATTATGCATGCTGGGTGTGTATGTGCATGCATGTGTATGCCCCGTACAGGGAGGCTGCTGGTCACTCTCCAGTCTCTGTCCTATTCCAGATGTACATCACAAGCACAATCAAGACAAAGAGCAGTCGACTGGCCAAGCCCGTGCTGTGCCTCGGGACCCTCTGCACGGCCTTCCTGACAGGCCTCAACCGGGTCTCTGAGTATCGTAACCACTGCTCTGATGTGATCGCAGGCTTCATCCTGGGCACTGCTGTAGCGCTGTTCCTGGTAGGTCAGCTTCCCTCTCTCTCTCCATTTCTCCCTCTTGTGCCCTTGGAAAGATCATGGTGAGTCAGGTTTCCCAGACTTAACAGCCAAGTCCGTGTTCCTCTGGCCCTAAACTTGTGAGTTGCAATTATGATCCATCCTAGGCTACAAAAATGGTTTCTAAAGCACCTTCCAGAGTATGATTACACATTCCTTCTGGGGATCAGGGAGAGGAATGACTGGGGAAGACAGCTGGCTCCACTCCTTCAATACTGGGGTAGGACTGGGACTGGGGCCTGCAGACTGGTAACTCACATACCTTCAAGTCAGTGCTCTTAAAATATCTGTTCAGAATGTATTGGGAGCATTAAAGGAATTGCTTAAGGGAAAAAACAAAGAATGAAGAGCACATTGGAGGAAGCAGACAGCGCCTTCTCCAGCATCCCAGGAAACTCAGCTCTGGCCCAGACTTGAATATCCCACTCAGAAATATGAAAACCCTCAGCTAAGCAAACCCACACTCTCTAGAAGGCCTCAATTATCTGAACACACCTTTCAGGCATTTCTTTCCACTTCAAGTGGCTTTTCAACCACATATGATCATCTTCCTGGAGAAGAGTTTTGGTTAATATAGTTTTCATTGTATCTTTATATTACTGATGGTTTTTTTAGTTCCTCAAATAGATAGGGGTCTGGCCAGCTGCTCAACTAGGAAATATCTTAATCTGAGTTGGACTAGAAGAGATGAGGTTAATTTTTACTGTTTTTCTGTCTTTTAAATTCTTTGTAAATGGACAGAAAGTTTCCAACTTGATCAGTTTTGAAATACAGGTAATTATATTCTTCTCTCCCATCCTTCCCTTCCCATGATTCCCAAGCAACCATAGATCTTATTTCCATCACTCTGTTAGTTTGCCTTTTCTAAGATCTCATATAAATGGAATCAGGTAGGGTATATTCTTTTTTTCCCTGCTTTCTTTCAACCCAACATAATTATTTTGTGATTCATCCATTGTAGCGTGTGTCAATAATTCATCCCTTTTTTCTCGTTGTGTAGTATTCCATTGCAGGGGCATACCATCAAGGTGCAGTTTTTAAATTATCTTCAAGGACTTCACATATGTCCAGACGAATTTACAGTAAATCACTAGGCCTGGAGATTCACATGACATGTTGTGTATGAAATAAATACCCTAACAATATTCAGCAAGCTTCCTCTAGGAGACAGAAGACATCACAGCCCAGATGTCCCACTTCTCATTCTGCCCTTTCTGGCTCAAAGCCACATTAGACTGCTACTGCACACAAATGGATTTTGTAGTCTTATGACCTAATTCCTCCTTGTCCTATCCCTCCTCTCTGCCTTCTCCAACATACAGAATACACATATGCCTCTCTCAAATTCTGAGTTTCCCAACTTCCTTACCTGCTAAGATACACACAGCAAATGCTCACATTTACTCAGAACACTGATTGGGAAGTTCCATTTCTACTTCAAAGTTATTTTTAATAGGTCCAGGATTTCTTTCTGTGGTGAAAGATGAAGAACTTAAATGTAAATTCTCTGAAGAATTTGCTGCAAGAAGAGTGGTGTGGAGGTGATCCTGAGAAGTTGTTATCTCCTAGGGTATATTTCTGTAAGATTTTTTTTTGTATCATTAATCTACAATTACATGAGGAACATTATGTTTACTAGACTTCCCCCATCACCAAGTTCCCCCCACATACCCCATTGCAGTCACTGTCCATCAGCGTAGTAAGATGCTGTAGAATCACTACCTGTCCTCTCCATGCTGTACAGCCCTCCCCATGCCGCACCCCCCCCCCACATTATGCATGCTAATTGTAATGCCCCCTTTCTTTCCTCCCCACCCTTATCCCTCCCTTCCCACCCATCCTCCCTGGTCCCTTTCCCTTTGGTAACTGTTAGTCCATTTTTGGGTTCTGTGAGTCTGCTGCTGTTTTGTTCCTTCAGTTTTTTCTTTGTTCTTATACTCCACAGCTAAGTGAAATCATTTGATACTTGTCTTTCTCCACCTGGCTTATTTCACTGAGCATAATACCCTCTAGCTCCATCCATGTTGTTGCAAATGGTAGGATTTGTTTTCTTCTTATGGCTGAATAATATTCCATTCTGTATATGTACCACATCTTCTTTATCCATTCATCTACTGATGGACAGTTGCTTGCATTTCTTGGCTATTGTAAATAGTGCTGCAATAAATATAGGGGTGCATATGTCTTTTTCAAACTGGGCTGCTGCATTCTTAGGGTAAATTCCTAGAAGTAGAATTCCTGGGTCAAATGGCATTTCTATTTTGAGTGTTTTGAGGAACTTCCATACTGCTTTCCACAATGGTTGAACTAATTTACATTCTCACCAGCAGTGTAGGAGGGTTCCCTTTTCTCCACATCCTTGCCAACATTTGTTGTTATATGTCTTTTGGATGGTGGTGATTCTTACTGGTGTGAGGTGATATCTCATTGTGGTTTTAATTTGCATTTCTCTGATGACTAGCAATGTGGAGCATCTTTTCATGTGTCTGTTGACCATCTGAATTTCTTATTTGGAGAACTGACCATTTTTTGATTTGATTATTTGTTTTTTGTTTGTTGAGGTGCATGAGCTCTTTATATATTTTGGATGTCAACCCTTTATCGAATCTGTCATTTATGAATATATTCTCCCATACTGTAGGGTACCTTTTTGTTCTGTTGATGGTGTCCTCTGTACAGAAGCTTTTCAGTTTGATGTAGTCCCAGTTGTTCATTTTTTGCTTTTGGTCCCCTTGCCCGGGAAGATATGTTCATGAAGAAGTTGCTCATGTTTATGTTCAAGAGATTTTTGCCTATGCTTCTTTCTAGGAGTTTTATGGTTTCATGGCTTACATTCAGGTCTTTGATCCATTAAGATTACTTTTTAAAGAAGGAAAGAATACAGGTGACCTCAAGAGAAGACAAGGTTTTCAAAGAGAGATCAGTAGTACATAAATGAAGGCTTGGGCTCCAAAGAAAGGCCGGTCATTTTTGTTTTATATTTTTTGTTTTTTGTATTTTGTTTTTTATTAAAGTATCATTGATATACAATCTTATGATGATTTCAAGTACACAACACAGTGGATCACTATCCACCTGTATTACCAAGTCCTCACCCTCTCTAGTGTGGTCACCAAGTATCAACATAATCAGATGTTACAGAATCTAAAATAGACTTTATCTCTTAGAGTAGTTTTATGTTCATAGCAAAATCGAGGGGAAGAGAAGAGATTTTTCATATGCCTCCTGCCCTCTCACACCCACAGCTTCCCCCTGCACCACACACTGCACCACAATGGTACGTTTGTTAGAATCAATGTACCTACAGTGATACCTCATTATCATCCAAAGTCCATGGTTTACCTTAGGGTTCACTCTTGGCGTTGTGTGTTCTGTGGGTTTGGACAAATGTGTAATGACATATATCCACGATTACAGTACACAGGAGAGCTCCACTGCCTTGAAATCCTCTGTGCTCTGCCTGTTCATCCCTGCCCCCCTCCCCACCACCTCTGGCGACCACCGAGCTTTTTCTTGTCTCCATAGTTCTGCTTAGGAAGGCCCATCTTCCTGTCCATCTGTCCTGATCTCCATCCCCCAGCCGGAGAGAAGGAGCCGTGCAGACTGACTGACTGTCCCAGGCAAACTCATGGGGTCTCTGTGGAATGAACTTGTGAAGCCCTTCCTATTTGCTAAGGCCGCATTTACAAATTCTGTTTTAACACTAAACTTGTTTCCTTTCAGCAACATGCAGCCCCGTTTCTTACCACACAGTTACTATTCGGTCTCTTATTGCCTTCCCATTTGAGGGTGAATGTAAAATGTGTTTTTCACAAATGATCTTAATCTAAGACCTTGACTTGCTACTGGATTATTCTGGCAGGAGACAGAGCACACTGTGTTCCATTGTATCTGCATGTGCACATGTACACATCTCCCATGCACACACACCAGGCTGGGAGACGGGAGGGGAAGGATGTCATAGAAGAGGCTGGATGCTTTCCAAAGCAGAGACTTGGGTAAGAGACAGAGACAAAAAAGAGACAAGGGTCTGAGAAAATATAAACATACTTTTAATGTATGTTCTTTGTTGTTTCATGTTTCCTCTGAAGATGAAAGGGGAAACAGGGGCAGTGAAATTCTTATTTGAGCAACTACTACATGCCCTACACTTCATATACACAAAGCATGTGCTTCTAAAACAATGCTAATGATATTCTATCCTCATTTTATAGATGAGGAAAGTGAAGCTCAAAGATCAGTAACTTGCCCAACTGCCACCCAGCCCATAAGCCGTGAATCTGACCTGTGTCACTCCAACCCCAGAGCTCCCATACCTTCCTCTTCTCCCGTTTCCTGAAGGGAGGAGGTTTGACCACAATGGAGAGTGGGACAGAGGGAATCCAGACAGGGGATACTTACGTCAGCATTCTGCAGAGTTTGAAGAGTGACAGGAAAGATTCAAAGGCACTGGGTTTAGGAACAAGATGTAGAACACTTGAAGAAAGAGTATGAAAAGAGACAGATAAGCTCTAGTAGGCAGAAGAGGCAGAGAAGATGATAAAAACAGAGTCAGTTATGAAGAGGCCTCAGTAGGAAATAAAGAAAAATGGGTAGAAAGTGGGAAAGTTTTTAATGGAAATAATCAGAGAAAAATACCACTAATGAGTTATTTAATCTCAAGCAAATAGTAGTCACATAATTTAAGGATGATCATTTTAGGCAGCGGTTAAAGACTAGCTAACATTGAATGAGTATTTGCTATATGTGTGGCACTTGTGAAGAGGCAAAATATTGTAGTGGTGTGATTTAGGAGCTGTGGAATTTCAGTCTCTGTGTGACCTTGGGAAAGTTGTCTAACTTCCCTGTGCCTCCTTATCTAAGTTGAAGATAATAGTAGTATCTCCCTTGTAATATTATTGAGTGTGTTAAATGAAATGTGTAAACGGCTCTCAATAATATTAACTGTTACTATGAGATGGTTTACATTCATAGTAATTGTTTACATTCAATTTTAATTGTTATAAATCTTTGAGGTAGGTATGATTATTCCCGTTTTATGGGGAAGAAACAGGCTCAGTGGGGGTGGATTATCACTGGCCATCTGGAGTTGTTTCCTCAGCACCTGGACTGGGCTCACCAGATACCCTGGACCATGCCCCAGGTCTTTCCATGGTCCCTACCCACTGGCTTCAAGGAAGAAAGTCACTATGGCAATAAAACCCCAGGGGGATGGCCAGGCACTGACGGCTACATCTGACCCCCATCTTTTCTCCTCCCATCCTGCAGGGAATGTGTGTGGTCCATAATTTTAAAGGAACACGAGGATCTCCTTCCAAACCCAAACCTGAGGATCCCCGTGGAGTACCCCTAATGGCTTTCCCAAGGATAGAAAGCCCTCTGGAAACCTTAAGTGCACAGGTATAGTAAAGTGATTTTAGTAAACCAAACCCACAGGCTCAAGACCTGTTATTTTAGGAGTCAGCTAATCCATTCCTCTGCTGGAGGCAGGATACCCCAGAATCTGCCTAGCACCAATAACAGTCTGATGTAAGAGGTATCAGGATTTTCACAGCTTCCCCCAATCAGTCCTGCATTCGTTCTGGGGCTTGGTGATCATGAATTCTCAGGAAGTTCTTAGTAATGTCTGACTTAAATGTCAACTGCTCCAGGATCCCTCGAACTCCACTGTAATACCACATTTATGAAATTTGGACCAATCATTTGGGAGGCCAACTTAATTTAGTAACTAGGACAGTATTTGGGAAGAAAAGGGTATTGTTACATCCAGAGATGGATGTCAACTGGAAGCACATTAAAAGGGTTGAATGACCACAATAAAAAATTCAATGTAACAGCACTTCCTAATCACTGATTTACCAGGATCTTGCTTCATTCCAGAGATACAGAAAATAATTAGCAACACAATTCTTGTCCTCAAAGAAATCAGAGATAATCAGGAAAGATAGATATAAATGAGTAATCATAATATGGCATGCTGATGCAGAGGTCCACAAAGTTCTTTGTAAGTACAAATGAAGAAAAAAATCTATATTCTGTCTGAGAAGTCAGGGAAAGCCATGTAAAAGACTTGCCAACTGAAAAGAGCCTCAAAAGATGGTATCAAGCACTTACTTTCGCCTGGGATAGTTACTAGGTACTTTACAGTAATATTATTTGAACAAACCTTATTGAATTGATAGTGTAATTCCCAATTCATAGGTAAAAATAGGAATATGAAGATAGCAATTAAATTACTTGCCCAAGGCCACATAGCTAGCAAGTAGGAGAGCTGGGGTGAGTGGTTCTTGAAGCAGAGGGATAACTAATAATAAAACAGGGTTTTTGTTATCATGCCACTTTTTCTGGTAAACGAGTCCTACTAAAATGTTTATTTTCTGTAATAGTTTGTTGGTCTTGGAATCTCCTCTGTATTTGTCATTTCTTTACTAACCAATTTTTAGAGAGAGTGCAAGAGAAAAGCAAATCACTCCCTCACTGGAATTATCATGCGGTTCATATCAGTATGGCATAAAATAGTATTTTTCACTATTTAAATATTATTAGCAGCATCTCTCTGAGATAAACTCTCCTATTCTTTTCACATTTAATGAAGTCTTTCCAATTTTATTAATGAACCAGCAAGGGAAGAAAGCAATAAAGCTATTTCAACTTGGGAAAAATATTTAGGGCTCTCCATTAAATCCAGTGCCAGGTATTTGTTTGTTTTCCCTTAAACATACAATGGTGAAAAGTTTGAGTTGGTCAATTGCAAATAATGTACTGAAAAAAATATATTACTGGTTTGTTTAGATACAGCCTGTTAATACAAGTTGAGTGCTAAGTTAGCTAAATCATACCTTTGTAATGAAATGGTGAAATAGTCTCTCCCTAGTTTTTCTTCTCTAATTAGGTTCCTATACCTGGTAAGGTCAGAGTTGTTCCCTCTGTTTTTTTGGATGGAGCAAATGAGGACAAAGGTGAATTAGAAAGCAAATTGAAATATTTGCCGAGTTCCACAAACATGTCCCTCTTCCGTGTCCTTGCAAAATGGTGTCCACATTGCCTTAAACATCTTAGTCTAAGAACAGTCCATTTACACCCTACCCTGCCCACACTGCTCAAGCATTACCCACTGCCTGAAGCCTTCTCCAGACTCCTTTCTTCTCCCTCAGAACCATTCATTGTTAACCAGGCTAAAACATCCAAGCCATATTTTGCAAGATTCCACTTTACATTGAAAAATGGAGTGCCAAACAGTTTCAAAAATTGCTATTCACAAGATAGATAAGAGAGTCTTTAAAAATACATATGAATTTATGTTCACTACAGGTAGTAGTTGAACTTCTTTCATATCTGTCCATAATATATCTTTATTTCCATTTATATTACCTTCTGTATACAATTTGAGGCCTTTCCTGAATCCCAGCCTTGGGCCAAAGGATCCTCAGAGCCTCTCATGTGACTGCTTTTCACAATTAAGGCCAACAATGTCTCCTCACATCTGCCAACCCCAGGGACTTGGAGATCTTTTAGGGTCTGAACCCTGTAAACCATGTTTTTCACTCTCCATGTTTTCTGGCATTCGCTCTGTGTAATAAATGTTTGACAGATGGACAGATACCAGGCAGAACAAACCTGAAATAAACACCTTAGCTGAAACCAAAGATGTAAAATCAGACCATAGTCACTTCTCTGAATCACATGGAAAAGAGACATTTATGAGAATCAGTGAACAGGATGTGTGCAGGCTAGTCCAGGCAAAGTTGCAGGAAGCTGACTGAACAGTGTTACCTCTCAAGTGGTGCCTTCCACACCAAATATAGAGGATCCAAAAAGCAAGCATCTGCCTTCTGTATCAAATGTTTTCATATGAATAATTAAGATGATAAACCCTTTATTTGTTGGTCAAGGAGAGAAAATTAGCATCTATTGCAAGCCACCGCATTCCTCACAATAGTCTTGCAATTGGCATTGCTGTTCTGTTTCGTAGATGAAGTAAGTAAGGCACAAGGAGCTTCACATGCCCAAGATGATGCAGTCAAAATTAAAATACAGGCCCATCTAATCTGAAGGCCCTGCTCCCTCCACTGCACTGCAGGGCCTGACATTTCATTCAAGGAAAATTCTCTTTGGAAATCTGGGACTCTCAACACTGAATATGGGAAGATGTGGTGGGGGATGTGTTTGAACTGAGCTACAGTTCGTCCAGTATGAATACGCCTTGTGTTTGCCCCCATGCAGAAGAGCTCCCTGTGTGACTCTAACAGCTGTGGTTTCTACTAGAAGCTGCTCCTTTGTAAAATTTCTGGAGTAGAACCATCTTCTGCGAAGAGGGCCTCTTGGGATCTGGGAGAAGATCCAACGTCTCTTGAGAGCACATATTCACCCATGTGAAATCCACCTCCCTGTTCACACACCTCAAGGGCAAGACTGGGTGGGGAGGAGAGCCAGTCACTCTCCTTTCCTTCCTCCCGAGACACACCTGCCCCCCTGCCCCATGGAGCCCCTGGAGTATATGGCTCTTTCTTCATCTCTAAATCAACTCAAGATTGACTATTTGCCTTCTGTAATTCCTTTAGTGCTGTTGATTGAGACGAGGTGCATTTTCTAAAATCTCCCAAGTGCTAAAGAGAAAGCAAAAATTAAATAATTATAGACTCTAAACAAATCAAAACTGGTCATTATTTTGATTCTAGAGCGTTCCTATGATCCCACAATCTCCCTTCTAGTATCCCATAGAGTTACTGTGACTAAAGAGACCAGCTTTGAGCTCTCCACATTCTGCACCCCAACGCCCACATTCATCTGAGCAATTGTCCTTTTTGAACACAGTTTATATTAACAGAGAATTTAGGAGTGAAACAGTTGTATTAACTCTCACTCAGGATGTGGTATGAAGTCCCCCCATGGCTCTAGGTGGGGTGAAGGAAGACCTATTTTAACACACAAAAAAGAATGAAATCTGTGCTAAGACCCAGATGGCTGGGACCTTACTCCAAGAAGCTTTAACTCAGCAATTCTAGGGTGAAAAAAAATGTATTTAAGAAAATATTCCCAGAAGATTCTAATGGTCCACTTGATTCAAAACAATTGATATTATAAATAGGAAAAAGGCTTAGAGAGGTAAGGAAACCTTCCCATAGTCACCCATTTCCTTATCTGAACCTGTTGCATTACTTTATCACTTACCCTTAAATGGAATCTTTTTATAATAAACATTATGAATGATCAGAGTATTGACCAAAAATTTTTTTCAAAAAGAAAGCATATTATACAAGTAAAAGCATAAAAGGAAATGTTATTTTTCATATTATGGCAAGAAATGCATCAAACTTGTTTTCACAAATATGGCAGATGAAAATCCCTTGAAAGATACAGAATATTCAATTTCTAAAATTCATAAGTGAGCTCTCAAAAATACAATGTAAATCTCTAGTGCCCTAAAATCAAACAGGAATCAGGAAATGCATAATAATCAATTAGATCCAAAGCCACAGTTTCTTAAGGTACTTTCCAATTTCCATGGTGAGGGAGTTTTAAATTCAAATGAAAGAGAAAGCCTTGGGCCTGCAAAAGGTGAGGGTTGTATATATGTTATAGTAACAAGCCATATAAACAAACATCGGTAAAATTAGAAGGAAAAATGGACAAAGCTACAGTCACAGTAGGAGATTTCAACACTTTTCTCTCGGTCATTAATAAGCAAACAAAATATAGTGAAGATACAGATGATGAATGAGGTTGATCAAAAATGTGTTATATATAAAATCCTCCTCAAAACACATGGAACATTGTGAAAATAGACCATGTACAAGATTATAAAGCAAGTCTCAAGAAATTTTAAAGCATTTATATCACCCAGACTACATTCTCTAGAAAAAAAAACAATACCTAAAAAACTCTATACATTTGGAAATATTAAACTCACCTTTATAATACTCATGACTCAAATAATAAATCATATGGAATTTCAGGAATTAGACCTGTTCAACATTAAAAACATTGGGATGCAGCTAATGTTAGAGATCCTAAAACATTTGTATTAGAATATAGTGAAGTGTAATATAACACAGAATTATGTAGAGAACAAGTTTAGATAAAGAAATGATCTTACTTTGAAAAATCAAGGAAGAATTAATAGAAGAGGGCCTTGGAAAAGCATATCAGAGAGAGGGAAGAGCCTCTGCAAACTCAAGAAAACGAGAACAAGGGCATATTCAGGGAAGAGTGAGTGTGTCTGCATTCAATTCTAAGATTTTATCTGCTTATGTTTGCAGAATCACTCTGCCTCCATGACCGAAGTTACCTGAGACTGCCGATGTGTGTCAGCTGTTTTTTTTAATCACCCTCCAATTCGATACGTCAAGACACACAGTTACTTGATGTCAAACTGTGAATACAAGTATTATGTTTATCTAGTTAGAGGCTAATGTTTTGTACATTTTTTGTATGAGAACGTGATGTAGCTTGCCCTGATTTTCTTTTGTCAGCTTTAACATATTTATGCCAGAATTTTAAACCAACAACATTTTCTTCTTGTTCAAGTGTGCATTGGAGAACCACATTTATTCAATGGTTGATGTTGTTTTGTGATATTTGTACACAAACCTTCTTTTCTCAGTTTTATAGACACAGAAATAAAATTACAACAATTCACTTTAACCTTTTATTACCACAGTTGCTGCCTCCGGCAGAATTTTTGAATTTTAATGAAAGTTAACTTTTGAGTTGAAGGGAGGACAGTGTTGGTTAATGTTAAATCTCAAAATCAATGGTGCAAAGAGATACTTCCAAAAAGAACTTTGTGTTCTGATCGCTTAACCTGTTATTGCATTCCTAGTTAAAGTAATGAAGACATCTAGTTACAGAAATAATTGGCAGAGAATCCTGGATTTGAGGGGTCTTGGTGTTATTATGATTCTTTCTTACATAACGGCCTGTCCCATCTAAGGAACTGAAAATCTTTCTGGAATCATGTCCTTGGGCTGGTAGGTGACACTACAGCCTTCTTTCCAAAAAGTAGCCATTACTAGCCTACCCTGTCAACTCAACAGTTTTGTATATCATATTGTATGGACTTTATATGAAAATGAATATTTTACAGTTTTCACAGTATTATTTTACAGAAAAGGTATCAGAGCATCTACAGCCTAGAGCCCCAGAGCAACAGCTTGACTTTGTGGCTTTTAATTGTTCTAGAATCTTAACTGCATCTAATTTTTCTAGCATGAAAATACCTAATGTGTAACTCCTTTGAGAGAAGGAGCTCCCTCCTCTGTACCTATCAGAATGTTTTCTTGACACTTCCACATTGGCTCTTCTTAGCTTTTTTTTTGTACATATTTTTTTTCTAAAGAGAAGAAAAAAAATTATCAGAAAATGTATTTTGACTCATGTCCTTTGTTTAAGCTTCATCCACTGGGCGAAGGTACTTGAAGAGTCACAATGCAGTGACCTCAATAAAAATGTATACTTTGCAGCTCCATGCCTGCTGAGATAAATGCTGATAGAGGCATGACTGGTAGGTCCTTTCATGAGGTCACGTTTGTGTGAGCAAAGTAAAATAATTCTAGAAATTAAGACATTCAGAAGCACATTGGATATCTAGCAAGCTACCTTTGTCTTCAGCCTCCCATAGACACTTCTGAATTGTCAAAAAAAAGTCAGATAGTTGATTCAAAGGACAAAAGTTACCCCTGCTAAAACTTTCCCTAATCCCCCAGCTCATTCTGGCCTAAATTTGGTTGCACTTACATACACTCTCTCTCTCCCACACCTTCTAGTGGTGGTCAACTAGCGCTAGGTGGGAGAGCGAGGAAGGAAAGAGCAAACAGCATACCCATCCCACATGTTTTGCCCTGTGCTTTCACACCCACAGTCTGGTGGTTCTCCCAACGGTGAGCCCAGGGAAGCTATGGTAGGGCTATGCTTGTCAGCACCAATATTAGAATTCAAGTCTTCCTGCCTCCAAGTTCCACTCTTTCCGCTACATGAATATGCTTTTGAACCATGTCCACATCTTTTCAAAGGGTTTTCTTAGGCGGCTGGGGGGTGATGAAGGCGAAAAAAGCACACAGTGAGAAGGAAGCATTCTGCTGATGAGGAGTAATTTGCAAGCTCTGAGCCCTCCCATCTTGTAAAAACCACCTAACTATATAATGTTGTCCAATTTCAGAATGATTCATTTTATACGTATTTTAGGATTTTTTGTAACAGCAATGAGAGCTCAGTTTTATTTCATGCTCATGGTAAGACCTTCTGAAATGCTGGCAGGCTATACTTTTCTTGTCACAGTGAGAAACTCTTTGAATGTCTGACTACCAAGATGGTTATTTCCAAGAAGGCAAATCAAACTGACAAAGTGAGTGTTATATGGAAGGACCTATTAGAAGTGTCCCAAGATCTCTGGCCACAGACCCCAGTTTCCTGGACCTAGACTTGGGCATATTGATTCATGACCAGATCATGCTCCTCAGGACATCCCACTGGGGCACTTGGAATTAAGAGGCATCTCTGGGCTCACCGGCCCTGGGATTGCTGAGCCAGTCTGTGTCTTTCCATCATGCCACTGCAACCTCGGTCGGCGTTACCCTTTTTAGCCCCAAGTCACTTCACAGCCTCACACTGATCTTTCAAGCCTGCCACTTGAGATTCATCTCTGGGAAGACTGGAGGTGCCTCCATATGGGCCTTCTAACAACAAAGGCCTCTTTCTAAATAAGACAAGTGGTCACTGTAGCCATAGAATGAATCCTTCAATGAGCTGTCTTCCTTTTTCAAAGGAAAGCCCAGAGAAGCCTGAGAAGTTTGACTCACTGTGGGAAGCAAGAGGGAAGAAACAAAAGAAAGACTAATGGTAACCCAAGCAGCCTCATGACACTGTTAGCCCCTGAGGGTGTCTAGGACATCTTCCATTTCCATGATTCTGCACCCAGAACAGGACCTCACACAAAGAAAACGAAGTCTGTCAAACAGATGATTTCCAGACTTCCAATCTGGCTGAAGGAGACTATGACTCACTTGAAAATAAGGAGAGTTTGAATGGGGCCCTGAAGGTAGCTGAAAGATAAATATATTTAGACAGGAATAATAAGGGTGAGGAAAGCACACTCGGCAGTTATGAAGTTGGATTTTTCTAACCCAGTAACAGGATAAGACTAAATGGTGGGGCTGAGAGCCCAGTAAATTTGCAAGGAAGATCATGAAGAAGGTAAGTTTCATTTTGCCAAAATCATAGCCCTAAAAAGTAATATCTGGATAATGGTGGGATATCTGGGTTTCCTAATTCCAGTAAGAGGACCCTGATTTATATTGTTTTTTAAATGCAGTGACATTATCCTGCACAGAATTTGCATGTATTCACTGAACCCACAGGAGAAAGGAGGAATGACACAGGATGATCTATCGATCTCTCTATACAATGAGAGCAGGATACTATACAGCGTGGTGACTACAGTTATCAGTACTGTACTGTATATCTGAAATTTGCTAAGGGAGTAGATATTAAATATTCTCATCACAAAAGAAAAAATAAATGAGGGTATGGATGCATTGACTAACTTTTCTGTGGTAACCATTCCACAGTACATAAATATATCAAATCATCAGGTTGTACACCTTAAGTTTATACAATGATATTTGTCAATTAAAACTCAGTAAAGCTGAAGAAAAAAATGAGAAAAGGCTTTAAGGAAACAAATATGATTAGAGGTCATGGGAATTAAAAATAATGATCAAAAAAAACCCAAAGGGGTGGAGCCAAGATGGTGGCGTGAGTAGAGCAGCGGAAATCTCCTCCCAAAACCATATATATTTTTGAAAATACAACAAATACAACTATCCCTGAAAGAGAGATCAGAAGATACAGGACAACAGCCAGGCTACATCTACACCTGCGAGAACCCAGCACCTCATGAAGGGGGTAAGATACAAGCCGCAGCCCGGCAGGACCCAGCGCCCCTCACCCCAGCTGCCGGTGGGAGGAGAGGAGTCAAAGCAGGGAGGGAGAGGGAGCTCAGGACTGCTAAATAGCCAGCCCTAGCCATCCGCACCAGAGCACAGACACAGTGCGTGTGTGGGGTGCTGGAAACTAGGGAAACAGGACAGTAAGACCTGTGAGTGGGTCCTCGCAGCCAGCGCCCTGGGGTAAAAGAAAAGTGATTGCTTTTTGAAGGACGTAAAGGGACAGGGACCCCACAGATGGACAGAAACATCCCAGGACACTTAGCCCAGCAGCTGGGAGTCCCGGGAAACTCCAGGCACCCTAACCCCCTGGGTGGAAGCACAGCTCAGAAGCCCCTCACAGAGATAAACATCCTCTCGCCCATTTCCCCTCCGACACTGCTCCGCCATAGTGGAGCAGCAGCTTGAGGCTGGCCATGCCCATAGCAGCAGGGCAGAGATTCTTCCAGAGTGGCCAAGCAAGAATTAGAAACCCCATCTGCGTGCAGCTTCCCAGCACAAGCCACTAGGGGTCACTGTTCTCCCAGTAGAGGAAGGCCACAAACCAGCAAGAAGGGACGTTCTCCCAGCCAACACACGCACCAGATCCACACAACTACCTCTATCACCATGAAAAGGCAGAAGAATTTAATGCAGACCAGACTAACCCAGACAACAGCACTGAGAGGGAATCTGGGGAGATAGACCTAACCAATTTCCCTGAAAAAGAATTCAAAATAAAGGTCATAACCATGCTGACGGAGATGCAGAAAAATATGCAAGAGCTAAAAGATGAAGACCGGAAGGAGATTACAGAAATGAAACAATCTCTGGAAGGATTTATAAGCAGAATAGATACGATGCAAGAGGCCATTGATGGAATAGAAACCAGAGAACAGGAATGCATAGAAGCTAATGCAGAGAAAGATAAAAGGATCTCCAGGAATGAAAGAATATTAAAAGAACTGTGTGACCAATCCAAACGGAACAATATTCACATTATAGGGGTACCAGAAGAAGAGAGAGAAAAAGGGATAGAAAGTGTCTTTGAAGAAATAATTGCTGAAAAATTCCCCAAACTGGGGGAGGAAATAGTTGCTCAGACCACGGTAGCACACAGAACTCCCAACACAAGGGACTCAAAGAGGACAACACCAAGACACATAATAACTAAAATGGCAAAGATCAAGGGCAAGGACAGAGTTTTAAAGGCAGCTAGAGAGAGGAAAAAGGACACCTACAAAGGAAAATCCATCAGGCTATCATCAGACTTCTCAACAGAAACTTTACAGGCCAGAAGAGAATGGCATGATATATTTAATGCAGTGAAACAGAAGGGCCTTGGACCAAGAATACTGTATCCAGCACGATTATCATTTAAATTTGAAGGAGGGATTAAACAATTTCTAGACAAGCAAAAGTTGAGGGAATTTGCCTCCCACAAATCACCTCTACAGGATATTTTAGAGGGACTGTTCTAGATTGGAAGCACTCCTAAGGCTAAACAGATGTCACCAGAGAAAATAAAATCACAACAAAGAAAGAAGATCAACCAAATACTAACTAAAGGCAAAAAATAAAATCAACTACCCACAAAAGCAGTTAAAGGAAACACAAAATAGCACAGAATAAAACACAAAACATATAAAGAATGGGGGAAGAGGAATAAGAAGGGAGAAAAATAAAGAATCACCAGACAGTGTATATAACAGCTCAATAAGTGAGTTAAGTTAGGCAGTAAGATACTAAAGAAGCTAACCTTGAACTTTTGGTAACCACGAATCTAAAGCCTGCAATGGCAATAAGTACATATCTTTCAATAATCACCCTAAATGTAAATGGACTGAATGCACCAATCAAAAGACACAGAATAATAGTATGGATAAAAAAGCAAGACCCATCTATATGCTGCTTACAAGAGACCCACCTCAAACCCAAAGACATGCACAGACTAAAAGTCAAGGGATAGAAAAAGATATTCCATGCAAACAACAGGGAGGAAAAAGCAGGTGTTGCAGCACTAGTATCGGACAAAATAGACTTCAAAACAAAGAAAGTAACAAGAAATAAAGAAGGACATTACATAATGATAAAGGTCTCAGTTTAACAAGAGGATATAACTATTATAAATATATATGCACCCAACATAGGAGCACCAGCATATGTAAAACTAATACTAACAGAACTAAAGGAGGAGGAAATAGAATGCAGTGCATTCATTTTAGGAGACTTCAACATACCACTCACTCCAAAGGATAGATCCACCAGACAGAAAATAAGTAAGGACACAGAGGCACTGAACAACACACTAGAACAGATGGACCTAATAGACATCTATAGAACTCTACACCCAAAAGCAACAGAATACACATTCTTCTCAAGTGCACATGAACATTCTCCAGAATAGACCACATACTAGGCCACAAAAAGAGCCTCAGTAAATTAAAAAAGATTGAAATTCTACCAACCAACTTTTCAGACCACAAAGGAATAAAACTAGAACTAAATTGTACAAAGAAAGCAAAAAGGCCCACAAACACATGGAGGCTTAACATTCTACTAAATAATGAATGGATCAATGACCAAATTAAAATAGAGATCAAGCAATATATGGAAACAAATGACAACAACAACACAAAGCCACAACTTCTGTGGAATGCAGCAAAAGCAGTCTTAAGAGGAAAGTATATAGCAATCCAGGCATATTTAAAGAAGGAAGAACAATCCCAAATGAATTGTCTAATGTCACAATTATCGAAATTGGAAAACAGAAGAACAAATGAGGCCTAAAGTCAGCAGAGGGAGGGACATAATAAAGATCAGAGAAGAAATAAATAAAATTGAGAAGAAATAAACAATAGAAAAAAAATCAATGAAACCAAGAGCTGGTTCTTAGAGAAAATAAACAAAATAGATAAGCCTCTAGCCAGACATATTAAGAGAAAAAGAGAATCAACACACATCAACAGAATCAGAAATGAGAAAGGAAAAGTCACCATGGACACCATAGAAATACAAAGAATTATTAGTGAATACTATGAAAACCTATATGCTAACAATCTGGAAACCCTATAAGAAATGGACAACTTCTTAGAAAAATACAACCTTCCAAGACTGACCAAGGAAGAAACACAAAATCTAAACAAACCAATTACCAGCAAAGAAATCGAAGGGAAAATAAAAAAAACTACCCAGGAACAAAACCCCTGGGCCAGATGGATTTACCTCAGAATTTTGTCAGACATCAGAGAAGACATAATACCCATTCTCCTTAAAGTTTTCCAAAAAATAGAAGAGGAGGGAATACTCCCAAACTCATTCTATGAAGCCAATATTACCCTACTAACAACACCAGGCAAAGACCCACCAACAGAGAAAATTATAGACCAGTATCCCTGATGAACATAGATGCAAAAATACTCAACAAAATACTAGCAAACTGAATTCAAAAATACATCAAATGGATCATACACCATGACCAAGTGGGATTCATCCCAGGGATGCAAGGATGGTACACCATTCGAAAATCCATCAACATCATCCATCACATAAACAAAAAGAAAGACAAAAACCACATGATCATCTCAATAGATGATGAAAAAGCATTCAACAAAATTCAACATCCATTCATGATAAAACTCTCAGCATAATGGGTATACAGGGCAATACCTCAACATAATAAAGGCCATATATGATAAGCCCACAGCCAACATCATACTGAACAGCGAGAAGCTGAGAGCTTTTCCTCTGAGATCGGGAATAAGACAGGGATGCCCACTATCCCCACTGTTACTGAACATAGAACTGGAGGTCCTACCGATGGCAATTAGACAAAACAAAGAAATACAACCAATCCAAATTTGTAAAGAAGAAGTTAAACTGTCACTATTTGCAGATGACATGATACTGTACATAAAAAACCCAAAACTACTAGAACTGATATCAGAATACAGCAAAGTTTCAGGATACAAAATTAACACACAGAAATCTGTGGCTCTCCTATACACTAACAATGAACTAATAGAAAGAGAAATCAGGAAAACAATTCCATTCACAATAGCATCAAAAAGAATAAAATACCTAGGAATAATCCTAACCAAGCAAGTGAAAGACCTATACCCTGAAAACTATAAGACACTCTTAAGAGAAATTAAAGAGGACACTAGCAAATGGAAACTCATCCCATGCTCTTGGCTAGGAAGAATTAATATCATCAAAATGTTCATCCTGCCCAAAGCAATATACAGATTTGATGCAATCCCTATCAAATTACCAACAACATTCTTCAACGAACTGGAACAAATAGTTCATATGGAAACACCAAAGACACCAAATAGCCAAAGCAATCCTGAGAAGGAAGAATAAAGTGGGGGGGATCTCACTCCCCAACTTTAAGCTCTACTACAAAGCCACAGTAATCAAGACAATTTGGTACTGGCACAAGAGAACAGAGCCACAGACCAGTGAAACAGAACAGAGACTCCAGACATTAACCCAAAAATATATGGTCAGTTAATATCTGATAAAGGAGCCATGGACATACAATGGGAAAATGACAGTCTCTTCAACAGATGATACTGGAAAAATTAGACAGCTACATGTAAAAGAATGAAACTGGATCACTGTCTAACCCCATACACAAAAGTAAATTCGAAATGGATCAAAGACCTGAATGTAAGTCATGAAACCATAAAACTCTTAGAAATAAACATATTCAAAAATCTCTTGGACATAAACATGAGTGACTTCTTCATGAACATATCTCCCCGGGCAAGGGAAACAAAAGAAAAAATGAACAAGTGGGACTATATCAAGCTGAAAAACTTCTGTACAGCAAAGGACACCATCAATAGAACAAAAAGGTACCCTACAGTATGGGAGAATATATTCATAAATGACAGATCCGATAAAGGGTTGACATCCAAAATATACAAAGAGCTCATGCACCTCAACAAACAAAAAGCAAATAATCCAATTAAAAAATGGGCAGAGGAGCTGAACAGACACTTCTCCAAGGAAGAAATTCAGATGGCCAACAGACACATGAAAAGATGCTCCACATCACTAGTCATTAGAGAAATGCAAATAAAAACCCCAATGAGATATCACCTCACACCACTAAGGATCACTACCATCCAAAAGATAAACAACAACAAATGTCAGCGAGGTTGTGGAGAAAGGGAAGCCTCCTACATTGCTGGTGGGAATGTAAATTAGTTCAACCATTGTGGAAAGCAATATGGAGGTTCCTCAAAAACCTCAAAATAGACATACCATTAGACCCAGGAATTCTACTTCTAGGAATTTACCCTAATACAGCAGCCCAGTTTGAAAAAGACAGATGCACCCCTATGTTTATCGCAGCACTATTTACAATGGCCATGAAATGGAAGCAACCTAAGTGTCCATCAGAAGATGAATGGATAAAGAAGATGTGGTACATGTACACAATGGAATATTGTTCAGCCATAAGAAGAAAACAAATCCTACCATTTGCAACAATATGGATGGAGCTAGAGGGTATTATGCTCAGTGAAATAAGCCAGGCAGAGAAAGACAAATACCAAATGATTTCACTCATATGTGGAGTATAAGAAAAAAAAAATGAAGGAAAGAAACAGCAGCAGAATCACAGAACCCAAGAATGGACTAACAGTTACCTAAGGGAAAGGGACTAGGGAGGGTGGGTGGGAAGGGAGGGATAAGGGCAGGGAAAAAGAAAGGGGGTATTATGATTAGCATGTATAATGTAGGTGGGGGTCATGGGGAGGGCTGTGCAACACAGTGAAGACAAGTAGTGATTCTACAGCATCTTACTATGCTGATGGACAGTTACTGTAATGGGGTGGGGGGGGACTTGGTGAAGGGGGGAGCCTAGTAAACATAATGTTCTTCATGTAATTGTAGATTAATGATAACAAACAAATGCTTAAAAAACAATTATAATACCCAAAAGATGAGCTAACTAACCGTTTGGACAGAGCCAAGGCACAAATTAGCATGTTGAGTAATTAAACTGTGAAGTTCTTTAAGAATGCATGGGGGAAAGTATTTAAAAAAAGGATGAGAAAAATTTAACATTCACAGAGGATACACCCAGAAGCTCCAAAGTCCTCATAGTAGGAGTTCCAGAGGAGAGAACAGAAATAATGAAAAGGATGAAGTGCTCAGTTTATTAATAGAAGCAAATGTCCTAAAGCTGAAAATAGCTCTGGTTTTAGTTTGATATGGCCCATATATAGTGCAAAGTAAAATAAATTAAGATAGCAATAATACACCTACCTTTAGTTATATCTTGATAATGTGCCAGAACATGAAGAACAAAGAGAAAATTGTAAAAAGCTTTCAGGGAAGGAGAAAAAAAAATCCCACAAAGTAATAAGCATCAGACTTCTCATTGACAACAATGGATGCCAAAATAAAAAGATCAAAGTCTGTTCACATATTTTAGATACATAAAAATTACAGTTGAAAAGTGAGCAAAGATTAATATGAATGTGAATCTTTTAAAATAATTACTTGGGTTTGTACTTTGGAAAATGGCCAAAAAAAAAAGAAAAATCTAAAAAAGACAGGTTGTAAGAAACAGGAGCAAAGGAACCAGTGAAGCTTAGTTACATTAAGTAACTATTGATTGAAAAAAATCAGTAATCTGAAATAAATGGGGGTGTAATGGAGAAAAATGTGTGTATGCTAAAGTTTTTGACTTTGGGGGCAGAAAGGTAGATACATTGATTGCATCTTTTATTTTTTAACTTCTGTTATGAAAAATTGCAAGCACACATAAGAGAAAATATAACAAACCTCACTGTATCGATCATCTACATGTAATAATTGTTCACACTTTGCTGTATTCCTGTAGTATTTTAAAACAATTCCCAGATACTGCAACCCTTTACCTTTATGTCAATACGTATCTCTAAAAGTGACTTGTTTGCATAACCACAACACCATTAGACACCTTACAACATAATAATTTCTTAACATCATTTAATATCCAGTCCATGTTCATATTTCTCTAATTGTCCCAAAAATGTCTTTTTACACTTTGTTCAAACCAGGCCCACTCATAGCATTTGGTTGATAAGACTCTTAAGTCTCTTTTTGTTTTGCTGTTTAGTCTGAAAAATGTTAACAAATTTACCTAAACTATGTTAAGAAAATCCTCCATTGTATATGTAAATCACAGGGGTAGCAAAGAGGTCTCCATCTCATTTCTAGAAAGGCCTTTCAATAGCTCAGTTTTCTTGCTTGCTTTTCTTGTTATCATTCTTTATTGGAATAAAGTTAATATACAATATTAGTTTCAATGTATACTCTCATGGCTTGAAAATTATATATATCACTAGATGCTTGCCACAAAAGGGTACTTCTCTTACCATATTAAGATATTACAATATTATTGATTATATTCTCTATGTTGTACTTCCAGTCCTATGACTAACTTATTTTGCAATTTGCAGTTTGTACCTTTTTATCCCCTTCATGTGTTTCACTCATCCCCCAGCCCCCTCCCTATGGTAACCAACAGTCTGTTGTCCATATTTATTTTTTAGCCTCCACATAGAAGTAAGATCATATATATGGTATTTGTCTTCTCTGCCTGGCTTGTTTCACTTGGCATGATACACTCTAAGGCAATCCATGTTGTCATGAATGGCAAGGTTTCCTTCTTTTTCTTTGGCTCAGTAATATTCCATTGTGCTTATGAATTACATCTTCTTTATCCATTCATCTGTTGATAGACACTTTGGTTGCTTCCATATCTTTGTTATGGTAAATAATGCTGCAGTGAACATAGGAGAGCATATATCTTCTTGAATTAGTGATTTTGTTTTCTGTGGATAAGTTTCCAGAAGTGGAATTGCCGAGTCATGTGCTATTTCTATTTTTAGTTTTTTGAGGAACCTCCATATTGTTTTCCACAGTGGCTGCATGAATTTACATGCCTTCTACCTACCACCCTCCTGCCTGCAAGTAGGAAGGTTCCCTTTTCTCCGCATCCTTGCCAACGAGTATTTCTTGTCTTTTGGGCAGTAGCCATGCTGACTGGTGTGAAGCGATATCTCTTTGTTTTGATTTGCATTTCCCTGATGACTAGTGCTGTGAAGGATATTTTCATGTGCCTATTGGCTAAGTGAATGTCTTCTTTTGATAAAAGTCTATTCAGGCCCTCTGCCCATTTTTTATGTGTTCTAGAAAATATGTGTGAAATTCTGAGAAAATGTAAATGGCCTGGTTGGCTCCAAAAGAAATTTTAAAACTGGAATTAGTCAGTGTGAGAAATTTACCTATTAAAATGAGATGAATAAGCAAAATTTGTCCATAATATATGCAATTCACCTAACAGATTAAAAGAAGAAATCGTTATAAAAATAATAACTAACCCTGTTATAGTAATTGTTACATGCCAAGTATTACTCTAATTGTTTTAAATATATTAATTAAATTTCAATAAATGCTACAATGACACATGACTATATTCAATTCCATTCCTGATTAAAATTGTAAAGAAGAAATACATTTTAGGAGTAAAAAACTATTCTCAGAAAAATCCATAGATTTCTACTGGAAATCTAGAGCAAGCGTTACATTTGATGGGGGTATTAAAACTTTTCATATCAAATATCAGAAACTCAACTCAAAATATTTTAAGCGGAAAACACATTTCCACAAGTAAAGTTCCAGAGAGTTTATCTAGATTGGCAATTCCTGGATCCAAGATAATCCCTAATAGGGGTACAAAAGATTATTTAATTTGCAAGAGTATCACAGTTTTGAAATAGCGATGTATCCTATACTCATGCATATAAACTAAGATTCGATTTACAAAAAATGCAAAGCACATATAAATGTGTCAGAAATACTTAAGATGATCTGTGTTCTGGTCCCTTTATTTTATCCAATTTCCTTCCAGTTGATCAAGATGATTGTGAATCTAAACACCCTCCTGCCTTATTGTCACTTTGGTGCCTCCTCTCCCCGTCCCCAGCCTTAGCCCTTGCTCAGAGTTTGCTCCTGGTCTGAACAAGGTGTTGCCTGAAGAATTTCTGGATCTCCTCCCAGGAGTGCTCCTGCGCTGCCGAGTGAGCAGGAGGGTCCCCTCCCCAGACAACGGGCCAGGGAGTGTTGTAGTTTCGGGAAGCATAGCACAGGGGCCCAAAGGGTGGCTCTATGAGGTGGCCTGCCCCAGGATATGCCAGCATCCTTCCATTGTTTCTCCCGTGGCTCCTCAGCCGGTGAAGGGCCTGCTCAGCATATTCTCTACTTTTGATGCATTCGTCATTCTCTCCTACTATGAAGAGGATCGGACCCTGGGCCTTTTCAAGAGGAAGCACACTCTGCTGATTCTGCTCATCCTGGGGGTCCCCGGCAAGGTGGAGGAACCGCACAAGCCCCAAGGCATTCATCTGTATGCGTTCTATAAATGAGCAGATGGGCCTTATAACCATATCCTTATACTTGAGTGGAAATTGAAAGATGGCAGTGGTCCCATTGATGCAGATGGTGGCTACCACCTGCTTTAAGAAGCAGGCCATGGCCAGCCCGATCTCTGCACCTTTGCTCACGCCAATCACTCCAATTCCTGGCCTTTGGATCTGAAGAACAAAATAAAGGGAACCCGTTAGAGGCCATACTCTGAGAAGGAGCTGTCTTAGAGGCAGGTAAGCTCGTCTGACAGAGTCAGCAAATACAGCATGGGAGTCCTGGCACTCGGGTTTACAAGCCTCTGTGACTGAGAACATTACCTACTTACCCTCTCTAAGCTTTATTGTCTTATCAGGGTGTTACTATTACCTAACTTGAAGGACTATTATGAGGAACAAGTAAAAGAAATAAAATCTCTTCATCAAAGGCAGAGTTCCACAAAAGCAAAAAGGTTCTAATGTACCGGAATTCAACATCAAAGAGGTAGAGGCAGGTAAGCTTTCTGAAGAATCAAATTCTTCTCACCAGCTAGGAAAAGAGGTTTCCTGGGTTCTTTAAAATTTTTTGTTAAGTGTAATTCACATGTAAGTAGCATTTTACAGCTACAAAGGTTTTGAACATCCATTCATCCAAGAGCTAATCCCCAAAGCATTGGGGCATAAAGATGAAAGACTTGGATTCTACAAACTATTGGATTTCAGTGCCCAGTCCAATAGGAAAGGCAGTGGGTCAGAGGAAGAAGTCATGAATTCTGTGGTAGGCTGAGGGAGCAGAGGGGTGGGATGAAGTCTGAGAGATGAATGAGGGTAGGAAAGGCATTCTGAACAGACACAGCAAATACAGTGACCTGACGTGTTTAGTTTGCTCCCAGTTGTGTCCCCAGCACCTTTCTGTCATCAGAATCACATGAGGAAAACCTTTTTAAAATTGCAATTTTCTGAGATTATTCGAGTTTCTACTTCAATGGGTTTGAGTATGCCCAATCTGATACTATAAAATATCCCTAGGAAAATCCAGTGTGCATCCACATTTGGGGACCATCAATGCGAGGAACAGATGGGCTTTAGGGACAGGAAACTTATTTGTACACTCTTGTGGTGTCCAAGGTGAGCAATCTACAACAGTGGTGGGGAGGCTGAAGAGGGGGTGCAAAGAGTCAGGAGTAGAACCTAAGGCACTCAGGGATTGGTGGACGATGCAGGGAGGAGGAGGAGGAAGAAACCAGATGGGCAAAGGTGGCAAGGTGGGTTTATAAGGGTTTACTCTGTGCTAGGCCCTTGGCTAAGCGCTTCGCACATATAGTCTCAGGGAGTCCTTGCAATGAAAACACTGAGATTCAGGAAGGTTAAAAGTCTTGCTCAAGGTGACAGCAGTCTCAAGGAGCGGAGGTGTGACACTGAAACACTTCTGATGAAACTATATCCAAATTGAATTGTGACAATTTCTCCTCCATGTCACAGATAGTTGGATTTGAAATGAAAAAAAAAAAACTTGAAAACATTTTACCTGGAACTTCCTTCCTTCTAGGCAATCCTTTAAAAAGAGCCAAATATGCTTGGACAAATTGCACATAGACTTGAAGATGATGTTGATAATGATCATGACATTGAAGGTGAAGATATTGATGATGCTCCAAGAGGAATCACAGCCTGTTTCTCCTTGAAAAGAGTCAGGCTCTCCAGGGAGAGGATGATACAAGTCTCAAGAGTCAGAGTAACAGTGGTTTGGAGCAAAGACATCACCAGAAGGGCTGTGTTGCTTACTGGACATGTAGTTTGGGCACATTACTTAATCCAAGAATGCCTGCCCTTCCAAAAAATGAGAATGATAACCAATAGTACTTCACAAGGTAATTTGAGCATGAAATGAGATAGTGTGTATAAAATATTTAGCATAGAATAAAACAAATGAGCTTAATAAATGTTAGCTGGTATGACTGCTTTATCATGTCAGATTGAACCATAAGAAATAGCTGGTGTTTGAACATTTCTGAACTAGGAAATGATAAATTAATATCGTTCAACTTGATAGAATGTCAGCCCTGACACCTGACCATGTGATATGTAATCCTATGTTTCTTTTTTTTAGTCATTAACACAATTATCAGTACTTTGGGACTTCTTCAAGAGAACTAAATCATAATTCATCTGATATTTAATTTCTAGAAAAAGCTGGGTTATGAGATGCACTAATCCAGTTCTTCTCAAACTTGAATGTGCATATGAACCACCTGGGGACCTTGTTAAAATGCAGATTCTGACTCAGGGATGAGGTCTGAGAATCCACCCACAAACAGCTGCCAGGTGATTCCAAGCCCTGCACATGGCCCACACTTTCAATAGTACAATGATACTTCACAGTGTTCTAAGATGATCCTTCCTTTCCCAATTCCTTTCCCTAGTCCGCCTCCTGGATGCTTTGTTTAGGCTCAGTTCTCTCCCTAGACCTGAAACTAACTAAAGAGCTAGTTGAGCTTCTTGCTGGTAGTTGTGCTTTAATCTCATGGCTCAGCCCTAATACTGAGCTTCTGCCTTGTCCCAAGTCTTGGGACTCTTCCGTGTGACCACCTCTAGCATTACCCCTTGCAGATAATCACTGAAACTTGAGAACATGTCAAGCCAGAGAATTCATGATTTGAAGACAGTGGGCTGATAAAAGATTGAAGAGCTAATGGTGAATATGTCACAAGCACTTCAAATGTAAGGAGTCTTGGCTTTTTTTTTTCCATTGGAAATAATCATAATCTGTCATCATGTATTGTCTTTGTGCCAGTAAGCACCAAGCAGATCCCTAATCAATCCAAAATCTTACAAGATAGATATTATCACCCCTATTTTAACTAACTACCACCTCCACCTAGCGGGTAGTTACATGAAGAAGAAATACATTCTGATGTTCGTTTGGGTTTGTTTTTTCAGTCTCTAATCCCTCCCTGCCTGTGCTATGCCCATGTCTGAACAGATTGGTGAAATGGGCAAAGCAGACATTTGTGATTTTTTTTTCTGCTGTAATGTGGCAAGGTAAAATGAAGAGTATTTTAAATACCTTGGGATGAGCGAGTAGCAAGTTGGCAGCTTCCTCAAAATATTCCAGGTCCACCTCCATTAGATATTTGGGCAGATCTTCATAGGCGATATAGGCTAATGCCAGGACAGCAAAGCCACGGGCCGCCAAAAGACTGGCCCGAAATTCAATCAGACCCCCAATGCCCCCAAATAAATCAATGATTCCTGGGAAAGGGCCTTCCCCTAAAAGCAACAAAACGAAAAGAGAATGGGGTCAGCAAGCGCGAAAACAGGTTCAGGTGGACAGCGGTGAAAGCACAGCTGAGCAAAGCGAACACCACCCTCAACACACACACAAACGGCATGCTGGTTTTCAAGTACTGCGGGAAATACTAGATGCCTGATAATTTGATGCCCTTTTCTGGGGGGATTTATTTCGGTAACAATATTTTCTCTGGCACCAAAGCTTAGTCATACCTGGAGGGAGAAAAAGCGCTCCTCGCACGCGACCTTCTCGGACCTGCAGCCGCTGCATCCCGGGGACAGAGAACCATCGCTGCACCTTCTGGCTGGCCCTGGGCTGGCTCATGGCCGACTCATCCAAACTAACTGAGTCACAGAGGTCCAGAGTGACCCAAAAGGGGCTGTTCATCACATCCTGCTTTAACAGCCTCTTGAAAGACTTCTCAGGCTTCAGAGACCAGAAGAGGCCCATCGGGTGGACGCCCACATAGTCGCCCCCAAGTGAAGGGCTCTGCTGCAGGTCCAGCTCCCCGGCCTCGTTAGCCCTATAGTAGGCTTTGGACTGGAACAGATTCCCTTTCTCATCCTTTAGTGATGCCTTGAGCATCACCATCTCCAGTGGGGGCAAGCCTGCTGCTCGGATGTGAACTGGCTCATCTACAAGGGCACTTGCGGGGACGGCTGTCAGCTGGTACATTGGCAACTGGCGAAGGGCCCTGGAGGGGTGTTCCGGCAATGGGAGAGGAGACTGTGAGTTGGAGACTTAAATGAGAAGGTCTGCGAAGGTCCAGATCAGGCTTCTGTCAGGTCTGGACAAGTTAAAACTTCTGAAGACTTAGTGTAAAATACACGGGACACTTGGAGGTGGGAGAAGAAAACATGCAGTGAGTCCTTGGTATTCTTATTTTCCACACAAGGAGACAGATCAAGTTACATGCATAGAGAATCATAAACAATTAGTAGGAGAACTAGAAATTCAAGCTAGACCTGACACCATAGCTTCCTGCTTTGTCTGTTATAACACTGCAGTAAATCCTACTTTTGTGGTTCTGAGTAAATGCAGCTTTAATTACTCAGCTGAGATACTGTCCACGAGACCTGTTTCACAGGGGGTTTGTTAGGACCCAAGGGGGAAATGTGTGATAGAAGACTTCTTAGAGGAAGGATTGGTGCTGCTTTCAAACCCCACCTCCACCTGGAGGGTAGTTACATGAAGAAGAAATGCATTCTGATGTTTTTTTGGATTTGTTTTTTCAGTCTCTAATCCCTCCCTGCCATTGTACGACTCAACTCCAGCTCCCTTCAGAGTTCCCATTACTTGTTCTATTTAAGGGAAAATAAAACATCATGATCTTATCTCTGCTTTTATGCCTTTCCGATGGAGTGAGAAATGTCAAAATGTGGTAGTAAAGAGATTATAATATGCATTTGACAAGCTATTTTGTACACTGCTCCATTATGAGCAAAATTTGGAATATTTCCATCTTCCTCTCTTCCTTCCTTTTCTCTCCTTCCTTCCCTCCTTTCTTCTATATCTTGCTCCACAAAGGATTTGAACAGACAACAGAGTAATATAAAAATAAAGTAGAATCTTGGAAAATATGAACTAAAATCAGAAGTACTCATCAAAGAAAACCTGCATCATGAAAAGTAGAGCATTTTGTGGGCTCTAAGTATGGCACTGAATGAGTGGTAGCCAAAGGGAGAAAGGTCACCTGCTTTCGTGATTCTTACAGAAAAAGTGACCACTTCCTCAGATGAAAAGAACAAGAGAGGCCTTTCCAATATTTAGCTCTATAAGAAATTTCTCATATAAGACATGGACATTAGTATGCACCATTTTTTCCAACAACACCATCACACAAATTGTAGTAATAGTGTTCCTCAAAGAGCTTGATTCTCCAAAGGATCCTTAATTTCCTTTTATGGAGGGATGCAAAATAAAGGCTTTGGGGTTTAAATTTGTGAACAGAAAAACTTTTGGAGAAAATAAACCAGCTCTCGTAGAATAGGGGCAGAAAAGAGGCTCTTGATGCCCAATTCTTTGCTGCAAAAGGGGGTCATGGCAAGGAGGAGAGGGTCAAGGGCAAAATGTCTTTTTGTGCTTATTTTTAAAAAGTGATTATCTGCAAAGGACAGACTTCCAAACTGATCCCCTATTAACACCCAGCATTAGTGAATATTTACGTAAACCTAAACTTATGGTCAATGGGATCATTTGAATAAAAAGAATGGTTGTGACCATTTCTCCTCAATACTGAGAGTTCTTGACAGAACAAGATGGCATCAATTCAAACCTCATGGATCCCTCATTCATGTTAGAGAGATGGGACATAAAATATAAAAAGGAACACCCTGCATCCCAGACGACATTTGGATGCTCTATAGGGAATTTTCGATCTGACCTTTCCTGCAAGCCTCAGTATTTGCAGTTTCCTTTGTCCCCCAAAATGAGATTGTTAAAAATGCACAACTAATTCCCCCCATTACTCAAATTCTTTCCCATTCTTTTTGCTGCTAGGCACTAAAGCCTTTTCTTTTCGAGCCCCTTTCATGGTCATTATTCCGCTTGACCCTTGCAACAACCCTGTGGAAATGAAAAATTATTACTCTCTTTACCTTATAAATTAGGAAATTGAGCTCAGCAAATTAAGTGATTTACCCAACTTTGCTTATCTTTTGTCATTAACAGTGAAGCAAGAATTTTAACCCACGCCATCTGACTCTCCCTATAACCTTGACTTATTTTCCCCAAATGGGAGTAGAAAAATGAAAACTCATTCTTTTCCCAGCCTGTCCCTCATTTTTTTTCATCCCCACTACTTTTTCCACTTTAACTTCATCTTTTCCTTCCCCTGACTCTGAAGATTTTAAGTAAAGTACAAACTGGGGAATGGTTTGGCAGGACTGATAATGGACTAGTAGGATTAAATTTCAGTCCACAAACCCACACATGCACAAAATGTAATGTTTTTCTAGTTTTCTAGATTCAGAGTAATTTCTGTTTTGAGTCCTTGTTCCTCTAGGTGGTGGAGATGTTAGTCACAGAAGTGAGAGCACCATGCTTTTTCTCGGAGCCCAGCTAAGTCCCCTGTGAAGTCTACAGTGCTGTGAAAGGCTTGCAGGTGGGAGACCCTGCTCAGACATTATGAATCCTTGTACACCTACTTACAATGTATGCCACGGGTTCCACATTCATATGCCTACAGGGACCAGGCAGGTAAAGATAAAGTCCAGAGACAATTGAAATATACAGCTCTAAGGAACTGAAGACTACCTACCCAATCTAAAAGCATTCAAATGTACTTTACTAGAAAAATACAAACCCATAGACACCAAACAACAACAAGCAAAAACAAAACAAAACCCCTCAAGGTGAAACAGCACACACAGCTGTGACTTCTGGAATTCACATAGTCTGTTAGGCTTTTTGAAATGCAAATGTTTCAAAAAAAAAGATCTCTTATTTTTCTCTTTCTGTGTGCCATCCTTTCCTGAGGCAGTGAGTACTAACTGGCCTCCCTCAGGTGAAAAAAGGACAGCAAGGCAAAATGGAAATGCCACAACATACGTGTGGGAGGTGGGAGGTGTGGACATGTCTGCTGATATTGCCAGGAGCCTGTGGAAATTAAGCCTACCCCCAGGATCCAAAGCCCTCAAACTTTGTCCCTATCACCTCTCACCATACTTAATCTTTATCGTGTTTTCCTGCTTTCCCTGTATCGTGTTTCTATTGTCTTACTCTCAATTGGATCCCAACTAATCCACATATTGAGGTGGGGACTAACGCCTTTGTTAGTTGATAAAGCTGATTGCCTGTCAGAGCCGTACCTTCACAGATTTTCCCAACAAGTTGTAAGAAGGCTTTAACGCTTTCCTGTCCACCACTGCATTGTCCTCATCCTCAAAGCCCGGAGTGTTCAGGGACATCCAGCTAAAGGGGACTCTCTGTCCTCTCAGCTGTCCATGATGCCACACAGAGTACTTTGGATATTACTGAAGCTTATATTAGAGTCATGCCTGCTGAGTTTTCTCTCTCCTGTTAATCTATAAAGTTCTTGAGTGCAGGATCCCATCTAGTTTTCCTTTGTCACTTTCATGCCCTTTCACGCACTTTCATTCCGTGGAGCCCTTCACGTTTCCAGGAATCCAAGAAATGATTGACCGTGCTGTGCTCTCCATTCCCATAGTCTCTCCTGCTTTAACCCAATTCTGTCTCCCTTTTTACAGTCTTTTTTGCTCCCCAGTCTAATCTCTACAATGTTATCACACATATCTTTACAAAATACAAAAATATTGGAATTGCTCTCCTGCTTTATACTCCCGATGGCTGTCACATCCATTTGTGGGGAAAGTGGAAATCCTTTGACCTAGCATTTAAGACCTTTTGCAGGGAAATGGCCCCACCATGCACCCTGAAAGACCTTCCATGTGTCCACAGGCAAAGCTTGAACCCCTTATGACCTAAATCTGGTTGGAATGCCTTGTGATGGCCTCAGGAACTTGGCAAGATAGGTAGTCTTCAGAGGAGGCTTCACAAGATTGATCCCTTATTGTCTCTCCCTACATTGTGGGAGGCTGCCTTGAGGGAGTGTCCCCATCCACCTTCCTAGTTCCAGAGCCATAGGACATTCAATCTTACCCTTATCCCCCTTTAACTTCAGGCTCTGTCAGCACTTTACTGCAGCCTAGAATTGTTGTCTCAGCAACAGGGTATCTTAAACTGTGTTGGTGCCCTTTTATTTCAATGCCATCCTGTTGGTGTGTGAGACAAAGACCCAGAGAGCTGGGACCTTTGGCTTCTCTTGCCTTCACTATCTATGTAAGTAATAAATTGAACCTAAAAGGGCTCATTCTTTCCTTACCAGCTGAATCTGTTGTTCTTGGACTTGAACTTCCCTTTGTGTTTGACACTTTTCATAATCTAATCCAATCAAGGTCTTTTACAACCAACCCTAATCTCTTTACCAGACTAGATTGTAAATTATGCCTCAAGAGCAGGAATTATACCTTGGTCAGCACTCCCTCAGTTCCCAGAAGAGTGCCTGGCACATGGTGATTGCTCAATAAGTGTTTGAGAAATTAAATGAAAGAATACATGATAAATGAAAAATTAAAAAAAAAAAAGTAAAATTTCTCTGAGTATATGAAGAAGAAAGAACAGAAGCCCAAATTAATTTTTATAAGCTACTTATGAACATGGGAGACTCTGCAAAATCCAATGGAATAAAATGTATCAATTCTTTGCCATAGAGGGCAGGGTTCTGCACACTGTCAATGACATCAAGGATACAAAGCAGCCAGAGGACAAGAAATGAGAACTCAGCTGCCTCACACAGGACCAGCCCTGCAGTGGTGGGAGATGGAGCCCTCTGCAGTATGGAAGCAACCTGATAGGAGCTGAAAGCTGAAAGCCATATTGGTGAGCAGGTTCTAGACTTGCAGATTCCTAGTGTGCAGGGGATCAAGACTGCACCCCTGGAAGGCCTCTGGCCTATTAAAATAAAGGCAGTCCAGAAGTAGTAGGACCCCACACAGCGGGAGGCAGGGAACAAAGAGTAAAAGAGAGCAAAAGATCACCCAAAGAATTCCTAATCAGGAAATGAAAATTCCGTTCCCTTTAGGTACCTGTGGGGTAAATCGCAGAATTTCCAGAATTTCCCACCTGGCCTTAGTCACTTACATATCAGTAGGTGTTTACCACTGTAACTTCCCACAGCCTCCTGGGCATGGTGTGGAGAAATGGACATTCTCTCCTCCCCTCCATTCCTGGTAGGTAATTGGTCTGGCATCTGCTAGTCACCAAGGACCCACGCACAGAGTTCCTCCTGGAAGGGGTGGTGGGAAAGTGAGCGTCCACCTTGGCTGCAGAGACCCAGAGCACCAAGCAGTCTTGGCTAGAGGGGGCCAGGGGAAAAGGCAGAGCAGCAGCCAGAGGAGACAGACAGAGCTGGGCCTAACCAGCAAGCTCAAGAAAGCTGTGAGCAATAAAAATGGTTTCTCCCAACCTACTCTTTCCCTTGACTTATTTCAGTTTCACCGATTTCATAGGGGATTCACTCCTGGTTAGGAACACCCTTCCCTCCACAGCTACACTACCTGTTATTTTTCTTTCTTCATAAAGAGCCCTCCCTCCCCCTCCTCCCAAGCAACAACTGCCAGAGAAAACTTTGAGTCAAGAAAATCTCTCCACAAGTTCACATTAGCAGGACCCTGACTTTTGCAGCCAAGTGTGCATTTTGCCTCCAAAACAGTCTCTAAACAAGGTTAGGTGGATGCATCTGCCATAAATCTGCATTCTCAGCAATAAATCACCCAGATAGCAATTGCTGGTCCTTCAGGGAACTGTGCTACCCACTAAGATTAAAAGAACACACAGTAAAATGAAAGCAGCCTCCTTCCTGGATACCCAGCTGCTGAAATCAGGAAGCAGACCTTTTCAACCAGGCCAGGACAGCCCTGACTTCCCCAACACTCACCCTGAATTCAGCTGCAGTCTGGAGCAGGACAGCTTACTGAACCAACTAGAAGTACTGGGCACTTGCCTCCTGCTCACTAATGTTTATCATTCAAAACTCTCCAGCCTACCATTCAAAACAGAGATTGTCTCCACAGAAACTGCCAGCTGCTCCTTCGTTCTTTTAAATTCCCAGGGACAGGGCTCTTGCAGGGTTGGGCTCTACAGGTTCCCACAGGAATCTCATATTTCATCACATGGTTCTGGTTTCTAAGCCTGTTCCCCTGACTCCTCCTTTCCACTTCTGGTTCTAGTTTCCTTTGCTTCAATTCTTTCTTTATCACCACCTCTAAATCAGTGATTTTTAGGCAGCAGCCTTTTTGGTGATTTCTAAGAAAGTGAGAAGCAACACTCTAAGGACTGATGTGGACTTAAGACTCATCTGAGGACCCTGTTCGGTAAAGATTCCTGTGCCCTGCATAAGGTTCTGGGGTCTGCATTTTTAACAGGGGATTCTAAATAGCCCAGTTTGTGAACCACTCTTCTAAGGGAAGCAGAAGCCCTCCCAGTGCAAAACGCCTCCTTAGGACCAGAACCTCTGACATCTACCCCATTGTTAATCCCATCAGTTGATGTCCATTGTCAAAATGTACAAATGATCCAACTTACAGATTGAAGGTTTTGCTTTTAGGTTGGGAATTTGTTGAGAGGGGGAGGGAATGTCTTTTAATTTTTGCACCTCTTATAGCCAGGGAAATGCAGTTTGGAGACCACTGGTCTCTGGAATCAGAGAGGCCTACATTAGAACCCTGATTCCCTTACTATCTATTAGTGGGACTGACCCCAGGCAAATTACTTAACTTTTCTTGTGCTTTAGCTGTCTAGTTTGTGAAATTTCTAGTATGATAAAATGTACTATAAGTGAAATACAAGCCTTGAGGAGAAGGGGCTGATCTTAGAAGTCATGGGCAGATTGGAATGTCTGAGAGGGCAGCTCTTACCAGGTAACAGGTCCCTTGGCAGGATAGCAAGGCTCCCAGATTAGTAATTTATCCCCAGGATCAGATCCTGGGATGAGAGGTGGGGGGCAGGAGGAACGCAGCAGAAATAGTCTTGTTTTTACTAAAACTCTAAGCACAGGAAAGGGTGGACAAGTCATGATGCTTCAGTACGCAGGTGATAAAGTGAGAAGCAGGTTGAACTAAACTGGCACAAAGCCAGGCCTTCTTCACTCTGCTGCTCAGAACAGAAGGCATCAGGGAGCCCAGCGCTCACGGTCCCTCAGGGGATGCAGCGAATGAGGAGTGGGACAGTGCCTGGGGCACTGGGCGGTAAGCTGCCAACCGTGGAAAGGAGTCTTAGCAGTTGTCAGTAGCAGCTGAGAACCACGCAATAAAAGACTGAGGCAGGAGGAATTCCACCTCCAGTGTCAAGGCAGAAGCATCAACTCCTCCTGGGCTTGCTCTGCAAATTTCCAACCCCCACAATCACATGAGCCAATTCCTTAAAATAAAGCAGTCATTCTCTCTGTCTGAGTATGTGGGCAGGCTAAAGGAAGATAAGAATTATTTTAACAAAGTCTGTCTGTTTAGAATTCCCTAAATCTCAACTTCTTATCCTTGATAAGAATGTGACTCCATTTGCTATAGGGAGGACATCTTCCATCTGGGAGTTTTATCTCCTGCTTTCAGGAAGAATGAAGGTAGAGTCAGGGGGCCCTTGCATCTTGTTTTTTTAAGTGCTAATAATTTTTTTGTGAAAGAGGCATATTTTGGGGTTGCATATTCTGGTTTCCTTCAAAGGAGAGGGAAGAAAAGCAGGAAAAATAATTGGCTATGGAATAAAGACTACTCTAATGGGTCAAGGTCACCAGGTGTATTTAAGGTATTTTGTTGAGCTTCCACATAGTTGCAGTACAGCTTCTCCCATTTCAATAACAGACCCCGCAGTGTTCCTAATCATCATTAGGACCTAAAAAAATGTCTCAACAATAAAAGTAATTACAGAAATTGAAGTATTTCAGGCTATTCCTAAGACAAGAACAGTGTTAGTGTATAGACCAAAATTTATTTGAAATTTCCAAAGAATAGAGCTTAATAGGCACTGGGGGAAAATCTCAAAACAGTGTAAACAGAGATGTAGGGCCAAGTTCCTGGGGTCTGATTGCAGCACTGTTATTAATTCATTGTAAAAATTTCTCTGAGCCTTTATCACTCAACTATAAAATGAGAAGGCTGATGTCAGCTTTAAAAGTATAACACCCAGTTGTCTTACCAGCCAAATAGCAAAATGGGTGTATTTGGAAATAGTAGAGGAATTGCAATTCAGAATAGGCAAGCTATGGCAAACTATAGGCCCAGTCTGAAGATCAAAGGAGAGGAACATTACTTTAGAGGGGGAATAGGAGGAAATTGGGAGGGGCTGCTTTGAACAAAAGTACACTGGAAGAAAGTGAGAGTTCAGGGTGCTGAGTTTCTCATTGGCTGAATTGTCTATTTTGTTACCGGTATTTTGGTGTTTTCTTATTTCTTATTGGTTGAGCTTGTTACTGGGCAAGGAGAAATTCTTTTCTCCAGCTGAAGTAATAATGTAGGTTTCTTCCTTTGGGGAACTCAGGTGTGACTCTTCCTGTTAGTGTCTGCAACTGACCAGGAGTGGTAAGGCATGAGAGCTCCCCCTTCTGTCCTCCTGACCCCATTTTAAATGAGGTTTCCTTTGCAGGCAAACCTTGTTTTATTGCACTTTGCTTTATTGAGCCTTGCAGCTATTGCATTTTTTTACAAGTTGAAGGTTTGTGGCAACCCTGTGTCGAGCAAGTCTGTTGGTGCCATTTTTCCAAAAGTATTTGCTCACTTTGGGTCTCTGTGTCACATTTTGGTAATTCTCACAATATTTCATTTTTACTTATTTTCATTTCATTATTATTATATTTCAATAATATTTTCATTATTATGTATATTACAGTGATCTGTGGTCAGTGATTATGACTCACTGAAAGCTCGGCTGATGGTTAACATTTAAGGTATGTAGTTTTTTTACACATAAAGCTATTCCACACTTAGTAGACCATAATACAGAGTAAACATAATTTTTTTATGCACCAAGAAACAAAAAATTCATTTGACTCACTTTATTGTGGTATTTGCTTTATTGAGAGACCCAGGGTATCTCAGAGATATACCTGTATTGAGTTTTTCACTGATGTAGACCAGTATTCCAAAAAATTCCAGTCATTAAGTAGTACCTTCCTGAGTTTAGCCATATCTGTGTACTCGCTGACCTATTATTTGTAAGGCAAGGATAATCTTTATTAATATCTCCCAATGTATTTGTGCTCTCAGTAATTGTTTTATTCTTCCTCTATAGCTTTATTACATTAAAGCTAAACCCTAGGATTTGTCCTAGGGAAGAAGGCACCCTGCCTAGAAAGAAGGTTGAGGCTTTGATAAAAGGTGGGAATGGATTATGAGAAACTGGAAGCCCCAGAGAAAGCTTTTATCCTGCTACCTGTTTGGAGTTCTGGAAAGCAGAGTGAATGAGACATTTGTATGTTTAAGCTGAGATTGTTGCAGATAGCACACACAAGACGCTCTTTGCACTCATGTTGTGAAAAGGTTCTGGAAGCTCCTCTATCCTCACAGTGATGGGCATGGAAGGCAGCTCTGAATTGAAGGCCAGCAAGTCTCTCCTGGGAACATTATGGCAATGTGAGCTGAGTCTCTTGCAGAGGATGTGGGGTATATGGGTCTACCAGGACCCAGATAAAAGACACACTGATACTCCAAGAATTTGTAAGGACAACAAAAGCCAAGAAGGGCAAACCCAAGGGTTTGAGTGGGTTTGCCACCAGCCTTGACCATGGTGAAGGACAAACTGAGTTACACCAGATGTAGATATTTCATCAGTGTACACAAGAGGTCAATGCCTGGAGACCAGATGAGTTACACTTCCACCAGGTTAGATAAGCTTGCCAAGAATAGTTATTTGATCTAAAGTTCCTGCCAATCTCTGTAGTAATGATGCTGAATAAACACTTGAAAAAAAAATACAAAACCTTCCTGGTTTAAAAGAAAAATCCATAAAAAATAAATCAAAGGATATATATCAGGTCAAACACCAAATTCATAAATCACAGATAGAGGCATTCTTCCTGAAGTCCAAAGCAAGAAACAATAAAAAGTATACCCATTATGATAACTATTTCAGAGCATACTGCATATATAACTGATGCACATAGAATATAACATAGATAACTTACATGGGATAGAGCATAGGAGGTATTAGCCATTGCAATTACATGATTATTATAGCCAAAGGAGTGGGGTATTCTGATTGGCCAGGTCTGGGAAATGTGAAAACTTCTCTGAGGGGGAGGGGAGGAAGGCCAATCGTCCCTGCTCACACTGAAAGGACTGATTTTACTTTAAACAGAGGGAGTATCAGAAAGCAGATAAAAGGGTTTAGGCAAATACAACTGTAGTATCCTCTAATTGCTTCTATTACTCTAATTGCTCATTGGCTCTCCATCATCCTTTCATAATTCTCCAAATATTTTTCTATTGGTTCATCTTTATCTTGATTATGTACCAATCACTTTCCACTGCCATCCATTGCAATTCAGTGACTCAGGAATATCTGGGCTGTGACTTTACCCTTACATATGATACCTCAGATTGACCTTGGACAAGGTAATTTGGGTTGTTCTACACCCAGGCTCATCAAACTATGCTCTGCAAACCAAGTCCAGCCTATAGCTTGTTTTCTGCTGCCCATGGGCTAAGAATGGCCCTCACATTTGTAAATGTTTGCAGAGAAATAAAAAGAAAATTACTCTTTTATTATGTGTAAAAATTACATGAAATGCAAATTTCAGTGTCTATAAATAAAGTTAAAGTGTAACACAGCCACAAATTATTCATTACATCCTATCTATGGCTGCTTTTGTGCTGTAATGGCAGAGCTGAATAATAGTGACAGAGATTTTATGGCCCACAAAGCTAAAACTATTTGCTATTCTGTACTTTACAGAATGATTGCCAGCCCCTAGTCTACAGGCACACAATCCACACCATTATGGCTACTTTCCTAAATTTAAATTCTGTGAACCTCAAATTTGTCCTCTTTCAAAATGCTATATGTTTAGGCACAAAAATTATTTTATTTCATTAACACTTGTGTTTTTTATTATAGATGGAGTCAATCTTGCTACCTCCATATTAGTTTCCATATTGCCTTAGAATATTATATATTTTTTTACCCAACTCTAGTTTTCCATTAACAATGAAGTATCCATGAGCCATGAGCATATTTTCAAATATGAAAAATCTAAGCATATTTGAGTTTTAAGAAATCAGTAAATGTCACAAACCAGGGGATTCTGTGGTTCATTTTTGGTAATTTATTCCCTAGAGAATTGCTATAATTGTAAGTTGGAATATTTCAGCACAAGTAGAGCTCTAAGTTTATTTCTAAAAACATAAAACCCTCAGTGTATTATATTGGATTAGGCGGAAACCGTTTTTCCCTTTCCAAAGTCAAGAAATGACCATTCTCAGTTCTGCCTCCTCTTGCTATAACCTCCTTCTTACAATAAGAGATCAAAGACATTGTTCCATGAAAATCAAAGCAAAAAAAGGGGGCTTACCACAGGTCTTATGACATGTGGTGGGTCAACAAAGGCTGACAGTGAGGTCTTATGGGAGCTGGAAGGAGGCTCATCCAAGTCAGACAAACAGCTAGAAAGCTGAAGGGTGAAAGGCATTCTCATCCCAGAATGCTGTCTTCTATTACAAACATCTCATAAGTTTATAAACTTTTCTTCCAGTTCTGCTTCTCTGGCCAGAAGAGTGTGCCATAGAGACACAGCAAAGGAGAATAAGGGGAGTCACGGGTGGCAGAGCCTTGGTCTGGGATGAAAAGGGAGGTAAGGATTGAAGGATGAAAAGACCTTGAGTAGACTTGTAACAAGCAGGTGTGGGAGAAAGGCTTATGAGAGGAGAACAGTGAAGGAGGTGCTGAGGCCAGCCATAGACTGCAAAGAGATGCTTTAGGCCCCTCTTGGTGGTTTGACACCTGTTGATATGCAGATGCAATAAAGCCAGGTGAGATATTCTGGAAATATTGCAATTTTACCCACATACAATATTAAAAAATTTGTCGGATGAAGCTAAAACTAAAAAGGCACATTTATCATTTTAATGACTTACATTAGAAAAGCAGGTCTAAAACCAGTGGCCTAAGGCTTTACCGTAAGAAGCTAGAAAAAAGAAGAGTAAAGTAAATCCAAAGTAGAAGAAAGAAAACAAAAGCATTAGTATCAATAAAAAATAAAATAATAGAAAATTTTGAAAAGATAAAAGCTGGTTTTTTTGGAAGACAACAAAATTAATAATCTCCAAGCTAATCTAATCAAACAAATGAAAAAAATAAACTTAAAAATAAATCAAAACAAATTTAAAAATCATATAAAAACAAAATAGAATACAAATAACAAAAATTCAAAAGGGCTTACCATTGCAGATCCAATAGACATCAAAAGAAAAATAAGAGAATATTTTGAATAACTTCATGCCAACTAACTTGACAACTTAAATGAATAAATTATTGTAAAATACAATTTATCAAAGAATAGTTTCAAAGTAAAGGAGATTAAGTAGATGTGACAACAGAATGCAAGGTATGAACCAGGATTGGATCCTGGATGGGTGATGAAATTGCTATGAAGCCCATTACTGGGACATTGGTGAAATTTGAATATGAACAGACTATGATTAGTGTACCGTCAATGTTAAGTATTTTGAACTTGGTATTTCATGCTGGAAAGAGGCAGAAATGTGATGGTAGCTGCAGTTTGCTACTATACAACTAAGGTTAATATTGGAGTCTTTAGAAACTACTTATGAATTCAGAAACCACTGCAGTAAAAACTTCAGGACTCTTGCATTGTGAAAGAATCTAGTGAAAATTAAAGATAGAAGAGTAATTGTAGAAAAGATATAAATTCATGCATGCAAATATGCTAAAGTTACCTGTCACTTTGTACTTTAGGATATTAAAGTACACATTTTAATGGAATTATAACCCAAAGAAGCAGGACCAAGTTGCCCATTTCTAGACTTAGGGTCAAGAAATGTATAGTGGAATGACTTCCACGTAGGAGGGAGTTTTATGGCAGACCAATACTCAAAAAACTAAAAAAGCCAGATTAAGACACACACGCACAGACAGACAAGCAAAGGAATAGAATATTGAATACTTACAGTGGTCCTCCTTTTTCCGTTTTACTTTCTGTGGTTTCAGTTGCCTGCAGTCAACCATGGTCTGGAAGCAGATGATCTTTCTGACCTCATATCAGGTCAAGAGTAGCCTCATACTACATCACAAGGCTACGCCATTCATCTGCTTCAGCTCGTATCATATATGCATTTTATCATCTCACATCGTCACAGGAAGGAGGGTTAGTACAGTACAATTTAATATATTTTAGGAGAGACCAACATTCACTTAACTTTTCTTGTAGAATATTGTTGTAATTTTCTGTTTTAGTTCATCTCTTACTGTGCCTAATTTAGAAACTTTATTGTAGGTGTGTATATACAGGAAAAGACAGTATATATAATATACTGTATATATACTGCCTATATATATATATATATATATATATATATATGGCTCAGGATATATATATAGACAGTATATATACACACATACATATATATATATATATATAAAGGGCTCAGGACCATCCCCATTTTTAGGCATCCATGTTACTGGACTGCATCCCCCAAGGATAAGTGGGACTATATTATATAATATCCAGTTATGTAATAATACACTGTTAACCGAATTTGTTATTCTTAGGAGTATTTAAAGATAAGCAGAAATGCTCATAGTATGACAGGAGCCCAGGAACACATCACAGCAAACTTTAAAATACAGGAAATAAAAAGTTGTTTTTCATTTGGATATACACCAGAATGTTAGGTAATTATCTGAGCAACGGGATATAAATGGCATTTTTTTTTCTTTCCCAATTTTCTAAAAAAAAAATATATATATATATATATATACACACACTACTTTCATAGTCAGAAAAATAACATGTTAAAAGAAGTCTGTTTTATGCTACTTGAAAATATACTGTTTATATAGACCATTTCTATTAACCCTGCATCACTATTAGCAGATTTTATGTAAGCATATTTACTGCACTCAAAGGCCCAACTAAATAAAATTAATTTTTATGTAACAAACTTCTAAAAAAAGTAAAGCTTTTATAATTACATCATGGTTGGTTACCTCAGTAAGCAAGTTAACAAGCTTCTTTTTAGGAAAACCAAAGGTCAATATTCTTATATATTTGTTGTTTTGGACTGGAAACCAGTGATGCCCTCTAGTTATAGATGGATGTGCAGTTTACCCTCCCTATTATTAAACTTTCCAGGACTCTTGTTTCAGGGATAGGACTTGTCTCCAACAATGCTAGCCTCAGAACATTATGAGCATTACCTAAGAGCTTTTTAGACAGGCAGAATCCCACAACCACTCAACATCTGTATTTTTAAAAGATCCCCAAGTGATTCATATGCACATAAATTTTAGAAGCACTCATCCAATCTACAAAGGAGTAATTTCTTCTGCTTTAAGGATTATGTAAAGCCTGGTTTTGAAGTTCTCCAGTTGAAAACAAGTGTTATTCCACACTGCCTTTACCATCCCTTACTTCCATCTTGCCCTTTGAACATTTTTTAGTCTCTAGGTCAGAAGTTGTATGGAAAATGAGATAATTAAATCCCATAAGTAAAGCTGAAATGTTTCCATGCTGAACCTCTGTGGGTAAAATTATAATATTTCCAGAATATCTCGCCTGGCTTTAGTACATCTACATACCAATAGGCATTTAGAAGTGGAAAGAAGTATGGCTTTAGTTTATTTGCATTATTTCTCAGGGGTGGAGAGAAGTTCATCTCCATATCAATGGGTATTACCTGAGCAACAGAGGGCTTATTTGTACCCAAGAGGAGAGAGGGCCGAATTTGCTTCTGCTGGAGCAAGAAAGAGAGACAGGCCTGAATTGCACTTTGTAAATAATAAAAGGATTTTTTTTTTCATTTGGTACCATTGATCTACGATTACATGAGCAACATTATGGTCACTAGACGCCCCCCATTATCAAGTCCCCACCACTTATCCCATTATAGTCACTGTCCATCAGCATAGTATGATGCTATAGAATCATTACTTGTCTTCTCTGTGTTGCAACCTTCCCTGTCCCCCCCGACTACATTATGTGTGCTAGTCATAATGCCCCTTATTCCCCCTTATCCCTCCCTTCCCACCCATCCTCCCCAGTCCCTTTCCCTTTGGTAACTGTTAATCCATTTTTGGGTTCTGTGAGTCTGCTGCTGTTTCATTCCTTCAATTTTTCTTTGCTCTTATACTCCACATATGAGTGAAATCATTTGATACTTGTCTTTCTCCGCTTGGCTTATTTTACAGAGCAAAGATCCTCTAACTCCATCCATGTTGTTGCAAATGGTAGGATTTGTTTTCTTCTTATGGCTGAGTAACATTTCATTGCATATATGTACCACATCTTCTTTATCCATTCATCTACTGATGGACACTTAGGTTGCTTCCATTTCTTGGCTATTGTAAATAGTGTTGCAATAAACATAGGGGTGCATAAGTATTTTTCAAACTGGGCTCTTGCATTCTTAGGCTAAACTCCTAGGAGTGGAATTCCTGGATCAAATGGTATCTCTATTTTGAGTTTTTTGAGGAACCTCCATACAGCTTTCCACAATGATTGAACTAATTTACATTCCCACCAGAAGTAGAGGAGGTTTCCCCTTTCTCCACATCCTCACCAACATTTGTTGTTTGTCTTTAGAATGGTGACCATCCTAACTGGTGTGATGTGATATCTCACTGTGGTTTTAATTTGCATTTCTCTGATGATTAGCAATATGGAGCATCTTTTCATATGCCTGTTGGCCATCTGAATTTCTTCTTTGGAGTAGTGTCTGTTCAGATCCTCAGCCCATTTTTTGATTGGATTATTTGCTTTTTGTTTGTTGAGGTGCATGAGTTCTTTATATATTTTGGATGTCAACCCTTTATCGGATCTGTCATTTATGACTATATTCTCCCATACTGTAGGATGCCTTTTTGTTCTATTGATGGTGTCCTTTGCTGTACAGAAGCTTTTCAGCTTGATATAGTTCCACTTGTTCACTTTTGCTTTTGTTTTCCTTGCCCGGGGAGATATGTTCATGAAGAAGTAGCTCATGTTTATGTCCAAGAGATTTTTGCCCATGTTTTTTTCTAAGAGTTTTATGGTTTCATGACTTACATTCAGGTCTTTGATCCATTTTGAGTTTACTTTTGTGTATGCGGTTAGACAATGATCCAGTTTCATTCTCTTACATGTAGCTGTCCAGTTTTGCCAACACCAGCTGTTGAAGGGGCTGTCATTTCCTCATTGTACATCCATGGTTCCTTTATCATATATTAATTTACCATACATGTTTGGGTTAATATCTGGACTCTCTATTCTGTTTGACTGGTGTGTGGGTCTCTTCGTGTGCCAGTACTAAATTGTCTTGATTACTGTGGCTTTGTAATAGAGCTTGAATGTGGGAAGCAAGATCACCCCTACTTATTCTTCCTTCTCAGGGGCTTTGGCTATTTGAGGTCTTTTGTGGGTGGTTCCATTTGAATTTTAGAACTATTTGTTCCAGTTCATTGAAGAATGCTATTGGTATTTTGATAGGGATTGCATTGAATCTGTAGCTTGCTTTGGGGAGGATGGTCATTTTGACAATATTAATTCTTCCTATTCATGAGCACAGAATGTATTTCTATTTATTGGTATCTTCTTTAATTTCTCTCATGAGTGTCTTGTAGTTTTCAGGGTATAGGTCTTTCACTTCCTTGGTTAGGTTTATTCCTAGGTATTTTATTCTTTTTCATGCAATTGTGAATGGAATTGTTTTCCTGATTTCTCTTTCTGCTAGTTCGTCATTAGCGTATAGGAGAGCAACAGATTTCTGTGTCTTAATTTTGTATCCTGCAACTTTGGGAATTCAGATTTTAGATCTAGTAGTTTTGGAGTGGAGTCTTTAGGATTTTTTATGTCATGTGCATATAGTGACAGTTTGACTTCTTTACCAATCTGGATGTCTTGTACTTCTTTGTTTTGTCTAATTGCTGTGGCTAGGACCTCCAGTACTATGTTGAATAAAAGTGGGAAGAGTGGGCATCCCTGTGTGGTTCCTGATCTTGGGTGAAAAGTTTTCAGTTTCTCGCTGTTAAGTATGATGTTGCCTGTGGGTTTGCCATATATGGCCTTTATTATGTTGAGGTACTTGCCCTCTATGCCCATTCTTTTGAGAGTTTTTATCAAGAATGGATGTTGAGTTTTGTCAAATGCCTATTCTGCATCTATGGAGATGATCATGTGGTTTTTGTCCTTGTTGTTGATGTGGTGGACGATGTTGATAGATTTTCAAATGTTGTACCATCCTTGCATCCCTGCGATGAATCCCACTTGATCATGGTGTATGATCCTCTTGATGTATTTTTGAATTCGGTTTGCTAATATTTTGTTGAGTATTTTTGCATCTATGTTCATCAGGAATATTGGTTTGTAATTTTCTTTTTTAGTGGGGTCTTTGCATGGTTTTGGTATTAGAGTGATGCTGGCTTCATAGAATGAGTTTGGAAGTATTTCCTCCTCTTCTACTTTTTGGAAAACTTTAAGGAAAATGCATAGTATGTCTTCTCTATATGACTGAAAAAATTCAGCAGTGAATCCATCTGGCCTGGGAGCTTTGTTCTTAGGTAGTTTTTTCGTTACCAATTCAATTTTGTTGCTGGTAATTGGTCTGTTTAGATTTTCTGTTTCTTCCTTGGTCAGTCTGGGAAGGTTATATTTTTCTAGAAAGTTGTCCATTTCTTCTAGTTTATCCAGATTGTTAGCATATAGATTTTCATAGTATTCTCTAATAATTCTTTGTATTTCTGTGGTGTCCGTTGTGATTTTTCCTTTCTCATTTCTGATTCTGTTTATGTGTGAAGATTCTCTTTTTCTCTTAATATGTCTCACTAAGGGTTTATCTATTTTGTTTATTTTCTCAAAGAACAAGCTGTTGGCTTCATTGATTTTTTTCCTATTGTTTTATTCTTCTCAATTTTATTTACTTCTTTGATCTTTATTATGTCCCTCCTTCTGCTGACTTTGGGCCTCATTTGTTCTTCTTTTTACAGTTTCCTAATTCTGACTTTCGACTCTTCATTTGGGATTGTTCTTCCTTCTTTAAATAGGCCTGGATTGCTATATACTTTCCTCTTAGAACTGCCTTCGCTGCATCCCACAGAAGTTGGAGCGTTGTGCTGTTGTTGTCATTTGTCTCCATACATTGCTTGATCTCTGTTTTAATTTGGTCATTGATCCATTGATTATTTAGGAGCATGTTGTTAAGCCTCCATTTGTTTGTGAGCCTTTTTACTTTCTTTGTACAATTTATTTCTAGTTTTATACCTTTGTGATCTGAGAAGTTGGTTGGTAGAATTTCAATCTTTTTGAATTTATTAAGACTCTTTTTGTGGCCTAGTATGTGGTCTATTCTGGAAAATGTTCCATGTGCACTTGAGAAGAATATGTATCCTTCTGCTTTGGGTGTAGAGTTCTATAGATGTCTGTTAAGTCCATCTGTTCTAGTGTGTTGTTCAGTGCTTCTGTGTCCTTACTTATTTTCTGTCTGTTTGGTCTGTCCTTTGGTGTGAGTGGTGTGTTGAAGTCTCCTAAAATGAATGCATTGCATTCTATTACCTCCTTTAATTCTGCTAGTATTTGTTTCACATATGTCGGTGCTCCTGTATTGGGTGCATAGATATTTATAATGGTTATATCCTCTTGTTGGACTGATCCCTTTATCATTATGTAATATCCTTCTTTATCTCTTGTTACTTTCTTTGTTTTGAAGTCTATTTTGTCTGATACAAGTACTGCAACACTGCTTTTTTTCTCCCTATTGTTTGCATGAAATATCTTTTTCCATCCCTTCACTTTTAGTCTGTGTATGTCCTTGGATTTGGGGTGAGTCTCTCATAAGCAGCATATAGATAGGTCTTGCTTTTTTATCCATTCTATTACTCTGTGTCTTTTGATTGGTGCATTCAGTCCATTTACATTTAGGATGATTATAGATCGATATGTACTTATTGCCATTGCACTCTTTGGATTCGTGGTCTCCAAAGGTTCAAGGGTAGCTTCTTTACTATCTAACTGTCTAACTTTAACTCACTTATTACACTATTATAATCACAGTCTGATGAGTCTTATTTCTCTCCCTTCTTTTTCTTCCTTCTCCACTCTTTATATATTGAGTGTTTTATTCTGTACTCTTTTGTGTTTTCTTTGACTGCTTTTGGGGATAGCTGATTTTATTTTTTGCCTTTAGTTAGTATTTGGTTGGTCTGCTTTCTTTGCTGTGGTGACATCTATTTAGCCTTAGGAGTGCTTCCATCTAGAGCAGTCCCTCTAAAATACCCTGTACAGGTGGTTTGTGGCAGGCAAATTCCCGCAACTTTTGCTTATCTGGAAATTGTTTAATCCCTCCTTCAAATTTAAATGATAACCATGCTGGATACAGTATTCTTCGTTCAAGGCCCTTCTGTTTCATTGCATTAAATATGTCATGCCATTCTTTTCTGGCCTGTAAGGTTTATATTGAGAAGTCTGATGAAAGCCTGATGGGTTTTCCTTTGTAGGTGATCTTATTTCTCTCTCTGACTGCTTTTAATATTCTGTCTTTATCTTTGATCTTTGCCATTTTAATTATTATATGTCTTGCTTTTGTCCTCCTTGGGTCCCTTGTGTTGGCAGATCTGTGGGCTTCCATGGTCTGAGGAACTATTTGCTTCCCCAGTTTGGGGAAGTTTTCAGCAATTATTTCTTCAAAGACACTTTCTATCCTTTTTTCTCTCTTCTTCTTCTGGTACCCCTATTATGCAAATATTACTTCATTTGGATTGGTCACCCAGTTCTCTTAATATTCTTTCATTCCTAGAGTTCCTTTCACCTCTCTCTGCCTCAGCTTCTCTGTATTCCTGTTCTGATTTCTATTCCATTAACAGTCTCTGCCACCTCATCCAGTCTGCTCTCAAGTCCTTCTATTGATTGTTTCATTTCTGTTATCTCCCAGACTTCATCCATTAGCTCTTGCATATTTCTCTGCAGGTCCATCATCATGTTATGACTTTTATTTTGAATTCTTTTTCAGGAAGATTGGTTACATCTCACCAGGTCACCTCTCTGGCATTGTTTGAGTGATTTTTGACTGGAACAGGTTCTTTTGCCTTTTCATGGTGATAGAAGTGACTGCTGGCAGGTGGCACATGTGTCATCTGGGAGAACAAAGTCCCTTCCTGCTTGCTGGTTGCCTTGCCCTTCTCCGCTGCCTGTGCCAGTTACCCACACACTGAGAGCATTCCCTAGGTTAATTCCCTGAGCTGTTGTGGGCAAGGCAATGACAGGATAGCCTAGGGCACTGCAGTTGCACTGGGTGTGTTCTCCTGTGAGAACACCTCCCCTTCATGCCTTCCGGATCTTGCACTGGCTTCCTCTGCCTGTGCCAGGCAGTTACACATTGGCAACAGCCTCTGGATCTGGCCTGGTTAGCTGCATGCTGGGAGAAGATTCTGTGTGGTTGCTGTAGGCAGTACTGCTCCCCAGCTGCTCTGCAGCAGTTGGTGAGTCAGCCGGTTTGCTTGCTGCACTGGCAGGGGGAATGAATGGCAGGTTGCTTATCACCGTGAGGGGCTTCAGAGCTGTGTTACCACCCAGGGAAGTTAGGGCGCCTGAAGTTCCTCAAGATTCCCAGCCTGCTGGGCTGAGTGTGCCAGGATGGTTTTGTCCACCTGTTAAACCCTTGTCCCTTTAAGATTTTTAAAGCACCCACTTTTCTTTTGTCCCAAGGGAGCCAGCTGTGGGGACCTGCACACAGTCTCCATCTAGGATTTTACTTTTCCATGTCTCTAATACCGAGTACACCATGCGATGTGTGTCTGTGATCCTGGGGAAGATTACTAGGGCTGTTATTTAGCAGTCCTGTGCTTCCACTCCCTCCCCACTCTGATTATTTGCCTCCTACCAGTGATCTGGGATCGGGGGAGTGCTCAGGTCCCACTAGGTCACGGCATTGTATCTTACCCTTTTCTTGAGATGCTGAGTTCTCGTAGATGTAGATGTAGCCTGGCTGTTATAGTATATCTTCTGGTCTCTTTTTTAGGAATAGTTGTATTTGCTGTATTTTCAAAAATATATATGATTTTGGGAGGAGATTTCAGCCACCCTACTCACACCACCATCTTGAGTGCCTCGCCCCCAATAAATGGTTTTTAAACTTTATTTCTCCCTTTGCCTGATTTTGGTTTTTAGAGGTGTTTTGCCCTGGGATTTCCTCTCCCCAGACTTACAACCTCTGCCACATAGAAGCAGAAGGGGTAGAACAGCTCTAACGTTTAAGCTCCAGGACTCCAGACAATGCTCCAAACACTTATGAAGTTCTTAACTGTAGAAGTCACTGAATATCTGATTGCTGAAGACACTTATAGGGCCTGATTACTGTAATTTTTCTAATAAATATGCAGAATTTATATACCCAACTAAATATTGCCCCCTTCAAAGGAATTATCCTGGGAAAGAATAAATGCAATTTCCTTTGTTTAAAATCCAATGCTTTCCTTTCAGAATTATTGAACAGTCAAGATAAAACAGAAGGAATTCCTTCTCCATCTGTGTGTAAAATTGTAATACTTTCAGAATATATTGCCTAGCTTTAGTACATCAGCATATCAATAGGCATTCAGAGGTGGAAAGAAGTATGGCTTTAGTGCATTTACATCATTACTCAGGGATGGAGAGAAGTTCATCTCCATATCAATGGGTAATTACCTGGGCAACAGAGGGCTTATATGTACCTAAGAGGTGAGGGAGGGGGCCTGTTTTGCTTCTGCTGAAGCAGGAGAGCTGGCCCAGGACTGCAGTTTATGAGCAATAATTGGATTTTAAACCTTATTTCTCCCTTTGATTTCAGTTTTTAGAGGTATTTTGCACCAGGATTTTCTTTCCCCAGACTTACATCTGGCACAGTCAGCAGGATTCCTCTGAACCTGAAATCTGTTGTAATGGGTGTCACCTTTGGGAGGGATGCCCCTAGAAATGATGGGGATAAGTGGTGCTTACGCCAAGGGATGTGTGTCTACACTTGTGTGGCCATGGAGGCACCACCACCGCTGCTGGCTGCACCGACCCTAGCCCGTGGCCCAAGCCTAAGGCTACTGTTTCTGCCACTGCTGCTGCTTCTGCTCCCGGCTGGAACCTGGTCACTACTATGGAAAGGAGCAGAGGTCTGGTACATCTTGAAAGAGAGGCAATTGGCTGCTATATACCACATCTTGCTGGTTATGGAGCCCATTGCTGGAAAAGCTCTGACCAAGGGGTAATAAACACCCATCCCATGATGGGATGGGTGAGAGACTGGACTTAAAAGCCAGAGTGGCATGGCACAGACACCTACTGTATATGTGACTAGCTATTTGCCTTTGGCATCCCCAGGGAATAATGAAGCAGATGCATTGGCCCAGGTGCACTGGCTAGAAGGAAAGCCTGCCTCTGATGTGGCCCAATGGCTACATCAGCATTTGTTGTACGTGGGGCAGAAGACAATGTGAACTGTAGCCTGTCGGCAGGGCTTGCCATTGACCTTTGAAGAAGTCAGCCGAGACTGGAAGGAGTGCCCTGCGCGTTGTGCAGATCAGTAAACCACAAAGAGGGGCCTAGAGAGTCTCTCTGCAGCGTATGGCCGGTCGCCAGTGATTGAGAGCAATCAAGGCACCCACTTTATTGGGCATGCATTGCAAGGATGGGTGCAGCAATTAGGAATAAAATGGACATGGCCCTGAACATTTCGACACATGGACCGGCAATGGTTGGCTCTTCTGACACCTTGGGGAAAAGGCCTGGAAGCTGGCCTCCTGTGTATTCCTGGAATAACAGCAAAGTGGCCCCCCAAAATCACAGTTATTTCCCTCTACAGTCCTTGTGTCCTGGATGCGCCCCCTGGCTGCAGCTGCTCCATGATGGCTAGAATGGATGAGCTTTGGACTTAATCTGCATGGGACTTTGAACCTAGCTGAATCTTCTGGCTTGAGAATTATCATGATTGTGTTGCTGTTGTCAAGAAAAAAAACATTTAAAGAGAGGCTTGACTTTATCTAATGTTTGGTAAAAGTTTTGTGAGCAATCTAGCATGGTTGTTAGGAATGAGTAAACAAGTGTAGAAACATATTTTGTGCTTAGTAAGAGATTGTGCTGTAAAGTACATTTACTTAATCTGCATTGGCTGAATCCTCTGGCTTGAGGATTATCATGATTTTATTGCTGTTGCTATTGTAGGTCATTAGTTTGGTTGGAAAAGAGGGAACAAGTAAACTGTAAGGCAAGATTTCTGGAGGGGTAACCTATGGGTAAAATTGTAATATTTCCAGAATATCTAGTCTGACTTTAGTACATCTGCATATCATTAGGCATTCAGAGGTGGAAAGAAGTTTGGCTTTAGTGCATTTGTATCATTCCTCAGGGGTGGAGAGTAGTTTATCTCCATATCAATGGGTAATTAAGGGCTTATCTGTATCTGAGAGGTGAGGGGGGCCGGTTTTGCTTCTGCTGGAGCAGGAGAGAGAGATGGCCTAGACTGCAGTTTGTGAGCAATAATCAGATTTTAAACTTTATTTCTCCCTTTGACTGATTTCAGTTTTTAGAGGTATTTTGCCCCAGGATTTCCTTTCCCTGGACTTACACCATCTCATTACTCTCTAGCCATTTTCTAAAGCCTGAACAAAAAATTCCTAATTTAATCACTTCTTTAATCATTTTGTCATCAGAATCATCTGGTAACTCAGTATTTGAGTACTTTCCACAAATAAATACGCCAAAGTCAGCAGACTTACTATCCTAGGGAATACTCAATGGCAGTGAATGCCATTTTTTAAAAGTTATGAAAAAAAAAAGGTTTGAAATAAACATTATTTCCTTTGAAGAGAATATTCATTTATATATCTTATTCAAAAAGTCATAGCACTTAATAGTTGGCACATATTCTAGTTTTTTCATTTTTAATACTTAAACAAGGCAGAAAAGCAAATTACACCTTTAGAAAAATAAAAAACACATTTCAAGAAACTTTAATTCCAAAATGAATACTGTCTACTATTTCTACCTGTGCAGTAAAGCAGGTAGAAATTAATATACAACATAAATTTTTTAAATAAATATCTGTCTCCTTATTTGTATGTGTAGTATATATAACACCATATTTAAGAGTCCTAACAGAATTAATATTTTCTTGCATCTACTACTTTATGCCTATTTAGAATAAAGGCCCCATCTGCACATGTAATGGCCTCATCTTAAACCCAAGTTAATTACAGTGTCCTCTGGAGAGGAAAATTTTCATAAGCTATTAATGCCTTGATTTCTTAAAAAAAAAAAGTTTTGGCAAGTGTGAAAAAGAAAATCCTGTTATTTACCAATTCATGACATGAGAGGAAAGACAGATAATACATTCCTCCACAAAAAAAGTGGGTTTAGAGAACAGTTCTATAGTATTTCACAAAGTATCAAAGATCTGATAAGACGCCCCCTTGCTCAGGGGGAATAAAATGATTTCAATGTGTTCCTCTTCTGAATTACTCAGTAACCCCAAGTGATTTTTAAATTGGGAGGCAGATTATTGGCAGTAAGTTCATCAAACTTAGATCTATCCTGAACAGGCACATTATAGAAATCAAGAACGTCTCTGACCCTGCACATTTGGTAAAGCCTGGAGTTAGGCACTGTGTGGCCCAAGTCATCAGCCAAACGTGCCAAGAAACTGAACTTCAGATGACCATCTTCCAGGGAGATGTCCTGCCAATTGCTAGATGAGCCAAAAATTTCTTTGACGCAAGATTCCAAACGATTCTGGAGATCTTCAGGTGGTATGTATGTTCGGCTTCGTAAGGGTGGACACACAAGGATAGGTTCTTTCTTCACCTCCTCCACTGTTTCAGCCACCACTGGCCTTTTTTCTTTTCTGGGATCATCAAAACAAATTATGTGAATCTCTGGTTCAGTGCGTTAAGGATGTTGATACGCTGACAAACACCAGACTCAATCTTGCCCATCAATATAAATCAACAAGTAAATTACTTACTATTCTTCTGGGCAATGTGGAGAGAAGAAAGAGTAAGATAGGTCTCTGCCCTTGGAAGTTTATAGCTGAATTAAGCTGGCACAGACACAAAACAAAAGCTAATTACAGATTTTACATGCTCTAAGAATGCCCAAGAATGGGTGAAGAAGTTAAACTGTTCTGTCTGGGGTTCCCAGTCCTCCAAGATCCAAACTCAGTCTACCTCTCTAACCTCCTCTCCCACTAATCTCCTATATACACTCTACACAAACTAAATTATATTGTTTTATACTTTCCTGATGTTGTGTTAGCTCAAGTTATATCCTGTCTGAAATACCTGTCTTCCATCTTCACCTATAGAAATCTTACTTATCATGTTCAAGTCCTAGGACAAAACTGTTCTCTTCCAAAAAGCTTTACTTATGTCCCCAATCAAATACATTAAGTTCCTCTGTTTTCCTTAAGTACTTTATATTGCTCATACAGCAAACCTCATCCTCCCTGAGTTTTAATTTTATTTACATTCTAGTTCTTTTACTAGATCAGGGTTTCTCAGCCAAAATACTATTGACAAAATTTTGAACCAGGTATGTCTTTGTTGGATGGGGTGGAGGAGGCAGGTGGGAGGGCACTGTCCTGTTCATTGTAGGTTGCTTAGGCTACTTAGCTTCTTCCTTGACCTCTACCCACTAAATGCCAGTTGCACACCTGTCCCCAGTCATGATAACCAAAAGACATTGCCAAATGTTCCTGGTGGGCAAAATTGTTAATCATTATGAACTATTGAGCTAGCTAATAAACTTAGCACAGGCCTGTTTTATTGATTTGGGGGTCCTTTGAAAACTTCCTGAATAACTATTATTGAATACATGGGCCAATGTGAGGGTATCTAACTGACACACTATTTCAGTGCTTAATGAAATACTTGTTCATGAACTGACTCCTGTTTCCCATGGAGTTGGCATCTGATTGGGATTGATGGTCCACACAAAAATTGTAGATACCAGAAATAAATGATGTCTGGCCAAGAATATGGCTTGCAATGCTATTCTTCTTTGCCTATGCAAAGGCTCTTCCAGTAATTTATCAGCATTCAATTCTTTATCAATTTCTCCCTATCTAGAGTATTCCTGAGGGCACACAATATGTTGTAACAACTCCCATCTATAAAGAAAAAAAAATCCCCCTAGACTTCAGGTGCCCTCCAGCTTGCTTTACAGCAAAACTTCTCAAAGAATTGTCTATACCTATGGTCTCTACTTCCTTACCTCCCATTTTGTCCTCTTATTACTCTAAATACATTTCAGAATGAAATGCAATCCACTCCTTCCATCTCAGTAATCTCACACACTGTTCCAGATTTCTTCCTAATTTACTACCTTCTGATATTATATTCTACATTTGTTCATTTTTGCCTTCACAAGAACATATGCTCTATGAGGACAATGATTTGGTCTTAGTAACAACTGTAACCCTAACATCTAGGGACTTGTAATACAGGCAGATGCTCTAAAACACGCTGAATGAGTGAATGAAACAAACTTGAGATTTGAGAGACAATAATAAACATTAACCAAAAAAGAAGGGAAGCTAATAAGTACATGGGCTGAGGATGAAAATCCTTCTGGACTGAGTTTTTGTTAAAAACCAAAGAAGCCAGCATACGTTTTTCTCTGAGGTTCCCACAAATTTTGATGCCCTAACACTACCTTGGTCAAACAAAACAAATTCACCTTCAAAAGATTCCACATGGTGCTATGGGAAAAGTGTAGATGGGGAGGTAAAAGATTTGGGTTCTAGATTCAACTCTGCCATTAACTTGATTTGAGGCTTTTAGCAAAATTCTGCCTCTCTGCGGGGCCTCAGTTTCTTCATATGTCAGAATACTGAAGCTCGGAGAATGGGCCTTGTTTCCACTGCTGTGTCCTTCTTACAGAAATGCTGGACCAGAGCAGGTGATTAATAACTTTGCTAAGGGAATCGGCGAATGAACAATCAAAGACGACGAGGCAGTACCTGATTTCTAAACCTTGCTTGTGAAGAAATACACCCCGCAAATGAATTTAGTCTACCGAACACTTCACGTTCAGGTTCTAAGTTGCTCGTTCCAAACGCGTCATTTATTTCCTGACACCACACTCGGTCCCCAGAACACAGGGTCACTACTGTTTGATAAGCAAATCAAAGTAAAGCTTTGAAAGTGGAAAGGGACGGTGCTTCCATTATGAGAAAAAAGGCAGAAGGAGAGGTACCTGGGCCTCTCTACCCGCGGAGACCTCAGAACCCTGAAGCCCTCTGTCGTCCGTCCTTCGGGCAGGCGCAGGACCAGGCTCCCGTCTTAATGGCACGACCCTCTCCTGTGAATTCGTCCCTTCATCCTCCTTACTGTGGGGCCAGGTGTCTCTCCTTAATGTCCGTGAACATGACCCACCGCCTAACCTTCCTCTTTACCTGAATCCAGACCAAAATTCTCTGCGTGGCGCCCCTGAGGCTATCCATGCGAGGGCTCTCTGGGTCACACCGCAGCCTGAGAACGCCGCCATCTCCGTGGAGAGCTATGGGCCAAAGTCCGCCCCCAGCCGGCAGTGACGCGCCCAAGCCAGCCAAACGGGTGTAAGCTTAGCGGGAGGCGATCCCTTTTTCCCGGCAGCACTAGCTCCCGGCTCCCGCACCCTTTGCACGCCGGGAAGTGTAGTCCGATAGCTGTTCCCGGCGTAGGCTGGACCGAGGCACTCTCTTAGAGCATAACGGGAGTTGTAGTTGGGGGGCGTCCCGGGAAGGTTCCGGGTGACGCCTTCTGGTCCGGGGGCGGACGGCGATCACAGCGCTCCTCGCCTGAAAGGAGGAGGAACTGGCCACTGGGAGGAGGCTCTAGTGAGGCCTGGAAGGCTGTGCACCCAGGCAGGGGAGGGGATTCGGGGTTGAGGGGCGGCAAGTACTGCGGCTGATATGCTTCTGGGGTCGTGACCGCTCGGGGACCGAAGCAGAACCTGGCCAGACCCAGCCTGGAGGCCTCGCCTTCGTCGGCCTATCTTCATCGGCCAACTAGGCCTCATAGAGGTTCTTTTTCGTGTGACCGCCCGGCTTCCTTCCCTGATTTTCTGACCGGGAGATGGCCTCCCCCAGCCCCCCGCCCGACCCAAAGGTAAGTCGCTCCTCCGGGTATCCACCTCTCGCCACCGCAGGAGCTAGGCCGCGCCGCCTCCCCACCCCTCCGCCCCCCATCTCCAACCTCGATTTTTAGGGCCAGCGCAGTGCCAGAAAGTACCCCCTGGCGCTGTGGGGTACGGTTCACAGCCAGAACCGCCCACTGGCCCCTTTCAGTCAAGATAAACTTAAAACTCAAAGTTAGTAATGCTCCAAACTAGCACTCCCCTGTGTGAGTTAGTTGTTCCAGGTAAGGCACCATTTTTCACCCTCCCCTGTGTCTTCGCGCCTGTCAGATGCCTGGACCTGAAACAGATGCTTAGAGAACTTACTGGAATTGAATTGAACAGGGTTTCAACGCAGTGCGAATAGAGAATTGAACCGAGTCAATGGGGTGTAGGAAACTTGGGGAGGCCTTGGGGCAGCTTACTGAAGTTAAAATATTCGAGTATAATTTTTAAACCCGAAAAGCCTTATCCTTAGGCCCCTCACTGAGAACAAGGATTCAGCTTACTTATCCTCAAGTTTGAGGTGCTTGCGTGTTACAGTTGTTTCTCAGAACTGGGCCCCATTTGGAACTCTTAGTTGTCGTGTTCCTCCTATCCTACTGGCCCTCATAGGTAATTTCTTTTGCTACTTTCCGTGGTAGAATTGTCCTTGCGACAAGAACTGACTACAGAAATCATACTATTTCAGGGGTTGCTGACATTTGAGGATGTGGCTGTGTTTTTTACCCAGGAGGAGTGGGATTATCTGGATCCAGCTCAGAGAAGCCTGTATAAAGATGTCATGATGGAGAATTATGGGAACCTGGTCTCACTGGGTAAGAATCTGCAGTTTCTCTGATTAAAATATCTAAGAAGCTATAAGAAGTCAGACTCTGAGAATACTTGGTGGTCCACTGCCAAAATTGCTTTGTTCAAGGTTCTGATTCAGGCCTTTCAGCCATTAATTGCTTTCATGACTCTTATCCCTAGTGTTCTTACAGTGACCAAAATACACTTCCTGGCTTCCTGTCTTCATAATCTCTTTCCCATATTGCTCTGTACTTTCCCTCCTAGCTCATCCTCCCACCGCTTTCCTCCCACCCCTTTCACTGCCTTCTGGAGCCCCTATTCTTCTTCACATAATGTTCCTTACCCCTCCTGGCCTTTACTGAAACCTGGCATCACTTTTCTGGCAGGAGCTGCTTATTCTCCCACATCCTCTTCCTTCCCCATCCTTAGTCTCAAGGCGGGAAGGGAGCCCTTACATCCTCCCAGCTTTTCACTGCTATTCCCAAAGCTTTAGTTTTGCACCTCCAAACAAAAATCTTTCTCCTCTGAGGCCTCAGTCTTGCCCCACCCACTCAGTTCTTTTTCACTATCATTTGTCAGCTTTTTTTTTTGGTCCCTCACACATGCATTTTATCACATTTCAGAAACTTTTCTGCTAACCCACCCCATTGATGATGCAGTCATTATTTAAGCCTCACTGTATCTTGACCATATTGTCTCAGGGACCCTGCTTTCTATTTTTATTCAGCAACTCACATCAGTAATCCCCTAAATTTTGTCAAAACAGTAAATCTTAAACCCCAATATCAGTTATTCAGGCAGTAGATGTTTATTGACTAACTAAATAGGGGTGACCAAAAAATCAGCTCCTACTTGCTCTCTGCCCTTGATATTACTGTGACTTCTTGCCTTTCTGCCTCTTCTGCTTTCCTACTACACCTGTTCATTCTTAATGATGTTTCCCATTCCTTGACTTCATTTCTTTTCCCCAGGTTATCAGTCCCCTCCTGAGTTCACCTCTTCCTCTAAGCCATGGAACTGTATTTGAATTATTACCAGCGTGTTTTCTTGCCATCTTGTTATTAATGCTCTACTCATTTTGCAAATTTCACATCCTGTATTGGTTATAAAATCTGCCTTTTCTCCTATCTGAGTTGCTAAACACAGCAGGAGAAACTCTAACCAAAAGGCTTGATGCCCTGTATGTATGCATGGCTTTTCTTCTTTTAGTCTCCTCTGGGTTTTTTACATCTCGGCAAATTTTTTATCCTTGATTTGCTCATTCCCCTGTTCTGTTTATTGACTATTCTAAAAACTTAAAAAAGAGTTTTCCTTGAGTTTGTCACTCAGTAGTGGACCTTACATTCTGTTTTACAGAGAACTTAGAGGCCACTAAATGTGAACTCTCAAGGTTTCTGCTCTTCATTTGCACACTGTAGGCTGCTCCTATCTTCTCACTTCTCCAAGAACTTGGGTTAGGCATTGTTTTTCTATTTTCCTTATAGTTTCAACCTGTTTCTTCTCTGGTGACTTTATTCTGATCATAGGGATGTTCATGGCTCTTCCAGTTGGAGAAAGAAGGGGGGAAAAATCCACTCTCTTTTGAGTCACAGTCTCCCTCTTGCTTCCTATCTTGTTCACTTCACAGCCAAGTTTTTGTAGTAGTAGTTAATGTGTGTTCTGTATTTCCTTATCTCCCATTACCTCTAAGCCCCTTTCTTGTCTCTACCACTCCCCTTAAATTGTTTCACATTGCTCTATAATAACCCAGTTGTCAAATGCAATGTACTCTTTTTGGTTACCTATTTTGCTTTTCTCTATAGAGATTTGAAACCATTGCTTCCTTCTATTGCCTTGCATTCTCAGACTTCCTCTCAGTCTGTATACTTTCCTTGATGGACCTTATCTACACTCAGATTATCAGCCCTCACTGTATAATGATAGGTCCCAAATTTTTTCTCCATGTAAGGTATCGGGGAGCCTAACTGCCTAAGTAAAAATCCGAGTTTGACTGAATGAATATACTTTTAAGACCCATGGCTCTAGATTAAGGTATAAGATTAGATTATTGCATTAGCCTGTAAACTAGCCCCTTAACTCCAGTCTCCCTTTCTTTTAGTATATTCTCTTTACTGCCACCAAAGTGATTTTCTGTTAACTGCTTACAACTTCTGATGATCTTGACCGCTTAAAGGATAAATATCTTAATTTCTTGTCCCACATACTAGGGCCTCTCTGTATAGCCCCTGCCAGCTTTCTAGCCTCATTGACTGTTGCCTGCACACCACTTCAGTCATCAGCCATATTAGCAGCTGATTTTTTTTTCTGCTATGCCATGGTATCTCTGAGTCACTGCCAGTCTTATCCACACATATGGTATCCTGGTTGATAGAACCAGGCAAATGCCCAGCCTTGGCAGTGAGCCCATCTGTGATCTCTGCTTTCAGGCTCTCTTCCATATTTTAGCTGAAATACAACTTTTCATCAGCTGTTATGTCTCCCTCAATCTTTTCATCTTCCTCTACAGACTGTTATGTCCATCCTCTTGATGAGAGATCACAATTAAATTAACTCTTCCAATGTAATGTTTTCCTCCACTTCACCTTGTCATTTCACTTAATACAACTCTCTTTTTGCTTTGTAATTTTGGCTTTTCATTCATACCTTTCTTTTCCATGCTGATTTTTTTGTTAAAAACTTTGATAACTACATTGATGATAAAGCTGATAGCTTGATCTCTCACTTCTTGATCTTTCAGTTCTTTCAGTTGAAGTCAACTTTTTCAGTTTCAATGACTTCTCTCTGGTCTACCTGAGCCATATTGGACCTTGATAGAATTGGAAATTGCTGTACCTACAAGACCTTAAATTCATTTTTTTCTTCTTTGATTATAGTCTTTCTCTAAATATTTGTTCAACTACTCATTCATTCAATAAATAGTTATCCAGCACTGTGCTAGCCCCAGAAGTGAAAGTTCTTCCCCTTTCTCTCATTCTCTTTTACCAAGAAAACTGTTTTTTTGATACTCTTTTGGATAGTGGGCTTGGCAGTTATGGTCCCACAGGCCAAATCTAGCACACTTCTTGTTTTTGTAAATAAGGTTTTATGGCAACATGGACATGCCCATTTTTTTATGTGTTATCTATGACTACTTTCTCATTTCAGTGGCAGAGTTGAGTAGTTGTAGCAGAGACTGTATTGCTCACAAAACCAAATATATTTATTGCCTGGCCCTTTTTAGAAAATGTGTGTCAGCTTGTGTTCTGTCCTAAAGTTCAGCCACTTCCATTTTACCATTTTTTTTGCCTTTTCTCTCTCCCTTCAGCTACCATATTATTAAAACTGGCTAAAGATTATGAAAATCAACTCAGTAAGCTTAAGCCAACAAGAGAAATTATTATAGGGACAGAGATGGCTCATGGACGACATGAGCAGGGTTGCAACTGGACTCGAGAAAAGGACTGGAGCTAGAAATTAGATCATTCTCAGGAAGTCAGAAATTAACTCTATGCTCTGTTTCTTCTTGACAGACCAAACTTTCCTCCTCATATCCACATGCTTCTGAGTTGATAAATTCGAAAAATAAAACATTTTTCGAATAACTACCTATTTCAGTTTCAATTCCAAGTTCCTGGGAGAGATGTACTTTGAGTCAACTGTCCTAGATAAATTAGCTATAATTGTGGGAATGGGAACTTATACAATTATGGCAGAGACCTCAAAAGGTGATTATAGCTACCAAGCCCTGATTTAATGAATAGTCTGAGGCTGTTCTGTGCAGAAGGCTAGACTCTCTTGTGCTCTTTACCTATTTATCTATTTGACCTATGTATTTTTATGCTAGTGCCCCTCTATTTTATTTACATTAGCAGTATATTGCATTTTATGTCTGGAAATGTTTTAATTTTCTTTTTGGTGATGTACTTAACTAGTTGAAATTTAGATTCACTGGGGTTTTTTAATTGGTTCATGGGATTTTCACTGGAATGTAATTAGGTTCATAGATGTGCTTGGGAAAAATAAGATCTTTATAATACTGACTCTCTTTAGTAATTTAGTTGACTTAAACTGTCCTATGTCCTTCAGAAAAATTTTATGGGTTATTTTTATGGATCTCTGAATCCTTGCTAGAGTTATTCCTAGGTTTTATGGTTTTTATTGTTGTGAAGAGCATATTTTTTCTATACTTACTGTTATCTTGGTTATAAGAACCAGTATGTATTTTGTATCTTAGTCTTGTCATTGCTGTTATATTTCATGTAATTCTTTCAACAATTTTAGGTAGATACCCATGTCATCTACAAATAATTATAATATAATAATCTTATTCCTTTGAGTAAAACCCCTGAACATCATCCATTGAGTGAGCATTATGAAAAAACTTTTTCTTCTCACAAAGAATTTATAATCCAACAGAAGAGACAAACACAAATAGTTAAAAATACAGTATAATAGTAGCTATAATGCAGTTATGGACAATGGTTGGTAATAGAAAACAGAACACTAAGTTTGACTCGTGGACTTAATGAAGCCTTTGTAAAGAACTGTTGCTTTAAATTGAATCTTAAAGAGAAACTTAATCTTAAAGAGTTTGCCAGGTAAATAATGTTGGGGGACATTAGTAAATGAGATATGCAAAGAAATGGCATAAAAGACTATAACACAAGCAGTTTGCCCACTTAAAGTGGGAGAGAGTGGATAGGATGGTGAATTGAGACATGTTATGAAGTACTGGGTATCATAGTTTAAAGAGCTTTGATTTGATCTTAGAGGTGGTGGACTGCTGGTGAATCTACTGGTGGTGACATGACTAGAATTCTATTTTATGAAGGTCTCTCTGGGTTCACTGAGGGGGCAGCCTAAAGATCAGAGCCAAGAATTTTTAGCTGGTTTTTCAATAATCGGAAAACACAAAAAGAAGGTAGATACTAGAAAGTAGAATCATTGATTTTGGTGATTGATGAACAGAAAAAGGGAGAAATCTAGGATGATTTCCTGCTTTGGGACTTCCAGGAAATGGATGGTGATGCCTCTCAAAGATGGCTAGAGGTAGAGATAAGTATGACAGCAGATAAAGATGATCTTGTTGATCATGAGCCCTTTTTGAGACATCTAAGTGCCTATATTCAGAGAATGTGTATTTAGAGGAGATATGGATGTAAACATGGGTAATAATATCACTTAACAGTCGACAAAGGAAGAGATATGAGGGAAATGTATTAGAAAAAGGCCAAATAAGAAGTAGGGAGGTAACTAGAAGAATATAATAACAGGAAAACCAAAAACAGATAATGTGAAGAAATGGGAGTAGTCAGCAGCATCAGATGCTGCTGAGTAAAATGACTGAAAACTGTACATTGTATTTGTAATTTGAAATCATTGGTGATTTTATGAGAATTTTCTCTAAATGTTAGAAACAAAAACCAGATTTTACAATAGGTTGTAGAATAGATTGAATGAGAAGAGGTTGCACATGGAAAACACAGTTAAGAATTGGAAAACTGCAGCATTAAGATTTTTTTTCAAAGCTTGGATTTCATGAAGAGCAGGGTTTCTGGTTCAAGATAAAATTGGACATATTTGTTTGTTGGTGGGAAGGTGTCAATGGAGAATACAGATTGAAGAAAGAGGAAAAAATCGTAATAATTAAACAAGGGCCCAGAGCCAAAGGGTATTAAGAGCAGATAGATTAGCCTTGGTTAGGAATGGGATATATCTTCCTGTACCATTGCAGATCATTTCATAGCCTGGGTCAGAAAGTAGAGGCAGTTCTCTCATCCTTTTTCATTGTGTGAAAGAAAGCACTCCACTGAAAGTGAATTTGAGATAGAGCATTGTAAGTAGCTTAGGTAGAAATAGAGTTTTTACTACTTTCTTAGGGGAATAAGAGATTTTTTGGAATAAAATAACTTAATGGCTGATTTGAATAAGCTGAAGGAAAATTAAAAGGCAACTCCGCAGTTAGAAGACTAGAAAATTGAGAGAAAAGAGGAAGTAAAAATATAAATTGTTGAGGAACAAATATAAATTTGGTAGTGATCGAATCTTGTAGTAGAATTATCTAACAGGCAGCAAGAGAGAAATCAGAGGCAGACTTAAGTGTCCTGTATGGCACTGTAACATCACAGATCATTATGTTATCTTTCCTCCAACACACATAAGATTTTCATTTCTCAGGTATCATACAGACCCTCAGTTAAAACTAGATGTTTCCAGCTTGGGTGTTATATCTTGAGTAATGAGAATCATGTATGCCAGAAGAATGTATAATTTGTGGTAGGTAAAGTCATAAGCTACCACACACTGCTCTTTTTCTTTGTTTCTTCCATTAATTCTGATCATGTTCCTTTATGTTTATTTTATTCTAGTCTAGTCTGTCTTTCTATATCATAGACTCCATGTCACTTCCACCCATTTTTTTAAAGCCATTTTGTCTCTTGATATAGGAGTTGCTTTACTTAATGTTTTCCTTATCGTATCATTTTCTCTTCCCATTTGTACTTGTTTCCATTTGGTAGGGGGCTTCATGTCTAATCTCTGAGTCCTAACTGATTGAACAATGCCTGGAATGATTTTGATCACAGTAAATAAATGCTTGTTAATAAATGAATTGTTGTTTCCCCTGGTTGTTATCTTTTATCCTTCTCAGCATCATTTTTTGTGTTCCTTCCTATCTCATAATAAGGTTAGTATGAGAGACAAAGTTGCGTTAATACAAGGGAGTTGGAATTTTGGGTTTACTCACATCCCAATAATACTATCTCATCCTATATTTTCCTGAGCCTATTGTTTTCTTCCCATGTTACCCTTTTTCCCTTGATAGGCTAGTACATCCCACCACTAGTTTTATTTCTTTATTGGCCCATCTTACCTTGCATCAGTCACTGTTGATTTACCAGCACTTGTGCTTGCTCATTCTTTGCCTCATAAACTTCTTTTCATAAGCCTTCTCCAAGAAAAACATTTCATCAGATAACTACTACTAAATAATAATATTTATATAACTTGTATAATTTGCCAAGTACTGTTCTAAATGCAATACGTTTTTGAACTAATTTAATCCTCACAACAATACTGTGAGGTAGTAAAGTACATTTTGTAGACATATTTGATTAATTAATCCTCATTGTCTTATTTTTCATATAGTTGCTTCTTGCTAGCAAAGAGCTTAGCTGATGTTTCTATTTTCTATTTATTATTCCAGATGTTTTGAATAGAGATAAGGATGAGGAACCAACTGTGAAACAAGAAATTGAGGAAATTGAGGAAGAAGTGGAACCACAGGGTGTAATAGTTACAAGAATCAAAAGTGAAATTGACCAGGATCCCATGAGTAGAGAAACCTTTGAACTTGTTGGTAGGTTAGATAAACAGAGAGGAATTTTCTTATGGGAAATACCCAGGGAATCTTTGACCCAGGAACAGAGAATGTTTAGAGGAAACACTAACATTATTCGTAAAAGACCAAACTCAGAAGAGAAATGCCATAAATGTGAAGAATGTGGAAAGGGTTTTGTCCGCAAAGCCCATTTCATTCAACATCAAAGGGTTCATACTGGTGAGAAACCTTTTCAATGCAATGAATGTGGGAAAAGTTTTAGTCGCAGTTCATTTGTGATTGAACATCAGAGAATTCATACTGGGGAAAGACCCTATGAGTGTAATTACTGTGGAAAAACCTTTAGTGTGAGCTCAACACTTATTAGACATCAGAGAATCCACACTGGAGAGAGACCCTATCAGTGTAATCAGTGTAAACAGAGCTTCAGCCAGAGAAGGAGCCTTGTTAAACATCAAAGGATTCACACAGGTGAGAAACCTCATAAATGTAGTGACTGTGGGAAAGCCTTCAGTTGGAAGTCACACCTTATTGAACATCAGAGAACTCACACTGGTGAAAAACCCTATCACTGTACCAAATGTAAGAAAAGCTTTAGTCGAAATTCATTACTTGTTGAACATCAGAGAATTCACACTGGGGAAAGACCACATAAATGTGGTGAATGTGGGAAAGCCTTTCGATTAAGTACGTACCTTATACAACACCAAAAAATCCATACTGGTGAGAAGCCTTTTCTTTGCATTGAATGTGGAAAAAGTTTCAGTCGGAGCTCATTCCTTATTGAACATCAGAGGATCCATACAGGTGAAAGACCTTACCAGTGCAAAGAATGCGGGAAAAGTTTCAGTCAACTTTGCAACCTTACTCGGCACCAGAGAATTCACACAGGAGACAAGCCCCATAAATGTGAAGAGTGTGGGAAAGCCTTCAGTAGAAGCTCAGGTCTTATTCAGCATCAGAGAATCCACACTAGAGAGAAGACTTTTCCATACAGTGAAACTAAGGAAAGTTTTGATCCAAATTGCAGCCTTGTTATACAGCAGGAAGTCTACCCTAAGGAAAAATCTTATAAATGTGATGAATGTGGGAAAACTTTCAGTGTTAGTGCTCATCTTGTACAACATCAAAGAATTCACACTGGTGAAAAACCCTACTTATGTACCGTATGTGGGAAAAGCTTCAGTCGGAGCTCATTTCTTATTGAACATCAGAGAATCCACACTGGTGAAAGGCCCTATCTGTGCAGACAGTGTGGCAAAAGCTTTAGTCAGCTTTGTAATCTTATTCGACATCAGGGAGTTCACACAGGTAATAAACCCCATAAATGTGATGAATGTGGGAAGGCCTTTAGCCGGAATTCAGGCCTTATTCAGCATCAAAGAATACACACTGGAGAGAAACCTTATAAGTGTGAGAAGTGCGACAAAAGTTTTAGTCAACAGCGCAGCCTTGTCAACCATCAGAAGATACATGCAGAGGTGAAAACCCAAGAAACCTATGAATGTGATGCTTGTGGCGAAGCTTTCAATTGCCGCATATCTCTTATTCAGCATCAAAAATTGCACACCACTTGGATGCAATAAATGTGGGGAGATACTTAAGCACAGTTTGACTTGAGAGTAGCTGCCCAAGTGCAGTTTCAGTATGGCTCAACATGTGTCAGATTTAGTGATAAAGCAAATTCTTGGCCTCAGGCAAATGGTTTCTAAAGATTCTGTGAACAGTGGGCAAGTGCCCACAGGCAATTGAAGACTTCCATTATTATTTGTTTTGACGATTATAGAGAAAGACTATTTAGGCATCTTTCTTTAACAAATCAATCAGCAGAGAGATTAAACCCAGGTTCAGAGCACTTGGTTAAAATTAATATGAGAGACAAAGTTGCGTTAATACAAGGGAGTTGGAAAGGCACTGTTTAAACTAGAATAATTATATAGAGGGTCCTCTGCCACCATTCTGTGGTGGTTCTTTCAGTTCCATGATATATTTGGCTATGGATGGCAAAGTCAACTAATTAAGCATATGATAAAATTTTCAAGGAAACAAAGCCCCGTTTCCTTTTTTTATTTTGGGAACTGGTATCCAAAGTTTTTGTCATCAAGAAAGACAGTTTGGCATGTGTTTAAAGAAAGGCTCTTTGAATGCCTTGTGGTTCCCAGATCTATAAAGTGAGTGACCATTAATTTTACATGTAAAGATTATGTGAGTAACTAACAAACCTAGCAAAGGTGTTACCAAGGAACCTTTGGGAGTGCCTTTTCTTTTTTTTTTTTAGATGGGCCCAGAACGGTGGAGGAAGACACTACTTTTTGTGTTCTCCCGTCTGTGAAAGATATTTGTATTTCTATACAAAAAATCTTACTCCACCACTACCAGTAGCATGTGAAAGTGTACATATTTTGATTACCAAGAGTTGGCAATAAAAAGACCTGGAGTCTGTGCTAGAAAGCCGAGATATTTTGGTATTGCTTTGGTTTTAATGGTAACTAGACTTTGCATGCAATTTTAAAATACTTATTTATGGTTCTAGGGCTTCCCTTAGTTAATGGTTATTATAAACCTATTAATTCACCTGGTTTAATCATTAAACCTGTTTTTGTTTTTGTTTTTACTTTGGGTAAGAGTTCTTTGTTACTTTAGATAAAATCTATCCTGTCAAATACATTACTTCATTTAAAAATAAGAATCCAGGATTTAGAGGAAATTGCTCTCTCTCATTCTACCTGTGACTACTTACCTTTTCTGGGATAGTACAGCTACAGTTAATTCCAGGTTCTTTAGTTTCTGAATGTAGAATTCCAAATCTCCAGAACTCTGTAATTCTAACTTCCTAATGGTTTGAACAAAAGCCCTACTTGTCCCCGATAACCTAGACATTCTAAACACCACCTCTAAACTTTCATCTTCCCATCACTGAATATATGTGTGTGCGTGTGTGTAAATGTGGATGTTGTGGTACATTTGTGGAAATGTACCTCTCTGTGCATTCCCTTATTCAAATTAGGTACTCATAGTTACCATACAGTTAACTCTTCAAAGCAGAGCTTGTGGCCCAGTGAAAAGTGGAAAAAGTAATTGAAACATTTGATTCTTCAATAAAATCATCCACCTGCCCTAAATCTCCCCAGCTTTACTAATTCTATAGCAGTGGTTCCCAGGCTAAGGTCTCAACTAATAATAAGGTTCTTAGGCCTGTTCTCAGTATTCTGAAAAACCTAATGCGAAGTGTATGTTTTAAATGCATGCACACTATGACAATTGCTTTGGTTTTTGCTGGAATTGCATGTTTCTTGTATGCCAGCTTGCTTAGCAGAAGCTCTGATTGTTGACATTGTAATGTGGGGCCATGGTCGTGTGATGTAGTCCTACTAAAATTACATAGTTTTTAACACCCTTGGATGTGAATCTGGAGTGACAGCTCCAAACTCTAGTATGAGACAGTTCTTGGCGATACGTACAATTCATAGCTTATAAAAAGCATAGCCAAAAAGGTGAATTTTTAAAAAGCAAGCTCACTACAAAAAGGATACCAGTATGATACTTAGAAAGTCATTAATGAATTCTATAAGAGCAGCTTCCAAAATTGGGAAGAGCCTGTTTTCAAGGGGTTAAGTAGTTTCTGGAAAGTGTAGATCATCAGTTCCCAAATGCTATCAATTCAGGACAAGTTAACTGTCCTACATTCAAATGGTAAAAATAAGGGCAATATAACATCTTTGTAAAAAAGTAATTTGAAGGCCTTTCCTCTGAAATTATGTCCCCCCCTTTTTTTAATAAAAAAGGCTTTTTATAATAATAGTAATTTTAGGGATGATCTGTTGAATATATATGCATCTTTAGTTTTAAAAAAAATTGGCAGCTCTTATTCTATCCACTTCATTTTACTGGTCTATAAAAGGGAATAAAAAGTAGATTACTTGTCTGTGAATATAAAGAAGGATAGAGATCAAGATTAAAGAAAAATCTGAGTATTTTTCCATCTGAAAAGGTAGTCAGTTGAAGAAAAGGTTGAAGATAAAGGAGAGCAGATGGAAATAGATTATCCTATTAGATAAGCAAAAATTCTAACAGTAATGGAAGGATTTTCTTTAGAGGTTTTCTTCCGCCAATTTGGGAGAAAAAAAAGATTTCATGTCTGTTGAGGGGAAGGGGAAGAAGTAGAGTGCATTTGAGATTACCCATTTTTAAACAGTCAAATTCACATTTTGAGAGGGAAGGGTTAAGTAGACACCATTAGGGGTAGAGTTGGGAACCTTGTCAATAGTATAGGTTTTGGAGTCATAGCTGAGGAGAATGGAAGAGAACCAAACAATGGAAGAGCTTCTGGGGTTTTATTTGGGCCCATCTAAAGAACTATGAATATTTAATGGAATTACACAGATTCCTTGGGATTGACACATGAAACGATTTTGAAAGAAAATTAGGGTTAAAGTAGATGAAGTAAAATATGAATTAGTAAATGTATTCAGGTTCTCCAGAAAAACAATCAGTAAACCAATAAGGTAGCAGATAGGAAGGAAGGCATTGGCTCATGTGATTATGGAGCCAAGCAGTCATAATATGTCATCTCCTAGCTGGACAACTATGAAGTGGTATAATTCAGTCCAAAGGCTCAAGAACCAAGACTGCTGATGTCCAAGGACAGAAGATGGGTGGCCCAGCATAGGCAGAGAGCAAATGGGCCCTTCCTCCACCTTTTTGTTCAGTGAATAAGATGCCCACAAGCACTGGTGAAGGCCATCTTTTAGTCTACAGATTCAAATGCAGATCTAGAAACAACCTCAGAGACAGGCCCAGGCAATGTTTTACCAACTATCTGGCAGCAATTAGCCCAGTCAAGTTGAGACAAAATTAACCATCACAGTAGAGAACATTTTTAAATGAGCAGATAAAAGTCTGGTGGCAAAAAAAAATCACTATAATACTCTAATTTTGGTGAGTGAGGCATTTCACTTTGACCTGTCTTTCCTAAAGGAGGATGTCAGCAAATCAAGGGGCAGATACACAGAATATCCAGAATAAACTTCAAACCTTTCTTAAATCTAGTCCAGATATTCCATTTTTTTACAGTTACTGTTCTTAATTGGTATTTGATACCTTTTGTCCTCTGCCTCCTTCAAAAGTATTCTGTGGCCTTGGGTGGTTGGTGGGGGTGGGTTGATTGATTTCTTTTTAATTAAGGCCATCTCTGTAACCATGATGCATAGACAAGTAAAGGAAGATATACATTTACTGCACAAGTGGTACAAGTTCAATTAACATGCATCTTTTAAATACCTGCCAGGTGCTATGTTTATATAAGTATTAGTTGCATAGTTGCATCAAGCAGTCCTTTATCCTCCTGGAGACTTTGGGGAGTGAATAGGAAGCCTCGTGTTCCACACCACAAAGATGAGAAAAATCACCTAACTTTACAAAACACTGAGTTTGATACATTTTGCACAAATAAAACATCGCATATCTCTGTCTGTGCTATTTCCTGTCCAGGAGCCATGTTCTCAAGAACACACCTCATGGAGTGGTTAAGGCACACCTCCATATCACATGACAGGCACTACGGCCCTGGAACAAAGTGCACTCTTGACTTTTTTTGGCCTGTGAATTCCCTCAAGGCAAAACCAGAGCAGGACAAAGAAAGGCTGGAAATGGCTGTAGAAAGATGTCCTGACCTTGGATATCTTAAGAGGATGTTTCTCTAACCTTGGGCTGCAGCCTTACCCTGATTGTTCTAAACTGCCAGAAGAATCAGTGCTGTGTTTAGAAGATGCTCTGTATTTCACTGTGCCCTGTACTCAAAGGGCTCACTCAGTTCTATGCATGTATGTAAGCCTCTTTTTGAGAACTAGATGTAGGAGCATTTTGAATTTTCATTTCCTCCAGTGCTTGCCTCTCGAGTTGCAATAAACAGAGACTTTATTAGAGTGTTAAATCGCTATGCTCCATAGGGAGAGTTTTTGTTGTTTTCTCCCATCTGAAGATAAATGTCCACTCATCAACATACACCAACAAAAAGCTAGGCCCCACATTGGATTATTATTATACATAATATAATGTCCCAGTTACCTCTCAATCCTCTACATTCAAAAAACTAATAACTGTCAGCAATACCTTTATCATATTATTCCCTGCTCAAAACTTTTTCACAGGTCCCTATTTCTTACTACAAGGTAAGGCTTTCTGTAATATCCCTGCCCAGTCTCCTCTTACCCTCCATGGTGCCCCTGCACTTGGCCTCATCATTCTCATCTAATTCCAACAATTTCCTCAACACATACATCTATACTTTAGTTAGTACAGTTAATTCATATTCACTCCCACTCAAGTGCCTTTACCATTCATCAAAAAACCAACTTGGGATAGGAAAAATATATTTATTCACAACTTACATATCTGGCACTCTACATAAAATATTGCTAACCTCACAGCAACCCTGCCTTACAGACAAGGAAACTGAAGCTCAAGTTCCCAAGATCAGAAAGCTAGCAATAAACTAATTCATCCCACCTTTTTAATGTCCTTTGGTCTGAGCACCTAGCCTATGCCACTGTGATTTAGTACGTAATATATTGTGTACTGTTTTGTTTCCTAATTGTTCCCTGTCTTCCTCCTCTCAATGGTAAATGTACAAGGACCTTGTAGTATCTTTGCAGAGCCCAGCATATAGAAGGTGCTGGATGAATACTTGTTGCCTGATTTTAAATATGTTCACATATATTAATGCTCAATATTGAGAGCTAAACTATTTCAGGAAGCTTAAGACAGATGTGTTATAGCTGGAAAATCATGTTTATTTAAGTATTGAAGAAACAGCTGTGACAGGCTGTATTGAATTTTGCCATTAAGCCTGTCTCTTAATTCATCCTTTCTAGGAAATAGGCTTACAGAATTGGTAGTATTACATGAGTCTCCAGGCTCTACAGAGCATGGGTAATTCATCTTTAATCTAGAAGTATGGCAGATACTGTTTCTAAGGACAGGTTCACAATTCTTTATCTGAAAGCCTTGAGAGCACATATGTTTTGGAAATAAGAATTTTTTCTAGAGTTAATATAGTGCTTATGGTATGTACTGTATGTACAACTCCCCCTGCAGAGTCTGAGTCAGCACTTACAATCAGACATGTTAATATCTCTGCATCCCATCAAGTGGAATAAAGATGATAACCTGGAGTCAGAGTTTGCCACCAAATAATTTGCTGCAAGCTTATAAGAAAACTTGGTTTGCAGAGATTTTTGGATTTTAAAATTGTGGATAAGAAAATGTGAACCTGCTATTGAGATGTATTGACTCATTTAATCTCAATAATTTGCAGTACTAAACTTTATTTGGGATAAGAGGAAACTGAGCCACAGAAATGTTGTATAATGTGCCCTAGGTCATATGGCTAATAAGTGGCAGAGCCAGCATTTGAACCCTGACTGTCTGACTCTGGAACCTGTGCTCTTCACCAACATGAGTACTTCCTCCCAAGGACTTTGCAGGTCACACTGACCTTAGTCTCACCCACTGGTTATGTGACCTTGGACAACTTCCTTACCACACAGGACACCAGTTTCCTCTACTGTTGCTATGAGTAAAATGTTGCTATCAGATGGAGTCTTTACTCCAGGAGAGTTAAATAAGATGAACAAAGTCACATTCCTGCTTTGCCCAAAGCGTGCTTCAAGGTTTGTATAAGTTTTCAGAGGCTTATATTTTCATTGTCACAGGTGGCTTCTGCTAAATTAATTCACATTATGAATCATTACAAATTGTCTCAGTATCTTATTTTTGTACAGCATGGTGTAAATTCACATGTGAAACTCAGCTCTTCCCCTCAAGAAGACAAGTATCTTTAGATTGCTTGATATTTCTTTCCATATTAGAAGTCTGTTCCCCAAAACAAAAAAGAAATGAACAAAATAGCAGTAGAATCATAGATACTGAGAAGAGACTGGGGTTACCATGGGGGAGGAGTTTGGGTGAGTGGGTAGGGAAGGTGAGGGGGAGAAATGGTGCACCAAAATTCTCCGTTGTAAGTTGGTCACAGAGATGGTAATACAGCATGGAGAATATAGCCAATGATTCTGTAACATCTTCCTATGTTGACAGTAATGACATTAGTGGAAGTGAGTATTTAATAATATGAGTAACAGTTGAACCACTGTGTTGTATGCTTGACACCAGTATAATGTTGTATATCAATGATACTTCAATTTAAAAAAAGCTTGTTACCTACCTCCCCACAATTTCATATTGCCCTAGCTTCTCACTTGCTGCCTTCTCTCTTTCCTCTCCTTTTTCATTTCTTCCTTTCTACTCACTCATTTCCTTCCCCTTCCCTCCCTTTTCTACCCTTTCTTCTTCAGAGCAAGAACAAAGTCCTCTTTCTATTCCTTCAGGCACTTAGTAATTTTTGGTGACCTTGGCTTTTGATACTTATGCTTTCAAGACATCATCTTCTCCCAGTGAATTATTGAAGTTTTCTTACACAAAGTCACTCCTAGAGAGTGCCTTCCCTCTTGCCCTCCAGGCACAGCCAGGCTAAATGAGAGTCCTCTTTTTCTGCACCCAGATATACTGATAGACTCTTCTCCCCTTCCTAACCCCAGTCAATGGCATTTGTGTTTCTTGCTTAACTACTTAATTGTCTAATATGCAAATGTCATGGCTTTCCTAAAGCTGAAACTTCTCTTAATTATTTTAAGTGCTGAGACCCAGCTTTTGTTTTTAGTAGGTGTTCTGAGTAACTACTAGAATAAATCTGACTGTACCAAAAGCTAGGTAGCCATTAATACATTCACTCAGTGATCATACAATTAAAGAAATTGAAGTCTGTAGCCTCCTAACACTGGTCATATTGCCCTGAGTCGAGGAAATGACTGGGGTTGAGATTTCAAAGACAGCTGTAGTGCTTTAGCCAGGAAAATACATCAGAAAATAGCCAGGGAAAATGCATTATATATATCCTCAACCCCAGTGAAATGTAATTTGGCCTTGACCAAAAGACGTAAAAAGCAGCCTTGATTATAAATTCATGCTCAACCCATAAATGAGAATCTGAGAGGTTTCTTTATGATATAGGGTCAGTGAGGCTGCTAAGCTCTAGATGAAAAATCTCTGGTAGAAGAGTTTTGTCATACCAGGTATTACCAGCATTTAGGATAGCTTAGCACACGGTAGGAGCTCAGCTACTTGAATGACAGCTGATTGAATGAGTGATTGCAATAAGAAATGTAGGAGACCTGTAACACTGGAGGCAGAGCTATTGTATACTGCCTGTTGCCCTGCCTTGCCCTACCTTCCTCCCTTGGCCATGTGCCCATCATAGAAGAAAGAGACCTGAATTCTAATCTCCCAGCTCTACCCTCCATCCCTAAATATGTGACCATCAGCAAGGAATGTAACTGTTCTAGGCTTGGTTTTATCACCTGTAAAACAAAAGCCTTGAGCTAAATGAACTCTAAAGTAGGTTTGAGTTGTTTATATGAATATAGTTGTCTTTAGAAAAGTAATAGAGGTGCATGGAAATAAATACTCAAATGTTGTAGAGGCATATAATAAGTAAGAATCTTCCTGTGCCCCATTCCCAGGTCTTTCCTCTCTGAAGAAACCGCTTGGGGCCAATTCTGTCTTGTCCTCTAATATGCTTATGCCTCTATTTCTTAATGTATCTACTCTGAGCAATATCATTTATCTTTGCACTTTCCAATACAAAGAATTTAGTTTACTACCTCCTCCTATATTTTAATTATCAAAATGAATAATGTAATGATTTAGATCCATTTCCTTTATTACTTTAAAGTACTATTACTACTTTACTGCTATTAGTATTACTTATTACTTTAAAGCACTACTTGTTTTTTTAAAACACTGTTTTTTAACCCACCAATTTTAAGTAGTATCCAGATTCCCCACTAAATAAACTGGTATTCACTTTGCTTTTTTCAGGTCTCCTCTTGAATTTCCTAGCTTCTGTCAGCTAAGTCATTACCTTCTTTTTCCACCAAAATCATTACGTTTTTGTTGTCCAAAGTTACAATGTTTAAATTCTCTTTTGTAGCTATTGTTGTCTTTAATGCTTTGTCTGTAGGTGAATTCAGCAGATTGAAAACCAATAAAGTACAATTATGTGAATATTTATTGCAAAACTAGGTAGTGTGCTTGGATGTACAGAGGAGGATGTGGTCCTTTGTCACCAAATCTGGGCCACTTGAAGAATAGTCCAAGCATCAAAGTCATATTGATTCTCTTATTATGCTCCATATGTTGCTCAAAATCATTTTACATTTTACCTTGCTTCACATGAATGGCTTTTAGTTTTAAATATCTTCAACTTTGAAATCTAGCATGACAGTTCTCAAACTTGGCTGCACTTTGGAATCACCAAGGGAGTTTTAAGGAGCACTGACAGAGAACCCCCACCCCCCATCTAGCGTTCGACTTAATTGGGCTGGAGTGTGGCTTGCATCTGGGTTTTTTAAATTTTTTCCACATTATTCCAATGAGTAGTCAAAGTTGAGAACCCTCACCATTAATGTAAGTCATGTCTAGTAGAGTCAAAGGTAATGAAATACAGAGCCCTTTGAAAGCACAAGCAGAAAGTAAAACCTGAGACCAACGGAAGGTTCATAGAAAATTTTATTTCTTTTTTGGTTGTAGCTGTCTCCACAACCTGCCAATGCGAAGATGGTTTGATAAGACATAATTCCTGCATTCAGCTTCTGAGGTGTTTCATTTGGTGGTCATTATTTGGATGGAGAGCTGATTTTGTTTTAAAGTCTATTTTTTTCTTAGTCAGTCTGGGGAGCTGAAGTGTTGCAAGGAAACCATTGTGAACTTCCATCAGATCCTTAATATTCAGATGTAGGTTTCAATGACTGATTTTCTTCCTTGTGTCTAAGAACTTAACCGGCAGTGTATTTCCAGTAGTTCCCATCTAATTTTGTCTAATTTAGAGGTTCAGTCTAAAGGTTGCACGTGGACAAGCTTGAGCCAGGCTGGTGGGCCCCAGGGTCTAGTAGGTATAGCTGGCAGTGAACAGCGACTGGGTGGACGCAGCGCCAGAAGAGCCGCTGTGAACATACTGTCCTCTGGCTGCCTGGCAGTTCGCCTGAAAGACAAGTGTGAGAGAGGAGACCGAGTTAGGCAAACGCAACCCTGTGCTGGACCCTCTCTCTCAGCCTCTCCTTAGAAACCGGCTTCACCTTCATTTGGATTTATTTCCTCCCTACAGTGAAATTTGCTGTAAATTTGCTGAAAATTGCTGCTGATACTGTTCTTCTCCTTCTATCATGTTATCTCCTTTTAAATCCCCAAGTTTTCTGAGCATTTCTCAGGCAAGCTGGAGGTTTGTGTCAGTTACTAAGGAAGTTTCTTTTTGTACTGACAGTATTGCAACAATAGTACCAGAAGTTAAAGTTGAGAAACTTCTCATTAGTACAGCAATAAGGGAATGGAGATTTCCATCTTAACAGTGGGGAAGCTTGGAAGAGTTGTTAGAAGAAATTGACCAAACGTTATAGTCAAGCATCAGGCAAGGTGCAGCTGAAGGGACATTATAGGAAAAAAAAAATTTAAATAAATGTACTGTTTTCCACCTGTATTTGTCCACAAGAACATGTAGTTTTTATGTAGTTGTTATCATAATATCATGTGATTCCATGTAAATGCAATTAAAGATGAGTTCAGGATTATGAAACCCGTAATAATATTCAGATGCCACTCAGGGGTACCAGGTCTTCAGGACACTGTTAATGTTACCTGCGCTTTCCAGGATTTATTTCCACAACTACAGGGATTTTCAAAATGTGTTTCATGGACCTAAGCACTTAGAAATGGAAATTCTCTAGCTTGACCCCAGACCTTCTGAACCAGAAACTCAGTGACTGGGACCCAGCAGTCTGCATTCTAACACATCCTTAGGGTGATTTGGATGAACACTCAAGCTCGAGCACCACCATCCTAGGTGACACACTCAGCTGCCCTTCTTTGGTGTGGAACGTCCTTCCGATGCTCACATTCACGATCCCTCCACCGTGTTAGCTCCGCCCCCCGTCTCATCTGCCACACGCAGGCACAGCCATGCGCAGCTCTCAGGCCTCACAAAGTGAAGCCCTAAAAACCTCACACCTCTCTTAGGCCCCTGAGATGGTTTCCTTTAGCCTCTCCGGGGCCTTCCTTTCCTTTAGCATCTCATCACCTAACTCCCAGCTGCGCTTGATTCCTTGCCCAGCCTCCTCTGTGATTGGCATTTTTCTGTCTACCTATTAAATTTTTATTCTTCTACCCTGCTATTTCCCATGTAGGTTGATCTGAATCTTCCTGCATGCTCAACAGAGTTGTCAGGAAATAGGGTCTGCATTAATGATTCAGACTAATGTACCACAAACTCGTCCTCATTTTAGCTGCACCTTGACTGATGCTTCACCATAGCTCCCGGTCAATTGCTTTGCATTTAAACCTGCCGCGCTCTCTCCCACGTGGCTAAACTCTAAGCTCCCTGGACACAGTGGCTGTGTCTGCTTTGTTCACCTCAGTCCTTGGCTCATAGTAGGCATTCAAAAAGATGTGGTTTCTAGTTGAAAGAACTCTTGTTTGTCCTCATTTTTCCTGGGAACCTTTCTAGGTCTTTTCCTGACAAACTTCTTGTGTGGCATCTTTCCTTTTCTCTCTCTCTATTGAAACTGTTCTATTGAGGGACACTGATAGGCTCCAAAGTGCCAGTCTCAGCCTTTTCTCAGTCTGTATTCTGAATCTGTAGTGCGTCGTTACTGACCCCCTGAAACTTGTTTCTCTGTGTTCCCAGAGTTCTTGGCTCATTGTATCATTATTGCCGCTTGTCTTGGTGGCTTCTCTTCCTATCTTCCCAAAATGAAAGGTGTCCCTGGTTCATTCAGTCCTTGGCCCTCTTCTCTTCCCTATGCATTGTCTCTGTGGAAATGGTCCTTCAATCTATCATCATCAACCACACTCCTCGTGTGGATAATTCAAAACTCTCTCTAGCCCTAGTCTTCCTGCTGAGCTCTAATGCCACATTTTCAAATGCCTAGTAGACACTATCTGGAGATACCTTCGTGGCCAGAAGAAAGCAATGCTTCCCCATGTGAGCAAGCTAGGCCCCAGGTACCCACTTGATCACGTAGATAGGAGGTAGTGGCCTCTTACCAGGGCCCGCTTCATGAAAGCCTCCTGGGTTGCCTTCTTGTTTGCAGCCTTGCCACTCCAGGCAGCCAATGCACTGGCCTGCAGGGCCCGTCCGAAAGAGAAACTTAGTTTCCAAGGCTTTGGTAGAGGGCAAAGGTTGATAGCATTGAGGTTGAGAGTAGCGTCCTCTTCACTCATGCCACCAGACAAAAAGCAGATGCCTGGAAGGAAAGAAGCCATCCATTCAGCTAGTCCCAGCTCAGTACTCTGCTTGAGAAAGCAAGCAATGAGCCTGAAAGTAATGTAATGTCTCAATCCTTTCTCTACTTGGTTTGCATGGGATTGGGTCAGAAAAATTAGTTTGCTTTTGTGGAGGTTAATTGGGGTAAGGAGAAAAGGGCTTTAATAAACAAGGAGAGTGGTGAAATGTTGAGGAAACCATGGTTTGAGTGCATTTGGACTGACCCAATATGTGGCATCATGGAGCATGAAGGGAAATGCTGGCTGCCTGTGAGACAGTAGAAAGAGACTCCAGGACACATGCAAATGCTTGTGAACCTCCCTCCAAGAATGAGGGCTAGAATCTCAAGTTAGAAGAGAAGGAGAGGCCCACCAGGAACAGCTGCAGGAACGGTACGGTGGAGAGCTGTCACTGTGGCCATAGCCACTTGCTCTGGAGTATACTTCTTGGTGCAGGCATGGCCGGCAGTCACCATGTTGGGCTTGAGCAAGGTGCCTTCCAGGTAAACATGATGGTCATTCAGGGCCTTATACACAGCAGCTAGGACCTGAAGATAAGAAGTCCAAACAGGTGAAACCCAGAGTGAGCCTTGGAGTCTTGGCACTTTTACACTGCAGGGATGCAGGATAAAAGAATTCCCAGATGTGGTTGGGCCACAGCTTCCCAGCCAACCCTAGGTCTCATCAGGGCAATGCACCACCAGCCACAGCCATGGAGCATGACCAAACTGGCCCAGTCACATCACCCTACTCTAACTGCTCCCCGCACTGCATACTGGCATGGCTGCGCTTCCTAGGGCTCCTGCACTCCCTCCTTCCCATCATTCCTTTGGTCAGTTTGGAATGCCTTCATTTAGCTAATTGGAGATATCTCAAGTGGTCTCCATTTTCTATTCCCATAGAAGCCCAGGGGTCATAAAAATACATGTTTTAGAGACAGAACTGCTTTCAGATCTCATTTTAATCCATCCACATTTGCAAGTGGAGAAACTGAGGTCAGGTCACATTACAAATATGAACAAAGTACTTTCTAATTACATTTTCTCATGGGAGTCTCATATCTTATTTTTAAAGATCTTAGTTTACATATAATGTTACAGAGGTCCAAAAGGATAATATGATTTACCCAGGATCCCACAACTAGCAAGGTATTTCTCAAATCCAAGTCTTGGTTCTGCTCTGTAAGTCCTGGGCTTTCACTATGTGCCAAAAAAGTGGAAGGTTTGATAAACACCTCTCTACTTTCTCAATCTTTCATATATAACAACTGATATATATGAAATAACAGCTGCTACTTAAAAACAAGATTCTTCAACTGGAACTGTGAGCTTTTATTCAAAACTTACCTTCTCAGTAACATACTGGCAGTGTTCCATGTCATGGTCTCCATCAGGAATGACCTCTGGTTCAACAATGGGTACCAGCCCATTCTAAAGAGGAAAAAGGGCAGAACAAAGAGATGCTCTGCTCACTGTGATCCTGTCCTCGGGAAGATATTCAACAGTTGCAAGTGGTATAAAATGATGCCCTTGTGGAGAAGTACCATATAGGTGACTTAAAGGCAGTGAAGATAAATTTAACGCTATGTCTAGTGAGCATTTATGGCCTAGCCAAAAGAGAACAGCAAGATTTTTTAAAAATAAATTTTAAAAAAAGCTTTCCTGGGAATGGAGTAAAATAAATGTAAAGTCTTAATTTCTATCTCTTATTCTAGGGACTATCCTGGCTACATCAGAACCTGGCTGCCACCTTTCTAGGGCAGTCCAGCTTAAATCACTAAGAAAAATGCCTTTTGGGTGGGTTGATTGAGGAATGAAGCAGTGTGTTTATAGTTTAAAGTGGGACCCTACAGGTGCCCACAACTCAAGTAACCCCAACATAGCAAATCAGACTTAATTTGGAACCCAGAGACATTTCAACATGTATTGGAAACTTTGGCATCAAGTCACCATTCCCCAAGAAACTATTTGGATTTGCCCTAGATCAGAGTTATCATCTGAAGCTAGGGATCTAAGAGGATTGTGTCCTGGACATGGTGGCACATAGTCAGCAAGGGTTCTGACCTCAAGAGCCTGACTACTCTGAAGACTCAGCTCACAGAGCTTTGGCAGAAGGCAAAGACTGATGGGGTTGGCCTTGGGGCTCATAGCTGACTGTGGAACCAAGTCTTTCCCTACCACACTCAGCTACAGCAAAAGCGGTCAAATGTGCCACCAGCATATATTAGTGAAGAAGGCTCATGTGTATTACAGTGAAATTGGAAGCAGAGACTCTGAAGGAAGCTCTGGCCTACAGCTTTTTAGCCCAATGGGATGGCAGAGCACCTGCTGACAGATGCTGGCATAGCGGGCCAGGGCATTGGCGTTTTCCTGGATGGCGAGGGTGGATGGACAGTGGCTGTCAATCCTCAACACAGCACGCCATTTCCCAAAGTCAGCACCATCTTTCTTATACTGAGCACAGCGCTGAGAAAGCCCATCGAGCCCTGCAAGTCACAAGAGAGAAAGGCTTTGCAAACTTCTCCCTGATCCATGGGGCTGCTGAAAAAGTGAAGGAGTTCTCCCATGGCTTGAGGACTGAAAACGTCCAGGCATATAAGCATTAAACCCACCACTGAGCCAAAACACCTGAATTTAATAAATACGGTTTTGATGTGCACAGTGGATACTTTGCAAGGAGAATAGAGGGAACTAGTATTTGCTTAGTACTTACTATGTTTCAGGCATGATTCTAGGCATTTTGCACACCTTATCTCATTTTATTATTGTAACAATCCTAATAGTTAATATTACACTTACTTCACAGATGTGAAGGCCAAGACTCAAAGAATTTAAGTGGCTTTACCATGTTTGCATAGCTATAGAGTGACAGAGCTGGGATCCAAGTTCTGCTTACCTAACCCAGTCCTGAAGGTAATACTTGCCTTCTTGGGCAATGAAGGACTCCTCAAAATTACCAAATCAGTAAGTGATGGAACTAGGATTCGAACCCAAGTGTGTCTGATCCCAAAGCTTGGGAATTTTCCTCTCTGCTGCTACTGGATTTTTCTCTAAAAAGAATACTTTCAGGTGCAGAGTATCTTCTCTGTGGTCTACTTGATGCACAATGTTTAATTTAATCCCCACAATATTGTGCAAGGTATTTATTGTTATCCAATTTTAACTGAGACTCAGAACACTTAAATGACTAGCCAGAGGTCACACAGTTATTAAATAGAGGAGCTGGGTTTGAAAACCAAGCATGTGTGGCTCTAAAACCAATGTGACATTTGTATTTTGTATTCCCTTATTCAACTCTTTGCTTGCCTTCATTTCTAGCATATATTGGCATGATTATATCAGCAGGTAATATCTTTACCTTGAATGGTGGTTTCTTTGTTTGTTCCTGCAAGGGGAGCACTGCCTTGGTCTAACTGTGAATATAAATAATTAACAAGTAATTAGCAGGTGTCCCAGTAAACTAAAAGCAGGGCCTCTGGTGCTAACAGTTCTCATCTTTAACAAATATAAGAGTTGGATCAGAAAGGTGTATCAGTCATTGGAGGGTAGGGAGGGGCACAGTTCAGTCCACAGCAGAAGGAAAGTCACCTGGAAGGAATAGTATAAGAGTGTCAACCCTGAGAGGGTGGAGAGCATGGAAAGCACAGGCCTGGAGCTTGGAGAGTAAGAAGTCACCTGGGAGGCGGAGGTGTCATATAGGAGCAGCTTCTCTCAAGCTATTCATTCAAGAGATATTTATTGAGCACCTGCGCATATAGAACTGGATTATTGCAGGAGATCAAAAGAATAAAGAGGCAGCTTCTCCTCTCAGCACAGCAGAGGCTAAGGCCATGAGCCCTAGAGGCAGACTGTGGTTTGGACTGGCTCCAGTTCTGCCTTGCAGTGGGCAGGTTATGCCACCCTCCTTGTAATTGTTTTCTCACCTCATCTCCAAAAGAAAGGTAATAATCAAGCCGACTTCCGGATGTGAAAAGGATGAATGAGTGCCTGAAGGTGTAAGCACTCAGTGAATACTAGTTTTCACTCTTGAGAAGTTCACTGGGTTTTGGAAGACCTACAGTTGAGCAGCAAGTGTTTTAAATATAATATCTATCATGAGCTAAATAATAATTACCTGACAATGCTGTTTTAAAAATCTTTTCATCCTTATAAAAGCCTTATGAGAAAGACACTATTATTCCCATTTTAGAAATAAGGAAATGGAGACACTCGGAGCTTAAGTAGCTTGTAAAAAACTTAGCTGAAAGAACAGGGCACTGAAAGAAAAGTCTAGAGGAGGATCCGGGTCTCGGGGAAGATGAGGATGGAAGGGGTGAGAGTGGCAATTAGATGCTGAGGCTGTCTGTGGTGGCTCCGCCCCAGCCACAGCCCCGGGGGTTCTGCTGGGCTGAGGCACAAGGGAGAAGGGACAGAAGCATTCACCTTGATTCCCACCACGATGCCCTTCTCCCGGAGGATGTTTCTGAATAGCTTTCCCTGGCTGTCCTTCTGGTACAAGGTCTCATGGAAAAGGATCACACCCCCGATGCTCTGGTTGATGGAGGTGTCCGCGGTGAAGAGCAGCTCTCGGAACTGCCGGCGGTTCTCCTCCGTGTTCTCCACCTGGATCCTCTGCAGGCGGTTTCCCATGGTGCCTATTGTGGGCAGGCCAAAGGCAGTCAAGGAGCAGGCCAGGGCTGTCCTGCAGCCCTCCTCCACGGTGGCTCAGTGACCCTCCCCAGGGTGAGCAGCAAGACCCTCCTTTTTATTCAGATCGTTAAAGCCCCTGTCTCCTTTTTTGTCTCCCTGGGGAAAGACCTTGCTTGCTGTCAGGATACTGGCTAGGAAATGTATGAACTGGGCATGTCAGGGTCAAGGTGGAAGCCACCTTTGGGTCCAAATGGGTGTGCAAGGCCCTGAAGCCTCTCCTTTGTCCCCCTGGGCCAGCCTTCAATCTGACTAGATGTACACCAGGGATGATGGGGCAGGCTCTTGACTTCTCTGGCTTCTATCACTTTATGGTGGGCCAGGCAGGCCTGCCACAGCTCTCCCTTGCACCATCTTGGACTTCCCTCAGCCATAGCCCTGCCCTGTTCCAGATGTGGACACCTCCCTGTCCTCCCAGCTCTTCCTTGGCTGGCTTTACACTGACTTCTCATTAGCAGTAGAGGGCTGTGTATCTGATCTCATTCTCGTTATTGAGTTCCTGACTTTGCTACAGCCTGCGTGCAGATGACCCCCAGCAAGCAGCCTTAAAATGGCAGGCTCAAACCTTTTCCCTAGGTTCTCAGAAATCTTCCTATTGGAATAACAGGACTCTATGCTTACTCGGTCTTCTGCTCCCACATCTGTGTACAGAAACCTTTACTCCTCTGAAAGGAAAGAGTCTGATGATCAAGTTGCCTTTGCTAAGTGTAGAAACAAGAGTGTGCTCACAGTTGTTTTTTCAAGGGGACTCACCTACAGACTCATCTGCAGCCAGGATCCCCTTCCCGTTGGCCACAATGCGCTGGGCAATTTCTGAGAGCTCCTTCTTCTGTTCTGGGGTGAGGGCTGGAAATGGGTAGGCCATGGTGACAGGTCTGGAAAAGAGGGCAGAAGCGCCCTGAAGAGCTGCGGGTGGCTCAGAGGGGTTAATGACCAAGACAGCCAGGGTGTGCAGACAAGCCCTGTAGGCCCCTCTGACATTTCTAGCCCATTTCCACAACTGAATAAATAAATGGCGCCTGGGTTTCTTTTCCTCCTTAGCTTAAGTAGTTGCAATTCGCCATAATGGGTAAAGATAGGATGCCAAGTTCTAAGCAGAATGCCTTCCAGGAGACCTTGGGATTCACTGATCCTGAGACTGGACAAGCTAATTAATGGTCCAGTTGAATCTGACAAACAGATGGCACTGCATTAATCGACTATCTAGTCTGTGGATTCCTGGTGCCTTCTGATACCCGGGATGGCTTGAGGTCAGGACAGTGAGGCTTTTGGCCTCTATGGCCATCTCCCACTTTGTTCTGTTAGCCTATAGTCCTACCAGATTATTCTCCAGGCAGGACAGTTGAGAGGAGAAGCTGCCATTTGGCCTTGAACTTTAGGACATACAGGATGGGATGCAAGGATCCTTTTCCTTATATTCAATCACCCATGAAACCATTTGGGGCAGATGAGGAGGATTTTCTCTATGTGCTCTTGGGCTGGATTTTCTCAGAGGCTCTCAGGCTGTCACAGAGTGATCCCTGCTCCAGTAATTCTCAACTTCACTGCTTTTGCAAGGAGAGACTCTGGCTTGAGGATCCCCTGCCCCGGCAACCTTCTCAGCAGTGGTCCTCGGAAGGGGATCATTGCCCCATTTGGCTAACACTTTTGGCTAGTCTTGAAAAGCAAGCTCACAGGGATCTCAGCCTTGATGTTAGAAAGAGTGATTTTGCATAGGTTGGACTAGCAAGGAAAAAAATGATAGCAAAGATTATCTTGAGTAGTTTCCTATCCAGTTCTTTGTCTTCCTCCTCTCCCCTCATGCACTCATCCACAGGGCAGATGACCCGCGCCTACTTTCTGCTTCCCAGAAGCCCAGGGACACACCTCAGTTCTCTTTTGATCCTCTCAGCCATGAGGTAACCAGGGCAGGTATTAGCTTCATTAATTGAGGAATAAGCTAAGACTCAGAGACATCCCAGCTACGATGAAGCAGAGCTCCCCACCCAGTCCTGCCCTCATGGTGAATCAATTTCTTCACGGTTTCTACATTCCTTCAAGGCAGGCTCCCAGTCCCCTGTCTCTTGGCATAAGAAGTCAATGGCTATCCAACTAATTCATGTTTAGAAAAACTGATGTGACTCTTCATCGTTGCCACTCTCATTTTAACAGGGGTTCTTGTCTTAACCTAAAAGACTGTAGCCACAGTGCTGTCACTGGGGCTCTAGGACAGGCTGGTGGACAATGATCTCTAGAGAAGATGATCTTCCAGGGCCCCTCACATCCCTGCCACCTGAAGATAGTGTTTCTCCTGAGGGATAAACAGGAAGAATCTTTACAATGTATTATGAAAATGTCAGGTGTTATTATTTCTCTCTTTTTTAATTAAAAAAATGTATCTAAGAGACTTCGTGTTTCTATTTACTACTATTTTCTTCAGAGTGTGCTGACTCAACCAGAAAAATAGAGAAAAGGTCAAAGTGAATCAACACTGTTTAAGGGAAGTTACACTTCTACAGGGGGATTAAAGGTCTTTACCACATCAGCACAAATGTTGCCCCCTGTTAATCATAAAACAGGGGCACAGGCCAATGTTCACCAGTGGGAGACAGGAGGCCAGCCAGGACTGGGTAAAGATAGAAAATGCTACTGTGCCCCAAAGCTTCTGCTCACTGAGGTCCCAAGCCAACTTTTGTAAAAAAGTCTGATAAAAAGTTGTTCACATTATATTATTAAGTTAAAAAACCCTGTAAGTTCCAGAGAAGTATGCAGTATATGATGCCATTTTTTAAATTTAAAAAAGTATGCACACACATTGTTTGTGTATCTATATATGCAGAGAATAACTATCCTGGGATTACCTCTGGGGAATGGGGTGGGCTGGAGTGGCTCTCACATTTCACTTTATGAATTTCTTATAATGTTTGACTTCTCAAGGAATGGGTTTATATATTACATTATTTATTATACAAATATACTAGCAGGTAGTATATATGTACAAACATGGGAGAAGGTTATGAGTATGAACATATGAATATGAAGGTTGTGAGTATGAACATACATGAATAGAAGGTAACCACAGAAACCCAGAGCTACAAGTGACAAGTGACCCCAGAGATATCTATATCAACCCTACAACTTCAGAGATGAGGAGACTGAGGCCTGGGGAGAATATGTCTGATGCCCTTTCTAAGTTGTGATGCTCTATGATTGTAAATTTACAATATGATTTACATATTTACAATATAATTGTAAATCGTATTCTATTGGCATATGACTTGGAATCCTTTTTCTAATCCTTCAGCAAAATAGTAGATGAAACCCTGCAGTATGGTTCATGCTGCCTTCCTTGAAGAGGTTCTGTGAAAAGATAATTTGTAAAAGATGGATATTTAACTCCTGGAGAAATATAAGGGGGTAGAGAGTCCATTTCCTTCCTGTGCAAGGCATCTTCAAGAAGACATGAGGGGCTCATTCATTGAAAGCCCAAGCTCGCTAGCATTGTATGCTGCACTTTTACACACAGATGTATGAAGATGCCCACAGCTCCCTTACTCAACCCCAGTGCCACATTGCCACATGCAGTGAGATGCTCTAGGACAGCCTGACTCCAGTGTCATTGAATACACGTGGCACAGCTCAGAAAGAGACCTGAATGTTGCTCTTCCCTGTAAACTAGTACCTAAGTCAAAGGAGGTCCCGGGTTTACAGCAGCTACACTCCATGCCCGGCCCAATACCTCAGACTCTAGCCTAGGCCTGGGTGGTCCCCAGAGGCACCTTGGCTAAAGTGATGATGGTAGCAGAGCTCAATCCCCTGCTGGATCCAAATTGGCTGCTGGAGCCCTAGGTACCTATTTAAAGAGAACTTTTATTTATTTTGTTATTTACTTATTTTATTTTAAAAGGCAACATATACTCACAATATGCCTATTTTTCAGATAATAGAGCAAATGTGCCAAAATATATCAGCAGATTTTGATTCCAAATATCTTAAGCTGTAGGATCTTCAAAGTAGGAAATGTTACAGAAAGCATCAAACAAGTGGAAGTTTTGACAATTCATAATCAAATGATGGCTGTGTTCTGGGATGTTTCCAAGCCTCTTTCATTTTCTCATTTGAGCAGTGGGTGAAGGCAAAGGACAAAACATGCCAAGAGTTCATTTTCTGTGACAAAGAAACTTCAGTGCTAGTACTAGTTGGTGTGGGAAGAGAATGAAGAAAATGACATAAGGTGATAAATATGTAAGTAAATCGTCGAAATAAGCAGTTGTTACAAGAGAGTAGAAATGAGCAGGAATCTCAAAAAGTGATCAGAACCTAATCAAATGGAGAGTATTCTCGTTGTTTTTGCCAAGCCAAAGCCTCAGAAGAGCCTTCATAGAGTTAACACTGGTAACCGGAGCATTTTGCCACCACCCAAAGGGGCAGGAAAGATGTGAGCAAGCATTTACTTAGGGAAGGAAACAGTCATTTTCCAGCCACTATCCAGTTTTTCCTGAAAGCAAAAGCAAACACACTTTCTCCTCTACTGCTTAGTGCAGTAGCCCAGCTGCACTGGCGCAGCCCAGGCAGACCAACAGAAGCTCCTTTACTTACAGTTTGGGAGACGAGAGCCCTCTTAGAGATCAGATGTTGTGGATGAGGCGACAGCTGCCAAATAGGACGAATCTTTGGGAACACACATTTTTTATTGACTTCTCATCAAAGTTGTGGTGTTTTGTTTTGTTTTTTCTTTATCTTTTGCCCTCCCCTTCCCACCTTGGCCTGGTAGGGAGGTGTTTACCCAGTGCCTCTGATTGGCTCATGCACAGCCAGTCCTTCTGATCCTGCTCATACACTCCTTGTGCTCACAGGATGTTAAAGCTACAGGGGTATCTGGAGACCAGGTAGTTCTTAATCCAGACTCTTCACCTTACAGGTGAGGAAATGGAGGGTTAGGGAATTCCCTTAAATTGTAAAGCTAGTGAATGACTGTTATCTATAGTCCACAACGGGCGACTGGGAAGAATGTTAGTTTAACACTGAACACATGACCTTGGCTAAGGTTTTTTCATTTCTCTGAGCCTTAATTTCCTCCTCTGTAAAGTAGGATCACAACCTCACAAGAGCTTGTGAAGTTTATAAACTGCCTTCATATAGTAGGCATTCAAAGATCCTTCCTAGTCCCCCCAAACAAGTTTGGGTTCCTGATGTTTTCAATGCCAGAACACACTGTCTTTTACTCTATTCTCATTCTCTTTCAATCTTTAAATTTGTGTCTTTAAAGTTGGTAAAAACTAAGTGATTACTGTAAGCCATTAGCTCCCCTAGACATGGCACTATCTGGGCATGGGTTCATTCTATGTGTTTTTTTCCTGAGCATTATACCAAAATATAATTTATGTGAAGGCAAATAAAAATAGTGTATGCTTCCTAAGGCAAATAATGAACGAGCAAATTAAAGTTATAGGGGAACCTAAAAATAATGGAATGACCATGATCACAAGAAAGGATAAATTCTCAGGAACATTCCTTTGGGATAATATATAAAAAGGGGGGAGGCAACAAAAAGCCAATGTGCTCAGCAGTATAGAGCATAACACTGCAAGGAGTAAAATGTCAATGAAATGAGGGAAAAAGAAACGGGGACTGAGGTTGTCTATTTAAATAGAGTTCAGGTTCAGACAGCTTCTAAAAGTAGAGAATGTTAGACATCAAATGTGGTTATGGAAAGAAATAGAAATGTTTGAAACACAAAACTGAGGCTCATTTGGGTACAGAGGTTTGGCCAAGGCCTAAGGATAGCTGAGGGCTGGATCAGGCAAAGGCCATCAGCATTCTTGGTTCCATTTGCCACCCCAAGGCACACTTCTGTTTTCCCCATCTCCACATGGCGCTCATTCAAGCACCTGCTGTTTGATTCACCACACCAAAATGACCTGATCTGGGGGCATCTGAGGTTTTATTCAATGTGAGTTTTGTTGAAGGAGAATGGAAGAATGAGAGGTGCATGGTAGTGAAGGAATGGAGTGTGAGGTTAGTGATGGTCATCTGGGGTCAGGGCTGGATGGCTAGAGCTGTGACTAAAACATTCCACCTGCTGAGAGATGCATGGTAAAAATAATTTTACTTATGTTACTAGGACTAGGTAGTCTTATGAAAACAATGATAACAATAATAATAAACATAGCTAGTTTTTGAGGTGCTATGATGTGTCTAGTTCTTTTCATACATGATCTCCAATCTCAGCATCTCTTTGAAGAAAGATTTATTGCTCCTGTTTTCTAGATAAGAAAACTGGTTCAGAGACGGCAAGTAATTTGCCAGAGTCACAGGACAGGTACATGGAGAGGCCATCTCACTCCAAGGAGAGGATGACGCTCATTCAGTGGTCTAAAGCAGAGCTGTTTACATTTTGGTGACCGCAGACTGCATAGATAAGCTCTTTCCCTCTCACCCTCCCTAGATAAGCTCTTTCCCTCTCACCCTCCCAGCAGTTTATAACCTTGGACATTAAACCTGCATTAATCAGGGAAGAATAACTGGCATCAGCAGACCTAGTAACCATGGTCTTGCTGGGCATCGTTTCACGTGAACAGCAGCCTGTCCAAGCATGTCAGGGGATCATGGTACATCTGTCCCCGAGTGGTGCTGCCTATTGCTGCTCCCATGGCATCAGCATTTGGTCACCTCCAGGGTGTGATGTGCAACTGGAACTCAAAGTTCAGAAAAGTGAGGAGAGAGCTCACCGGAACTCAGAGAAACAGCAACTCCTGAGCAACACAGACTGTTGCAGGGTTTCACTTTGTTTTTTAAGTCTGTTAACTTAGTAAAATGTTCAAAACTGAGATATTGTGACAGATGGAAAAAGCATGGGACTTGGAGGCTGTGAAACATTGGGGAATCCCCCAACCTCTGTGATCCTCAGTTTCACTGTCTGTAAAATGAGGTCATGATGTCTCCATCCAGAACTGATTATGGAGCATGAATGAAATAATATATGACTAGGGGCTTAGCACAGAGTAAGTTTCAACTAAATAGCCAGATATGATTGCATCCTGGTTTAGAGGTCTCCAGTTGCAGACTTTTCTGATAGGCAAGAGGATGATATTATTCAGGATCACTGCTGTCAATATTGTCAACAACTGCCGCATTGATTCTCCACAACCTGCCCCACTCTAGGGAATTCTGGCTTGAATGTGGTATCTGTATAAGTCTACTGACAGGCCATGGGTTAAGTATAGTCACGTACAGTAGGATGTCTGAGTCCACCAGCAAACTTGCATATGCTAGTAATTCTCATGTATGATAGTTACTCTCACTAGAGTATTAGTAATATTCTAGAGAAACAACTTTCATAAAAAGGGGCTATATCTACACAATGCAAGGAAGATCCACAGTTGGGTCAACATGGCATTTTAAAATATCTTTTGCATGGTGCAGATATTTCCTAATTGTGTTACAGTCTGCTTTGGTGGTTGGGATGGTTTCAGGGCCCTGAAACCAGCCTTGTTATCTTGGTTACAGAGACAGGGCAAGCATTCTTTTAGCATAGTTTGTAAAATTTTCATTGAGGGTCTTATGTATAAGGCGTTTTGTTAGCTACAGAGATGTTTTGTAGAGGATACACTTGTATAGAGATTACAAGATGAGTAAAACTGACCTGTTCTCAGGAAATTTATAATCTGAGAAGTAGGAAGAGGTAGTTGTGGTCAAGATCAAATAAAATCAAACCAAATGATAGAATGCATATGAAAGTACCCAGAGAGTGCTGTGATGGTGACAGTTGTTATTGCAGTGTTGGTGGAAGACTGTGAAGTAACACGGAAGGAAAGTCTAGATACTCTGGGTGTTATGGCCACATCATGCTCCGTACCTGTTGATCCAGCCCATCAGACGGTAAGACCTATGCAGGGAGAGGAGGTGGTGCCTCACCACCGTCTGCCCAGCACCCAGCACCATGCCTAGAGCATTGTGGTGGCACCCAATCCATTCTTGTTGAATAAGCGAATCAATAAATATATGAAGGCATTTGTAGCAATCTCAGAAAAGTGCAGGGTAACTGTGTTATAATTCTTATCCTGAGAACTTAAAATAATTAAGAGGTAGAATATGACGACTACTTTCTTCTAAGCTCTACTAGATTCTGAAAGCTCTTCTGTCATTGGTCGTTTAGAATTGTGCACGGATCCAGGCTGCAGCTGCCCTGAAATGGTACACATGAACCACACACCCTTTTAAAAATATTGGCGTAAAATATACAGGTGTACCGTCTTAGCCATTTTAAGTGTCCAGTTCAGCGATGTTAATTACATCCACACTGCTGTGTAACCAAACTCCAGAACCCTTTTCATCTTGCAAAACTGAAACTCTGTACCCATTGAACAGTAACTCCCTATTTCCCTCTTCCTCCAGACCCAGGGAACTGTCTCTGTGAAGCTGACTACTCCAGGTACCTCATATAAGTGGAACCATACAGTATTAGTCTGTTATGTGACTGGCTTATTTCACTTAGCATAATGTCCTCAAGGGTGATCCATTTTGTAGTCATAATTTTCTTCTTTTTAAAGACTGAATAATATTCCTGAATAATATATATATACACACACACACACAAAATGGAATATTACACATATCTACACATACATATATATCACAAATATGTATATATATCACATTTTTAATCTATTCATTGGTCTATGGACACTTGGGTGGCTTCCACCTTGTGGCTTTGTGAATAATGATGTTATAAACATGAGATAAATAGATCTCTTCAAGACCATGCTTTCAATTCTTTTATGGCTTCTTTTTTAATTTGACTGATTTATTGAGGTAGAATTCACAAAGCCTACAATTTACCCATTTCAAGTGTACAAGCCAATGGGTTAGTTTATTCAGAGTTAGTACTAAATGTCAGTTTGTAAGAGAGATGTAGTAGATTTTTAAAAAGCCAAGAATCTGAGGATTAAATAAGCCCAGAATGAAGCTCAGGGCCAAGAGCTATTTGTGGGCAACAAACATGGGAATGGAAGAGTCAGGGTTTGCCTTCCTTTTCCTCGTGGTAATATTTAAGATCCTCTCCATCCCTAAGAAATCTGAACTCTGTGTATTCTAGGAAGACTAGACTGCCTGTGTATATTCAAGAGTTCAGGGGAAGTACATTTAAAATTATCCAAATTCCAGGGCTTAGAACCACCCCCTGGGAGCAGGGACATTAGAGACTTGAAATGGGATAAAGATCAAGGGCTTTCTTGTCTGAGGAAGTGTGTGTGTGTGTTTGGGATGCTGTAGATGCAGAGTAATTAGAATGAATGGGCAGCAGGATTTCAGAGTTACCAAGTGACTGGTATTTATCTGACAGGAAAGAGTTACACTGCGGCCAGCAGTGAACTCCAATCCCATTTTCCCAGTTTCCCTCATTAATAGGTTGTTTACTGCCTTGTTGGTGATTTCTCTTTGCTTTTTTGCTCAATCATCTCAAAGTCCAATTTCTCCCTCACTATCTAATCAGAATTGTCAGTTACTTATGTCATTTATGACCCCCCAGTGTATTTTTCTCTCACTGTCCCTTATCTCTTTGTTGAAGGTGCGTGGCCTTTAGGTGGGAAGGCTCTAGTGGAAAGGGCCAGAGGTGAGGAGCCTGGCGGGCTAGGGTTGTCTGAGGAAACCACCCTCTCCCAGGTGCTCTTCCCTGACGTGAGAAGTGGGCCTAGTAATACCGCTTCTCTCTAACTTTGCCATGTTGTTGCTCTGAGTGAGCAGTATCACCCAAATGAGTGCTTTGAAAATGATAAAGCCCGACGCAATCACAGAGGGAATAAACCTTGGCCCTTCGTGGAAGCAGCTAGCCACTCATTAGCACATTCCTGAGTTCCAGGCACTGGGCTCTGACTTTATAATACAGCAGTGAACAAGTTGGACACGGTCTGAAGGAGGATTAGAAAAAAAGTGGTGTATATGAGTTTTTCATGAAAAAGAAAAAAAGAAGCAGAATGGGAGAAAGAGCACGGCGTTTCCCCCCAACTCTTGGACTCTGTTGAAGCTCCTATAGAAACATGTGCTCATACACACACAAGAATCATAAAACAAGCTTCGGGCCCTAGTTCTCCAACAAATAAAGTTGCTGAGGACCATCTGGGTTCCAGGCACTGTTACAAAGAATGGAAGACCTAGAGACAGTCATTTCCCTGAAAGGGCCATGCGGCAGGCAAAACACTACCTCTCCGCATTTAAGGTCTCCAGCTGCGCCTGATTAACAGGAGAAAAACATAGGAAATGAAGACCCAAAGAAGCAATTAGAGCCAAACGCTTATACATTTAAATTGAACTAAGGCAGTAAATTGTGAAAATGTGACAAGACGAAGTGACCTGGGTTAGGACAGCTAAGGTGGAGCAGTGACCAGGATGACAAAGGCTGGTTTAGCAAAGGTTAGTTGGTGCAGACTTCTCTCAGCCCAGCCTCCTGTCTCTACTGATAAGAATTTTTCTTTCTTCCTGATATAAGGAGGACGTTGTTCACATGGGAGTTTCTTCTGTCCTCAGGAATGAAAAGGAAGGCCAGAGTGCCTTTTGATTAAGTGCCTTTAACTCAAAAAATCTTTACGTCAAGGTGGCATTTTTATACATACACTGGTTTCCGTCAGGGCTCCCACGTGCAGGGGAGAAATGGGCAGTGGCAAACAATCCATGTGATACGTGGGGGAAGGGAGGTGCGCTCAGGGCAGTAAGGGAATCTCAGGACCTCTTCCCGAGAAGGGAGGGAGGATTCCCAAGAGGCCCAGCACAGAACGCGGACGTGCGGGCCGTGCTCCATCCGCTAGAGGGCGCTCAAGGCCTTTTCCTCTGAGGTCTGAAGGTCTGCATCCTTGTTCTTGTAAGGATAAAGACAGCTTAGCAGAATAATATTCCAGTGTATTTGCACACCACATTTTCTTTATTCATTCGTCTGTTTGTGAACAAACATTTAGGTTGCTTCCATATCTTGGCTTTTGTGGATAATGCTGCAATGAATATGGGGGTACAGATATTTCTTTGAGATTCTGATTTCATTTCCTTTAGTTATATACCCAGAAATGGGGTCACTAGATCATAAGGTGGTTCTATTTTTAATTTCTTGAGGAACCTATCTACTGTTTTCAGTAGTGGCTGTACTAATTTACCTTTCCACCAACAGTGCACATTCTCGACGACTCGTATTCTCTCTCATCTTTTTAAATAATAGCCATTTTGCATGGCAAGGAATGGCTGTGACTGCAAGTGAATGACTGAAGGGCTTGGGCAAAGGCAGAAGCAAAGATTTTATTCAAGGTGGAGAAGAGCAAAGAACTAGTCACTAAGAGGGGAAGAGGAAATGGGATATTCAGCCAGCTCTCCTCCCATTTCTGCCTTGACCTGTAAGGGAGAGGGTAATTCTGCTGCTCCCACACGCTCTGCCTACCCTTCTTACTATCTTCTTCCTGAGGGAGGAGATATTAATGACTCAAGTGCTCCAAGCACAGGACAGTTGCAGAACTACATTCTGCTAGAGAGTGGAGTCTCCAAGCTGGTGTCGCCTCTTTTGCTCCTACTGTCCCCTTATTGCAGGGTTCTGGGAGGGCCTGGCCTTCTCTCTTCTGTACATGTGCCTCTACATAAATTGCATCTACTCTGTTTCAGACCTTTCCATCCCTCCTGAGTGATGAAAGTGCTGGAAGCCTTCCTTAGATTCCAAGCCTACACAGCATAACCAGATTTGACTTAGCAAAGATGTCTGCACTGAGAGACAATGGGGTGATTGCTTATCAGTTAATAAAATGGTATTTTATTTTCCTTTTTATTTGGCTATTGTCCTCAAGTACACATCCCTCCATTAGGAATCCCTGAAGAGACCTGAGTGGTAGGATTTTGGTCCCTAAACTGAAACTGACACTCCCATAATTAATCCTAAACGAGGTCCCAATCCAAAGGGAGCCCCCCCAAAAAGGCAGAAATGGTATCCAAGACAAAAGGACTCAGCTAGGGTCAAGGTGACAGAAGCTCAGAGGATAAACAGAAGGTGAAAACAGGCTCCCTCCGAGCTTCATCTGTTGGTAGAAAGAAAACCATCATTCATCCATCCAGCCACTTATCCAGTCAGCCAGCCAGCTACTCATTAGCATATTCCTGAGTTCCAGGCACTGGGCTCTGACTTTATAACAGCAGTGAACAAGTTGGACACGATCTGAAGGAGGATTAGAAAAAAAGGGGTGTATGTGAGTTTTTCATGAAAAAGAAAAAAAGAAGCAGAATGGGAGAAAGAGCACGGTGTTTCCCCCCAACTCTTGGACTCTGTTGAAGCTCCTATAGAAAGAAAAATTAGGACTAAACAACAGAGCTTGCTTATGAGAAAGGTTTTGGGATTCTGGGCACAAGCAGTACTGAGTTGAGGATCTGGTGACAGAGCAGAGCTGGAGTGAAGGCCATTCTTTCTACTTTTTCCTAGAACCCAACACTGACTTGTAAGTAGATATTACGAGTACGCACCAAAATCTGCTCTCCTTCCCTTTCCTGAATATGGAAGACCTCTTTGCACTTTTGAGCCCTTCTGCAGTTGAGTGGGGCCATGGCTCTGGCCATTTGCAGTCTGCAGCAGAGAGGAGCTGGTGAGTGACCATTAAGTCCTTCATCTGGTTGCAGGGCTGGGGGCGGGGAATCTCTCTAAGCCTGCCTTGTTGACTGGGAAGGTTTCCTGCTAGTCGTGGGGCAGCTACCTCCCTCAGTAGCAAGGTGTTGACTTGCTACATGGAAAACAGCCCTAAAGGGTTGCTGGATCCTTATTAGATTTTATGGCAGTGAGAAATAAACCTTTGTCATGGTAGGCCTCTAAGACGTTGCTATTTATTCTTGCTGCGTAAAAGTATAGCCTCACCTGGAGAATTGGTAGTTGGATAAGAATTTAGAAATAGTAACCTTGGCAGAGGCACTGGTGTTCCCCAAATGGCTACCATAAGCAGGGGCAAGAGAGAAGCCCTTTAGAATGACTTTGCAGGTGGTGAGGAGCTAGAGCAAGGGAGGAAAGACAAGAGAGGTGCTGTGTGACGATTGGGGCAAAATGCTACGTATGCACATACACGTAAGGTACCTTTTTGGAGATTCCCAGAAATATGTGAGTGAGGCTTTTTGTGGGTGGGGAAGAATATGTCAACAAAGGAAACTGTGCAGTATTTAATATGAACATGACTTCATTTGTATCCACAGGCTGGTGAGACCCGGTGTCTCTAGGTATTATTGGCTGAATTGTGGTTTTACTGGGGGAGAAGCCCCAATTTCAATTCTAGTTGGCAGAGCTGATTGTTCTTATCTTCCTCCTTGTCCCTTCCTTGAAAAGTAAACTGCCAAACGTTGCTCATATCGCTAGGAGTTTCAGAATCTCCCTAGGATTCGTGTCAGACTCTAAATTTCCAGGAATACTGTTGAACATAATTTCATTTCAATTTCACCATTTTCTCTTGAAATTGAATACAGACAGGAACATACTTTCTAATGTAGACATATTAATGTTTGTGTGCCAAAGGAGGTTTCAGAAATTTACAGCATGGTTCATTCCATACATCAAAATTCATGTGATCCCTTTCTGAAATTGTGAATCTGGAAAAACAATAAAAAGCTTTTCATGTGTCCCAAATCAGTAACTCAGGGGAGTTCAACAGTAGTTAGAAAGCATAACTTTCAGTTGTCAACTGGTCAGTCCCCATGTCCTGAGTTTGAATATCCTGACTTTCTTGAAACTAGCAACAATGGTCTTATTATGCCTGTGATGTTTCATATTCAGTTGCTCAGCTGTCCTCTCGTATCAGAAAGAAAATGCAATCTTATGGGCCTCTAGAAATCTAACAATCTAAGCCTCTCAAAGCCGTTTAAAACTCCAAAACAATTCATCTGATAGCAGCATCTTTTCAAAAGGTTCTTATGACCTAACCATGTGACTGTATGGTTAAATAAATCTAATCTAAATGAAATAAATCTCCATGCTGTTCAATTTCTAAATATCGTATGAAACGGCAGGGGCAGGAAGAGTATTAAAAACCTTGATCACTTTCCTCCAACAGCAACAGGGTAGTCACTTTTTACATTTTGCCCTTGGGCTATCCACAAACATCTTCCTGGCTTAAAAAAAAGTCCCAGGTTGTTTGGGTGGCAGGTGGAGAGCCCTTGAGGTCAACGAAGATAGCCTTCTGCTCTCTCCTCCCCCAACCCCTACCCTCCACCCCAAAAATCTGAGCGACTGAATTGTGATTGGGTTTATCCCATTTCCCTTTGCCTGTGATTGGTCCCTAGGAGTGGGCCTATGGCCCATATCTGGCCAATGAGACAAAAGGAGAGGTCTGCTGGGAGACATCTGGTATTGTTTTTCCTGGGGAAAAAACACAGAATTTCACGTAGAGGAAGCTTTTCACCCCAGCCCCTTCCTTCCTGATTTGAATACAGCCCAGTGAGGACTTGCTATCTGAAACTGCAGTCGCCATGAGTTGGCAAAAGATGGCAGAATGGAAATAGCGGATCTTGGCCCTTGATGGTATCTTTGCACTGCTGAGACCACCTTCTGCTGACTTCTTGTTAAGTGTGAGAAAATAAAACATCATGAATGCTTAAGGCCCTGGCAGACTGGATTCTGTTATTAGCAGCCAAATGCATCCTAACTTTACAAGTATCTCATGAACTGAAATCAACCTGCAAAATTTACAACTCACTTTTGTGATGTATGAGAAGAATGCAAAAAAAAAACCACCCAGCACCAAACATCCCTTCAGGAGGAAGAGACGGATACCCTCATCTTTTTTCTTTTCATTTGAGCTGTCCCATGTTTGGGAAGTAAAATGAGAATTTTCATATATAAACCAAACTTCTCCATTTTCTCACTGGCAAGTGGTTCAAAACTATTAGGTCAAGAATCCTTTCTAATTAGTTAAGAATTAATTATATTTGCTAAAAAGGCAGGCCTTTCTCTTACTAGTTTGGGTTATTCTGCTCGGTTCACTCATACTGGAGAGTCCTTGAAGGTAAGGATTAGAGTAATTGCAGAGCCTGAACAATGGCTGTGAGTTCAGAAATATTCCACCGTTTGTGGGACAACAGCCTGGCCACCTATCCTTAGAGCCGGACTCACGACTTTGGCCAATACTGTTGCGGTGTGGATTGGTAAGAGAAAAAATAATTTTTTTAAAGTAAGGTATGAGGCTCTGCAGGCATGGGGATCCATGTGGAAACACTGGTAACAGGTAGAAATAATGTGGCCCTCAGTTAAAATTCTTCAGAGTTCAAAGAGGGTGCTAGCTCACAACTCGTATATGAGTGAGCTTAGTCCTCCCATGAGGACAGACAACTCTGGGAGACAGGCTCTCACGTGCAGTCAGCTGTGGAGGACAGGAGCCTTGGAGAGAACAGACATCACACATGAAACCCGAAGGCCTGAGACGTGGCCAGAGCAATGAAAGGGCAGGAGATCTTTAGTTCCCAGCCTGAGGGAGTGAGTCAGTGTGACCCTCACTTTCCTCTCTCTACTTGAGGACCAGCAAGCTTTTGGTAGCAAGATGAGATGGACAGGACAACAGTTTGGGTGGGTGTCGGGGCCTGGGGATTGCCGTTGAGGTCTTGGGGCGACGCAAAAAGCAGAGGAAGAGGCGGGAGTCGCCATGGAGGGTGCTCAGAAAAAGCCACTTTATTCTGTATACAGTGTACTTTTTATACTGTTATAGTGCTGATTCGTGGTTACATAGGCATTGAAGACATGCATGCGTGTGGCCTTCATGGCCAGGTGTCTGGCCTTCAAGGCCCTTAGCTAGTTCCTTACTCATGGGTACAACACGCTGTTTTCAAGGTTTCTCAAGGCCAGACATGTCCGGGGTGAGGCAGCGGACAGCAGTCCTTATAGAGCAGTAGGGAAAGTGGGGGGTGGGGTGGGGGGCTTCCCTACACTGTGGCTTCCCTTCATTTTGTTTTGAGATAGGTGCGGCAAGTCTCGGCCAAAAGAAAAAAGGTGTGTCATCCTTGGGCAAGCCACGTTCTCTGGGGGTCAGTTGTTTCTGTAAATGAATGTTTGGGTCAAACATTTCCTTTGTTAGTAGACTTCTTTGATGGACCAGGTTGCTCTCAGCAAAAGGCTGCAGAAGAGTAGAGGAAGTGGGATAATTAGAGGCCTGAGGCAGTTTATGGACAGCACCCCAGGCCGTCCCAGCATACCTCACTGAACTAACTCCCCCTGGACACCAAGGTCCTGAAAGGAAGCAAGCATGCCTTATTCACTCACCTTTGGCTCCAGCGCTCAGCATAGTACCTGTTACCCAGTAGGCAACTCACCGAGGATAGATTGATAGGTGAGACATGACACCTGGTGTTTTTTATGGGACAAAATTTACCCATCTGAAAGGGCTCCTGAGATCCAATTCTGAATTTTAATGTATGTCTGCCTTGGTGTGAAGATTAATGTTTAAGTGTGACAAGGGATTAATTTGGCTGAAACAGTTTGTTTCTTCCTTTGGTGTTTACTGGTAAAAAGAAAGATAATGTGATTCTAATTTCTTCAAAGCCTTTTCCATTTCACACAGAGGAGTGTTTCTGCAGATTGGGGTATTTCTACTAATGGCTTAGCTAGATTTAAAAAGAAAATGATCACAAGAATTTTTTCCTCTTCTTTTTTCCTGTCTCTTCTAACATGTTGCCTGTACATGAGTTTTTCAGAAGGCTCAGCTTGTTCCTATTTAAACAAAGCTACACTAACAAAATATAAAAGACACCAGAAATGATGCATCAGAAAGTGATCCTTAAAGAGTCCTTCCCATCCAGGCTCTGGGAATAGTTTACCTCTCTGTTCTTGGTCTGTGTTATATTAATGTTTTGCTGAAGGCCACTCCTACCACACAGGGCTACATGATCAGGCTGAAAGCATCTTACCCACTCACCCATATGACTTGGGAAGAGTTCATGGGCACAGTGTGGAGGTTGCCCCTTCTCCTTTCCGGAGCCCCCCTGCCGGGTGATTCTCACCAGTAAGAGCAGGTAGCTGCGGCAGCTGCGGCAGCTGCAGCCCGAAACCAAGCCTTCCCCCGAGGGACACACTGAGACCCGCACGTCCAGCCCCCAGCACACACACTGAAAACTGTAACGACAAATAAAAAAAAATAGTTGTGTGGTGATGTAAGACATTCCTTCTTGTACTTACCATTCCTTCTGCCTGAAATGCAAATTTAAAAAGTCCTTTTTACAGGGGTCAAAATGGTATATTATCACCAACTCTCATTGACTCCTGCTCCTTGCTTGTCTCCTACGTTTTCTTCCCCAATCCCAGTTCTCATTTTCCAGTATTACTTCTATGTAGGCTGTCCCACTTTGCTCCCTTCCTTCCTTCCTTCCTCCCTCTCTCTCTCTTTCACTTTATACACTCATTTCCTGGTCCTGTGCCAGGAAAAACAGTGCTAGTTAAGGAGCATTTCTCGGCAAATTCATTGTAGTTGGGATAAAAATATCCAAATGATTTGACTTAAAATTACCGTTTTAGGTCATGTATTACTGTAACTCACAATGCATCGTAGTGTATATAAAAATCCCACAGTAATCAACTCCAATTAGAATGCCTCTCCACCCAAATTAAGTTACCAATTAAACACGTTCTCCCAGATGAGGAGTGTTTCCAAGGTAAATTAGATTAATCCTATCATTACTTAATCCTACTTGTAGTCTCCAGTTGCACTGTAGTATTCTCACCATTTTTTCTTCAAGCAACAATAAAAAATAATACACAATTTCAGTGTTTCTATTTAAGAAATACAACAAAATCAGTTTTGAATTTTTAAGCAAACAATCCATACTTTTGAATGGCCACCTTGGGACTCCATAGTGGTGTGTGTGTGTGTGTGTTCAACATCATGCGCCACATCAGAAAAATCCATAGCAACAAAAGAGAATGACAAGTCTTCTCAGGATGCCTCAGTGGAACTGGTGCTTTTATTTGAACAGATATGTCTATGCAAATACACTCAGTCACAATAGGGAGCTTCTTAGGCCTGACAGTGATTTAAACTCTGAAAGGTGAGGGAACAGTTGAGACCTTTGTCCTCTTGGTGACTCGTGTCCCTTGATGTGGGAGGAGGACTTTAGTTCTCCTCTAGCCCTCTTGCTTCAGATTAAATGACAGACTTCAGCTTTGGTGTAAAGCTGTCAGCTGTCCTAATCAAGGGCAGCATACAAAAACTAGACTCTTGAGGGACAGAAGGGAGGAAGATCTAGAACTGGGTGGGGATAGAAGGGAAGAGCCTGCATCTGCAGAAAATGTCCAAGGATGGCAGGCTCTAGTTACATCAGGGGGAAGACGTCTTAGTGTGTAGGTAACGAAATCATTAGACAGGGCAAAGATGGCCTGGGCCATGCAGAATGAGAGAGTTAAGGGAGGGATGTCTGCATGCAGCAGGCAACTGATTTAGAAAGAGCAGAAATGTAAACCAGCAATGATTCCCTATCTTGGGCTTGGCTAGTTTGGATGTGACTCTTCTGTTATTAACCGACAAGTTTTCATGAGGAGATCCGATCATGAAGGCAACAAACTCTGATTTTAGTGTTCTAGGTTGGGGCTGTTGCTGTTCTCGAACATGGGGAGGTAACAGTTCCTGGGAGGGGCAGAAGGAAGGAGTAGAATCTGAACATCTCACTGAGTCCTCTAGTAACTCTGATCACTTTGGACATTCCAGGATATACAGACAGCTCACGAGAACAACACAACACACGCTAACATGACCAGCATGACAATGAGTTTCCACCATCTTAGCGTACAGAGACGTTATTTAGTTCAGGTTACCATCAGATTTTACAAAAAAGAATTTGACTACATAGATGTGGTTAAAAAAAAAGTACAGGGACCGGAAGTCAGAAGAGCTACATTCCAGACCTGGCTCTGTGGCTGTTCAGCAGTGTGAACCTGGAGAAGTGGTCTAACATCTCTGGGCCTCAGTCTGTTCATCTGCCTGGTGACGAACCCCAACACCCTCTCAGAGTTCATGGGTGGAAAAGCAAAGGGAGCTCATGCGGGAATTCAAAAGCAAATGGAAGTCGTGGCATGGAAACAACAGGTACCATCATCCATCCTCATAAGGAGCTTGTTGGCCACTGGCTTGATAAGTTTCATCAAAGGACATTTATTTGCAACTTTTGAGAAAAGCTAGTCTGGGACTCAGCTCAAGAGGAGTCTCAGATCATCTCCAGTTTGAGTGAACAGTATTTTGTGGCTTGGCTGGAGGCAGGGCTAGATGAAAGCTGAGCTGCATACCCTTCAAAGTCACAAGGAAAAGTCAGCCTTTATGCCAGCAGGGTTTGGTCCTGAAATGGCTGCTCCAGAGTGTCAGCCCTATGCCCTACCTCATACTTTACACAGTATCAGTAAGATCTTCATTCAAAATATATTCGAGTTTTTGTGCTTATTACAGGGGAGAAAAGAACTAATATTTGACCAGCACCTCCTATGGGTAAGCACTTGCTAGGTGTTTTACATACATTGTCATTTTATCCTCAAGGCAAGTTTAAAAGGTTGGCATCACTGTTTCCATTTTACAGGTGAAGAAACTGAGACTCAAAGTGGTTATGACTTGCCCAAGTTTACATTACTGGCACATGGCCGAGGTTGGACATAAAAATTCAGGTCTTCTGACTTCACAGTCCACGCTTTTTCTTCTGTAACTTCATACTACCTTGAAGAAGAGAAATGAGGGTGTGTGGTTAGCCAGCAAAGTTAGGGAAAAGTTATGCTATTAGCAAAGAACTCACCCATTCTTTATCATTCTGCAAAATCCAATTTTCAAATAATCAGAATATGATAGAAATATCAAATATTAAATTACTACTGAACATAATCTGACTTCGACAACCCAGAAGGCACTCCCAGATCTTGCTGTGCCTTGAAGCTTTCACTAACAATACTGATTATCAGTGCACCACAGATGTGTGGAAAGGAAAATGCCAGCTAACAGAAGCCAGATGTCCTGCCTCTAAGATGCTGGCACCACACGGCTTTGATTATACCAGGTCAAGGAAACAAATGGAATCTATCAACGTGACCCTGCCTCTTTGGACATATACTCCAAATATACATCCATTCTCATGCCCAGTGAGAAAGAAATTAATCAAAAGGCTCTCACCTTTCACCAAATGCTACCCTTAAATTCCTAAAACAGTCACATCACTGTACACAATTTTTTTGGCAGTCAAGAGCTCTACGATAAAGGAGAGCTGAAACAATCGGATAATTAACTGGTATTTAGAGCCCTCTCAGTAGGTGGGTCAGGCTGCATGAGGCAGTGTGGCTGTGTGGAGGGAGCGAGGTCTGGACCTGTGGAGACCTGCTGCTCCTGCCTGTAACCGAAGCCAAGGTTCTGGACTTGTATGTCACTCAGCTGTCCCAGTGCCCACATCCCTACAACACTGAACAATGAAATATCCACAAGTAACCATGTCCAAGAAAAGAGCTCAATGTTTGACTGGCCACTTCAGAAAGGCATTTCTTGGCATGCTAGAGCAGGCTGGGGTGGAAGTTGTACCGCAGGCTGGAGAACAGCCCGATGTGTTTCACGAGATTGGGCTCCACCACATAGGCCCGCTCCCCCTTGGCCCTCAGCAGTGAGTACAGTGCCATGTCCTTGCCGAAGCCCTTGTGGCAGTACACCTGGGACAGGTAGGTGAGGGTCCGGCGGGCCGCAGAGGCAGGGAAGAGCATGGCTGGGGTGCAGCACTCTGAAGCAGGGACCACGCTGTACAGGGAAGGACTCAGTCGCCGTAGCTCCAGGAAGTAGTGCCGGCCCACCAGTTCTACCAGACCCATGCTATACAGGGAGAAGAAGAGCATGACGGGCCAGCTAAACCCCGGACGGCTGGCAAACCGCATGTATATCCAGGTTAGCAAGGGCCCCAGCAACATGCCCACACCAACCCACTCCAGAATCCGCATGGGCTCTGGGTTGATGTAGTGCTGGAGCCTCTCGGGATGATAGAGCTTTAGATAAAGGGCATCTTTGAGGTGCGGCTCGGAGAAGCGAGCCCGCAGAAGGTGCTCCAAGACGGGGAAGATCTGCTCCTCCGGAACTGCGTCATCTTCCACCATCAGGACATAATCTGGGTTGTAGGTCTGCAGGGAAGATTCCAGGCAATAGACATAGTCCTGCTTCTCTTTCTCAAATGAGTTGGTTGAAGGGTCATCACCATAATCGTCCTCAGTGCCCTCGTAGCGGTTGGCCACAGGAACGTACTTGGACAGCAGCTTGGCATCAAAATGGCTCACACTACGTTCCACATTGCACAAGAAGAGCTGGTGCCCCTCACACTGGGGGCCGCATTGTTGCAGAAGGCGGTGGAACTGGGACACCACCTGCAAGACGTAGTGGAAGCCAGGCTGCCTGTCCACAGTGATGATGGTGATGACCAGCCAGGGGCGGGGAGTGGCCTGCCAGACGATGGGCACCGAGCCGTTGGCAGAGGGCAGCTCCTCAAAGTAGTGGAGGGCAGCTTCACCCTCTTTCAAGCTTTGCTGCAGGAACTCTTGGCTCATCTGGTTCAGGTGCCAATGGCGCAGGTAGAAGTAAGAGTGCAGAAGCCGGTGACAGGCCAGAGGGGCCAGCAGGCCAAATGTCACCACCGTCAAGATGAAGAGTTGGACAGCAGTGCTGCCCCAGGAGAGCCGCCGCAGCCTCCGAAGGAGCATGGCAGCTGGAGAGGCAGATGTGCTCATGAGGCAGATGCGCTCCACTTCTGGTCAGGTCTGGTCCCAAGAATAAGTCATCCTGGAATGCAGGCCTAGATCAGCATGAGTCAAACCTAAAAAGAGAGGGAGCAGAGAATGGTAAAGAGGCTTGGAATTATTCAGGAATAGAACTTAGCACATATCAACCCAGAAATTCTAATGCTAGGCTGTGTAACTACTAGAGACTTTGAAGTATTTCCTTTAGTACACTATTGTTTGGTTGCATCTGTTAATGGTCTCTGGAGTTTCTTTCATTATTTCTATGAGTAATGAAATCTTCATGTTCCCAACCAGGTCTGCACACCTACAGATGCTTAGTTAGGTTTACCATGTGCAGAACATCTCCAGGTAGGCTAGTAAGATCGTTACCTCAATTCAGCAGCTACACAGACATGGGTTCTTAAAACAGACACAAAAAAAGCAAGTCTTGACATAAAGGAAATACACATTTAAACTAAGTGCCAACGTAAGTGCACAGTAAGTGCTGTGAATAGCACTTCAGAGAGTGTGACTTGGCTGACTGTGAATAGCAATTTCAGAAAACTGTCTTCCCTGTGTACTTCCCAAACAAGAAAAGGACCATTTAGGATTCTCTGAAATGTCTTTGTCAACATCTTCCATTCTTATTTCCCTAATCTCACACAACTATACTTAAAATTGTGTTGTAATTTAATCCAGGGTGTTCTCCCATTTTTTTTTTTTTACAGAATTACCATAGGAAACAGGATATCCCATACACAAGTGAACTCTAGAGCCCCAGACTTCAAGAGGGGAGGAAATATTTGAAGGAAGACCCATAACAGCTTTTCAGTGAAAGAGGGAAAGGATAGGCAGAGATGAAGATGGGAGAGAGTGCCCCCAGCCTGGTTCAGAAAGGACTACTGTGTGATGTGATGGCTCAGGGCAGGGTGCAGGCTGAGGTCAGGCTCACACTGGCCCGCGTCCCAGCTCAGCCACTCACCGGGTGGAAAGTCACTTTGCCTCTCCATACCTTGGATTCTTTTCCCTTAAAATGGCGATGATAATACCTACCTCACATGGTAACTAGAAAAATGAAATGTGTTACAGAGCAAAATAATGCAGAGAAAAACTACCATTAAAATATATCCATGTCTACAAAACTGAAGTAATATCTTAGGAGTAAGCAGGCCTAATGATCTGAAGGAAAACAGACAAGTTCTACAAAAAAATAGAACTTCAGTTCTGCACAAAGTGAGTAAAACACCAGAAAGGTCAATGCAAAGCTAAATGGTGTCAATAGACTAGAACATAAACCTCTTACCTTGGAAGCATAATCAAGTTTGCACACATTTATAAGAAAATGGCCTAGCTGGTGAGCATCTTGAAGGAAGGGCTGCCCAGGTAACTGCTGAGGCTTTGTGGTGCAGTCTCTAGTGCTTGCCTACCATGTTCTCCCCTTCTTGAGCACTGGCACACAGAAAGACCACATCCCCTCGCCTGTCTTCTCCAGGTGAGGTCATGTGACAAGGGCTTGCCAGTAGTGTGAGCAAGACGATGGGTGTGACTTCGGGGCCAAGGTGGTTGAGAGCAAATGTGCCTTCTCCACTTTCTCTTTGTATAGCTGCTAACTGAATGGCCAGCTCTGGTAGATCTAGAGGAGGGTGGAGCCACCAGATGGCAGGAGCCTGGGTCCTTGAATGACTGCATAGAACAGGGGTCCCTCCCGTTGCTCATCTCCCAGCACCTGGCCAACCTAGCATGTTGTAATACATAAACTGTCCGGAACCACTAATGATTTTCAGGCTTGTTAATTATAGCAGTTAGCCTGCCCTGCCCGGCCCACTAGAGTTGTATAGAATTACCAAACCTCTCTCTATAGTATGATGACATAGTAATTCAAGGAAGTAGAGATATATTTCTTATTTCAGCAACAAAAGAAGATTATACTGTGGGACCATAGAGGTGGGGCAGGCTATCTCAGTACCAGTAAGAGATCTAGATAATACCAAAGAGGGAAGTAAGCAGGGAGAAGTTTGAATAGAATGCAACACAAGTTTGCTGTTTTTGTGAACTTCCAGACTGGTTGCTTCTTCCTGTAATTGGCTTAGGTCAATGGAGTTAATAAATCACATGGTTGACATGCACACGGCTTCACCAGTTTTCACTACTGGTGAAAGCCAAGGACTGAAATTGGGTTGAGCTCACACTCCTGGTAAGCTGGCCTTGGAATGGAATCCTTCAGGGAGCTTTCTGCTCACCCTGTTTTCTCCCTATCCTGCTAGTACTCAAGAGATCTGTACCTTCCTAGAAGAAGGAAGAAAATACAGTCACCGAGATAAGGAAGGTAGCTTGGAAAATGCAAAGCACAGATTAAATGTTAAGATGACAATGTGATTATGATTTCAATGCAGAGCTCTGTGTTTGGTGTAAAACTGCTACCCCTCCTTCAACACCCTCTTCCAGTGCCAGCTTCTGGTAAAGGAAAAATGTGACACTCTTTAGTCCAGATGAGTCCAGGGGTGGGATGTTTAAAGAGTGTATGTGCAGGTGTGTGAGCATGTGTGCACTTGCACACAATCATTACATAAAGACTTAAATCTGATCACATCACTCTTTTGCTTAAAACCCTTCTTTAGCTCCCCATTTCTCTTTTCTCAACCTTCTTATCATGATCCATAGGCCCTTGATTATCTGGACCCTGCCATCCTCTGTCATCTTGTTCTAATATCTCCCGCTTTCTCAGTATGTTCTACATGGGAAGTTGGCAATAATTTTCGGTACAGGACTGCACAGTAAATATTTTAGAGTTTTTGGGCCATAAATTATCTCTGTTGTACATTCTTCTTAAACTTTTTCTTTTCTCAGGCTCTTTAAAAATGTAAAAACTATTTTTAGTGCTCCAGCCACATAAAAAAAGGCTGTACAGGAAATCTGGCCTGCAGCCCATTGTTATGAACCCTGTTCTAGACTAGCACTGTCCAGATATGTAATTAAAAATTTTCTAGCAGGCACAAAACAGTAAAAAGAAACAGATGAAATTAATTTTAATAATATAGTTTAATAAAAGACATCGAAACTATTATTTCAACATGAAACCAATATAAAAAACTATTAATGAAATATTTCACATTCTTTTTTTTATACCAAGTCTTTGAAATCCAGTATATTACATTTATAGCATATCTCAATTCAGGCCAGCCACACTTCAAATGGTCAACAGTTACATGTGGCCAGTCAACAAGACAGCTCTAGACATGATGACCATATTCAGAACACTGCCTTTGCTAAGAAACTGTTGCCATCTCTTGGCTTTGCTATTGCAACTCCCTCCCCCTGGAAGATTCTTAATCCCACCTTCCCTGACTCTTCACATAGGCAGATAGCTCTTTCTCATCTTTTAATGCCACCCCCTAGAGAGGCCGCCCCTGGCCTATGTGAAAGTAGGGCCTGGTAAATAGGCACTCAAGTATTTTGCTAATGGGAGTATAAATAGGCACAACCTCTGAGGAATTAATTTGGAATATCTAACAAAACTACTAATGACTGAGCAATTCCATTCCTAACATTCTTGCCTAGTTATGTATTCTCATGTCTGAGAAATGACTTGCAGCATTGTTTGTAATAGCAAAATATTGCCAAGTACCCATCGACTGTGAGTCAAATAAATTACAATGCATCCCAAGAATGGAATACTAAGTACTCATTAAAGCAAGCAGACTCAGGGAGGGACCAAGATGGCAGCATAGGAGGCTCCTGACCTTCCCTCCTCCCACGGACACCTGGAACATACAGCTACACCAGGAGGGAGTGCCTCCGAGAGAAATCCAGCAACTAACTGAATGACACCTACACACAGGGCAAATGCAAAAATCCCACATTGAAACAGGTAAGAAAGGCTGCAGCTTGCTCTCGCCATAAACCCCACCCTCAGCACAGTGCCATACAATTGGAAGAGAACTCCCAACTCCCAGCTTCTCCCTGAGGAGTGAAGGGTTTGGACCAGATAACTAGATCCGACTTTTAAGACTCCCACCTGAGGGAGGGCCCCCAAAGTGCCTAGCTCTGAAAGCTGGTGGGACTTGCATCCGCAAGACCAACAGGACTATAGTGAAGAAAAGCAGCAGTTCTTAATGGGGATGTGGGCACTTGCCACTGCTATTCCCCCAGGGCTCAGTGCAGAGGCAGCAGGCAAAAAGCACCCATCTCCCAGGCTTTCTGTAGAAACAGACTACATACTTTCTAAGTTGCTGGCTGAGGATCCAGTTTCCAATTTAGGAGCTGGCTGCTATCTAGGAGCCCGCTGCCATCCTCTCCTCCTCTCTTCCTCACAGCCCTGGGAGCTGGGGGGCACTGCCCATACCTTCTCCCTCGGGCTTCCTCCAATGATCTTGTTCCAATCAGATCATCAGCATATCTCTGGAAGGAACCTGTACACACACCTGCTGCCCCAGCATTTGTGGCAGCCACCTGAGGGATGGGCCCCTAGATCGTTGGCTGGCTCTGACAGCCAACCATACATGCTTTAAAAAACCATTAGAACCAATAAATGAATTCAGTAAGTTGCAAGATATGAGATCAAAATACAAAAATCAGTTGGATTATCTTTACATTAACAAGGAAAAGTTAAGAGAACAATCATATTTATAACAGCATCACAAAGTATAAAATACTTGACAATTCCTGGAAGGAAGGATTCAAGATGGTGGCATGAGAGGTGAGATGGAGAACTTCTCCCAAAACCACAAATAGTATGAAAATGTAGTTAATTGATACAACTCACCCTAATACAGCAACAAGAAAGAAGGCTGAACCAGACTGCATATAGACCTCATGAACAGAGCAAACCTCATGAAACAGGGTAACTTAGGAAACCCTTAATCTGGTGGGACCCAAGCCCTTCCCTCATCCCAGCTCACCGGCGGGAGGAAGAGAAACGGAGGTGGGGAGGGGGTGGAAGCCTGGGACTGCTGAACACCTGGCCCTGGAGATCTGCTTTGGAAGCAGAAACCTACACTGTGTGGTGCTCTGGATGTTGGGGAGCTGGTACAGGCAGAGTGCTTGAGAGACTGATATTCCAGCCATTTGTGGAGGTGGGGATCCACACCTGCCACTCTGCATCAGAGGAAAGGCAGACGGTCTGAGAGGCTTCCTTACAGAGAGAGGGCTGCTGATGGGGTGGGGTTTGCACGGAGCTTGCTGCATGGGGGAGGGGAGAGCTAAACAAGGTTGTCTGGGTGAGCTCTGCCCAGCTGGTTGGGACTTTGAGGAGCTTCAGGCGCCACATCCTCTTGGCTGCCTACTCAGCTCTGAGAACCCCATCGTGACACGCAGCCGGCTGCACCTTCCTCCTAGCCTGCAGGCACCAGTTCGCAAACCTGCAGTCACTGCGCCGGCATCAGGCCAGCCAGAGGGAGGCCCCGCCTACAACAGCTAGAGATGCAAAGCAGAGGCTTACACCTGTGTGCTTGGCCCACTGGCTCTGATACTGGAGACAGGCACCACAGACAGGAATCAGGAAACATCTTTCCTCATCCCAGGCACCAGCTCCACTCCCCTATGACCCTCAACCTCACTCTAGGGGCTGAGCAGCTCCAGAGACTGGAGCTTCTGGGCACTAGTGGGCACCACACAGAAATATGAAATGTCAAAAGAACATGGTTCAGACCAGAATCTCACAAACCCCAGAAAAAGGGTCAAATGAAACTGAACTCACCAATCTGCCTGAAAGAGAGTTCAAAATAAAAATCAGAAACATGCTTATGGAGGTACAGAAAAATATTCAAGAACTTAGGAATGAAATTAAGCTGGAGATTCAATCATTAAGAAATTCCATATCTGAAATGAAACATACAATGGAGGGATTTAAAAGCATATTAGGGTAGTAGAAGAGACAGTAAATGGAATAGAAATTAGAGAAGAGGAATACAAAGAAGCTGAGCACAGAGAGAAAAAAGGATCTCTAAGAATGGAAGAATATTGAGAGAACTGTGTGACCAATCCAAATGGAACAATATTCACATTATAGGGGTACCAGAAGAAGAAGAGAGAGAAAAAGGGATAGAAAGTGTCATTGAGGAGGTGATTGCTGAAAACCTACCTAATCTGGGGAAGGAGATAGTCTCTCAAGCCATGGAGTTGCACAGATCTCCTAACACAAGGGACCCAAGGAAGACAACATCAAGACAAATAATAATTAAAATAGCAAAGATCAAGGATAAAGACAGACTATTAAAAGCAGCCAGAGAGAGAAAAAAGATCACATACAAAGGAAAACCCATCAGGCTATCACCAGACTTCTCAACAGAAACCTTACAGGCCAGAAGGGAGTGGCATGATATATATAATGCAATGAAGCAGAAGGGCCTTGAACCAAGAATACTCTACCTGGCAAGGTTATCATTTAAATTTGAAGGAGGGATTAAACAATTTTCAGATAAGAAAAAGTTGAGAGAATTTACCTCCCACAAACCACCTGTACAGTGCATTTTGGAGGGACTGCTATAGATGAAGTATTCCTAAGGCTCAGTAGATGTCACCCAAGAGATAGACAAAGAGTACAGAATATGACTCATAACATACAAAGAAGAGAGGAGGAAGAAAAAGAAGGAAAAAAAAAAAAGAACCTTTAGGTTGTGTTTGTAATAGCATATGAAGTGAATTAAATTAGACTGTTGATAGTAAGGGAATTACCCTTGAACCTTTGATAACCACGAATCTAAAGCCTGAAAGGAAAGGGATGGAAAAAGATATTTAATTTAACTAACAGGAGTTGCAGTACTTGTATCAGACAAAATAGACTTCAAAACAAAGAAAGTCAGAAGAGACAAAGAAGGACATTACGTAATGATAAAGGGGTCAGTCCAACAAGAGGATATAACTATTATAAATATCTATGCACCCAATACAGGATCACCTACATATGTGAAAAATACTAACAGAATTACAGGGGGAAATAGAATGCAATGCATTCATTTAAGGAGACTTTAACACACCACTCACTCCAAAGGACAGATCAACCAGACAGAAAATAAGTAAAGAGACAGAGGCACTGAACAACGTATTAGAATAGATGGACCTAATGGACATCTACAGAACACTCCATATAAAAGCAACAGGATACACATTTTTTTCAAGTGCACATGGAGCATTTTCAAGAATAGATCATGTACTAGGCCACAAAAAGAACCTCAGTAAATTCAAAAAGATTGAAATTGTGCCAACCAGCTTCTCAGATCACAAAGGTATGAAATGAGAAATAAATTACACAAAGAAAATGAAAAAGCCCACAAACACATAGAGGCTTAATAACATGCTCCTAAATAATCAGTGGATCAATGACCAAATTAAAATAGATCAAGTAATATATGGAGACAAATGACAACAATAATTCAAAAACACAAAATCTGTGGGACACAGCGAAGGCCATGCTAAGAGGGAAATATATTGCAATACAGGCCTGCCTCAGGAAAGAAGAACAATCCCAAATGAACGGTCTAAACTCACAATTAACGAAACTAGAAAAGGAAGAACAAATGAGGCCCAAAGTCAGTAGAAAGAGGGACATAATAAAGATTACAGCAAAAATAAATAAAATTGAGAAGAATAAAATAATAGAAAGAATCAATGAAAGCAGGAGCTGGTTCTTTGAGAACATAAACAAAATAGATAAACCCCTAGCCAGACTTACCAAGAAAAAAAGAGAATCTACACACATAAACAGAATCAGAAATGAGAAAGGAAAAATCACTATGGACACCACAGAAATACAAAGAATTATGAGAGAATACTATGAAAAATTATATGATAATAAACTGGATAACCTAGAAGAAATGAACAACTTTCTAGAAAAATACAACCTTCCAAGACTGACCCAGGAAGAAACAGAGAATCTGAATAGACCAATTACCAGCAAATAAATTGAATTGGTAATCAAAAAACTACCTAAGAACAAAACTCCTGGACCACATGGTTTCACTGCTGAATTTTATCAAACATTTAGTGAAGACCTAATACCCATCCTCCTTAAAGTTTTGGATAAAGTAGAAGAGGAGGGAATACCCCCAAAAACATTCTATGAGGCCAACATCACTCTAATACCAAAACAAGGCAAAGACACTACAAAAAAAAAGAAAATTACAGACCAATATCCCTGATGAACATAGATGCAAAAATACTCAAAAAAATACTAGCAAGCCAAATTCAAAAATACATCAAAAAAATCATCCATCATGATCAAGTGGGATTCATCCAGGGATGCAAGGATGGTACAACATTTGAAAATCCAACAACATCATCCACTATGTCAACAAAAAGGACAAAAACCACATGATCATTTCAATAGATGCTGAAAAAGCATTTGACAAAATTCAACATACATTCATAATAAAAACTCTCAACAAAATGGGTATAGAGAGCAAATATCTCAACAATAATAAAAGCCATATATGACAAACCCACAGCCAACATCATACTTAACAGTGAGAAGCTGAAAACTTTTCACCTAAGATCAGGAGCAAGACAGTGATGCCCACTCTCCCCACTTTTATTCAACATAGTTCTGGAGGTCCAAGCCACAACAATCAGACAACACAAGAAATAAAAGGCATCCAGATTGGGAAGGAAGAAGTCAAACTGTCCTTGTCTGCAGATGACATGATATTGTACATAAAAAACCCTTAAGAATCCACTCTAAAACTACTAGATCTAATATCTGAATTCAACTAAGTTGCAGGATACAAAATTAATACACAGAAATCTGTGGCATTCCTATACACTAACGATGAACTAGCAGAAAGAGAAATCAGGAAAACAATTCCATTCACAATTGCATCAAAAAGAATAAATAAAATACCTAGGAATAAACCTAACCAAAGAAGTGAAAGACCTATATCCTGAAAACTGCAAGACACTCATGAGAGAAATTAAAGAGGACAGTAATAAATGGAAATTCATCCCATGCTCTTGGCTAGGAAGAATTAATATTGTCAAAATGGCCATCCTGCCTAAAGCAATCTATGGATTGAATGCAATCCCTATTAAAATACCTACAGCATTCTTCAATGAACTAAGAGCAAATAGTTCTAAAATTCATATGGAATGACAAAAGACTCTGGATAGCCAATGCAATCCTGAGAAGGAAGAATAAAGCTGGGGGAATTACGCTCCCTGACCTTCAAGCTCTACTACAAAGGCACAGTAATCAAGACAATTTGGTACTGGCACAAGAACAGACTCATAGACCAGTGAAACAGAATAGAGAGCCCAGATATAAGCCCAAGCATACATGGTCAATTAATATATGATAAAGTAGCCGTGGACATACAAGGGGAAATGACAGTCTCTTCAACAGCTGGTGTTGGAAAAACTGGACAGGTACATGTAAGAGAATGAAACTGGATTATTGTCTAATCCAATACCCAAAGTAAACTCAAAATGGATCAAAGACCTGAATGTAAGTCATGAAACCATAAAATTCTTAGAAAAAAATATAGGGAAAAATCTCTTGGACATAAACATGAGCAACTTCTTCATGACCATATCTCCCCAGGCAAGGGAAACAAAAGCAAAAATGAACAAGTGGGATTATATCAAACTAATAAGCTTCTGTACAGCAAAGGATACCATCAGTAGAACAAAAAGACATCCTACAGTATGGGAGAATATATTGATAAATGACATACCTGATAAGGGTTTGACATCCAAATTATGGAAAGAGATATGTACCTCAACAAACAAAAAGCAAATAAGCCAATTAAAAAATGGGCAGAGGATCTGAACAGACACTTCTCCAAAGAAGAAATTCAGATGGCCAACAGGCACATGAAAAGATGCTCCACATCACTAATTATCAGAGAAATGCAAAATAAAACCACAATGAGATATCACCTCACACCAGTTAGGATGGCCAACATCCAAAAGACAAACAACAACAAATGTTGGCGAGGATGTGGAGAAAGGGGAACTCTCCTACACTGCTGGTGGGAATGTAAACTAGTTCAACCATTGTGGAGAGCAGTATGGAGATTCCTCAAAAAACTAAAAATAGAAATACCATTTGACCCAGGAATTCCACTCCTAGGAATTTACCCTAAGAATGCAGCAGCCCAGTTTGATAAAGACCAATGCACCCCTATGTTTATTGCAGCACTATTTACAATAGCCAAGAAATGGAAGCAGTGTAAGTGTCCATCAGTAGATGAATGGATAAAGAAAATGTGGTACATATCACAATGAAATATTACTCAGCCATAAGAAGAAAACAAATCCTACCATTTGTAACAACATGGATGGAGCTAGAGGGTATTATGCTCAGTGAAATAACCCAGGCGGAGAAAGACAAGTATCAAATGATTTCACTCATCTGTGGAGTATAAGAACAAAGAAAAAACTGAAGGAACAAAATAGCAGCAGACTCACAGAATCCAAGAATGGACTAACAGTTAGCAAAGGGAAAGGGACTGGGGAGGATGGGTGGGAAGGGAGGGATAAGGGGGAAAACAGGGCATTATGATTAGCACACATAATGTACCGGCGGGGGTACACGAGAAAGGCATTATATACAGAGAAGAAAAGTAAGGATTCTATAGCATCTTACTACGCTGATGGACAGTGACTGTAATGGGGTATGTGAGGGGGACTTGTTAATGGGGGGTGTCTAGTAACCATAATGGTGTTCAAGTAATTGTACATTAACGATATCAAACACACACACACACACACACACACACACACACACACACAAATACTTAAGAATAGATTCAACCAAGGAGGTAAAAGAGCTGAAAAATAGGACATTACTGAAAGGAATTGAAGATGCAAATAAATGGAAAAATATTCTTTAGTCATGGATTGGAGGAATTAATATTGTTAAAATATCCATACTACCCAAAGTGATCTACAGATTTAATACCTATTCAAATTCCAATGGCATAATCTGCAGAAATAAGAAAAACAATCCTAAAATTTGTATAGAACCACAAAAGACCCTGAATAGCCAAAGCACCACATTGCATAACTGAAATTTTCTAAGACAGCAGAACTTAAGTGTTCTCACTTAAAAGAAAAAACAGGTTTAAAAAACTAAGTAAACTGCATACAGATGTGGAAAATTTTTGAGATGTGTTTTCAGTTTAAGATGATATAGGAAACTACATTATAAGAAGCTTTATGTTAAAAGGGGAGGAATTATACACAGATGCTCTTGCTTATATCCATGCATGTGTCTGTATCCATAGGCTCTCTCTGGAAAGATATACAAGAGGCGGGCAACGTTGTCTTGGAGGAGGGGATCTAGGTGGCTTAGGGTCTGGGATGGGATGGCAACTCTTAACTAAAGAACTGTTCATACCTTTTAACTTAAAGGTATTAACTTACAAAAAATAAATTTTAATTTTTTAATATATTTAACATAAATATCACTCCCCTCCCACCATTTGCTATCTGCAACAGTAATTTGCTAGATTCTTTCCTAGCCTGTGGTTTGGTCAGTCTCCTACATGAGAAGATGACCCCATGGTGGACAACGAGCTTTCTGTCTTAATCACCACGGAGATACCTAGCACCTACCTATTGGATGCATGGTGAGTCCACAAATATTTACTAAATGAACAAACTGAGCACACTCTTAATTCCGGATAAGACTGGAGAGGCTGTGAAAGCACCAAGTTCACCCAGTCCATGGTTTCCTGCTTTATTTTCCAGTCTCTTGCTGAGGAACCTGGTGTGCTTGTGGGGCTGGCTCTAGAACTCCTGTAAAAAAGAGTCTTGTATGTTCTGGGTAAATAGAGGCGGAGAGGACTTTCTTGAAGCTATGTTTACAAAGCAAGCATGATGATTTTCCTGATATTTCATTATTTATGTGGGGCAATAGGAATTAAGGAGACATCAGGCCTAAGCAAGCCACCGTGTCCTGCTGCTCTCTGGCCCTGCCCTCCCCCAGGCTCCTGATCCTCTCCTCTCTGGCAGGTGGAATAGGGACTGAAGCACCCAGTGCTGATATAGACAGGACCTTTAATCCCAGGCAATTTCCCAATTTGGGGCAGTACAATTATTAGCATCTCAGAATGCTAATATGCTTTCAAATATGGTTGTGAGACTGCTACTGTAGTGACGGTCAGGGAAGGAGAGGATTCAGTTCAGAGAATCCATGGTCCCTGCCTACACTGATGAGCTCTTGCTGGGGAGATGAAAAGCTCCAGATCTTCAGAGCTTACAATAACAGCGTGCACTTCTTGGTCACACGTCTGTGGATAGCTGTGGCTCAGCTGGGTTCAGCTCCAGACTCCAGGTCAGAAATAGGGCATTCCATGTACCTTTTATTCCAGGTCAAGTTGAAGAAGAAACAGCCACCGGGGCCCGTGCTTTTAATGGTTGGTAGCTATGTAAGAGTCAGAATATATAGGTACATTAACAGCCTGGCTTACCTATGGCATAAATCAGGTCCACTATGAACTGGCCAAAGCAAAGGGGTAGGAAAATTTATTCCTTACCCTGAGCAGAGGAAGGGAAAAATGAAGATTCAATAGAAAGGAAAACCAGCAAGCTAACTTCTAAGCCCTCAGGAAAAAAGAAAGTCTCTAGCAATATGTTCAGAGTCTGAGAAATTTCTAAAATGCTCACAAGGCATCTGGTCCCCATATCATTAAGCACTACATGAGTCAGGACAGGCTACAGTCATGAGCCCCAAATCTCAGGGCTTTGTAAGAACTGAGGTTTAATTCTTGCTCATATTACTTGTCCATTATGGGTCAATTGTGGCTCTGCTTCATGTCATCTGCACTCCAGGACCCAGGGAGACAGAACTGCCTCTTCCCTGAACATTGCTGGTTTCATGGCAGAGGGGAAAACAACAGATGGTGAGCCCCAAGCAGACTCTGAAAGCTACAACTCAAAAATGACACACATCATGTCCACCTATATTTCACTGACCAGAGCAAGTTACATAACTCAAGTTCCACAGAGCAGAATTATGTAATTTTCCTGTAAGAAGTAAAGTCATGTAATTTTCCTGTACCTAAAAGACATTCAGCCAAGCCTGAAGTCAATGATTAGGGAAACATATGTCTCTCCAGGGAGGGGCAGAAAATATCTTAAATGATAATGCAATCTAGCAGACCCACCTTGGGCCATGGGAGCTGGGATGAGATCCTTCATTCAATGATCAGAGGATTAGTTTGCCTAAAATCCAACCACATGGAGTTATGTGGGCATTCAGGACTATGTCCTTGTTTGCTTTTTAAAAATATTTTCTTAAAGGATTTACCCAACTGCTGCACAGCGGGATGTGATATCCAACACCACCAAAATAATTTATTTCACTTTACTGATCTGGTTTTAAGATAACTGGTGTCAGAGAAACAGGCCTGAAAACATGGGATTTTTCCTTTGGTAGTTTGAGGGAAGGCATTTTCTACTTTCAGCTCAATCATTTGGGTGGGACAGAGGAGGGTTATATCTTTATTATCACTCTGATTGCTTTGTGATGTCGCCAGCTCCAGCGATGTTGTAGACTGGCTGGCATCTGTGAGGTGGCCAGGTAACCACAGCGTTATAGTCCCAATTCTGTTGCATGATGATTAACAAATTCTTAACTATGCCTTGCAAGTGCACATTGAAACCATTTCCTAAACTGGATTATGCCTGTTACCATGTCTAGGATGCAGAGCTCAAGGAAGAGAGAAAAAGAGAGTCACCAAGAAATGAACATGAGATAGGGCTAGGATGAATATGTGGAGTGATAATGACAGTTATATTTTAGTGCAGCTTCTGAAAATTAAGCTGCAGAGGTCCTAGGAGTATGGGAGGCAGGACACCTGGCTGGGAGTCAGGAGATAAACCCTTGCTCATGTTTCCCAAGTCAGCCCTCTTATGTGAATGGCACCTCCATTCTCCCAGGCACTGAGGCCCAAAAGACCAGAAAGTTCTGAGTTCTCACTCCCATCCAGTCACTTCCCAAGTCCTAGCAGTTCTTCCCCCCCGCCCGCCCCACGGTCTCTCTTAGGCCCCTCTTCTCTCCTCCCCTCCCAAGGGCCAGGCCCTTCTCGCTGCCACATCCTAGTTAGTACTCATCACCTCCAGGCCTGCTCAGAGCAACAGGCTCCTAAGGAGGCTTTTGACTTCCAGAATGAGCAGCAGATTTGAATCCAAAAGCTCTTGGTCCAGTTCTGAGTCCCAACACTCACCAATTAGGTCATTTGTATAAAGAAATCACTTGATCTCTCAGACTATTTTGCCTCTCTGCCAAACATGAAAATAAAAAACATCTCATCTATGGAGGCACTGTGAAGATGAAATGAGTCAACAGCTATGAAAGCCCTTCAACAGACACAAGACACTGTACAAATGAGGATGGTGTCTTACATTACCAGCATCTATCTGATCCTCCGAAACACAGGTCTGAGGATGGCACTCTTCTGTAGTACTGTCCAATGGCTCCCAATGACTGTAGAATAAAGCCCAAATTCTTTGCCAAGATTCTTCAAATCCAGTTCCCACTGTCTTTCCAGACCCATTTCCCCTCCTCACACAGGCTAATCAACGATCAAGAATCAGCTCAACAGGGTCCTCTTCCAAAAGCCAATGCTGATCTCCCCCAATCAGAAATAATCTTTCTTTCTCAAGTGCTGGGGCCACTTTCTACTTTAGACTGTATTTATTCATAGCTACCACTTTTTAAGCTCCTACTACATAACCAAGTTCTGTAGTAGAATCTGACATCTATTTCTTTTGACCAAAACAGCAACTCTCAAACAGCAAGGGAACTAATCCCACTTCAATGAAAAAATAAATGCTACCAAGTTGAAAACAGGAAATTCAAACAGTATTCTGTTTCAACACCCATTTTGTCCACAAGGCCTGCTGCCTTCATGGCTTTATTTATGGTCCCTGACCATTTATTTACACCCCAGTTGGACTTAAAAATCCCTTGTGAGTGGATTCAGTCTGATTTATCTATAGTATTCCTCACAGAGCCAGCACAATACTCTATGCACTGAAGAGGCTTGATGTTCGAGCAAATAAAATGACCAAAGTCAAGTCATCTGACCTCCCTGGGCCTCAGTTCCTCAGGTATAAAACCGGGAGTATCAAAGAGCTGGGTCACGTAATGTGTGGGGTAAAGTCATTCGTAAATGTCTCCTGAGCACTTATGTGTTCAAAGCATCTCATCAATTCTCTTAAGAAGCATATGAAAAGTATTATTTTTTTATGACAGTTTTATACCTGAAAAAAAACCAAAGCACAATTAACCTGTATCCAATATTAACAAAGCTTTTAAGTGGGTGGCCAAATATGAAGCTGGGCAGACTGGTTCAAGAGCTCATGTTCTTAACCAATAACAATATTGTTTCTGCATAGCTTGGGAACCCAAGAAAATCAGCTGAAAAACAATTGGAAATGGTAACAGACTTTCAGGATGTGGTTGGTAACAGAATTAATATGTAAAAATAATATTTATGCATATATATACACACATACTAACTGCTTTCATCTAATCAGACAATCACCAAGTTAAGTAACACGGCAAAAGATCCCAGTCCAAAGTGGGGGAAAAAAACACCTAAAATACCTAAGAATAAATTCAAGAAATATGTAGAATATACACACATACTATAAAATTTTACTGAAGGGCATTTAAAAATAATAAGTGGAGAAAAATACCATTTTCTTAGCTGGAAAGCCTCACTAATGAAAAGAGGTAAAACTCTCTTTCTCTATATTTAATGTCAGTTCAATTTACCTTAAGAGGGAGTGACCCAGTTCAATACATGGGCACTTTCATATAAACTGGTGCAACCTTTGGAGAGAAAGATAGGACAATACCTACAAAATTTTTATGGATACATCCCTTTGACACAGCAATTCTACTTCTAGGACTCTACCCTGCAGAAATGCCACCACATACTACCAAAGATGGACAAGGAATGTTCATGACAGTTTTGTTTGTAATACTTAAGAAAGAGAGTAAGAAGGGGAGGAGAGTAGGAGGGATAGGAAAAAAGGAAGGATAAACTATAGGGAAAGTAAATGCCCAGCAACAGGGAAGAGATTTTTAGATAATTATGGATGATATGAGACATTAAAAGAGAAAGAAAGGTTTATGTATCAGCATATCAGTAAATATACTGACATTTAAAAGGTTTTAGCTAGGTCTCAGGTATAGACTGAAAGTTTGTATTCTCCTAATATTCATACTTTAAAACCCTAATTCCCAGCACAATGGTGTTTGGAAATGAGGTCTTTGGGAGGTCATTAGATCATGCCACTGGAACTCTCCCACTGAGGTTAGTATCCTTATGAGAGGCAGTAGAGAGCTTGCTTCTTCTCTCTGCTCTCTGCCAGTGAGAACACAGCGACAAGGTGGAATCTGTAAACCAGGAAGAGGGCCCTCACCTGAACCCATCTATGCTGGCACCGACCTCAGACCTTCTGCCTCCAGAACTGTGAGAAATAAATGTTCCTGCATTTAAGCCACTCAGCTATGGCGATTTGTTAACAGCGAACTGAGCAGATTTTAAAAGTCTCTTAAGGGAAAAATGTGAACTCCATTAATGCAAATTGTAGAAAAATCACAGTATGATCATTTTTTTTAAATAAATAAAATGTATGTGTGGAGTACTATTTAGTGAAGGAGAGATGAAGGTATGGGGTGTGGAGGTTTCCTGTTTTGCTTTCACCACTTCTGCAAAGAGCATGTATTTCTTTTATGATCATTATTCAACGTTCAAGTCAACAACTCCTGAGGCTTGTGTCAGGCACTGGGATGGTGACCAGGAGTCTCAAGGGCCCTTACTGTCACTCGTTAGCAAAAATCCAGTAGAAATCCAAACACGGTTTTGTGTGTTTCTTTCAGTGGAGCAGAGACAGTTTGGTTAAATTCACCAAAGCAAAGATCATCTGGGATTAGTGCTAATAAAAACTGCTAGGAAATGCTCACTTTGCTGGTGCATCTACTAAAATTAGAAGCATATATGCAAGATCAGCATGGCCTCTGTGCAATGAAGACATCAAGTTTATGTAGTGCTCCATAATTTTTTATTGTGGTAGTGGTTACATTTGACAAAATTAATCGAAACATACATTTAAATGGTATATTTTATTGCATTATAACTATACCTCAATAAAACTGATTTCTAAAAAAGCCAGGAAAATGATGATACTGAGGAAATAAGAGAGAATCTGCCTAACCAGATACTAAACCTATTATAAAACTTCAGTAATTAGAATATCAAGGCACTGGCACCAACATATGCTGATAAATAGATGCAAAAATCCACAGACACAATTACATAATAATTTAAATCAGGGGTAAAAAACAGACTTAACAGCTTTTGCAGTAATTGGCTAACCATTCAAGAAAAGTAAATTATTTCTCCACTTTACAACTTAAATTATAATAAATTCCATATTAAAAATTTTAAACAAAAGCTTAAAACTACCCAAAGAAAATACCAGAGAATATTTATAGAAAACGCCTTTCTCAGTGAGATCCTCAAGCAAAAAACATAAAGAGAAAGAATAACAGATTTGACTAAAAAAAAGTTAAATTTGTAAGTGGTCAAAGATGAAAAAATTGATAAAAATATTAAGCAGAAAGGAAAGACTGTATAACATAGATGACATAATTACTACTTTAATGTATGACATATAGTGTTTAAAAACCAGGAACAGAAAGACACTCCAACTGTAAAGAGGGAAGAAGAACTCATAGTCAATTCACCCACACAAATGCAAAAGACCATTCATTACACCCAGGAAAAGGTGTTGATTCTCCCTGGTAACCATACACGCAAATTAAGACAAGGTAATGCTTTTGTCTATGCTATTGGTTTAGGTGTATGCAGAGAACATTTTAAGAAGCTATCCAGAAAATATTACAATCTAGAAGATGAAGTTGTAAGTTATCATTACATTCTCCTTTACATTTTTGTTTCTTGAATGTTTGCAAATAAGCTTATCCTTTAAAAAAATTCTAAGAATTTTAATAACGTTAGGTGTTAAACACCCATAGTTTTCTCTCCTCACCTCCTAAAGTACCTGATGTAGTGCACTCTAGAAATGCAGCCCTAAAAAAAGCGATTCCCTCTTACAAGGGTCAGTTCTTCTGGAGAAATACACGCACGCGCGTTCGCGCACGCACACACACCTGCAGGTTTTGCTGCTGTCCGCATAGTGAGATCATCCTCGGAGCCGCCCTGCGGTGCGCACAGGACCAGCAGGGAATGCCCAGGTCACACCCACCCAGCAGGAATTCTTGCTCCCAGACCAGGCGGGCGCAGTGCGGTACCCGCAACACCCGCGCCCAGAGGCCGAGAAGAGGCGAGGCACGCCGGCGTGGTCCTAACTCTCCCCCTGGACAGGGTGGGAGCGGGAACACCAGACTCCCGGGTCTAGTGGTTGCCAATGACCTTGTGCAGTCCCCGGAACGCTCGGGCCTCAGTTTCCCCGCCTGTAGGCAGAGGCTACTGTCTCGATCCACGCTGGCTTCTTTCAACTGGTCTTTCCGAGAGCTGGGAGGAAGGCTTTCCTCTGCCCGGTGGCCCTTTCTCCGCCCCCGGACTGCGAGGTCGCCCGAGGAAGCCCAAAGCCGCAGCAGCGCGCTGCGGGCGCGCCGGGAGGGCCCATCGGGCGGACGCTTGAGGGACCGTCGCCGTGTGCCGGCGGCCATTAGACGAGCCTCAGGCTGGTCAGCAGCAGGGAGTCTTACCTGGGCTCGCACGCTCCCGGCTCGCGCCTTCCGGTCGGCCTCGCTCAGCGGCTGAAGCGCGCGAGGGGTGGGGCCCTTGCCGCCACGCTAACGGATCTCTGAGCTGCCGCCGGCCGGGCCGCGCGAGGGACGCCCTCCTGGGGTCCCTGCAGCCCTCCGGCAGGAAGCGGCCGGGCCGTACGGCGAGGACGCAGGCCCTCCCGGACTGCGCCAGCCCTGGCAACGGCCAGCCCTACTCCTCGTCCCCGCGCTCCGGTGTCTCTCCGGCCACGAAGCCAACGGGGCTGAACAGATCCTGCGCGGCGGAAACCTACCCTCTGGTGGCGCCTGGGCCGGCTGGCTCATCCCCATGAAGGAGCCATCGCCGGACTCCCAGGCCCCGGGGGAACGGGCGCAGCGCGCTTTGGGGGCGCACAGATGCCTCGCTTCCCCCAGCGGCTCGGCTCTGGTGTGGGTTCCCTTCGCTCCGGCGGGCCATGTGACCTGAGAGCGGCCCAGCGACCGCAGCTCGGAAAACCAGTTTGGGAAGAAAAGGACAGTAATAGGCGCCAACTGTCGGGCAGAAAGGGAAAGGCAGGCTCAGGGCAAACGAAGTTGAAATGCTGGAAGGATTAGGTCTCTGCGCTGTTCACAGCCGGAGCTGGCCGACAAGCGTTTCTCTGCTGGGAGGATTTGTTTCTGCCATTCGAAATAAGAGCGCACACCATTTTCCACCCCCAATTCCCTATCATACCCCGCCAGGTACCTTACGAATATTCCTTTAGCCCTCACTTCACTCCTGTCCTTTAGAGATTATCATCCCCCGTTTGCAAATGACAAAATATTTGAGATAATTTGCCAAGTGCAACCCTTATTCCAAAAGCCAGAAATATTTAAATATTTATTAAAAAGCAGAAAGGTTTTGTCTAACTAAATCACCTAGTCAGGCATGGAATTTAGGTGTGTGGCTCTTTGAATTTACCTGTCAGGCTCTCCCGAGAGTGGCTTTGGTGGTTCATTTGAGTCGGAAGCAGTACCCATCCCTAACCCTTAATTTTTGAAGATACGTAATATCATACCCATTTTACAGATGGAAGAATTGAGGTTTGGCCAAAGGAATGATCTTGTCCAAGTGACAGAGCTTGTCAGTCTAATCTACTAGTTAATAGTGCAGTGTTTTCTGGCTAGGCACTGCACAAAACACGTAATTCACATTCTTTTAGTATTCACAACAATCTTATATGAAAGTGAGTGTTATTACTCCACTTTAAGAAAACCGAGGCTCAGAAGGGATATTGATTTGTATAAAATTACACAGTCAGCTAGTAAGTGTCAGAGTTCAGATTCAAATCTAGGTCTTTTTCGTCTACGGAGGCTTCTCCTGTGTCCAAAGCCCTTGTTTTTTTCCCACGCTATACAACCTCTTGCTCTTTCTCTTGCTTTTAGATTTTACCTGTGATAAATGGAATATGTTACCTGTATCCAGAAGCTCAGGGCACTGTAACAGCATCTAGCCCAGCCTTGAGCTCATTTGCCGTGGCATCTTCTAGATGTAAACGGCACCTAATAAGTTGAAGCATTTATTAGTTGGTGGCTGTTTTTCTGTGTATAGGACCCAGACCACCCCATTTATGGATTCTGTTGTTTCTCCTGAAGAGCATCAGACATAATTTCTAGGGGCAGATCAGACCTGGGTATATTTCACTCAAAGCAAAAGCCAAAATTCTTACAATTGTCAGCAAGGTCCTATAGGATGTGGTTGCTGGCTGCTGGCTCCTGCTCTGGCTTCCTATTCTGTGACTCTCTCCCTTTGTTCCCTACTCAAGCCACACTGGGCTCCTGCTGTTCCTCAAATATGCCAAACCCATTCCCAGCCTTCGCACCTGCTGTTCCCTCTGCTTGGAACATTCTCTGCATTTCCATATAGCTTGCTCCCTTGCTGTCCCTGATCATCTCTCATAATTGGTACTTCCATCCCAGCACCCCCATCTCCTCCCTTTATTCTTCTCCACATGAAAGACAAATGAATGATTATGAACTCCTGGTTCTACCCTGTAATTCCAACACTCTGCAGAATCTTTAGGAGAGAGACCAGGGTAAAGGTAGAAGAGAATCATGAGGGAGGTATCTGAAAAGTGGCTGTAATTGCTAATGAAGGGCTTTCATGCATTGAGAAAGCATTTCTGAGACTCATCTCTCAGAAACCATTTAGTTAATAGACCATAGAGGCTAAATAAAAGATCTTATACATAACTAGGTGATAGCTGAACATAGTAACTTAGTGTTCATTGGGAAAATGCTAAGAATTCACTAAGTATATAATAAATGCTAATTTAAATAGTATTTGAAGATGTGGTCAGTCATAAATTGTAACTTTTATTTCATTCACATATGAATGAAACTACCTAAAACTAAACTCTAGTCACTTCTTAAAAGAGCAGTGAAGTCTCAAGCCAACTCAGTCTCCAAATGGGGACTGCAGAATATCCCCCCCACCCCATATAGGTCTTCGCTACTCATTCAAGCATGTTATGTAAATATGTCCCTGCCTTCAGGGTCACCCCCAAGCCCTGCAACAGGAAGCATGTTTCTTTTGTGAAGGGAAGAGAAGCAGCAATATATTTCATCAGGTAAGCACATAGAGATTTATTCACGTTAATGATACGATCTCTCTCAATGCACAAAAGCCTTCACTAGAAAGCTGTTACTTTGGTTCGGTAATGTTTTTCAGTCTTCCAGAAACATATTTAAACACAAATGGCCCAGAAAGAGATAGTATCAGAACCATGAGACGATGTGCGCTTTGGTTGAAAACAGTCCTGGAAGAAGAGGGTCACTGGAAAGAGGTGTGGAATGACCTCATTAGGAAAAAGATCGGGTCAAAAGAAAAGCAAAAGCCTATTTCATTTAGTTCCGCCCTGGCCTCCCCTTCTTCCCTGGGTCTCCACCGCACAGTTTTTACGGTCTTCCTCAGTGCTGCTCATTTTAGGGTGGGAGGGCCTGCTTTTTTATGCCTGGGCTTGGAGAACTACAGCTCACTGCCTGTTTTTGTGTATCGCACGAGCTAAGCGTGGTTTTGACAATGTTAAATGGTTAAAAAATAAAAAGATTTGTGAATGTAAAAATTTAGGAAATTTGGTTTTCAGTGTTATTGACATGTAGTCATTCATTTACATACTGTCTACGACTGCTATTGTGCAACAGCAGAAGTGCTGAATAGTTGTTGAAGAGACCTTATGACCCTTAAAGAGTAAAATATATCAGATTTGGTGGGCTGATAACTGCCCCAGAAGTCATAAGATGCAGTTCAGTGGTCACAAGATACAGTAAAGCCATTAAATGCTCATCTGATTTCTCCTTGCGAAATGTCAGCATAGCTGACACCATTAAGTTCCCTTAGAATCTTACATCCATCCACCTGGACATCCATCCTCTATTCTTCTGACTGCTCTTTATTGAGGAATTGTCCTGACATAGTGCCAACACCATACATGAGAATTAGACAAGCTCTTGCTCTCAAGAAATTCGTCATTAGGAAGGTTGGGAGGCTACATAAGACAGCACGGGCCGAGAGCTGGATCTGGCACAGGAAAGGAGCTGGGGAAGGCATTCCCATCTCCTGAATCAGTCCCAGACCTTTTGTTTCCGGACTTCTTTTACATGAGAAGATTTAAAGAAATGTGTTTATTATACCTTATTAAATTTAATCCCATATAGGTTATATAAATTTAATCCAATTATACACAATTATTTGAAGTTGTTTCCTACTCAGTTTGTTAAATTATATGGTAAGGTTCTAATTTCTATGTGGGGTGATAGCTTCAAGAGCATTTATTATTATTATTTTATATGATTATTGTTATGCACATAATAGTAATAACTACATTCTCTACTACGGGAGCAATGGGGAGCCAGTTTTTCAGGTTAAAACTCAAAGTTGGACAGCCATCAAGGTCTTTAATGAAAGAATAGAAAGTGAGGGGCTTTAGCGGGGGTAATGGGTGGTAACCTAGGAAAGCCTGAGGAATTTTGAGAAAGGTAAGTTTCCAGGATTCTGGTTCCATTTGGTAACCCTCCCCTGTTTTTTTCCACTTTAGCTACCTCTCCTTTCTTGTGTTAGGGAGGGTTTTTCCTCTTTTATTTTGTTTTTGTTTTTTTAATCGAACTTTTGGGAGCACAGAAAAAGTAATCATAATTCTTGATTCATGGTATGCTCTCAACCAGTCTATGTAGGGATATCTATCTAATAATAATAATGATAATAACAATAATACAGTAAATGCCCTTAAGATCACCACCCAATATGGAAATCAGAACACTGACAACAGTTTCCATCTGCCTATATGGTCCTTACTTATTTTATTCCTTTGGATGTGTTAAATAAAATATTATTCAATGACATTTGTTGACGATGGTAATACAGACTTTATCCAAGGGGGGCCGTGGTGATAGGGATAGGAGCCATAATGATAGCTATGGCCCTATGGTGACAGGACCACTGCTATAGGGTTTTCCAGAAGGGGATTGACTCAACTTGGAACACCACATAGGCAAGTGGGAATTTGTAGCCAATGAGCAGAATGGGGGTTGGTGGATGGCAAGTCACGGAGAGGAAACATTAGGTGTAAAGTGAGACTCTGGCTAGCAGGACTTAATAGGATTCTGGCTGAAGATGGGCCAGGATGATCAGATATAGAGGGGACGGGGTGGGGGGGTGGTCATGCTAAACTGACTTAGCAGGGTTCTTACTAAAGCTGGATTTACAGGGAAGTGCACAGAGGGCCTAGGAGAAGATTTAGGAGCCTGACCGAAGTTTGGCCAAGCAAAGAATCTACAGTTATTTGTGAGGGGAAATATTTGTCTTTCATTCTTTTAATGGAGCAAAGGAAGTAGAAATAGTTCAGTTGACTTCCATGTTCAAAGAGGTCGAGTGTTTTCCAGCAGCTTTCTGCATTACCACAAGTTGACTCACCTCTTTGGGAAGCTGACTCTGACACTGGGGGGCTGAAACAGACTGGTAGTAGAATTGGCCACACAATTTTCCTGCAAACTTCAGCCTCAGTGTAGTGAGTCCTGTTGCTGTATTTGTCACTAGCCATAGATGGAAACATTTTCTTTTCATAAGTACAGGAAAATTTTAACCCTTAATTAAAACTTACTTTACCAAAATACTGTAACCATTTCATCAAAGACACATTGCTGACGGTGTCCTAATGAGTGCCCCCCGCTTACCTGAACATGCTTGTTTTCTCTTTCTGTCCACAGTGAGAAGTATCTCTAATTGCTCATCACCCTTAATGCTGGAAATAGTGCCTGCGTGATAACCTCTCTTCATTCCTTTGTGATTCTTCCCATTTCACACAAGAGAACAAATCAAAAAGCAGAGACCATCCTGGGTAAATCCGAAAGTACACATTCTAGTCTATTTTTATTACAGTTAAGGCTTTGACTAGCCAGAACTAACATGCTGAATTTTTGAATAGTCAGAACCCTCACTCCACTCCCCTGACCTTTTGACAGCAGAGCATGGATAAAATGACATCATCTCTTACCTGTTAATAGTCTTCTATTTGATCTCAGGCTCTCTAGTCTTTGGCCTCTAAACAAACCTCTGAAGGTCTACCCCAGTGAGTGTTCTAAAAATATAACCAGATCAAGTTTCTCTCCCACTTAAAACACACTACTTGGCAAAAGTTCAAGCTCATTTGCATTGATATTTAAGATCATTCCTAACCTGGTCTCTGCCAGTAGCCCCAGCCCTGGGTAGGATTACCTCTGTGGAAAACCAGCTCCTTGTGGGTGTGGAGCTGTCTTGTCATACACCACCAGTTAGTTATAATGGTTGTTTTGAGATAAGTGAATGAATAAGCAAACAGAAAAACCAGTTATAAGTAGGTCTGGACACCACTCGTGTGCATTACCCTTTGATGTAGCCTTGATCAGGGAGGGACTGCTGTTGATCTTTGATATTTGTAAGTAATGGTTACTTAAAGAAGTATGATATGGTATTTTTGCTGCACATCTGATTTTACATTATACTCATTTTTATTGCCTGATGTTCTTGTAAGTCCAGTTTAATTTATTTGACACCCAGAGTTCATGAATGCTATTTATTCAAACTTCTAGAAGAATGTCAAATTAAGCTTTAATCTGATTGATATGCATTTTTAAATTTCCTTATTTAAATATGATATATATATCATCACATTTTCTAAAGGTGAAATTTTGTTTTCTTTATTGTTGCTGAAGTATTTTAGTTATGATAATGAGAGGTTTATTTTATTTTCTACTTTTTTGGAGATGGCTTTTCTGCTCAGAAAGGACCATCTACAGTTATGTGGATTGAAAATTAAAGTCAACATATTAATGTTGAAGTCTTTAAAACTTACCTTTTTTAAACCTGTGAGCTTAATTTATAAAGTTGTTTTTCTGTTTATAGCTCTAATAATTTTACATGCAAATAAGCAATTTCACTTTTTGAATTATTTCATTTTAAATTACATTTGTTTCCCCCTTTCTCTTTTTTCCCCAGCCCAAACTCCTCTGTTCTCTTCTAGTTACCAAATAAAAGCCCCAGCATGTCAGTGGATGCAAACATACACTGGGGAAACTGTGGTGAGGGTGTCCCCAGTTTCAAGGAGCCAAAAGCATTTTTTGTTATACATATACACATACACACAGTGAGAGACAGAGAAAGGAACATATAGATATGTTAATAATTGTTTAATCCAATTTAGATTTTTACTTTAAGGACATTTTTATTTTCCTTTTACTTGACTGTATTTGTAAATTTTCATTTACAATTTTTTGTAAAACAAACTTTAAAACAGAAAATATGTCAATCAGGTATATAATTTTGGTCTGTTTTATAAGGTCTGTTTTATAAGGTCACTATTCCCAATCATAAGGGCCCCTTCCTTTTGACCTAATCACCTCCCAAAGGCCCCACCTCCTAATACCATTACCTTGGGGGCTAGGATTTCGACATATAAATTTTGGAGGCACACAAACATGTAGACTTGCCTATCTCAAGATCCTTAACTTACATCTGCAAAGTCCCTTTTGCCATATAAGGCAACATAGTCACAGGTTCCAGGGTAGCACACAGACATTTTGGGGGCCATTATTCAGCCTACCTCAGTGCCTACTATTTGCCAGGCATTACTCTAAATTCCAAAGATATAGCAATGAATAACATAAAAGATTCTGAGGCTGGAAAGGAGTTGGAGCTTTCTGAACAAGTGGGGAGAGTGAGCAGACCATGTAAAATTGAGTAAGCCATAGCCACAAGATTAGATTTTATTCCAAGTGCAATGGGAAGCCTTGGAAGGATTTTAAATAGGGTAGTAGTGGAGGAAGCAATCAAGTGAGCCTGAACAGAGTGAGTGTGTGAGGTAGGAAGAAAAGCAGGACAATGTGATGGTATCACAGAAACCAAGAGAAAGTTCTTCAAGGAGGGAATAATCAATTGTGTCAAAGTATTAAAGATGAGGACACAAAATGAATTGGCAACATGGCTGGAGTCTATTGTTAGCCCGATTACAGCAGCTTCTTGGTGGAGCGTTGGAGGCAGAAGCCAGGCTGGAGGTTAAAGAGTGAACTGTGTAAAGGCGGGTCTATAAAGGGAAAATGGGGGAGGAGATAAGAGCAACAGAATTTTGGAGAATGGAAAGCAGCTGGAGAAACACAGTGGAAATAGGCTGGCTCTAGGTTCTGCTCTGGTTCCAAGCGAGGTGCTGAACTTGCCCCACTGCTCCTTCGCACTGCTGGGAACCATACTGGGGGAAGTAAGAAAGGAAGACACCCTTGCAGTGGGATGGGTGGCTACTTTTAACTGGCTTAAGTATGTGCGGTTTGGACTGGGGACGGGAGGAGGCCAGGTGCTGTTGTGGGAAGATAAAATAGGAAAAGAGCTGTGGGAATTCTGTCCGTGCTTCTCTCATCGGTTTGGGACAAATCTCGCCTGTGCCCTACCTGTGGTGGTGCAGCGCTCTGGCCTGGATATTCTCAAGATAGCCATCAGGGCAGGGCCAAAGTCTTGTGTGCATAAGGAGTTGAGAAAATAGATGGGACTGACTCACTTTGGGCAATTCCTCTCCCTGCTGTCCCTTGCAAACTCTAACTGAGTGAGCAACAGTTTTGGAATCTCTCTCCCTAATACTCTTCTTCCTGGAAGGAAAAGCGGGAGGCCTGACCTGAGGAATTATTTTGAAATATAAGTGTGACTGACTGAGACCTTTTGGTGCCAGGGCTCTCCAGTCAAGGCCTCATTCCTCATGAGGAGCTGACAATGAGGACTGGCCTGGGTACACATTGCAATCAATACATGTAACCAGGGGAAAACAAGCCCACTGGTCAAAATAATATGATGTTTGAGAAGGATACATATTTCAAAAGAAAGACAATATACTGGATTGTAAATGCTATAATAAATATACTAAAATAGGATATTTTTTATGTTAATAACATCAAACAAGAACAAAGACATGTGAAATAAAGCAATTAAGGAAAAATAATTAGGATGAAATAGTGTCAGAATGGATAAAGCTGAGACAAAAATTCTTGATGGGGAGGACCAGAATGAGGAGTTTTCCCAGAAAGAAGTGGGAAAGGATAATATAAAGGAAAAGCTGAAAAATATGGAGGATAGAAGTAGAAATTCTAGAAAGACAGAGAGGGAAGAAAAAAGAAAAATAAAAAAAACGGGAGAAAATATTGAAAAAATAGAAGATAAATGTTTGAAATTAAAAAAAGACAAAAAGGAATGTCAAAGTGGAAAGGTTAGTACAAGCCCATAATTAGAAATATTTTAGCAATATTTAAGACCATGGAAGGCAAAGAAAAATTCTAAAAGCTTACAGAGAAGAAGAGATAAATTACGAAGGAATAAATAGCAGATCGGCATGAGATTTTTCAACAACAATCATGGATGCAATAAGACAATGGAGTAAGGCTTTCAGTTATTAAAGGAAGAAAACTTAGAATCCAGAATTTTATCTGGCAAACTGTCAATTCAGATATGTGGGCATGACAAATACATTCTCAAATGCAGGCAGTGTAGGGCTGTAAAGATGATTGTGCAAACTGAAACCCTACAGAACCTATTTAATAATTAATCAGAAAACTTATAATTGTCCCATGATCTTAAACATTTTTGCAAAAACCTTAAAAACCTTATGTTTGTTATGAATGTTGTAAATGAAAAAAAAGTCAAACTAATACTTAATACATTATAATTTGAACCTTAGAAACATTGAGAATTAGTTTATAGTTTTGTAAAAAAAGTATTAAGAGTAATTTGAACAGTGCTGACCTTTTCTTTGTATAAATTATGATGTATAAATCTCATTAGTGAATTATTGGCCACTTTGAGATTCTCTTTCTTTGCATACATTCTTGATAGTGTTACCTTGAAAAAGGTTTGTCTCATCAAAATATATTTGGTGATCATCATATCCACCTGTGTGTCCCAATTTCCCCTAACTGCTGACTCTGACCTTAAACAGAACTTGATTTCTTCATGCCCTTACAGCATGATCTTTACAGCTTCCTAGGAAGTCATGTACAAACAAGTGAGTTTATGCAATTAAATGGAAAATAAGTTTCCAGTAATCAGTCACAGTAGAAATCAGGGTTCTTATATTCATATTTTCTTAACTGAGCTGTAACTATGGAGAACTGAACTTCTCAGCCAACCTTTGGTTTGGAAGTCTCCCTGTTCTGGGACAGATTATTTATGGGTTAATAAAATATTTATATCAAGTGAAGCTCTCTGAATTTTCTTTTGACAGAGGCAGCAAGTGGGATGGGGACATTTTCTGGTTAGTGCAAGTGATTGTTGAAATCCCAGTTTTGTGTTGGAAGGTTTGGTATCCAGCCCAGTGACTGCATGAGCAATATGTTTCTCAGGACTTAACTCTGACTTCTCTTGAGGCTGATAAATTAATTAAACAAAGAGGCTGTTAGACTGAAGTGGCCCTAATGCCACGGTGGCCTATGTGAGGAAACCCAAATCTAAGCCTGAAAATGCCTCAGGGTTACAGAAACCAAAACACTAGGGGCAAGCAATCACAGACAACTGATTTGGCTTTAAGCTATGGCCAACATATAATGTCTTATTTTGCCTCTGTCTTTTTTTTATAAAAGTCTCTCTGTGAGATCCTTTCTGTGGAGCTCTCCTAGCTACTTCTGGCTTGACATTGCCCAATTCTTTTAACAAAGCTTAAGCCAGACTCTATGCAGCTTCTCTTTTGTAAGAGTTGGGGAATATCTTTTAAGGGTGACAGTAATGCCCTCTCTTTAAATAGCTAGGTTTGTGCGTGCTATTCAGTTTCCTTGTTAAACCTCTTTCATATTTATTTATATGTAAATAGTTAATAAATAAAATGTTTGACTTAGAAAATGGAGGGATGGGAGAATGAAGAAGTGAAGATTGAAAGTGGAGACATCTGTGTAAATCTTAAACTGGTATTATATTGGTTTTAAATGTTTTTAATTTCTTATAAAAGTGGATGCTACACATCTAGTTCTGTAACTTGCTTACCCCATACAGCAATACCTTGTAAGATTAGTTTGTGTTAAGAAATACAGCTCTATATCACGATTTTAATAACTACATGGAGTTCCATATTATGGACATACCATAATGTATTTAGATGGATTTAAAATTTTTTAGATTGTAAATAATGCTGTGATAAACTTTTTTTTTATATAGTCACAGTTAAATAATTATTTGATTCTGTTTTATTAATTTTTTAAATTAAGGTATTATTGATATACACTCTTATGAAGGTTTCACATGAAAAACAATGTGGTTATTACATTCACCCATATTATTGAGTCCCCTCCTCCATTACCCCATTGCAGTCACTGTCAATCAGTGTAGTAAGATGCCACAGAGTCCCTACTTACCTTCTCTGTGCTACACTGTCTTCCCCATGATCTCCCCACACCATCTGTACTAATCATAATATCCCTCAATCCCCTTCTCCCTCCCTCCCATCTGCCCTCCCCCACCCCTCCCCTTTGGTAATTGCTAGTCCCTTCTTGGAGTCTGTGAGTCTGCTGCTGTTTTGTTCCTTCAGTTTTGCTTCATTGTTATACTCCACAAATGAAGGATATCATTTGATATTTGTCTTTCTCTGACTGACTTATTTCACTGAGGATAATACCCTCTAGCTCCATCCACATTGTTGCAAATGGTAGGATTTGTTTCTTTCTTATGGCTGAATAGTATTCCATTGTGTACATGTACCACCTCTTCTTTATCCATTCATCTACTGATGAACACTTAGGTTGCTACCATATCTTGGCCATTGTAAATAGTGCTGCAATAAACATAGGGGTGCATATGTCTTTTTGAATCTGAGAACTTGTTTTCTTTGGGTAAATTCCTAGGAGTGGAATTCTTGGGTCAAATGGTATTTTTATTTTTCATTTTTTGAGGAACCTCCATACTGCTCTCCACAATGGTTGAACTTGCTTACATTCCCACCAGCACTGTAGGGGGGTTCTGCTTTCTCCACAACCTCACCAGCTTTTGTTGTTCCTAATCTTTTCAATGCTGACCATCCTAATTGGTATCAGGTGATATCTCATTGTGATTTTAATTTGCATTTCCCTGATAATTAGTAAAGTGGAGCATCTTCTCATGTGCCAGTTGGCCATCTGAATTTCTTCTTTGAAGAATTGTCTATTCATATCCTCCACCTATTTTTTAATCGGAGTATTTGCTTTTTTGGGTGTTGAGGCATGTGAGTTCTTTATATATTTTGGATGTTAACCCCTTGTCAGATATGTCATTTACAAATATATTTTCCCGTACTGTAGGATGGCTTTTTGTTCTGTTGATGGTGTCGTTTGCTGTACAGAAGCTTTTTAGCTTGATATAGTCCCACTTGTTCATTTTTGCTTTTGTTTCCCTTGCCCGAGGAGATGCGTTCAGGAAGAAGTCGCTCATGTTTATATTCATGTTTTCTTCCAAGAGTTTTATGGTTTCAAGATTTACATTCAGGTCTCTGATCCATTTCGAGTTTACTTTTGTGTATGGGGTTAGACAGTAATCCAGTTTCATTCACTTGAATGTAGCTGTCCATTTTTGCCAACACCAGCTGTTGAAGAGGCTGTCATTTCTCCATTATATGTCCATGGCTCCTTTATTATATATTAATTGACTGTATATACTTGGATTAATATCTGGCTCTCTAGTCTGTTCCATTGTTCTATGGTTCTATTCTTGTGCCAGTACCAAACCTTCTTGATTACTGTGGCTTTGTAGTAAAGCTTGATGTTGGGAAGCGTAATCCCCCCACCTTTATTCTTCCTTCTCAGGATTGCTTTGGCTATTCGGGGTCTTTTTGATTCCATATGAATTTAGAACTATTTTCTGTAGTTCGTTGAAGAATGCTGTTGGTATTTTGATAGGGATTGCAGTGAATCTGTAGATTGCTTTAGGCAGGATGGCCATTTTGACAATATTAATTCTTCCTATCTGTGAGCACAAAATGTATTTCCATATATTGATATCTTCTTTAATTTCTCTAATGAGTGTATTGTAGTTTTCAGGGTATAGGTCTTTCATTTCCTTGGTTAGGTTTATTCCTAGGTATTTTATGATTTTTGATGCAATTGTGGATGGAACTGTTTCCTGATTTCTCTTTCTGCTAGTTCATCATTAGTATATGGGAGTGCAACAGATTTCTGTGTATTAATTTTATATCCTGCAATTTTGCTGAATTCAGATATTAGATCTAATAGTTTTGGAGTGGATTCTTTTGTTTCTTTTAGGTACAATATCATGTCATCTGCAAACAGTGACAGTTTGACTTCTTTTCCAATCTGGATGCCTTTTATTTCTTTGTGTTGTCTGATTGCCGTGGCTAGGATCTTCAGTTCTCTGTTGAGTAAAAGCAGGGAGAGTGGGCATCCTTTCTTGTTCCTGATCTTAAAGTAAAAGCTTTCAGCTTCTCGTTAAGTGTGATGTTGGCTGTGGGTTTATCATATATGGCCTTTATTATGTTGAGGTACTTGCCCTCTATACCCATTTTGTTGAGAGTTTTTATCATGAATGGATGTTGAATTTTGTTGAATGCTTTTTCTGCATTTATGGAGATGATCATGTGTTTTTTTGTCCTTCTTTTTATTGATGTGGTGGATGATGTTGATGGATTCCTGAATATTGTACCACCCTTGCATCCCTGAAATAAATCCTACTTGATCATGATGGATGATCTTTTTTGATGTATTGATTTTGTTTTCTTTAGAATGCATAATTAGGATAATTATAAGTATTTATTAGGTTAATTACTTATTATTTATTATATTAGTTGTTCTAATTATTGCCAGATCATTGGTATGACTTGTATCTAAACTTCTAGTACAGATTGACAGATTGATTAAAAAATAGGACAGTCTTCACAAGGATTAACATAATACAAAACAAGATGTTCAGTACTTCAGATATTTTAGCATTTAGCAGCTTGAAACGACACATCTTTGTTGTTATTCTAAATGTTAAGGCCAAATTTCAAACAAGTGGATTTAATTAGGCTTGGTCACCACTTAGTTGTGAGTGTCCTCCCACATAATCATTAGATTAATAAAATTAAGCACGTGCAAAAAAAAAGGGTATGGCTTTGGAAGTAACTAGTCTTTAAGGTTAACTGCCCATTTGAAAGTTCAGTGCGATGTCAAAATGTGCTCCATGGCTTGGATATACTTAGATAACAATATCTTTATTGCTATACTTTTGAAATGCCCATTACCCTAGTGTTCAATTACTTTTAAAGCCTTATTCAATTACATGCTGCAAATGAATCCAGCTTCTAGTCTGGGGCATAAACTGTAATTGGAAGATTTAGTGCAGTAACTAAAGCATAATGGCTTAATCCATTATGAAGGGTAAATGTTACCAACCAGAGCAATGCTTGAGAGAAGTACAGGGAAGGGATGCAGCCTGAACTCCCTCCAACCTGGTCCAAATAAGATCTCTTGTTTTCTGCTTTATAGATATTTCAACAGAAAATAATAGCATCATTCTACAGTAAAGATCAAGCAAGCTTCAATTTCGGATGAACTACTTATGAGAGAGAACACACCAGTTTACTTTACAATAGCATGTGTATGTGTAAGGTGAGAGTGCTCCCTGAGGTTCTGAGATTGAGAAGAGAGGAGCTGGCTGAGTGCTGGAAGCATCAAGAGGTGAAGGGGGTGGGGGCCCAGGTGGGAAGATTTTGTGAGATCTGGGATGCTGGAGGCAGTCTTGCTGACTTTATGATCTTGTAGGTAACTAAACTGTGTTTGTTAGTTATCAGTGCAGTCAGCCTTATTATTCCTCCAAAGTGGGGAAGGGGTACCAGTAAGGCAAGATTCTAAACATTCATGGCTCCTGGCATATGCTACAAGACATCTTTTTAGCTGGATATGGCCACACACCTTCAGGCACCAGCAATCATATCTGAATGTGTTGTTATGAATGTGAATAACATTTCAATACCTGCAGTTTGTTAGAATCAATAAATGTTTAAATTGATAAACTATGTCAGTTATGTTGATATCAGTTCTCCTTTATTGATTTCAGAATAATTTAAAAGCTGGGGAATGGAAAAGACAAGACATAAGTAATAATCATGAACAAGAAAACAGTGTATAAAATTAAGTAATAAATAGTTTTCAAACTTAAGTAATGTACAGATCCCTCTCTAAAGGAAAACAAATTTCTCATGGATCACCTGTTGCTTACAAAAGGTGTTTTATATTACATTACTTTTATTATAATGTTAGCGAAAAATGTATAAACATAATCTTGTTATAAATAAATGCCTTTTGCTTGTATGGCTGTGCAAACTAAAACATAGTTACAAACTAAATATAAATAAAGCCAGATATTGTTATGAATATTTATATGAACAATATTTTCCATGAACAATATTTGACATGACACCTGATATTGTTTTGCTGAAATTAAGAACTTACTTGCAATGTGAGTAGGTTCCAATGTTCCATCTCATTACTCTTGCCTGCCTATTGGGGAAGATGCCTGGTCTCTATCTGCATGGATTCTCTTGGGATTCCTATACACTCCAAGGAAGAGGAGGGTATGAATGGAAACCCAAATGCCCCAAATTTGTGCTCAAAGGGTTTGAACTGAACAAGCACAATTGCCCTGATCTTGGATAATGATAATTACATTTTTAAAAAGTAATTTTTTTGTGTGTGAGAACTTTAATTTCTACTCTCTTAGCAAATTTCAATTATACAATACAGCTTAATTTTAAGAAATGAAAATGAGATCATGCTGTTCATACTATCATGGTGTCTCATGTTAACACTTTAAATGTAGATACATTTTAAATTGTTAGGCTATACCATTATTTAGCCAGCCTTTTTAGAGGGATCATTAAATTAAAATACTATGTCTAATTCTGCTTGTTTTGATTCCAGTTTCACCAAGTAGACTTCTGATTCTCTATAAATGTGGCTTCATGCACAGACCCACTACAAAGAATGCAAGTGTCTGTTTTTACTGAAATAACCAGCACATGGGTGTTTTGGTTACAGCACTGCATAGAAATTTGGATAATGTGTATTTTCTATAGTCCCTGTTCACCTGTGGGGGGGTCTTAAAACTGTAGTAAATTTTGTGCATTTTCCCCAGTGTAAGAAGTAAGGTGAATTCACCTACATAATGCCATGTGGGGAGGTATATTTATGCTTACCAGCCAGCCTTCCATAGGGGATCATTTCTTCTTCCATTACATTTCAAATTTGAACAATACTTTCCTTGTCAGAGTTGGTGAGTTTGAGAACAAGAGCTGGGACATTATCCGGAATTTCTTAATTGAAGGAGTAGAAATTTAAATCTTCAAAGACAGATGGGGCATGGTGATTAATTAATAAGGGTCATATCGTACAAGCAAATGCAACTGTTAACTTTTGAGAGAAGCAGAAGGTGTTTGTGTAATATGTAAGGTGGCTGGCATCGAGATAGAGCAGGAAATGGGACCAGGGTCATACCATTGTAAAACCTACTTAGCTGCAAAAAAGGCCCAGATTATTCTTTAACTTAATCTATATGCTGTTCTTCCTCTTCTTTCAGCCCCTTAATCAATTAAGTAACCAGGAGGTGAGACACATTTCCAGACTATAAATGAACCTACATGGGTAAAGAATGTTGATATCTGAATCAACACAGTCACCGAAACAACCTTATTCTTAAGACAAAATTTCAAAGGAATCATGAATCACCTGTATACATCATGCCTTATGCCCACCCCTATCCAAAAGACCCGATAAGTCCCCAAACCACAAATTCTAAGTGTGCCTCTTCTCTGAGGTCACCTGCACTCCCATTTGAGTATATACTGTTTTATTAAATATATTTTGTTGTTGCATAATCTTATTGAACTTTATCCCCAAACTCCTTTCACAGTAAAGACAAGAATTTGCTGACCTCCACCTCTGGTGGTATGTGTTTTCACCAGTCTGATATTCATTCAGTGTTCTAGTCTTAAATGCAATCCTTTTCCTCTCTCCATGTTTTATTACAGAACAGTACGGAAGCAGCTGTGGGAACCCCTGAGTAGGGAGAATCTTGCACATACCAGTCACCTGGGTGACCCAGATGGAACTCCAGCCCTTCAATCATGTTCTTTAGCAGCCTGCCCAAAAAGTCTCCTTTCTTTGCCGGGAGTTCTCAGAACATAATCTCACTCATCAAGTGCTCTGCAGCTCCCCCAGATTCTGGGATGGTAGGGATATAATTCCCAGGTTGTGCAGATCAAGCAGATATTGGACGCCAGGTGACCATGACTTTAAGAGTTGACAAGGGATCTGTCCTGTGCCAAGCAGGAGTTTAATGAGCTTCCCTTTCCTCCCTCTGCTCTTCCTTGTTCTCTGCTGCCTGTATGGCTGCTGCCATTCACTACTACTCTTGCTTTAATGAATTCCTTTCTTGCTGGCACTTGTTCAAATTGATGGGGAATTATTTTCCAATCAGAGTCAAGAGCCCTTGCCCATCTGGGTTCAGGTTTCACCTAGCAGGCAGAGAGAGAGAGACCTTCCTAGATGCAGCTGCCTGGCAACAATGTAAACTAAAAATATATGCGGTGGGAGAATATCTATGGTGGGGAAAAAATCCAAGGTAGGGAATCTTCAGTGTCATCATTATCTAGACAATGGGATAAAAAAGAAGAGTCATGTATGTTTCATGTTTGTCTCAGCCTATCAATAACCAATATTGTGGTGAACTGGCCCTTGTAGTTCTTATTATGATTACAAGATGCCCTTCAGCAATAACCATCAGGAAACTCTGAAAAAATAAAGGTTTATTACTTACAGGTCCTGAAATTACACAGCACACCTGGGATCACACAGTGAGGTTGGAGTAGGGTGGGAAAGAGGGAAAGAGAGAGCGTGCTCAAGGGTCTGGGGTTCTGCTTTTATTGTAGTTGATGGTAGGGCCTAGGGTTTCATGGGGTCACTCTTTATTGGTGAATTTAAAACATAAGAGTGGAGATTTAAAAAGTAGGAAGAGACAAGAAAACCCACAGACCCGAAAGTTCAGTTAGTGAAATCAACCAAGGTCTCTAAAACAAGGAACCCTTTGTGGGTGGGGAGGTAAGCAGCTCTTTATCTAGTCCAAGGCAGGCAAAGTATTTATTCAGGATAGCCCTGTAGGAAGTGATGCCTCAGCAGTCAAAGCTTACATCAGGCACTTGCATTATAAAAACAAAAGCCCAACTATCAGGGCTTACACTACAACTTATTGGAAGGCAAATAAGAAAACCATAATTATTTGTAGATGCTATGATTATTCTCCATGCCCCCAAAAATAATCCAAAAGAATCAACAAGAGAATTTTATCACACACACAGCTGTCCTATGGGTACTTATAACCAACTGAAGAGTATAATTTAAAAAGTCAAAACCTATGAACTATCTAGTTATAAACTTGATAAGTAACATGAAGTTATGCTAACGAAAACACAAATTGGCTAAAAATAAGGATAAATAAAGGACTTTGAAAACTATGTTTAGCTCATGAATAACCCAATCTAGAGTTCACAGAGTATTGGAACGCATGGCGACACAACAGTCTCACAGCAGAACATTTTCAGGGAGCATAGACAGAATTAGCAAACAAAAATTCAAAATACCTTAATTTTGCCCTTTATGAAGTCATTAGGCCTATTTAAGTAGTTGTCCAGATGTCTAAGAGTTAAATATAAGACGATAAAAAAGTACAGTACTGGGAAACCAAAGCTTTAGAAGAGGAACTGGGGATGAAAGCATGTCGCCTGCTGCCACCTTGTGGCAGAATTTTATAGTTAACAAAGATGGGCCGCAAGCCGGAAGACTTGGGTCCTTTTACATGAGGTAACTTGGAAAAAAATCACTTGAAATCTTTCTGACCCTGTTTTCTCCCTTTAAATAAAGGGTTATTGCTATATCACTTAAATTATAATGTTGTGGAGGCAAGCATTGAGAACTTTAAAGGCAAGTGATATAAAATGTTAAGTATTCTTTTTGCCTCACAAATGCAATTTTGCCACTAACAAGTGAGGGTCAAACTTATTTCTCAAGGGCTGTTCTTTGTCCTCTTGAATAAGATGGTGAACAGGTGGTGGCTTGTCAGAAATGGGGTATACAGTCAATGAGAGAGGTCTGCCGCCTGCCTCTTCATCTATTCCATTTTCCCAGGTCTCTAGGATGAGGACAGGCTATGGGGAAGGTGTCAGATGGCTGACTGGAGCTTTTTGAAAAAACAGATCTTACCAGTAGCTGGAGAATATGATTAGTATGTGGGTGAGCATTAAAAGGTTCTGTAAAGGTTTACTTTCTTCTTAGTATCTCTAGCACTCTGAAGTGTGGGTTGAAGTTAGGTTGTCCTAACTGAGATGATCTGGTTTCATTTCCCTGAGATTCCCATACTTCTGTGCAGGCTTTATTATCAAGCTAGGTAGCAAGAAGGCTCTGACACGTTGGGGCCTAACATAAAAAATTCAGAAGATAAGTAAATTGCTTTAGTTTCATATATGCAGCAGTTTACCCTGATTAAACTGTCCATTGAAGATTAGGACTTTGGCTTGGGGAATGGGACTTAATATTTATACTAAGACAATCCTTGGAGATGGAAGTGAAGTCAGGTTTCCCCAAGACATAAGGAATGAGGGGGCTTAAATGGATACATGAATAAAATCCTGGTTGTGTTTTATTAAGAAGGTGAGAGATGGGGAATGGATGCTGAGTAGGCAACCAACAAAGTTCACTTAGTATCAGCAATTGATTTATCACAAATTGATTTATCACACAGGTGGTGATACTCAAATGCAACTCAGCTAGCTGAGGGGACTGATAATTAATAGTTGGGATTATAGCAAAATAAATGAAAGAGGAGGCACTATTCAGCTCTGTACAATGTTGCTGTGCAAGGATATAAGTCCAGTGTTGCTAGAGCTTCATTTTCAAGAGAAGTTGATAGTCTATATTTTTATGTAAAATGCCTTTTTTTAAATGTTGGCAACTAAGTTTTTGTTTTTAATCACAACACGCAGCCGATACTGTCCGAAATAAACAAAGCATATCTGTTGACCAAATATAGTCTGTGAACTTCTAGTTTACAAAATTTGGGCTTGAAGAACCGTTGCTTGCTATTCAGTGGTGTTGTGGGCACAAGGCTTGCCTAGGGTAGAGCAGCCAAAGGAAGGAGATCAGAGAATTACTGTCATTATTTCCTACAATGTGTTTCAGCAGGTGGGTCTCCAAACACAGTTCTCAGGCTTCTACTTAACCTAACAAAACGTGAAGTCCATTTGAAGGAAGTTACTTCTTCCCATGCTACACAAAGTGTTCTAGTACCGGGAACCACAAGCACTGGTTTTCCCATTATCTACCTTCTTATTTTATCCACCGGTAAGACTCAGTGGGTACAGGGACTAGTCTTAACGCTACTGTAAATACAGCATGGATTAGCTTTGCTTTTTTTTTTTTTTCCAAATACACTTAAATTCCATCATTTTTTGTGAATTTTTTTTTTTAAGATATAGCAATCATTCTTGCATCTCTGGGACCCTGATGTCATTAGGTAGTTTTTCATAGTTCTTCAAGGTATTCCGCTTTTGACTGACTTTAGATTGATTGCCTTCCTGTCATTAAAACATATTTGGTTTAACTGAATGGGAAACAGCAGTTTGTTACTGACTGAAATTAATGCTTAGTTAACTTAGAATAGACAAATGTTGAGATGAGAAACTACTTATTGATTCGTGTTTCTTATATTTTCCCTGGTCAGTTTCTTGTTTCAAAGAAGCACATAAGCAACAATTATCAATGCTGTTTGCAAGTTGGAACCTGGCGGGTTGCGGTCCAGCGGGGGAGAGGGTTGGGGAAGGCTTTAAACAGTGTCGCTGTCCAGGCCCTATCCTAGAGGAACCAAAACTCCCCAAGTGTGTTGGCGGGGATGTATACAGTTCTCTGTAGGAAAAATCTACAAGCCCTGAAACCTGTCAAATCTCTTAGATCTTCTCCACAACCGTTCCAAAACGTAGGGGCTCCAACATTTTCCTCAGGTGTCGAGGGCTAGGGCTTTCCAGCCCGGAGATTGACAGGACTGGCAAAAGAACGAGTATCAGGCAAAAGAACAAGGCGCTTTATATCTCAGTAGAAAAGCCAGGTCGCAGCAAGCCGAAAAAGTCAGGGGAGCTCTCTCCAGAGTCAGCAAGGCTGGGGTACAACTGGAGGGGTAGGTCATTCCCTAACCGCCAGTGTTGCTAGAGTGACGTGACTCGGCGCCCTCGAGCGCGTCACTTCCGCCTGTCCGTTAGTTTCCCACTCTGCCAGGCTGAAGCGACTTCCTCTCTGATCTCCCTTCTTCCTCTCCCCGGCCCTGCCTCCCGGAAGCTCCGCTGGGTCTTCGCTGCCGTGTCAGTGGTAAGAGGTGGGGGTCTGCGCGGACCTCGGTGAATAACTGCCGTGAGTTCCACTCCCGGGCTGCGCGAATTTTAAGAACTCAGGTTAGATCTCGGCTCAGGGCGCGACGGGCCTGTGCGGGCCCTCGGGAATCTCCACGCTCTCCGGCGCTGGGGCCTCCTCCCAGGCCTGCAGTTGGCCGCGCCGGAGGTTGGGTCCTTGGCCCCTTACGAGTCGAATGTCACTCTTGTCCTGCTCCTCTGTCTCCTGTCTCTCCAGGCAGGCTTCGCCTCAGGTTGCTACCACCGATACCCCTTCTCCTGGAGCTTGAATTGGAGGCAGGGTAGTGTAGTCTTGGTGATGGCAGGGCTGCTTCCTCAAGTAGCGAAGTGCTTTAGCATCCCTTCTTCCTCCTTTGAGCTCCAGAACTCAGGGAGGCAGGTAGGGTTTGTTCGCCTCCATTGTACATGTGAGGAAACCGAAGCGCTTGGAGAACTCATTCTGAGGCAGGATCCTCACCCAGTTCTGGCTTCCCTGGGTTGCTCAAAATCATGGGGAGAACGTTTGGAAATAGGAAAAAAACTGCAGGTATGAAAAAGAGGGCTAGTATTTCTGAGTGCATGCTTCTTGTCAGGCATTTTGCGAAATTCTTCTTATACTCACTTATTCTTTATAAGAGGTATAGGAAGCATATACTGTTGTTATTCCGGGTTTAGGAAATTGAGGCTCAGAGATGGTAAATGACTTGTCTGTAGACATTTCCCAGATCTGTTTCAACTCTGTGTGGTCTTCCAATTCAATAAAATTAACTTCTGTCCTGATCAAACTATTTTTCTGATTTTTGACATTTCAGGAAATGAGATTTCTGAAAAGTTTTTTGTCATTTCATCTTTTGCCCATTGTCTTATTTCTTATCAGCATCCTATTTAAAAATTTGTAGTCATGTAAATTCAGCCCTGACTCTTACTCCACAGTTTACTTTTTCTTTCCCAGAAGAGTTTGGGAATTGTGTTGCTTGGTGTGGAATTAATGGGTCCAGGTTAAAAGGTGGGCTGGAAAAACTAATAGGTTTTATATCACAAGTGGTCTTTCTTTTTGCATATGTTACCTAAGTTGCTGTCTTTTTTCCTTCTAGGAAAACAGCCATCATCTTGTGCTAAGATGTCAGGAATTGGAAATAAAAGAGCAGCTGGAGAGCCTGGCACATCTGTGCCTCCAGAAAAGAAGACGGCTGTTGAAGATTCAGGGACCACAGTAGAAACAATTAAGCTTGGGGGTGTCTCTTCAACGGTATGTGAAAACAACACTATGAGAGTGTGTTTTTCTTCTGTCAGTAGCAACCTGAAAATAAGAATTCATGGAAGCCTTCTGGAGTAAGAGGAATTGGTGTGGAAAGAAGAGGGAAATGAAACAGCCAGAAGAAGAGGTGGAATGATGTGGGGGTTAGTTCTGAAGAAGAGATACATTGATGTTTGATCTTTATGTTCAAAGATGTGCTTATATTCTTCGGAGAGTCTGGTGCCTGATACACATTTGATTATAAGTGTTTAGTAGTGGGAAACTGTACATACATTTTTCATTCACTGAAAAATTAGGTGCCAGGTGTATAAGGCAGTGTAGCAAAATCATTGAGAGAGTGGTCAAGACTAAGAGTCTGAGGCCAGACTGTCTGGTGTGGCCTCTCAGCTTTACCACTTCCTAGTTGTATGCCTTGCGGTATCTGGCCTCCCTATGCCTCTTTTTCCCTTGTTTGTAAAGTGCATTACAGTACCTCCCTTGTTGGGTTGTTGAGAGGATAAAATGAATGTCTCCATTAAGGGTTAAAACATTACCTTTCATACAATAAGTATCAATATAATGAGCTATTAATAGTTATTATTGGGGAAGATATGAATAAAATGGTGAATACAATAGGTAATTGTCCTTGTGCTTGTAGTTTTATTAGACTAAAAGTTTACAGTACACTAAAAGTTTATAGTAATGTTAGACATCAGAAGCTCACTATGAGTTTTGATCTAGATCAGGAACCTGTTTTGGAACTCAGCTGTGGGGATATGGTGTTAAAATCTTTACATTTGGGTAGCTTACAAAACCACATCTGTTACTTATTTGAATTGAGGCTGAGGATCAGAGAGAATAACAGGAATATTCTCAGTAAATTGTTGATGAAGTGTCATTTTTAAGTCTGTCTGGAATTCAGCTATTCCACATTGTTGCTATGAGGTGATTTTTGTCTTAGCACTACTGCACATCATACATCCCAAGGATGTTTATTCATTCAGTAAATATAAATATTTGTTGAGCATCTGTTATTCGCCAGGCACAGCCTACACTGAGAGCCCCCATACTTTAGGTTATAGGGTGGCACTAACAAGGGAACAGACAGCTGTAATAGTGTGGGATGCGTGTTGCTCATAGGGATAGCCACATGCTCTCAGGGAAGCACAGAGCACACCTCCTAGTTTGGACTTCATCCAGAAGGCAGTCAAGAGCCATAGGAAGGTCTTCAGCAGGGGAGTAACATGTTCTGGCTTACATCTGGAGACTGGATTGTTGAGGAGCAGAGGATATAAGCAGGAATTCAGTTAGCAAACTTGTTCCCTCTTTCCTTCTCCCGCTCCACCTCTTGAAGGGTGGGTTGCTGGGTATGTATCTATTGATTCCTGCCCAGTTGGTTGAAGGTTGTCCCTGATGGCAGTAACTCATCCTGTGCACTTCAAAGTTGTAGTGAGTCAGCTGAGATTGTGGAACAAAAAACTAAGACTCTAGAAGTGTGTTTGAAGTGGGAACATTGGCAGTGTGAATGGAGCTGTCCACCACACCTGTGCTGAAATGTGGCAGGCTGACAGGATATGGCATGGGGCACAGAAGTGCTAGAGGAGGCTGCTGCAGTCCTCTTGATGAGGGGTCATGGTGGCCTGGGCCACTGTGGAGGTAGTGTTGATAAGATTTGCTGCGGGATTGGATGAAGTACATGAGAGAAAGGAGGTAAGATGACCTTAGGTTTTTGGAAGTTTGGAATTTCCACTTTCTGAGGATGAGAGGAGCAGATTTTGGGGGAACTATGGCAAATGAATCATGAGTTTCATTTTGGACATGTAAGTTTGAGGTATTTATTAGACCTCTGAGTGGATAAGTAGTTGGATATAGTAATCTGTAATTTGGGGAGAGATTTAGACTAAAGCTGTATATTTGGAAATCATGCTTTTATAGATAGTACTTAGATCAGTGACACTAAAGGCTCTCCCCTCAGGACTGAGTGTAGATAAGGAAGAGGTCTGAGAACAGAGTGTTGGAGCACTGCAACATTTTCGTGTCAAGGAGAGAAGTGACTAACCAAAAAGAAAGAGGGGCCGGTGAAGTAGGAGAAGAGCACGGGGGAGTGGGGTTCCAGAAGCCACATGAAGAAAGTGTTCCAAGGTGGACGTGATCGGGGGCTGCTGGGGGAGGACTGAGATGTTAGCTTTGCAATAGAAGGTTCATAGGAGACTTGACAGGAACCACGTTCATTGTCACAGAATGAACTGAGTGGTGATGCTAGAAGCCTGACTACAGTGAGCTTCAGATAGTATGAGTGGAAGGAGTTTGGGAAAGAAGGGTAGATACAGTGCTTTAAAGGAGTATTGAAGTAAAGTAGAACAGAAAATGGGGCAGTAACCAGAGGATACACGGTCAAGGAAAGGTTTTTTTTTTTAAAGTATGAGATACTGTAGCATATTTATATGTTGATTAGAATGATTTGATAGAGAGGATAAAATTGATGATGTATCAGAAAGAGAAGACAGTTACTAATGTGATTTTGTTGAATAGGCCACAGAGAATGTGATATAATGCACTAGTGGGGGAATTGGCCTTAACTAGGATCAGGGACAGTTTATTTGTAGTCAGAAGAACAAAGGTGGGGTATGGTTTCAGATGTAGGTAGGTCAGTAGTTGCGGTTATGGGTTAGGTGTGGACATTCTCTTCTGATTGCTTGTTTTTTTTTTTTCAGTGAAATCAGAAGCAAGATGCATCTGAGAGTGAGGATGGGGGAGGAAGTTTTGGAGGTTTGAGGAGACAGGAGAAGGTATGAAGTAGTCATCTTGAAGAGAGAATGGATTAGAGAGATGGAGTAGGGTTCCTGGGCAGCATGGAAGATGTACTTGAATGTTTGATCATGAGTTTACAGGGAGACCATACAGTGTGGTGCTTTGTTTTCTAGTCACATTCAGCTAGTCAGGATTTAGGCCTGGAGTGGGTGGAGAGTTGGACGTTACCAGAATTGGGGTTTTTACTGGGAAAGGATGATGAAGGAGAAAGGAAGGAGGAGATGTTTATAAGTGGGTGTGATGATAATGACTGATCTTGGGAGCTTAAGTTCGCTAAAGAAGAAAACAAGGGATGAGGGAGAGAAAAAAGTTATAGACCAATGAATTGGATATAGTAGAGGTATATGGAAGATAGTGGAGACAGAGGGGCCTGACTAGGAGAAAGGAGAGAATTAAAAATTTTGGAGACCTGCATGAAGACTGCTATATTGGGATAAGGACATGAAACAGCTGTAAAACTGTGGTTTTATTGCAGGGAATTTAAGATTTCAGGTGTGGTACAGTTTCAGATAGGGCCAAAAGTCCAAGATGGGGCTTTTGAAATGCCTGGCAGAAGCACAGTGGAGAAGAAAATCACTGAAATTAAGGAATTAGAAACACAGCCTCAGTGCTAGAGGATTAGATGGTCTGTCCACGTGTGTACATGTCCACATGAATATTGAGGTCACTGGGTATATTGGCAGGGACTGGGCTAAAGAAGGACCCAGGTGTCAACATCTTGAACAGATGAAGGGCAGTGCTTAGGAGGTGGATGACAGTGTTGGTGGAGTAAAGGGAGAGGTAGCTGGGTGGTGGAACCTCACAGTGACAGTACTCTGTGGATGTACATGTGAATCAAACAGTCACGGGGAGGACAGAATCCTAGGATATTTGTCATTCTTTCCTCACATCATCAAAGACCCTTTTGTTCTTCTGCTCCTACTTCTTAACTAATTATTTGTTGTAAGATTTCTAAAAAAATATCTTTATTCATAGGACATAACTAATTAACTAACATAACCTTGTTGGATTTAACAGCTGATTTGTCTAATTTCTTTGTGGAGACTAATAAGATTGGTTTCCTGGGGCAGGAGGAGTTAGACATCCGAACATTGCAGACCAAAAATCGTAAGCTGGCAGAAATGCTGGATCAACGGCAGGCCATTGAAGATGAACTCCGTGAGCACATTGAAAAGCTGGAACGAAGGCAGGCCACCGATGATGCCTCACTCTTGATTGTCAACCGGTACTGGAGTCAGGTAGCTCACTAGTCGATCTGCTTAGATTTTTATTTGAGCATTTTAGTTCTCCTTACTGCTGTCTTCATTTCTGAAGTTGTGATTCTTTGTTTTTTCATAATTGTATCTACCTGTCTGTAGTTTGATGAAAACATCCGTATCATTCTTAAGCGTTATGACCTGGAGCAGGGTTTGGGAGATCTCCTCACAGAAAGAAAAGCCCTTGTTGTGCCTGAACCAGAACCAGACTCCGATAGCAATCAGGAGCGGAAAGATGACCGAGAGAGAGGCGAGTATTTATGGCGGACTCCACCACAGCATGCTATCTGGGTTTTGAAGTAGAGCTTTGCTGTGAGACTCCCATTTGAGGAAAAAAAGGAGATTTTGACATTTCCAGTTTTATAATATTGGGGGCTTCTTTTTTTCCCCTGTGTCCTCAGGGGAAGGGCAAGAGCCAGCTTTCTCTTTCCTTGCTACTTTGGCCAGCAGTTCCAGTGAAGAGATGGAATCTCAGCTGCAAGAGCGTGTGGAGTCCTCGCGACGAGCTGTGTCCCAGATTGTGACTGTCTATGATAAACTGCAAGAGAAAGTGGAGCTCTTATCCCGGAAGCTAAACAGTGGAGGTGAGGCAAGAACCAGGAGACAGGGAGCAAAGGCGGAGGAATAAAAACTCACCTTTTGCATGCTAATTTGTAGTCTGCAAACTTAATTTATTTTTAATTAAATTCCTTGGATTCTAATCTCCAGTAGTACCAGTAATGTCATTATAATGGCATATTAGTATTTTATGAGTGCTTTCTTTTTGATGGCATGCATCTTAAGGTTGAGGTCAAGTTAGAAAATAAAAACACTAATTACAAGTTACAAATTGCTAAGCTATTGTTTATACATAAAAGGCAATTGCCATTGATAAGTTGTACTTTCTAAGAGATAAAGATGTATAATATATGAAGTATAGCATCAGTTAAAACTGTTTTGGCATGTTTATTTTTCCCCATGTTTATTTGGTGCTTGATTCAAAAGTATGGCATTTATCAGCTTGTTTAGTAATTCACTAAGTATTTATGGAGCTCTTACTGTTTTCTAAGCCCTGTACTCAACATCTTAGGATAATAAGAGGACTAAAATTCAGCCCCTAGTTCTTAACTTGGGTTATGAATCAGACTCACTTTAAGAGTTTTTGGAGCATATTCTTTATTTGGGGCCCCGCCCATGGGCGTTCTTATTTAGTAGGTGTGGGATGGGCCCTGGAGAAGTGTCTGCTTTTAACAGCTCCACAAGTAATTCTGATCGGCAGTCCTGGTTGAGAATCACAAAAACCAGTTGGTATGAGAGAGCATACTTTTTCCTCCTGATGACTCTTTAAAGGGCATTATTCATAGGACATATGACTTCCTGAGAGTACCTGGTTTGATTTACTAATATTTGGATTTGAGCTGTAGTATTTGTGACTCTAATTTTCAACATACTGACATAGTGTAATAGGTTCTGTAGACTTTCCTTTTTTGTAAATAGCAGTGTCCATTTTGATTTTTGAGCTTCAGGAGCCCCTAGCATTTATTCCAGAATATAAGTAATTCTATGCTCTTATCCTTAGTCATCATGGTTTTATAGGTGCTCATTTGAACACGGAAATTTCTTCTCCCCCTTCTGTCTCCCAACAGAGAGATGTTTTGTGTTGGTGTTACTGAGTAATAGGAATTTGTGATAACCTTATAAAATGGAATTTTATAGCTGTTAATTCTGACACTGATTGGAGATACCTCTACCTTATCTGTAATTCCAAAATGTGCTTTTTTTTTTGGGGTGATTGTGCCTTATCTGAATAAAGTTATAGAACTCTGCATTTGTTTTCTCAAGGCATTTTGACTTTACAGAAGGATGGGAATTAGGTTGGCTCATTTCCTTAAGCAAGTATCTAACCTTGGGGTACTTAATCTGTCATATGAAGATAATAAAAACCAGCCTACTTCTTGGAGTTTTTAGGAAAATTAAGCGAGATAGCATATTTAAACTTTGGTGGCATATGTAGTTTTAAAATTTGACACTATTGATGCTAAACTAAAGTACAGTTCTTCTCCCTCAGATAATCTGATAGTGGAGGAAGCAGTGCAGGAGCTGAATTCCTTCCTTGCCCAGGAGAACATGAGGCTACAGGAATTAACAGACCTCCTTCAGGAGAAGCATCACACCATGTCACAGGAGGTACTTGACCAGAAAGGAGAGGAGGTAGCTTCTAGTGGACCTTGACAGACATGGACTCAGAACTTGGAGTGCTTCAAACTTCATCATACTCTAGACAGCCTACTTTTATATTGAGGAGCATGTAGGGCAGGCTAAGCAACCAACTCTGAGAAGAGGTTAAGAAAACAGTTGAATATTTCTCCTTGACTATGCTTCTGTTTAAACAGACTTTTGGAATCTTAGTCTTTAGGAAGGAAGACCATCATATGGGGTTTTGCAAGATGACACACCGAAACCCCAAGTAATAATGAATTACCCCAAATTTAAAAGATCAGGTACAATGGTACTGAGGAATGGGCTGGTAGAAATTTATGTGAGAACGGGGCAGTAGGAGCTACTGCATTGATGAGGGCCTAGGAACTTGAGGAATGTGGGTTTTAAGTCCAAACGTGAACACAAATAGTGCCATGACCCAAACTATATCAATATTGGTATTTGTTTATATAAAATGGTTGAGATAAAGTAATAATAGGCCTTATGAGATTCTTCTGACACTTTTGATTATCATTTTGGTTTAGTTCAAAGGATATTCTGCTGCAATTTGACCTACAGTAGTTTGGCCACCCGATCCTTACTCTTATTAGTAAGTTAATAGTTACAGTTTACCATTGCCTAGCACTTGTCACTTAATGAATATTTTCTCTAATGGTCAAAAAGTGCCTATCTTACTGCTATAGAAATTCAAAGAGGTTGGTGTCTGGTCTGAGGGTGCACAGCCAGGAAGTGATTGAATTATGATTTGGATATAGGTCTAACTTCAGAGCCCATGATCTTCATTATGCCCTTGTTTCTTAAACTCCAGTGTGAAGGTCCATGCTGGGCTGGTTGCATGAGAACTATCTGGGAAGTTTATTAGTACATGTGGATTCTTATCAGCCTTCAAAAGGGTTAGAGTACAGTGGTGTTTATAGAGAAATTAGAGTATAGTTTAAAAAAAGGTAGAAAAACTTTCTCTCATGGTTTAAGACATAAAGGTACTACCGAGATGGAAATGTCTTCTTCTTCTAGTCTCTCTTAGTGTAACTAAGCTGGAGAGACACATTGCTTTGCTTAGCTGAGCTCATGTCTAAGATGGCTCTCATGACTGGCTGTGGATGCTGCCTGTCAGCTGGGAGCTCACCTTACCTGTCTGCCGGCACACTTGCATGCTCCCTCTCCCAGTGTGGGAGTGTCAGGGTAGTAGAACTTCTCACATGGCTGAAGAATTCTGGCTTCTTCCAGAGAATAAACATCCCAAGAGAATCAGGCCAAACCTGTCTGGCCTTTCAGACAGCCTCAGTGTTATGTAGCCTCATTTCCACTAAGTCACTAATGTTAACACAGATTTCAGAACAGAGGATAATGATCCCAACTATTGATGGGAGGACTTTGGGGGCCATATTTTAATGCCATATTTTAAAATCGTGTGTTGGGAAGAGGGCAAAGTATCTTCTATTTAAACCTTTTCTATTATATATAAACAGGTTAATTTTGTGTGGTATGGGATGTAAGGTAGTGATGTAAGGCATTCCTCTTCTAATTTAGTCTGTTTTGGCTATATTTTTCTGAATGCCTATCTTTGGGATGCAGTTCTCCAAGTTGCAGAGTAAAGTAGAGACAGCTGAGTCACGAGTGTCTGTTCTAGAGTCCATGATCGATGACTTGCAGTGGGACATTGACAAAATTCGTAAGAGGGAACAGCGACTCAACCGACACTTAGCAGAAGTCCTGGAACGGGCAAGTGCTGTTTTATTCCTGATTTGGAGACTAGAACCATTTGAAGGGGTCTGTTCAGGAAGGGTGGAATTGGGTGGTTGTACTTGGGGAACCAGAAGGACTCCCTTGGAAGTACTTTGGTTATCAGACTAAAATCTTAGGGTCTCTCATTAAAGAATCTTTGTCTTCTCTGTAGGTGAATTCGAAAGGTTATAAGGTATATGGCGCGGGGAGCAGTCTCTATGGAGGCACAATCACTATCAATGCCCGGAAGGTAAAATCAGTGACTCAGACAGAACACGTGTTTGATCTGGTGTGAGGTGGTGTGCAAGGTGCAGGACTGTTCCAAGTGGCAAAGTGGGGTTTTGCTAGAAGAGTGGATCAATGAAGATGGAAGCTTAGGAATGGGAATAACTTGAAAATTCTTCTTTTTTATTTTCATTTTACAATTTTCTTGTTTCTCTTCAGTTTGAGGAAATGAATGCAGAGCTCGAGGAGAACAAAGAGTTGGCTCAGAACCGTCACTGTGAGCTGGAGAAACTTCGGCAAGACTTTGAGGAGGTCACTACACAAAATGAAAAACTGAAAGTAAGACACATCTCTTGAGGTGCAAAAATGAGACTTTTCACTGATCAACTCACATGCATACGTGTGAACCCTCATAATTTATGAGGGAAAAACAGTTGTAAGCTTTTTGGTATATCTATTCACTTACTTATATATTAACGTATTATTTGTATCCTGCTTTGTTTTGAAAGGAATTTAAAGCGTCCTCCAAAGGTGTTTAGACTGAATCAAGGTGCTCTAACTTAGGAATTGTTGAGAAAAATGAGGAATAGGGTAAACTAGGATGAGCATCCAAAATGGGTTTCAAAAAATGGGGCTGTGTACAAGATATATGCAAGGAGTGTGTGCGTACTGTAGGAGGGCAGGCTACTCACATGTCAGTAGTTGCCACATGTGGGCCATCGGAGTTGGCTGTGCAGTGTTGGTTTTCAAATCTGCCCATTAGAATTTTCTCCCCCAGGTTCTCTGGGGGAAGAAAGTGGATTTGAAAGACTTCACGCTCCTCTTGCAGTCAGAGCCATTGGTCGTTTATAATTTGATTTGTTTCTAGTTAAATGCATGATAAAGATGTTTGAACTGATTAAACAGAAAACAAAAATAGCTGAGTTAAAGTGTTCAGGTAATTAAAGCAAACAGGTGCTTATGAGAAGTGTAACTGTTTTTGGTACAATGTCAAAAATATTTTTCTCTGTTAATAAAGAGCACAAGTTAGTGACTTGAATCTTCAACTGTTTTCTTAAAGTAAGGATACTAACTAATGGCATAGCATTCTTCTCTGTCCCTAGCTGACAGAGGCTCCTCTAATGTACTTAGATCTAGGTTGACACATAATATAGAACATGTTTCATTTAAAATATGTTTGGTCAAAGAACCCACATCTCAGGTGCCACCTCTTAGATGGTCTGAATTAGTAAGGGGTAGGTTTCTACACAAGTAGAGTAATGGGTATGTAGACTCCATAATTTTCATAAAGCTTGTCTCGGCTGTACAGACATCAGTGAGTTTAAGATGTTATCTCCTGCCTAGCTTCTAGGGCACAGACACTGCTTCTGACTTTCTTCCTTGGGTCCTCCGAAGGTGGAGTTGCGGAGCGCTGTGGAAGAAGTGGTGAAGGAGACCCCGGAATACCGCTGCATGCAGTCACAGTTCTCTGTCCTGTACAACGAGAGCCTGCAGTTGAAAGCACACTTGGATGAGGCTCGGACCCTGCTTCATGGCACCAGGGGGACCCACCAACGTCAGGTTGAGCTCATTGAGGTAAGGGCCTCACTTTGTCTTCTTTATATATAAGCTTTCTGCCTCATAAATCATATTCTTTTACTCTCTCATGTGTAATCAATGTCTTACTCATTTAGCAAAACTGTCTGGTGACTGCAGGTCTTTGCTGGATGGTGGGCATCCTACCATCGAGGATCATACAGTCTTGTGGTTACTACAGGTCTGCCAAATGAGTTAAATTTAACATATCTTACTTTATGTATGTTTGTGTACTGTCTCATTGTTTAGTTCTCCAGTTAAGTTATAACATTCTCAGAGTCAGGGCATTTCCTTTCTCTGTGTAATGCCCTGCCAGTTCTTGAATCAGTGTTTTATGGCTGTGTGGTGCTCATTAAGTGTGGATTGGATTGCAGCTTTTCAGAGTAATCCCTCTTAGGATCTTTTTCCTTTTTAGATCCTCACAGATCAAGTTTAGGAAACATGGTAATAGAATATGATGATATTTTCACATTTTGATAAGAATTTTTGATTAGTTCCTTTTTCTGTGTATAGCGAGATGAGGTCAGTCTTCACAAGAAGCTGAGGACTGAAGTGATCCAGCTGGAAGATACACTGGCCCAGGTCCGCAAGGAGTACGAAATGCTGAGGATAGAGTTCGAGCAGACCCTTGCTGCCAATGAGCAAGCAGGTATAGTTAGTTACTCTTGCTCCACCCTGCAGTTTGTTGCCAAGTACCTTCCTGGAAAGACACAGTGTGGTCACCGGGATTTGTTAGTACTGATTGGATCTTGGAAGTCCTAAAGCACCTTAAATCACATCCTGTAATTCATTTTGCTTCACAGCCTGGATATTTATTTTTTAGCTCAAATTGGCCAGTTTGTTTTCATCTTCTGAGAAGGAGTCTTTCAGTAATTCTGTTTCTCAGAGGTCCCTGCTGTGTCACTTACCTTCTTTCCTCGTGCCTTTGCCCTTGTCACAGTTCTTCATAACATTGCTGTTCCTGTATTTAAGGCCCCATAAACCGGGAGATGCGCCACCTTATCAGCAGCCTGCAGAATCACAATCACCAGCTGAAGGGGGAGGTCCTAAGGTATAAGCGGAAACTGAGAGAAGCCCAGTCTGACCTGAACAAGGTAACCAGAGGAGCAGGGTAGTTTTTATTTGCTACTGAGTTTGAAAAGCTGTCTCTGAGTGAGCGGAGCAGGGGTTTGCTGTCAGCGATGGCTGCTTCCCCTCCTCTGTCCTCCCAGACCCGCCTGCGCAGCGGCAGTGCCCTCCTGCAGTCTCAGTCCAGTACCGAGGACCCCAAGGACGAGCCTGCAGAGCCGAAGCAGGATCCTGAGGACTCACCCGCCCAGTCCTCCGCGTCGAAGGCCTCTCAGGAGGAAGTCAGTGAGGCTAAATCCAAGCGGGATGAGGAGGAGCGAGAACGAGAACGGCGGGAGAAGGAGCGAGAGCGAGAAAGGGAGCGGGAGAAGGAAAAGGAGCGAGAGCGGGAGAAGCAGAGACCGAAAGAGTCGGAGAGAGAGAGGGAGTCGGCTAAGGATAAAGAGAAGGGGAAACATGATGACGGAAGGAAGAAGGAAGCAGAAGTCATCAAACAACTGAAGGTTGAACTCAAGTAAGAGCAATATTTAAAGTAACTGTTTCTGACTCATAAGCTAAGGTTAGAACACCTCCGTGAGATGTTCGAGTGATGGCATGACTTACCTGGTCATTGTCATATTCTGAGTGTAACGAAATGTGCAGTTAGTGTGGCCTCAATTCTTGATCACTTCTACAGCCAAAATGGCCTGCATGGCTACTGTGTAGTCTGGTTCAGTGGTCAGGTCCCAGGAAACCCTCCGGTTGTATGTAGCCTTATTCTTCATGAATCTAAATTAAGGGGAGGGGGTGTCATGACTGAAATAACCCTCATGAGAATTATTGAAATTAACTACTGGCAGATTGCTGGCATTAATTATAATTTAAATTTTACTGGGGAGAGAATGTATCACTCTAACTTGAACAAATATTGACATGTTTGCCTGACAGTTGACAAGTTTGTGTATATATCAGATCATTATAAGAGATTTCTTTAGAGGTTTTCTCCTATAGGCATTGAAGCAGTAAGACAGACTATTAAGTTAATGAAACACCATCATAAACCTCACACACCACCCCTACTCTTCCTATATTACCAATAACTTCTTGCTCCCATTGGTCATGGTTGAGCCTTATTCATGATTAGGTTTGAAGGACCACTGTGCTCAAAGCATTTGAAATTCTTTGGTATATAAAAGTATATATATTTACCAGTGAAGAAGTCTGATAATTTACTAAGAGATGAAGTTTTAGTCTTCAGCTGATTGTTTATCACTCAGCTATCAAATCTAGTATATTTTAAACTTCTGATATTTGCTGTTTATTGCTCCCTTCCTCTTGATCTCTTTAAAGCAATTGTCTTTTTCAAGTGTGGTATCAGAATCATCTGGGTGCCTTGTTTAAAATATAGTCATGGACCTCATCCCAAACTTAGTGAATCTCACTGTCTAAGAGTAGGGCCCCAGAAATTTGCCTGTTCAATTAGGGCCACAGTGTTTATCTTTTAACTTTTTGTTAGAGAACTTGGTCTGAAGGGAGAAGTGATTCTTTTATACAACTTAGTTTTCTGTCCTTTCTGAGTATACCCAGAAGTCTCTTGATAGTCTGTGAAATTTTACCTTTTAGATATGTGATATAAAGTATAAAATAGAACTGTTATAAGATATTGTACTCAATTCAAACTTTCCTTGATCGGATGCCCTTTGTTTTCTCATTACTCCAACTCCCCTTCCTCTCACGCCCTCATCATAGGAAGGCACAGGAGAGCCAAAAGGAGATGAAACTATTGCTAGATATGTACCGCTCTGCCCCAAAGGAACAGAGGGACAAAGTTCAGCTGATGGCAGCTGAGAAGAAGTCTAAGGCAGAGGTAATCTAGTCTGCCATTACCTGTCATTCTGGTTAAAGTCTTCATTTGTGGGGTTTTCCATCATACTTCTGAAGGACGTAGTTTCTTTATCTTTTAAAGTTAGTGTTTAAAATTCAGCAACATTTTCTTCTCTTTCAAGTAACATCTGAAATAGAGATTGCCGTATTCTCTGTTAGGTGGTAAGGTACATCTGAATTCCTGGGAATAGGAGTAGCTTTTTCAAACTTCCCACTTGCTCTTTCCCCATATAAATTATATTATAGTGATTTTCTTTTTCATATTACTTTTGGGAAGAATGCCTTATTCTTTTCAAATTTGGGGCCTAGAGAAAAGGGTGAGAACTACTATTCTAAAGAAAGGTAGGTACATGTGCACTCCTCAAAAATGTTGCTTATAGAAGCATGTAATATTGGAATGGAGGGATGTTAGAACAGTGTTGTGATGTGGTGTACTGGTATATCATTTATCTTTGATAATTTTTAAAGGTTCTTTTGATATTACAGGCCCTTCATCTGTGCACAGTAGTAGTTGATTTTTGAAATTGCATTAGAGCTTTTTCTTTGTTTTTGTGTTTTTCCTTTCCTCCAATAGTTGGAAGACCTAAGGCAAAGACTCAAGGATCTAGAGGATAAGGAGAAAAAAGAGAACAAGAAAATGGCTGATGAGGATGCCTTGAGGAAGATCCGGGCAGTGGAGGAGCAGATTGAATACCTGCAGAAGAAGCTGGCCATGGCCAAGCAGGTGGGCACGCCTTCTTCCTTTAGGTAGCTCTTTAGGTAGGTGTGCCTTGACAGGTAAGTACTGACATTGAAATTTGTTCTTCTGTTCCACACTTTTTTTGTTGTTAATATTTCTTTCTCCTATACATATGTTTGGTTTTACAATGAAGTCTTTTATCCTTCAGTTACTTTGTTTTATGTATTTGTGAGGCAGGATATTCATTCTTACTTTCAAATGGATAGCCATTGTTCAAACATTATTGAGGGAATCTGTCCTTTCTCTGCTGAACTGGAATCCTTTCTTTGCTGATCTGGGATATAATAAATATAACATGAAAAAAAAAAGGTAAAATTTTATGTACATTATGAATTTAAATATATGAAACTAAGAAAACCATGCCCCCAAATATGTTAACTATGGTTGTTTCTGGATCCTAGAACTGCAGAGTTCCTCTTTCTCATGATAAACATCTATTTCTTTATTTTTAAGTTCCAGTGAACTTTATTCAATAATATTCAATAATAAAGGTACCAAAATAGTTGGAAAAACTATATGTGTTGACTATGAGGAACAGCTTCACTGTTCCTAAGAAACAGCAAAATGACAATGAAATTAAGTAGTTTTAATGGTAACTTAATCATTAAGTACCTTGAAAAGAGGAACTGTTAGAAACTATATATATTCCTTTTTTAAAAGTGGGGGTTTGGCATTTCTTAAGCCTGTTGATTACCACTTTTTTTGTCTCATGATTTTTTTTTAAATATCAAGAAATTGTACCACTATAGGTTCTAGTACAAGTAGAAAGACACATTGTGTTCCTATAAAGGGTAACTTATTATCTTAAAAATATTATTTCTCCCTATGTTGATGTATAAATTTAATGTGAGCCCAATAAAAATAATAATTTTTATCTTTATTTTGGTCCTAATCTGATTTTAAAGTACATACAGAAAAGTAAATAAGCATGGCCAGAAAAACTGAAAATGAAGAGCAGTGGAGTTTAGAGGTGGCACTCCTATTTCAGTTAAGAAGTTTCAGTAGGTAAAATAGCTTGGGACTAACAGACCTACTGTTAGAACTGAATAGGAAGTCCAGAAATAGACCCAAGTATACATGGGTAGTTAATATTTGCTAAAGGTAGAATTTTAAATCAGTAGGGAAAAGGAAGACTACTAATGTGCTGGGGTCAAAATAATATTGGAAAAAGTTTGGCTATATACTTGAACACTCTATCCTAGGACAATTTCCAGATGAATCATAGGTGTACTGTTAAAGGAATGCATCTATAAAAGAGCTGGAACGAACAGGTAAACCTTTATAAATTTGGAGTGGAGAAGACCTAACTATTAATGAAAGTCTAAAAAATATGAAAGAAAAGACTGATAGATTTTGACTTATGAAAAAAAACACACAAAACATTTATACAGCAAACCCCACTATTAGCTAAGCCAAAAGATAAATGACAAACAAGAAAAAATATTTCTAACTCTTAGCACAAAAGGATTTATCTTTGTAATATGTAAAAAGCTCCCAAAAAATGAGAGGGTAGAAAACCCAACAACCCAATAGAAGAATAGGCAAAAGATATGATCAGTTCACAGGAAGGAACACATGGGCTCCTAAATATATGAAAAGATGCTTAGTTTCATTTAAAATAAGACAACTGTAAGTTAAAACCATTTTTAGATACCTTCCCTTATCAGATTGTTAGGCAATACTGTTGGGAGTCTCTGTAGATTAAATTCAGTATATAATGTGGGAAAGTATGAGAAAATGTGAGGTTTTGTGATAGAAGTTCTCTTACCCAACTGCTACGTGATCAGTTTGCTAGATTATGGTAAGTGTACTTGCTGACTGCTTAAGCTGACTCCGAGTACAGATAATTAACAAGCATCAGACCAACAGTGAGTACCAGTGCCTTCAGGTAATAGGCTTCTTCTGTATTCCTGGGGCTAACCTAATGACAAAACTAAGCTTCTTAAAACTAAGTCTCTGTCACTAGGTTAATTATTTTGCAATGAACAGCAGGGAAAGTAAGCCTCTTTGTTCATTTCTTGGAGTTAGATGAGTCTGTTAAAATGAAGTTTCGTCTTCCTTATTTTAGGAGGAAGAAGCTCTCCTCTCTGAGATGGATGTCACAGGGCAGGCCTTTGAAGACATGCAGGAACAAAATATCCGTTTGATGCAGCAGTTGCGGGAGAAGGATGATGCAAATTTCAAGCTTATGTCAGAACGTATCAAGTCCAATCAGATCCATAAGTTGCTTAAAGAAGAGAAGGAGGAGCTGGCTGACCAGGTTTTGACTTTGAAGACTCAGGTAATTTGAATGAATAGAACTTTCTAGAATTCTCTTGAAGTGGGGCATGAAAGTGGTTATTAGGTTATTGGTAAATATACTTACCCACAGTGGAGTAAAATGTAGGTGTTAAAACAAATATGGATCTGCTAATAGGGAAGCATGTCTAACATAGGTCATTAAGTGCTTTATTATCCTTTTTGTGTTAAAAATGCATTATGTCTTTGTGTGCTTGTGTGGTGCATTTAAAAAATTTCTGGAATGCTATATGAAGCACTAAGAATGGTTATTTGATCACCTCGGATGTTGGGATGAAAGTTTGGGTGTGTGACTTGACCTTGTACCCTTTAATATTGTTTGATTCTAATTTGTGTAAGAATTTCAAGAAAAAGACAACCTAAGAACCTCTAGCCAGTCTGAAAGATGCTCGGGCTATTGTTTGAGCTATACCTTACATGTTCTAGTATGAATTGCCAGGCTTTGAGGGTTAGTTTGGCCAGAGAAGATAAATACTGTAAATGTAATTTCCTCTGTTCTTGGCAGTTTGGAGAAGAATATTTTCAGTGGTTTCCCAGACTTACTTGAATCATCAGCATATATATATATATATATATATATATACATATATATATATATATGTATGTATATATGTGTGTGTGTGTGTGTATATATATGTATGTATATGTATATATATGTGTGTGTGTGTGTGTGTGTATATATATATATATATATATATATATATATATATATATATATATATATGGTATTAAAGGGGAAGCCTTTAATTATAGGCTTGCATGTATTTTGAAAGGTTAATGGGTAAAGCAGTGATAATTTGAGATAGATTCTAATAGAATCTCTTTTGTGGGCCTATGGATTAACAGAGTATAGTTGACTGGTTTTTTTGCTGCCTGTTTATGTTACAAACTGATTTTTTTCTTCAAAGGTTGATGCCCAGTTACAGGTAGTACGGAAACTCGAGGAGAAGGAGCATCTGTTACAAAGCAACATTGGCACAGGGGAGAAGGAGCTGGGTCTGAGGACCCAGGCCTTAGAGATGAATAAACGTAAGGTATGGTGGGTTACTCTGGGATCTAAAGAGACAGTCTCAGAGGAAAAAACAAACAAGTATAACACTGATGACGTTAGATGTACTTTATTTCTTGGACTGGAAATAAAATGACATTATTCATACATCCCACATAGGCAATGGAGGCGGCCCAGCTTGCAGATGACCTCAAAGCACAGTTGGAGTTGGCTCAGAAGAAGCTACATGATTTTCAGGATGAAATTGTGGAGAACAGCGTCACCAAAGAAAAGGACATGTTCAATTTCAAACGAGCTCAGGCAAGAGCAAGTGCTTTTTCTTCACATTTCACTATTTAGGTGTTTTCTGTGCTCTGAAGTGACCCATGAGATGAGTCATTGTTCTGATGTATGTCATTTCCTACCCCTACCAAACTGTAAGTTCCTTGAGTGAAGAGACCAAGTCTGTTTTCTTTACTGTCATATCCTCAAAGCCTGTCATGTACCTGGCATGAAATAAATACTAAGTGAATTTGTAAAAAAGTAGCAGCATATGAACAGTACAGTATTTTAAAGTTCAGTAATTTTCCTATTTTGACACATCAACTGCTTCTCTTGATGACGTTCTAACCTTATCCATGAATCTGAAAATCCAGTTTTCCTTCAACTTAAAACTAATTGCCGTAAATGAAGTGGCCTATCAAGTTTTCATCTTTTTTTAATTCAGTCCCTCTAAAGCTTTAGACTGTATTTTTACAAAACTGAATTAACAATAGATGCAACTCAAGTTTGGTGATACGATTATAGTTGCCTATTCTGAAATGAAAGAAAATATTATTTGCAGTTCTTTACATTCCTGAAATATTATTGGATGTAAAAGGACAGAAAGCCCTTGCTTTCCACAACAGAAAGTTCAAGTTGAAGCAATTATTTTTCTCAAAAATGGTAGGTCGGGGGGAGTGTGTCTAACAGGTATGCTTTTGTACCACAGGAGGACATTTCTAGACTTCGAAGGAAGCTGGAGACCACAAAGAAACCAGACAATGTACCTAAATGTGATGAGATTCTGATGGAGGAGATTAAGGATTACAAGGTTAGGAAAGCTTCATCAGTGATTTCTCTGTGTTTTTTGTCCAGGCCTTATGTGGCCTACTAATAGACTGGGTAAATAAATTTGCCCGAGTTCCTCATGTGACAGTAACCAGAGAATGGTTTACTGTTTTTTTGGGGTGGTGGGAGAGAAGGATACTCTTGTCCCAGTGCTTAGAGGGTTTTCTGTTTATTGTTCACTTTTTTGCTTACACATGGGAGCCATTTGGGTCATACATTTTAATAGTTGTTCAAACTCTTCTTTCTATTTTAGGCACGCCTGACCTGTCCATGTTGCAACATGCGTAAAAAGGATGCTGTACTTACCAAGTGTTTTCATGTTTTCTGCTTTGAGTGTGTGAAGACGCGCTATGACACCCGCCAGCGCAAATGTCCCAAGTGTAATGCTGCTTTTGGTGCCAATGATTTCCATCGCATCTACATCGGTTGATTCCAGCCAAGAGAAGAAGAGGGGCTGGCTAGACAGACACTCACTCATTAATCACCAAACCTCTACCTCTTCTCTCTCCAGCTGTCACCTACTGAACAGTTTGTCGGCTCCCTTTCCAGACTTTATATCCAGGTTCTCCTCTCTGATAGATGATATCAGGGGAGGACACCCGTTCCTGAGAGTCTTGGGTTTTAGAATGAATTAGAAACAAATTACTCTTATTTGTCTTCCTTACCAGGTTTATTTCCTGCTTTTTAGACTTTTAAACATTTTCTTCTTCAAGCCTACTGTATTTTGGACTGTCCATTCCTCCTGAAGAAGTCAAGTTGGTATTTTTGACATGGAGAAGGGAATAAGAAGAGTGGAAACACATGGCTATTTTAGGAGAGGGTGGTGACCTTTTAGGAATAAGCTATCTATGGGCACAAATAATTCTTGATTTTGGGTGGTAAACTTTTTGTAAACTTGGATTATAAAAATGGTATAATTGTACTATTCTTTCCTGGATGATTTGAAGCCTTAATGAAATTATGTCCAGGATGATCAATCCATTTCCTATTTACTAGCAAATTAACTTGTTAAGATCAACTGGCCTCCTTATAGAAATTTTAAGTTTTTAATGTTCTACTCACTGAAGTCTTTACATTTCTTGAGACCTGAATAATTTCAAATACTCTATCCCCTTTTATCTTATAATGAAATCAATGATAGGACACAAGACTGAAATGGTGAAGAGGTCTTTTGAGCACTCTGGGAACTCAATACAGGGAGGCCTTGGTGAGCTATGAATTACTCTCATCTGCCTCTCCACAGGGGTTGCGGTCCCTGTTTTCCAGAAGATTCTCTGTAAGGTTTCTGTAGGACTTTATACTCCAAAGCTTCAATTAAAGCAGGATTCAGTTTGCTTTGTGTTTGTTTTTCTCTGAAACTTTTGTGTCATTATTAGTTGATTTTATACCTGCTGTTCTAAAATTGAATTCTCTTGGACAGAAATAACCAAATGAGGTTAAGAAGATAACTGTGTTTATAGTCTATGTATTTCTTTGAGTAATTGAAACACTTCTCTCCCAGTTGTTTTACTGAGTCTGTCTGGGGAGAGATTATGCCCAAAAGATTGTTTATTTGACTGTTGTTTTCTTCCTTAGTTCATTACTGGGCTGAGCTTATGATTTGTTTTCCAGTGAGTATATGGCTGCCTGACATTTTAGGTTGAGTCCTTGTATAAAGCCAGCAAACCAGAGGTCCTTCGTGTCTCTGCTAAGGGGTTCTATAAAGTGGATCTCTTCTCGATTACCACCTATCCTAGCAGATGATTGGTAAGGACAAATTTTTGTTGTCACTACCTATAGTCAGGTGGACTTGCTATGAATTCCACAAAGTCATATATGGGTTAAAACATGAGTTTAGCAGGGATGTCTGACTGTCATCAAAGAGGTCACAGGACCTTGGGCCTGCTGCGCATACATAGCACTGTGATGGGGGTCTGCCCTGCTCCTGAGCACACAGTACATTTGCAGGCCATAAGAGGACCTTGTTCCTCTTGCTGCTCCCCTCTCATGGGCAAGCTTGGGCACAAATCCGTTGGTTTGGAGCAAATAAGACTACTTGTATAGCAGGTGGTTTGGGCTTGGATAATAACTTCATGGTACTTGGCTAGGAGAGCCAGCTGTCCAGCATCAGGGGGCCATGGAGCCTGTGGGATGTGGAGGAAACCACTAATTCCATGGGAAGCTGGACTTGGGGGGAGTTCTAGATAGGAAGAGCAGAGAGCCCCTAGACCCAGTAGCTTGACATCCAGGCAATACAAGGAGAACTCTTAAAGTCATTTCAGATAATGACCAAAAATTGCGATGACTTCTGGACAGTGTGGTTTCTCACTACAGAAAAGGCCAATAAATGGGTTTCAGGAATACCCACAAATTATACACCATATCTAGATTGGATTAAAGATGGTGGCGTGAGAGGCGACATAGAGACCTCCTCCTACAACCACATATAAAACGAAAATATAATTAATACAACTAATCCTGAAAAAGCAACAGGAAAGAAGGCTGCACCAGACTGCATACACCTGGAGAAAAGAGCAGACTTCATGGAACAGGATAACATATCAAAGCTGTGACCCAGCAGGCCCAAACCCTTCCCCCACCCCAGCTCACCAGCGGGAGGAAGAGAAACAGACCGGGGAGGGAGGGAGGCCTGGGATTGCTGAACACCTAGCCCTGGAGATCTGCTTGGGGAGCATGAACCTACATTGCATGGTGCTTTGGTGATTTAGTGGGGTTGGAAAGCTAAGACAGGCAGAATGCCTGGAGAGATGGAGATTCCAGCAGCTTGTGGAAAACAGGGATTCATATTCTGATCTGGGTGGGCAGTCTGAGAGACTTCCTAAAAGCAAGAGGGCTGCTAAAGGGGCAAGGATTGCACAGAGCTTACTGCTCAGGAGAAAGGACAGGTAGACAAAATTGTCCAGGTGCAGGTGCACTCTGCCCAGCAGGTTGGGAGTAAAAGATCTTCAGGCGCTCCATCCCCTGGCCTGGCTACTCAGCTCCAAGGCCCCCCACTGTGATACTCAGCCTGCTGTGTCTCCCTCCCGGCCAGCCTGCACCTGACAGGTTGGCAAACCGGCAATCCTTGCACTGGCATCAGGCCAGCCAGAGAGAAGCCCCACCTACAGTAGCTACAAACACAAAGCATAAAGGCTTACACCCATGTGTTTGGCCTACTGGTTCTGGCAGTGGAGACAGGCATAGCAGCCAGGAAGCAGGGAACAGCTCTTTCCTCCACCCAGGCACCAACACTACTTCCCTGTGACCCCTGACATTGCTCCAGGGGCTGAACAGCTCCAGAGAGTAGAGCTTCTGAGCACTAAAGAGCACCACAGACAAATAATGAAATGTCAAAGGAACCTGTTTCAAAGCAAAATTATGAATCTGAGAAAGACTGAAATGAAATTGACCTCATGAATCTTCCTGAGATTTCAAAATAAAATCTCTTTTAGAGATTTTAGGGAGAAAAAAGCAGATGTTGCAGTACTTGTATCAGACAAAATAGACTTCAAAACAAAGTCACAAGAGACAAGGACATTACATAATGATAAAGAGGTCAATCCAACAAGAGGATATAGCCATTATAAATATCTATGCACCCAACACAGGAGCATCTAAATATGTGAAACAAATACTAACAGAATTAAAAGGGAAAATAGAATGTAATGCATTCATTCTAGGAGACTTCAACACTCCACTCACTCAAAAGGACAGATCAACCAGACAGAAAATAAGTAAGGATACAGAGGCATTGAACAACACATTAGAACAGATGGACCTAATGGACATCTACAGAACTCTCCACCCAAAAGCAGCAGGATACACATTCTTTTCAAGTGCACATGGAACATTTTCCAGAATAGACCACATAGTAGGCCACAAAAGGAGCCTCAGTAAATTTAAAAAGATTGAAATTGTACCAACCAACTTCTCAGATCACAAGGGTATAAAACTAGAAATAAATTGTACAAAGAAAACAAAAAGGCTCACAAACACATGGAGGCTCAACAACATGCTCCTAAATAATCAATGCATCAATGACCAAATTAAAACAGAGGTCAAGCAATATACAGAGACAAATGAAAACAACAACAAAACGCCCCAACTTTTGTGGGACGCAGTGAAGGCATGTCTAAGAGGGAAGTATATAGCAATCCAGACCTATTTAAAGAAGTAAGAACAATTCCAAATGAATAGTCTAAATTCACAATTATTGAAAGTGGAAAAAGAAGAACAAATGAGGCCCAAAGTCAGCAGACAGAGGGACAAAATAAAGATCAGAGAAGAAATAAAAAAAATTGAGAAGAATAAAACAATAGAAAAAATAAATGAAACCATGAGCTGGTTCAGAAAAAATAAATCAAACCATGAGCTGGTTCTTTGAAAAAATAAACAAAATAGATAAACGCCTAGCCTGATTTCTTAAGAAAAAAAGAGAATCTACACACAAACAGAATCAGAAATGAGAAAGGAAAAATCATGATGGACACCACAGAAATACAAAGAATAATTAGAGAATACTATGAAAATCTATATGCTAACACCTGGATAACCTAGGAGAAATGGACAACTTTCTAGAAAACTACAACCTTCCAAGACTGACCAAGGAAGAAACAAAATCTAAACAGACCAATTACTAGCAATGAAATTGAATTGGTAATCAAAAAACTACCCAAGAACAAAACTCCCGGACCAGATGGATTCACTGCTGAATTTTATCAGACATTTAGAGAAGACATAATACCCATTCTCCTTAAAGATTTCCAAAAAATAGAAGAGGAGGGAATACTTCCAAACTGATTCTATGAAGCCAGCATCATCTAATACCAAAACAAGGCAAAGGTACCACAAAAAAAGAAAACTACAGACCAGTTTTCCTGATGAACATAGATGCAAAATACTCAACAAAATATTAGCAAACCAAATTCAGAAATACATCAAGAGGATCATACACCATGATCAAGTGGGATTCATCCCAGGGATTCAAGGATGGCACAACATTCGAAAATTCACCAACATCATCTACCATATCAACAAAATGAAGGACAAAAACCACATGATCATTTCAATAGATGCTGAAAAAGCATTTGACAAAATTCAACATCCATTCATGTTAAAAACTCTCAACAAAATGGGTATAGAGGGCAAGTATCTCAACACAAGGCTATATATGACAAACCCACAGCCAACATCATACTTGACAGTGAGAAGCTGAAAGCTTTTTCCTCTAAGATCGGTAACTAGACAAGGATGCCCACTCTCCCCGCTTTATTCAACATAGAACTGGAGGTCCTAGCCATGGCAATCAGACAACACAAAGAAATAAAAGTCACCCACATTGCTAAGGAAGAAGTCAAACTGTCACTGTTTGCAGATGACACAATATTGTACATAAAAATCCCTAAAGAATCCACTCCAAAAGTACTAGAATATCTGAATTCAGCAAAGTTGCAGGATACAAAATTAATACACAGAAATCTTTTGCATTCCTATACAGTAATGATGAAGTAGCAGAAAGAGAAATCAGGAAAATAATTCCATTCACAATTGCATCAAAAAGAATAAAATACCTAGGAATAAACCTAACCAAGGAAGTGAAAGACCTATACCCTAAAAACTATGAGACACTCATGAGAGAAATTAAAGAGGGTACTAACAAAATGGAAATTCATCCCATGCTCTTGGGTAGGAAATATTAATATTGTTAAAATGGCCATCCTGCCTAGAGCAATCTACAGATTCAATGCAATCCCTACCAAAATACTGGCAGCATTCTTCAATGAACTGGAACAAATAGTTCTAAAATTCATATGGAACCCCAAAAGACCCCAAATGGCCAAAGCAATTCTGAGAAGGAAGAACAAAGCAGGAGGGATCTCGCTTCCCAACTTCAAGCTCAATAGCAAAGGCACAGTGATCAAGACAATTTGGTACTGGCACAAGAACAGACCCATAGATCAATGGAACAGAATAGAGAGTCCAGATATAAACCCAAGCATATATGGTCAATTAATATACAATAAACGAGCTATGGATATACAATAGGGAGATGACAGCCTCTTCAACAGCTGGTGTTGGCAAAACTGGACAGCTACATGTAAGAGAATGAAACTGGATTATTGTCTAACTCCATACACAAAAGTAAACTCAAAATGGATCAAAGACCTGAATATAAGTCATGAAACCATAAAACTTAGAAGAAAATACAGGCAAAACTCTTGAATATAAATATGAGCAACTTCTTCATGAACATATTTCCCTGAGCAAGGGAAATAAAAGTGAAAATGAGCAAGTGGGACTATATGAAACTAAATAGCTTCTGTACAGCAAAGGACACCATCAGTAGAACAAAAAGGCATCCTACAGTATGGGAGAATATATTCATAAATGACATCTGATAAGGGGTTGACATCCAAAATATACGAAGAGCTCACGCACGTCAACAAACAAAAAGCAAATAAGCCAATTAAAAAATGGGCAGAGGATCTGAACAGACACTTCTCCAAAGAAGAAATTTAGATGGCCAACAGGCACATGAAAAGATGTTCCACATTGCTGATCATCAGATAAATGCAAATTAAAACCACAATGAGATATCACCTCACACCAGTTCGATGGCCAAGATCCAAAAGGCAAACAACAACAAATGTTGACAAGAATGTGGAGAAAGGGGAACCCTCCTACACTGCTGGTGGGAATGGAAATTAGTTCAACATTTGTGGAAAGCAGTATGGAAGTTCCTCAAAAAACTAAAAATAGGAATACCATTTGACCCAGGAATTCCACTCCTAGGAATTTACCCTAAGAATACAGAAGCCCAGTTTGAAAAAGACATATGCTCCCCTATGTTACTTGCAGCACTATATACAATAGCCAAGAAATGGAAGCAACCTAAGTGTCCATCAGTAGATGAATGGATAAAAAAGATGTGGTACATATACACAATGGAATATTATTCAGTCATAAGAAGAAAAACAAATCCTACCAGTTTGCAACAACATGGATGGAGCTAGAGGGTGTTATGCTCTGTGAAATAAGCCAAGTGGAGAAAGACAAGTATTAAATGATTTCACTCATCTGTGGAGTATAAGAACAAAGAAAAAAGTGAAGGAACAAAACAGCAGCAGATTCACAGAACCGAAGAATGGACTAACAGTTACCAAAGGAAAATGGACTGGGGAGGATGGGTGGGAAGGGAAGGATAGGGGAAAAAGGGGCATTATGATTAGCACATGTAATGTAGGGGGGTTGCATAGGGAAGGCAGTATAGCAGAGAAGAGAAGTAGTGATTCTATAACATCTTACTACACTGATGGATAGTGACTGTAATGAGGTATGTGGTGGGGACTTGATAATGGGGGGCATCTAGTAACCACAGTGTTGTTCATGTAAGTGTATATTAATGATACCAAAAAAACTATATACCATATCTTATTTATGTTGTATATGCATTATTTATAGCTTTTTTTCAGATCCTTTAAGGGATTTTGAAACTTCACAAATCCCAAGTTAGAATTACTGCTCTAGATCATTAGAACTTTTAAAAATGATTGTCTTTACTGCCTATAAATGCCAATTTCAAAGATTATTGTAGAAGTAGTGGAGTCTTTTTTTAAAAAAAAAAATATTTCAGGTCTTGTAGGGATGGCTGCTGCTTTTTTTTTTTGCCTTCACTTTTGTTGAAAATTGTCTTGGTGATTTGGACCAAAATTAGGGTTGATGCATCCTGAGGCACATGCCTTAACTACATGACTCAGGTCTTACCTTCTCACCTACTATAAGGGTCTTTCTCAGTGGTGCTCTGTTGTTTCTGCTAGATATTACAGTCTCACAGGAATTTCCATTGGGATTCCTTGTTATTTTTTCTTATTCTCTCTCCAGATCCAGGTACTTTGTTCTTCGAGGGCAGGAGTTCTGTGCACAGAGTCCTGCGTGTGTGCGCCGCTTGAGTGGTGAGTGTGATTTGTTATTGTGGGTATTTGTGGGAGGATTCTGGGCAGCAAAGAAGTGATCACCCATCTCCTTTTAGACCTACTGCAGTGGTGATGCTCAGTTCTTGAAGGAAGCTGTATGCTGTTTTCATCTATTTCCATGATCGTTTGTTGGTGTGGAATGCCTTTAAATTTGGTGCTTAAGGTTTTTCTTGAGGAATGTCAGTTGATTGATAAACCCAAGTGTACCAGCAGGTTGGCACAAGAGTTTTGACTAGGTCTTATCATAAAAGTTTACCTGGTCAACATGGCAAGATAGGTTCTCTGAGAATAAGTAGAGGACTGGTGAGCTGTGTGTATGTTGGAGTGGGTTTACGCAGTAGGAAACCCCTGGCTTGTAAATAACTCACAAATTTCCTACATCTGTGATTGTCCCACCACAAACAAAAAGTCAGCTTTGCCTTCTGGGGATTGCTGCCCAAGTTTGGTCTCTTCCTAATATTAGATATTAAGGTCTTATTTATACAATACTTCATAATTACTAAAATTAGTTCATGGAAAGGACAATGTCTTAACAATCTAATCTCTTATATCTAGCACAGGGCTTGACACACAGTGCTCAGCATAGGTTTGTATGGTAAAGCTAATTGCACTCCATGCTGCTTTTAACAAATCTTCAGAAGTCTGCTTTTCGGGACCAGTGTATGAATTCAAACCTTACTCATTTTTTTTTTCACCCCCTAAGTGGAAAACACTTTTCCTCATGATACTGAAGTAACTCTTCAAATTCAGATTATTCCCAAATACATGACTGCGCTCTAAATTTCTTCTGTGATAATAGCAAAAGAAATTATGTGAATTCTGAAACTAATGCCTCTGTTAGAGGCAACCCATAAAAGCCAGAGCTTCTTCTATTGCAGGGCTAGCCTTTTTTTGAGGGAAGTCATAGACAAAATTGGAACCAGCGTATGTTTTACATTAATATACTATATATATGCTCTGAGGACTTTTAAGTTATTGAAATCTACAGAGGAGAATGATTTGAAAGCTAGGATGTGAGAGCTGAAGGGGACCTCAAACCATGTCTTTATGTCAGAAGTAAGGAAACAGGTCCCAGGGCCACTCAGTTTAGTATCAGAATCAACATTTGACAATCAAAATCAAACCTCCACTGCGCTTCCTTTGGTCCTAATGGAGACCTGTATCAACAGAGTGCTTGTCATCAGAGAGGTAATAAAAGAGGCTTTCTGAGTCTTTTTGAAGTCTTTGTGAATTCATATAAACCTAGTATGTTTATACTTGATAGTTCTAATGGAAGCAGTATCTCTTTACCAGGCCCTAGATTAGGACTATATTTTTGTTCCCCAAATCATTGAGAGTTCCTATTAGCACTTTGCTCTAGAGAAGAATTGAACCAAAGGGATCTTAGATTTCTTCTTGCTGACACAATCCACTTAGGCGTTTGCTGAGTTCTTACTGTGATGCTAGGCATTGTGCTAAACAGATTTCTTATGAAGCCAGGCTTGGATGAGTATGGCCCCACCACTTATTAGCATGTTACTTCAGTTTTCTGTTTCAGTTTTCTCATCTATAAAATAGTAGCTATAGGGTTGTAGTTAGGATGACTTGATATATGCAAAACATTTGGCACAGTGCCTGGCACCCAGTAAATGGTCAAAATACTTATTATTGCCAATAAAAAAATCAAGAGGTCAATTTTTCTTTCTTCTATATTTTCTTCATAGTTCTAGGAAAAAATAAGACTGTCAGCCTCTTTAGAATCTAGGCTATGTGTGTTTATCTATGTCTGTCCGTCTCTAAATCCACCTAGCCTGGATAAGTGATGTCACAGCTATCATTTCAAAACATCAAAAAGTTAATTTCCTTACTGCCTTACAAACAAAATGCATATGAATGACAGTGAGTTCCACCTGGCTGTTAGGATCCTGATCTTTTAATATAGCCTTCTTCAGCTTAAAATCCTATCATTTTTAATACCACAAAATCCTATGGTTCCTATAGTCTTTGGGACACAAATCCAATTTAGCATAGTGATCGTGCCTCTGCTTTTCTCTCTTCAGTCTGCATAGTTTGCCACCACCTTGTGCTTTCTGTTTCATATTGATGTTTTTTTATTTGATGTTCCTAAGTTCCTTGATTGGCACAGTTTCCCAACTCTGCAACTTCTTTATCAGAGTATGAGACACATTGTTTTGCCAACTTGCGTCTCCCACTAGGCTGAGCTCCATGGGATCAGAATCTGCTTTTTATCTGTTTCCAGCACTTAGCCCAAAGCCTGACTCAAAATGAGCATCTGAAAAATGAATGACTGAATGATGCAAAACATCTTGAGATAATTTGGCAGGTGAATTAGTTTATAGTGGGTTTTATTTTTATGAGAATGAACTTGGGTATATTTCAAAAGAATGCGTGTGAAGAACACATCCAGATTCAGGATGGCAAGTTTGCCAGCAGCTAAACTTTCCTGGAATGTCAGAAACCGTGAAATGCCTGAGACTGCAGGGTGGCTGAGTGACTTACAGCTGGGTTTGCACCAGTTCTTGGGCTGGAAAGTGAAAAGAGATGCCTAAAACACTTTCTGAGAGTCCCGGGGGCTACAGTGTTGAATTCAGTGGCCCAGTGCTGGTGCGGTTACCACATCAGCTTCTCCCTCTGGAGCTGATCAAGCTGAGGCATCCGCTGGGGGCAATGTAGCAGAAAAACTAAGGGGGGTTAGAGGGAGAAGGGGAAGTTGCAAGGCAATGATCAGAATGCAGACGATGCGGTGCGGTGTTCTGAACTGCACTGCCTACTTAGCAATCTGCTGCTACTCTTACCAGCAATGTGACTGTGAGCAACTTATAAATTCCCTCACCCTTAGTTTTTCCATCTGTAAACTAACAGTCTGCTCTAGCCTGTCTCGAGTACCTAGGTATGGTGTTTTAATGAAGATTAAATGAGATCATGATTTAGATAATAAGTGCTCAATAAATTATTAGCTATCATAGTATTGTCTATTTACAGATTGTGAAATGACATGATGAGAAGGTCCGTGAGGTTGGAGACCATGCTCATCTGATTCACTGTTGTGTCTCTAGAACTTGGCAAATAAATACAAGCTGTTTAGCAAATGTTTTTATGAAGTACCAAATGAGGGTGTGGCCAGGGCAGTTTTTCAGAGATTGCTTAATGTGGCTATTGCTGGAATGTCTTTCTCAGCTGAAGCCATTTAACTTCTATTTCATGCTTGGACTCTGAATTTTCTCAGCATAGTTTGTGCCACTTTGTACTATACCAAGGAAACAAGCATAAATCATAGCATTGGTGGGTCTCTGGTTAGGAGCAGGCTGGTACCACGTCCACATTTGAATCCCCAAAGACAATGCCAGCAGTACATGTGAAAGCAAAGTTTCTCTCTGAACATTTATTTATTCCACAGTCATAGAAACTAAAGATGGAAAAGACCTGAGGACATCTAGTCCATCCACATGGTTGTACAATAAAAGTGGCTGGAGCAAAACAGCCTGTTCACTTCATGCTCACAAGACAGCATTTCAGTTCTTCCTGGAGTGGAGCGATTGCAAACACATTAAGATGAAGATACAATGCAAACACTCTTTACCAACCTTAAGAAAATACTTTTAAGTACGTTATTTTCATAAAACAACTAGGAACTAAACTAAAAAAGGAGTGGGGGAATCCTGGATTAGACTGACAGCATAGGTGTGTGAGAGCAGTAACTTAAACAGTGCAGGCAGTGAAGTGGTTTTGAGGACTAGAACACAATTTCCTTCCTAGACTGGCTGGATTTTATGGTTTGCTTATCAAAAATACGAGTTAGGAGGCAGAGAGGCTCTAAGGAGTTTCTTTACCCTTCATTCTTTATCCATGCCAAGGAAGAGCTTGTTAGCTCCACGGCTCTAGTCGCTCCACCAGCACTGAGAAGCCTGCTGCCCAAATGATTGCTTGGCAGTCGCTTCACCTCCAGGGTCTCTCGTCAGCACAGAAGCAGCAGCTCCTGTGTAGGGTTTGTGCAGCAGCAAGATCCATGAACAGTGGAGGGTCACCTCCAGGCACATTGAAGACCTCAACTGATTGGGTCCCTGTGGCTGCCTCACTTGCCTGCCCTAGTCATTTTTCCAACATCTCTCTTGTTGGAGGCATCTGTGCTCTGGGACTCATTATTATTTACATGAACCGACTAGCCCTGCCTGTTCCAACTCACCCAGTCAAGCTTTACTGTGTGCTTTCTGTTCCAGGAATTCCCCCATGGGAAATGGGTTGGGGTGTGGGATACAATCAGGTGGTCCTGTTCCAGGTGTCTCAGCACCAGAGCTTGGATGAGAACAAAGGCCTTCCCTATTTCATGAAATAGGAGCCCTCAAGAGGAGGCAGCATCCCCTATTTCTCCTTTGCCAAAATAACCACCCTCCCTGAAAACAGCGGATCTTTGTGTTTTTGAGCCTAAGGGGAGTTGAAAACAGGTGGAGCAGAACAGAAAGGAGGCTTTTCAAAGGACCCACCACTTTCATGAAATCTTTTTACAAAACACAACATAGTTTCACTAATTGCAAAACACTGTTCAATTACTACCAATAAAAACAACCATTGCCACTTAACATGAAGACTGCATCATCTCACCACAAGCAATTACGCCTTGTTTTTCTTTATCCAGATCATGGAGGCATTTCAAGTAATGCTGACAGCAGTAAGCCTGCTTTCAGTCCCTGCTGCTGCTTGCTGCATCCTGTCCACAGTTTTGGCCACGAAGTTCCTCAGAATATACTTGCGAAGCCGTGCACTGGTTGTCTACTCTGTGGATAGGCAAGGCTGTCTGGCATACTATCACCCTTGCTCAGAATGCTTCAGTAGAGAAGCTTAAGGTAAACCCAGTATACAAAAATCCAAACTTACAAAACAATTACATTAAGGGATAATTGCATTACAAAAGGATTCTTTACAAAAGAATTCACCTCTGGGTTCCTTTAAATAGCCAGCTTCTCAAGTACAGTCAGAATATGAGTTGAGTTATAAAAATGTCCATATACAACATTAGGAGCATGGCTGTTATGTGAGTTGAGGTACATCTGTACATCAGCCTCCCAGGCTGCCAGAGCGTGGTGGCGGAGTCTCTACACCGTCCTTAGCTGTTGCAGATGGGTGGGGATGGCTAAGGGGCCTCATTGTCTGAAGGCAGTTGCAACCTACTTCTGGTCCTGGGAGGATAGGGTGTTTCAAAGCAGAATTGTCCTTTCTGTTTCCAGGACTCACCTGTCCACTCATTGTTGACCTGTTTCATCTGTGAGTGAGGTTGCTGAAGTCTAACTTTAGAAGGCTCCTCCCTCATCAGTATCTCTGTGCCTACACCCACCCTGGGGTTTTCTAAGACAATTAACTAATTGCTAAAGTGTTATCTAATTACAGCTTAAGATGTTATCTTTCTCTGGGGGACTGTGAAAACTCTTCCTGGAAATGCAGAGACTGCATCCAAAAGCAGGAGGAGAAATTTTGTGATTGAGGAGCCTTTCCAGTGACCTGCAGCAGTTACAGAGCACCATGCTTGGCACAGCGCTGTGAACTCATCGGAGGCATTCAAACTGATGTGGGTAGAGCAAAAAGTTCTGGGAAGATAAAGCAAGTAAGGGGTCAACAAGGAAGTCTAGTCCTAAATGGTGCTCTGGGGTCAGGTGAATCAGCAGATGTGTGCTGGGTTAAAAGAACTCTCAGTAAGGCTCTTCCCACTTCTCCCATGGCCCATGGCAGTCAAACTTCTAGAACAGTGTTTCTTGAAGGTAGTTTTTTGGACCAGGTGTGCCAGGTACCTGGGCGTGTTTGTTCACACAGCTCACCTCCAGACTCCCCTCCCCATTTGCATGCTCTGGGCAAAGGTCTGGCTGTCAGCATCCTAATGTGGTCCTAGATCATTCCTAGCTACACTCACATGGGGAGCTGCAGCTCCACCATTCTCTTCTCATGCTTTTTCTGTTCCTGTGTCCATGCAGTTGCACACTAAGAAAGGATGCCCAGGCAGAGAGAAACCAGGGTACTGATATCAATCTCTTGGGGGCATTAGAGGGGACCTAGGGGCCAAAAGGTGGGGCCAAACCTGTTTGGAACTTCTCCAAGATGAGTGGGTGTGAGGCTGGGAGATTGACATGGGGGTTATCAATACGGATCTGAAAATTTCATTTCTGAATTTTGTGGCTTGTGGTCACAGACTTGAGGTTCACTTTTGGGATTGCTAGAGCTAAGAGATAGGTGACTGCTGATCTGAAAATGGCCGTATGTGGTTTGCAGAACGTCTTCCCTGAACCCACAGTGCTGGCTTACACATACTGTTCAGGCAAATAAGCAGGGATATTCCAGTTTCATCCTAAGGCCACACCCGTGCTTTGCTTCACTCTCCCTTTTTCCATTACAAAAGGCACACACTATAGTGGAGATGCTTAGTTAGATCAGAAGTATAGTCCTATTCATTCCTTAGCCAAATTGCTCTTCTGGCCCACAGCTTTTGTTCTAAATACACGGTGTAATGACTCTTCTGCCTGTCCTCTGTTCCTGCTCACCACACCCCTGACCCCTTTCATTGTGGCATGTGAATGTGTTCCTACTAAATGTTAGGATGGTGTGAGAGATCCAGGACTCTCTCAAAAGGAGGGCTCTTGCCTGATCAAGTCAACCTTGCCCTGCTGCAGTATTCATGAATTTGGTTCCTTTTTTAAACGACTCACCTCCCTGCCCCAGTCCTTGGTTTCTCTACCTCTTACCTGGTTCCCCATCTAAAATGTAGGAACACACCTAGAGTGCGGAGTTGTATCACAAGGCACAACCCTGGATAATCCTGTTCTACACTAACATTAAAATCAACAACTCAGTAAGATACAGGTATTTGTAACAATTTTATCTCTTGTTGTCAGTAGTGCAGAGAAAGGGCTAAAAACCAGAAATATTACTGTGGCACCTGGTGAGAGGTTAACAGGAGCTGGGGGTGTCTGGTTATTCCCAGATCCCTGACATGGAGTTTACTCCTGCTTAATTTACCATCCCTGCTCTGAAAGACTCCTGCCCGGGAGACCTGGAGAGAGAGCTTGAGAAGAGCTTCTGTTGCTTTTCAGGCTACAGAGAGCAGACTTGACCTCTGAGAACACCTAGACCTTGGTTTCCCCACACCTTTGTCATAGTTACAGAAGGGCACTACCAAGGGTCTCAAGAGCTCATAGGAACATGAGGATCTGAGAATGGGGAGCCGCATGACCACCTAGGACTCACAAGTCCGGTTTGTCCTTTGGTATTCCTCTAGCTCTGTTTTCCTGCTCACAGCCAGCCGCAGCTCCTGACGGATCACCTGGATCTGCTTCTCGAGCTCTGAGAGCTCCTGCACGACTGAGTTCCGAGCCCCGTTCAGGGAGTCTGCTTTCCCGTTGGTGGTCAGTGAGGCAGGCAACTCTCTTCTCGGTGGGAGTGGGATGTCCTCCCGGGTCCAGATGCCCAGCTGCTGTTTTCCCCCCTCCTCATGGAACACGTGTTTTCGTCGGTGGTCCTGACTCAGACTGGATGTATTCCACACAGTGAGCTGACGGGGTCCCACACTGGATCTAGGAAACAAAGGGACCCTTTAGATCTGCCTCCTGCTCTGCTGCTCTCAGTGCGCTGTTCCCATGTTAGCCATTTCCAGGGTGAATGCCATGGAGCTGCACACTCATTCAGAGATGATGTAACAAAGCCTTGGATAGACTGCCTGCTAGATGGAGTGGCACGGGGACAAAAGGAGCCAATATAATTCCTTTCAACTGAAGTTCAAGGTCTTAGCATGTCTTCTGTTGCCCTGAAACTGGAAAGGGTACATCATCGGGCTGGCTGATGGGCCAGGGTTTGGCACTTCCTTTATGAAGAACCTTAGATGCCTTTTATTCCCCTCCTGCCAGGGAGGCTCAGAAAGCAGCCCTGCCCTGCAACATTCTATGGCTATAATGATAGGGCATTAGTAAAAGTGAGAGTGTTTATTCATCTGTTGGGCTCTAAGCATGAGCTTGATGATTGAAACTATAACATGGCTCATCCTCAGTCCCACAGGACCATCCTGATGTTTAACTACTTGAGTTGGAGGAGAATGAAAGCATATAAGCTGCAGGTCTCAGCACAGATCCCATTATATGGATGACTTTATGTGGGTTGAGAATGACAGCTTAAAAAAAAAGACCAACCCCAAGAAAGCCTCAAGTTCTTGCTGGATAATGAAAGTCAAACAGAAATAGATTTGCAATCTTCTTTCATGCTTGCCTTGAACCACCTGCCACCATCTCAGAGAGGTGGCTACAGACAGCAAGACAGTTATTGCCAGACAGGCACAGAGGGAGAGGGAGTTGGTCTCTGAAACATGCTTTGACAGTCAAATGCAATGTGAAAAGTTTCTTGCTTGTAAGAACAGATCAGAGCCCTAAATAGCATAGCTGCTGCTATCCTCTAGCTTTGTTGAAGGAGGAAGAGGAGGAGGAGGAAGATTATAACCACTTTTGTAATCTACCATAGGACAAAACAAAATACAAACACTCTATTAAGTCTTTATGTTTTCATTCCCATCCATATAATTGAATCAATAATTTATTCCTGGACTCTTACTTGCCAAGGGAGGACCTTTAAGGGGAGGGCAAAAGGGAAGGATAATAAAGGTTTGATTCAGTTACATGGGTAAGATAAAAAAACACAAGGACTTTTAATTGGATGATTCTGTTTCATCGTTTCCCCTGTAGATGGCAAAAGGGGTTATCTGGTTTTTCTTTTAGTTGTTCTTCCTTCATCCATGCCCCTCAGTCATGTGATTTTGCAGCTCATCCTTATCAAGAAATCCAAGGGGAAAGGTTTGCCTTCCCTTCCTCTTCAATTTGGCCTGGTCTCCTGCCTTGTTTTGGCCAATAGGAAGTGGCAGGTGGCAGTTTCAAGCCTAAACTTTTAAGAAGCCTTGCACACTTCCACTGTTTCTCTCAGAACCCTGCTGCTGCAACATGAGTAAGCCCAGACTGCTCTGCTGGACAGTGACTGCCTACGTGGGGAGCCCCAGGTCTTCGCAGTTGACCTGGCTGGGGCCAGCACAGACCAGCCAGCCTTTAGCTGCTTTCCCCTCCCAACAAGGGGCTGCAGACACATGAGCAAGAGTAGCCAAGGCCAGCAAAGGTTGGCCCAGATGAGTAAAGTGCACCGCTGACCTACAGGTTCATAAGCAATTTGCTGTTATTTAAAACAGGAACTATGGAGAGAATTTCTCACACAGCAAAAACTAACTGATATATGTCCCAGTGCAGTAAAACACACAAACATAACCCAATAGCCCCTGACGTTCATTTACATTTCTCATAGCTTAAGTCTCATATAAATGTGCAGGTGGCACAAGAGCAGACTTTTATATGTTCTGGGCTGCATAAAAGTTCTATAATGAACCCGCTTAGAGTTCCACTGGCTTTATACCTGGATCAGAGGTGGAGTTATAATTTTCCTTCTAGCCTTATAGTTCCCTGTGATTGTTCCTTCAAATCTTCCTACTGAGTTTGAATAATTTCAAAGTGATTTGTTTGTGGTGTGTATTATATATATGGCTGCCAATTTTGGGGTATCTTGGAGTGAGAAGAAAGGGAAAGGGGCTGTACTGGAAATCCAGGGAGATGAGGAGAGACCAAAACATATATGGAACCACAGGTGAATAAAGCAAGGACAATATGAAGTCTCTTGCAATATGTATTTTTTCTTTGCTTTAAATATAAGAGGAGCAACATCTACTCTGATGCCATGGCCCAAAAGTTCTCCAAGCCTTTCCAAACCCATACGTAATTCATTCCTTCATCTGTTATTTTATTCATTTAATCAATAAGGAGCACAAAGGAGGGATGTCAAGTTGTAGGCAACACAGGTATTTGCATAGATACCTTCCAAAGCAAGAGGGAGAGATATTTTTCAGGCCAACAGACCTAACTATAGTACCATAGCATGATTCATGTTGGGGAAAACCTGGGAGGAAGGCCTGGACATGTTTTCCTGGAATGTCCAGGCAAGTAGAGATAACTAATCTGGCTTTCTCCAAGCTTTGTACATATGTCTGGGAATATAACATAGAAAAATAAGCAGAAGCTGGACTCCATGGGACGCTAGTGGCTAGCATCACAAGTGCTCTGATAAAGGACATGTGGCTCTGGGCCTCCTAGAAGTGCAAGATGACAGATGCTCAATGTTGGATTTGGTGCCTAATTGGAAAGAATGAACATGCTATATTGGCTTCTACGGTGTTTGGAACAGGTTTTCTACCAAGCCTTCCTCAACCTTAGAGTGTAATGTGCCCAGTGTGTGACCTGTATTTAACATAAAAAAGGAGCAAAAGAAGCTTCCACAAAGCAACTAGGTAATGCTGAGGTTTGATCCTCCAGTAGCCCATTCAGAAGACACATGACAGCTGTGGGAGCTCAAACACTGACTACCTTTGAAAGGTTACTGGTGGGCGTTGGGTTGTAGGGAGGTGGCCCAGGAAATGTGGACAACATAAGCCATGAGGGCAGGTTCTGCCTTCACTCCTTCTCAAAATAAGGGGTTCCGGATGGGAATCTGCCATGAAAAGTGGACAAATTGAGCTAAAGACACATTTGGCTCTCAATTTAGGAGAGAGAGATGTGAACAGCAATCACATCACAGTTGGAAATGGGATGACTAGGCTTCCTGTTTCTGTTATGGCTGGAAAACAGTCACTTTGTCATTATGAGATAATATCTTTGCTGCTCTGTCTTTTTGTGTTCCTCTGGTTAAAAATTTATGTTAAAATAATTATAGAAAAAATATATGTAACATGGCATAGAACAGCTGTGACCTGATTAGTCTCCAGCTTGCTGCCGACAGGGGTGCAATATGACACAGGAATACTGCAGACTGAGAGGGAGGGGGGCATGCTCACCGACTGGAAAAGGAGACGGGACAAAAGGATGCTGACAAAAGGATTCTGACAAGTTAATGTCAGCTGGGGAGACAGGGACTGACTGTAGGAGTCCCAGAGGAAGCGCAAACAATGAAAAATCATCATGCTTTTCACCCCTTTTTCCTCTTTCTCTATTATGAATGAGGAGCATGGGTGTCAGATTTCACAAAGACCCAGAAGGCCAAGCTTAGCTGAGGCTCTGTCACAGAGGCCAGCCAGGAGCCAGCCCCAGGTGCCTTCCACATCTTTAGCCACCACCACTAAGGGGTCAACAGTTACCCCCGGGCTGGGTGTGGCGAAGGTGTGGAAGTTTTGCTACTTCTTTTTAATGAGATGCTCTTTCCTGGGGGAGTTTATAGTAAAAGTGCCAGGAAATGGACTAAGTGGAACATGTCTGTTCTTATTTCAAATATTCCTAGGGGTGCTGGAAAGGAATGGGGAATAGAAACATGCCAAAAATGCAGTGTCACATGAAATTAATGCCTGCAGCACTCAGGAATTAAGTCGTATGTGTATTTTTTACACAATAATGATAGTTAGAAGAGCTTTACTTTCAGGGCTTTGCGTGTATTATCTCAATCTTTAGAGCATCTCTTGGAAGGCGGTACTGTTTTTAATCTCAGTTTTACAAATGAGGAAATTGAGGCACCGAGAGGTTAAATAAGTAAATTGCCCAAGGCCATGCATATTTTAAGTGTCTGAGACAGGATTTGGATCCAGATGCCGGACTCAAGAGCTCTCACCCATCCTTAACTATGAGTTGTAGTGCCCATACATGTATCAGGATTTATATATGTACAGATAGGCTTCAAAATTTTTTTCTGTTCCATTTCTATTTGAAACCATATATATGCATTTTTACTGATTGTGTTTATCAACAGCTTCATCTTGGTTTGATCTGAATTATTTATATATAATTTCCTTTTGAGCAGGGAGTTTCAGTTACTTATCTAAACTTTTATTTTGACAAATACAGAGACACCTGGCACTAGCTTCTTCTTACCTCTTTTCCACACGTTTAGTCTTCAAACGTGGCTGCTTTTCCTCTACAAATGAGGTGTTTAGTGCTCTGTGTAATCTCTGGTGGAAAGAACAGATTCACATGTTGAGATCATTAGAAATGCAATCAGGGGACAAAGTACCCACCTGAGATTTAATAGTGTATTTCATTGCTACAATCCTTGGCCTTTTTTAAACAAATTTCTAGATGCTGAATATCATCAACATTGAGTTCAAATCTCAAGAGAACAAGAATTCGAATTATAAGCTATTATTATACTTGGAGGGGAATAAAAAGCAATTTGACAGAAAGCTCAGAAATGTTCTGGGTTGTAAAAGGATATGTGTCATCAAGAAGAGCTTTCTTAACTATTGGGTGGCAAAGGGCCTGGTACAATTGCTACAGGGTGAGTCAAAACCTTAAGTGTGAACTTCTTAGCAGCCAAAACAAAGAAAGAAGAACTCATGGGAATTAAACTAATTTTGTCCATATAAAATGGAGATCCGATGTCTGCAGAATTCTCCCTAGGAGACCAAATACTTCCTAGGATGAAAGCAGGAAAAACAGGGCGCATTCAATGTAACCAAACCAATAATAGTGACCTACCAGGAAAATAACAGCCTGTGTTAACCAAGTGGCAGGCCAGTGGAATAGATGAACCAAGCACAGAACTGGCAGCCTCCTGCTGAGCTTGAGGGGTGGTGCACCAGGGCAGGGGAGCCCACTGCCCGGACATCAGATGGCTCCTCCCATCTCACTACTCATTGTGGCCAGGGGGAGCTGCTGCCTTGGCTAGAGCCCCTTCATCGTTAAGAAGCCCACCAAGTATATTTTGGCTCTCCATGCTGAATCCTGCAGGGAGCCATGTGCAGATGAGGGTGCTTGCACGGCTGCTCTGCCTAACAGTTCAGCTCCCCTGTGAGTGAGAGCTGGTGTCTGGATCACACGGAAGAACTTCCTATGAGGCTTGGCCTCAACACCAGCAGACCTCAAACTTCTGGACCATGGAAGGTGCAGAGAGAACAGGGGCCAGTGAGTTCATCTACAGGGAAACAGGGACTTTTAGCTCATTTAAAGAGTTTCAATTTTAGCAAGAGAAGAATCTGAAACAAATCTTTAACACCATCTCTTCAGATTGTCAGTATTAAGTGAAATCAAGTTAAAAACTGTTCTGTTGCTTCTGCTGCGAACAACAGTGGTGAAAGTTTTCATGAAAGGAAGGGATATCTGGGGATAGTTTAATTTAAAGGGGGAAGTGAACAGATGGGATAAAGGGAACTGGGACATTTTGGGATAGCTCAATTTAGGGGGGGAAGTGAATTAATGGGATAGATGGAACTCTGTCGTCTACCTTGAGAGAGTCTCTACCACCCTAGTTCTCTGGGTAACCTGTCACACGTCAGTCTGACTTGGAGCTCTGGATTCTCCCATTAGTGGGAATTCTGAGGTTTAAGAATATTGGAGCAAGACACTGGTGGCACTCACCTGACTGGTGTGGAGCCAGTACTGCAGCCTAGATTTGTTCTTGATTCGTGGGAGCAGCAGCCAGTACACTATGTGCTCACCAATGGTTGTCAAGATTGACAGCCCAAATCCGATGCAGAGCAGCACGAAGAGTCCAGAGAAATGTTTGATGCCCATTTGCAAAGTCTGTGGCAGAACAGGAAAGGGAAGACCATGAATGGGATGCTCACCTGGCTCCATGCTTGTTTATTCCTAGACACGGATGCTTTTCTTCTGGACCCATGGAAAGCTGAGACTATGCCTTCCCGTGTGCTCTGCAGACTTCACTTTACTGCACTGTGAAAGCAATCCAGCCAGGCCAAGGGCTGCTAAGGAGTACAGCTCTCATGGTGTTACTCACACACAGTGCTACTGTATGAATGTCCCTGGAGTTGTGCAGAGGGCCTGAGTCTGGACCACCCTGCAATCTCTAGAGAGAGACTGAGAGGTAGGGTAGAGATGGAGACTGAGAATTGAAACAATTTAATATATTAAAACATTGAATAATTATCAAGGAAAGAACCTCTCTCAGGAACAAAGGATGAATAGGCTCAAGGGAAAAGATGATGCTTCAATAATTTTGAAATTTGGAACTGGCAGGGAATATGAAGGTCATGTAGTTCAATGTCTTCATTTTACAAATGAGGAACCTGGGACCAAGTAAACTGGGACAGGTTGCAAAATTAGACAGCCGTAGAGAAAGAGAAGGGACCTAATATTTATTGATTGCTTACTTTTTTGCACTGAGATTGCTATTATAATCACAATTTATAGCTGAGGTATCTGAAGTCCTTGCTGCTTTTAGGTGACAAAACTGGTCTAAAAGTTCATCTATGTATATCTCCAAAGCCTGAGCTCTTTCTGCCCTACAACCAAATGGCAGCAGTTAGCAGCAACAATATAATTACAACTATATGTGGTGGGCACTCTGCTAAGTGATTCACTTCTGTTGAAGAGAGCTCTCATGAATTCTCTACAAAATAGGTCTTAGTCCCTGACACGATGATAAGAATCAATCCTGCAGCAAGAAAGACATTTGGTACCTTGGGTGCCTGCATGTGCCAGGCACTCTTCAGTGTACCATGGCATGGAGAGAGGAGGCTTATGTCCCTGCCAATCAGCTTGAGTCCAGGGTGGAGGCAAACATTCATTCCCCAGGATACAGTGATCCACGCCTCCTGGGTTTTGTGGACAAGCTGGCTCAAGGGGTAAGATGTAAAGCAAGAGAGGTAGATGCAGATGCTCGGGTGGGAAGGTAAGCCCTCTAAGCTGAGGGCAGCAGAAACAAAGGAAACATGACCTTCCGGCACAATGATGCAGGGGCTGTGAGGCAGGGTCACACGAGGCGAGTCCTCAGAGGCCAAGGCTGAGGAGCCGGGCACGTCCCTTTGCTGGAGGCTTTTGGTGCTCACTGTCGTGCATTACTACTTGGCAGTCAGTGTGTGGAAGTGAGACAGGGACTATGGACTTAGACACAGTAGGGTGAGGGCCTCTGGAAAAAGCAAGGCAAGATATTTACAGTCAAAGCAATGTAACAATGTAAAGTACCTATGAAAACTTTGTGTTCAGCATTATGTAAAGTCAAGGTCACACTAATTCTCTAGGGTATGATACCAGACTAAGAATATAGACACCTTCAGTGAGATCAGTTAAAGGTCAAAAGGCCAGGAGCAACTTGGCCTGGAGTGTTTGAGTGTTCCACAAGGGTATCTCAGGATAACCTGTGACTTCACTGTAAACAGCCCTAGCAAACAGACAACAACTCAGCCCACCTTGAGGGCAGGGAAGGTGGTATAAGTTCACACCCTAAGCCCTCAATTCCCCCAAATCCTCAACTGCCTATAAATCCCCTAGACAATGCACTATTCCAGGCTCTCTTGTCCCCTCCTGGTGTGAGCCAGGAGCTCTTTCCTCTCATTTTATTTCTACATAAAAGCTTCTACCCTGGCTCTCCTACTTTGGGTGTTTGCTAAGTTCATTCTTGGACTCCACAAACAAGAACCCCGGCATCAGAAGGTGCCGTTCTGAGCACTTTATCAATATAGCAATTTGCTTAATATTCATAATGACCTGTGAGGTAGGTATTGTTACTTTGTTCATTTTATAGGTAAGGAAACTTATGAACAAAGTAGTTAAGTAAACTTCTTCAAGGTCAAATAACTAGCAAAGGTTAGAGCTGGGGTTCAAAGGCAGACTCTCTCCAGACCCAGCATTCTTAACCCCTTCATTACTGATGGGAACAATCCTCTGATCCCCCTAAGGATTTTTCCTTTCTTTCATTCTCCCCATCCTGGACAGCTGGCCAGGCATGGTTCAGGCATGGCCGGGCCACCTGGCATGCCAGGAGTCTGTCTAGGGGGCAGGGCAGAGGCAGAGTTTAAAGAGCTCAGGCTTTGGGGGACCCTGGGCCACATAATGTCTTTTCCTCCATGACTATACTTCTGGCAATGGCTGTGGATCAAAGACAGGTGTCAAAATCCCTGGAGAAGGATGACCAGAGGTGAGCAGGGGTGCAGGGCATGTGCCAGGTCCCGGAGACGGAGCACGAGGCAGGGGGACCAGGGAGACCACCTGAGAATGCAGGCAGAAGCCCTAGGGAATAAGCAAGGCTGGTCTAGGACAGGCGAGAGGTGTGTTGGGCCCCAGGGTTACACAAGTATCAGGGCTCTTCCTGGGACATCTCTGCACAAGTGGTGAATAACTGGATAACACTGCCCTCCAGAACATATACACAAATGTGTCTGACAACAGCCCTTGGCCTGGACCTGTTGTAATGTGTACAGGATAAGACTTTATTAGAAGATTATTACTGCTATTGATGAAGGACAAACTGGAGGAATTAATTTAAGATTTCAACACTAACACCATCAAACATTCAGCAAAACATTAAATGTACTGGCACTTTTTTCTTCTAAGGTGCTGCCAAGATGAGAAAGAAGTGTAACTTACAGTGAATCACCTTCCCTTTAAACACATGGCCTCCCTGCCTGTTTTCCTGCATGTAATAATAATCAGTCTCAATGTCCTCTTATTACCCCAGTAACAAATAGGCTGTATTCAGTTTATCTTATACATTTCTTTCCTTCAATTTCTGTTGTTTGCACCTACTAATAGACTGGTAGTTACTGCTTTTTAAAACTGGGCATCTAATATGTGTGCCAGACACCATATGTGCACAGTATGACCTTACAGTGACTCTGTAAGTTAAGCATTATTATCCCCACTTCACATGTGAGGAAAAGGAGGCTGAGAGGGATTAGTCACTGTACCCAGGATCATGTAAGCTAACAAATGGAGGAGCTGGGCTCTGGAAGCAGGGCCGTCTGCTGCCAAAGCCTCACTGCATTTCAAGTGAACATCATTTACATGTATCACTATCTTAACTCGTACTGTCTATTCCCTGTAATAACTTGCAACATTTTTATTCAAAACTTACCATCTGAATTGAAAATACACTGTAAACTGCCTGTGAGCCCCAGAGAAAATGTCCTGAGTTGTGTCTGAGTCTGAGTGATAAGCTGTACAGCTGCAGTTGTCATTCAGCTGCCCCTCCCCTAGGGCCACACTGTCGGAATGTGTGCCTGTCTGTGCACCAGATGTGCACATCTGCCCCACACTATCAAATGAAAACTTTTTTCTGATGAAGTGGAACTTGCTCAACTGGACATTTATCATTGGTCAGAGGAAGGAGAAGAACAATGAATATTCAATGTCAAATCTTTAACATAAATTTAAGTAATGCAGACAAAAAATACTGATTGCAGTGCAAATGACATGAGCAGAAACAGCACATTCAGAAATGCAATCATAGCCCAATCTCGTGGTGTCAAGAGCTGTATACAGAGAGCAAAGAGACTCAAATGGACACACGTTTTATTTTCTTCAGTCCATTGCTTCACCGGCAGCTTCATTTGATAACTCACAGCTACACACTTCTGGGGGCCTGAGTGCCAAGGAGCAAAGGTCCCAGGCATGGATGGTGCTCTGTGTCCCTGGATTTGGCCATAGGCAGATCTCAGGCATCAGTGGCTTCAGTTTGTTCCTCACGAGCTCAGTCTAGCCTATTCAATCTCATTCAGTTACCTCCTTAATCAATAAGTAACTATTCAAAAAATTGCCTGGCTTACTTATTTTGCTAAATGTTATTTATACCTGTTATGTTTGGTTTATTGTTTCTTTTCATCAGTCCATGTTCCATGCGCTGTGGGTGGAGAGCACACGCGGCACAGCACGCCTGGGAGTGCTCACTGAGCGGGCAGTAAAGCAACGGCGTCTGAAATGCTTTACATTGTGCAGAAGAAAACAACTAGAACTAAAACAACTGCAGTCTTTTGAAATGTTAATTTATTATTAAAACAACTAGAAAACTATTTCAAAAAAACTACATTTCACATGATTAACTGTGATCCTTTTACTATAAACAATGACTTTCAATTCTTCATTTTCTCTTCTGACTTATGATCACATGCATATATTATGTACTTTCCAGCTTTGGATATATAACATACAATAATTATAGTTTTAGAAAAACAATATCATGTTCTAAAAATGTATGGGTTTACATGGCATTTTATTAATTTTCAGGGCTTTATACTATCACCTATTATTTTACCGTAATGACTTAACTACTCTCCAAACTGTCAGTTGTTTTTCTTTAACATTATTTATTACATATATGATAAATACTGCTGCAACACAGAGATCTTTTGTGTATAGCATCTAAAAAAATTATTTTTGATTATTTCTTTGAGATATTTTTTGCAATGGATGGGATTAGCGGGTCAGATGATCCATATGTTTTGATGCTTTGTGCTATCTGAGAGGGCACTTGAAAAGTATGCAAATCATTCCTAAGGCTACCAAAGACGCCCTGATGCACAGGACGCTTACATCCTTGCCAACACTGTTCTATAATTCATCCTTTTTTCCTGTTTTAAATATTCTGATTTGTATTTATTCAGTTAGTGAGGCTATTTTTCGGTTTTTCCCTTCTCCTTTTGTGTGAGTCATATATTTTTACCCTTTGCCCATTTATGCATTTCAACCAAAGCGAAGCTTTTTACTGAAAAAGCTTAAACTTCTTTCCTAACATGTTACATATGTTTTTCTTCATTTTTAAAAATTTTCCTGTTATCTTTGTTAGTTTTTGTTATACAGAAGTTTGAAACTGCATAGGGCTGTATTTGTTTTATTATAAATGCCTCTACTGCTTCAGTTGTTAGAAAATACGTTTTTGGGATAAATGTTTTATGACCAGGTGCTTAATATTGGAAACATAATGACCACTTCAGTCTATCTTGAGCTTTTGTACTAAATAGTGAAAAACATTATTTTCTCTTCATTGAGACTTAATTTCAGTCCCATGCTTCAGAGATACCTTAGCCAAATAAAAGGCCCCTCCCATGCTGAGGTGGCCTGCATTCCTTTATGCTTATTCATGCTCTTAAGACAAACAAACATAAAACTACAGACAGAAATTTTTATTTGTGGGTCAGATTAAGCCTGCAAGCTGTCAGGTTATGTCCTTGGAGCTACACAGCTTTATTGTTGTGCAATAGGTTTTCTTTATGAATCAGGTAACACCTTTAAAGCTGCCAAATGATTTGCAGCCATTCACAGTCACCAGCCACTTGGAGAACTATGGCAGCCAATACAAAAGGAAAGGGGTCCTCTTCTGACTCTCAGTCTTGTCGCCTGACTCCTCTGTCACCATGCCATCTTGTCTTAAACATTCAAGCCTCTCCCTTTTCAAAGCATGCAAAATAGATAAAACACAGTGGCCAGAGTAAGGGCATCCTCTACCTCCCAACAAAGTGAACAGCATAAGTGAAGAATGGAATTTGTAATTAAGAACAAAAATTCCTGGCAGGTTTTTCCTTGAAAATATCTCTCAAGCATGACTTAGAGGATAAGTGGAGGGTGCTGAGGCCAAATTTTTCCTATGTTTTTTTTAAAAAAAGGTGCCTAGTGGCTTGGGGGATTGCAACACATGGTAGAGAGCAGACACAATCCATTCCTGTAGGATTCATAATAGCATATTGGTACTCTGTAGCCTCAAAGACATACTGGTTGCAGTTAACAGTTCAAGTACTGTTGCTTATTTTTCAAGGTGAGATTAAGGTGGAAGATGATTTAAGACTGCCTCGCCTATTATTAGTCTTTTCTCTTTGCAATGCATAGAACCAGAAAGGTAGGAGTTGTTTGCTCCTTGACAAGCAATTCACTTCTTTTTTGAAAATCGAGGCTTGATTTGATTACATTAATAAGACTATCAGACATAATTTGAGGCAAGTAAATATAGGGACCATAAAAGTAGGGGGCAATGCAGTGAGGTGGAAATCTTAGAGAAGATTCCAGATCTTTTTACAGCATCATCTGTAAAACTGAGATGATGGCACCCACCTCATGGTATTGTCATGATTAAATGATATAGCAAATATAACAGAAACTGAACCAGTCATTCAATAAATGTTCACTGTCATCACCCCAAGGAGTTGTATAAAACTAGATTTGTTGGCAATTAACAGAGAGAAAAATCAAAGCATTATAACTTGGAAGTAAATGTGCTTTTTCTTCCCAAATATCCATATAGTCAGTCTTCCCAGTGGCTGAAGCTGAAACAGGCTCTCAGTTCAAGGTCATTGCTGCAGAGACTTGAGCAGCTGTATTAGGTGGGCTGATTGAGCAATTAGCTTGTTAATTCCAGCTACCCCAGAAGCTGAAATTATTTTTCTTCTTGTTACATTTTGAACATGCCATCCAACATGTTCCAAACACTTGGTCATAACTTAAAATTTTCTATATTTTAATGTGCACATTGAAGGGTATATAAATAATGTCTTTTAAAGGTCCTCCACAGAGTCAAATAGGTTGGGCTAGAATGAGAGTGTCTCTTTAAAACTTCCTCCAGTTGAAAAATCTGCTGTCCTCTCTGCAAGTGAGGGAGAGGGGGGACCTTGACATTATTCCTTGTTTCCTTTCTGGGTTAGTATTACACTGTTAATTTTAGAGTGACTGGCTAAGTACTGAGTAAGAGATCAGAGGGAACACATAGGCCTTCTGTCTCCCGTATACAGTGACCTATTAGAAGGGGAGGAAGGGGAAGGGAAGGGAATTAGTACAAAGAGCCCATCGTGCTCTAGGCACTTTACATGTTTTATCTTTTTAAATCCTCAAAATAACCCTGGGATGGATGCTCAGACACAGAGAAGTTACATAACTTGCTCCAGCCCACACAACTAATAGGAAGTGACTGTGATATAAAACCCAGTTGTAACTGAATCCAAACCCAGGTGTGTCTGAGTCTTGGAACTATGTTACCCTGCAATGGGGGCATGACTTATATCACTACAGGGTTGGGAGTGTTTAGTGATTATTAATACTTTTTTTAAGGCCTGCATAAGGGACAGAGACTCCTATTCTTTGTGGTTCCTAAGTAATCTATTAAGTCAAAAGTATGGCCGAGTGCTTTGGCAAACAGCACCCTGATAGTAGTTAAATGTGTGGGTTTACTTTTCCTACATTTTTGGTCAAGACTAGGTAGGAGCTTTTTCAAAATGTAAGAATAATAAATCTCCTTGAAACAGATTTTTCTTGTCCTGGGAGAAATCACCTGAGTTTTGTCCCTTGGCTAAGTAGGTGTAGGGAGAGTACGTTTCATTGTCTTGGTGTTCTGGTAGCTTTTTTTAAGCACCTGCAGGATTAATGGTCCACTGTGAGAATCAGGACTGGAGTGAGGCAGCCGGGGCTGGGACTAGCTTGTCCTCTGAGAACTGATAGTAATCAGTGGACCCTTGGGGAGCTGGTGACATCTGGGGTACAGGCAGCAATGTGCACTGCCTCGCCAAAACAAAAACAACTAAACATTTTTCTCTTTTCCATACTAGTCCCTCTTCTCTATACTAGTCCCACAGGGCTGATTTCAAGTTGTTCGCATGACATCACTGAACAGGAAGCTGGGGAGAGACCCATGTGCACTGGCTTTTGGCTTCACAAAGAAACTTGGCTTCACAAAAAGAAATACTTTCAAGTAAGATGAACAGTGTGAACAGTTCCAGGGAACCCCTCAGCTGCAGGCTTATTAGGGTGTGAGGAGCTCTAGGCTGAATGTTACACTAGAGAAAGGTTTCCTGGCATGAGAGAGCTCCCAGCAACCCTGCTAGGTCCCAGGTCTGATTTCCAAAACTAAGTCTAGCTAGTGCAGACAGCATTTTCCTCTGCTGCAGAGACGTGCCTGCCCATCTCCGCATTGTTTGAGTATCAGGAACAACACCGCTTCAGGACTAGGAGAGTCCACTGCAGCCGGAATCTTCGCTGCTTCTGCCTCATGGGAAGAACGGTCCTGAATCTGCCCCACGCCCTCTAACTGAGGTGGGGCTGAGTTTGGAGGTGAGAGAGCTTTCTAGGAAAGCCCCCTTCACTGAACTTGACACTGGGGCGGGCAGCCAAGCCTGAAAACCCACTGTCACTGAGGCTGATAGTTGGGCTGGGCCCTCAGTCCAGGCTTAGAGTCTCTTACAAGATGCTTGAGACCAGTTTCTATTCAAGAGCTGGAGCAATGAGACAGGAGGAGCCCAGCCAGATGCCCAACCCTCAGACAGGCTCAGGGATTTCTGGATGCATCACAGGGAGTGGGCTGCAGCCTGGGAAAGCGAAAGACGGGCTTTCACTGCCCAGAGAAAGTGATAAGAGGATGTCCAGCCAGGATAACTATATTCCTTCCTGTTGGTACAACAGGAAGTTAACAACCTGTCAAGACATCTGAACACCACAAATAAATGAGAACAGTTCACCTAACACCTGATTTGAATTGTACAATTGTCTCCTATATATAAAACCAGGAGAAGTAAAGGCAAACGTGTATATTTTCTTGTATTTGAACTTTTAAACTTCTTGACTGTTTATAGATTGGTCTCCTAAAACAAAGAAAAAGACATTTACAAAAGTAATTTTCTTTTTTTTCCCCATCGAGCTTTTTTCCCTTGTTCTCCTGGACTCAGGATGTCCCCTGGAAACACTGAGAAGAATTAAGGACACGGAGTTGGTCATGAGGTTCCTATTAGAAAACTTGGCTTCACAAAAAGAAATACTTTCAAGTAAGATGAACAGTTGCTGGGCTGTTTTGGCTGATCTTGAAAGAGATAGAGAAGAAAGTCCAGTTACTGCTAGGCGGTGCTCTTAAAAAAGCTCAAACGATTACCACCAGCTTCTTGTGGATCTCCAGGCCTCCCACCACGGCACTGAATTCCTCGAAGGAGATTTTCCCGTCGCCGTCGGTGTCCAGGGTGATGCTGGATCTGTCTGCGATCTGCTGTGACTGCCAGTCCTGCAGATTGTCCCCGACCATCATTTTCAGCACCGGGAAGAGCTTGCCGTTGGAGATGTAAGCCGTCCTTATCCATGTCGTAGACGCTAAAAGCAGACCTCAGCTTCTGCTCCTCATCCCCCTTGACGCTGAACTGGGAGGTCCCCAGGATGAACTCCTTGAAGTCCACCTCGCCGTGGCTGTCCGTGCCGAAGATGCTGAACCCTCGCTGCACCAGCGGGCTCTGCCACAGCTCAGGCAGGCGCACAGACTCCTTCACGCTCAGCGCGCCCGAGCCGTCGAAGGCCAGCTTCTTAAACCTCTTGCTCAGCCTTTTGATCTCATCTTGGTCAAAGCTGGAGCACATCTCCTCCGGGTAACTGGCCTCATTCCCCATGGTGGACGCGGTGGCTGGCAGGGGCGGGGCGTGCGCAGAACGGTTGAACTGGGCCCCGTGGCGGCAGGCGGGACCCCCACGACCGACGGGGGCACCGGTGGCGTAGGGGCCCTGCGGGGCAGGGTGAGGAGTGTGGAGGAGGGGAGGCGGGAGGGAGACGATGGGAAACAGGAGAGCAGAGCTGGGGGATGCCCAGGAGAGGGAGAGGCTGGGAACGGGTTACCCACCTCTACCCTCTCAGCACCTGTTACGCGTCCCCTACCCACTTGCTGTTAGTTTATCTTCTCACCTCCTCACTTTTCCTTTTCTTCTCAGAAAGTAAACTCCAAGGGGGAAGGGGCTGCATCCCTGTTACTGCTGTATCTGCAGCACATGCCTAACATGCAGTATGTGCTTAGTAAACAGATGTCAAGACTGGTGAACTGCCAGGGGAGGCCAGGATTGACATCCTTCTGGTACAGCGGACACTGACCTTTTCCTGGACAGGGGGTTCAGGGGCTTTGTAAGAGACCACCCAGACAGCACACAGATTTTTTTACACATATCACTTGCAGACAGTAATGGATTCCTGAGGGATATACACAATGCTGAATTCAGGGCATTTTTCCAAGAAAATAGCCTCTGTCACCCTATTACTTTGAATCCATTATCTCATGCCCAGTCTTTATCTTTATTGGACTGGTGTCTGGTGGTAGTCCTGCAGATCACTTTGAAGAATGGCTGTAATGTGCTCACAGAAACCTTGTGCCTGTTTTGAGAGTGACAGTGGTATGTCTCAGTCTTTCCCCCTTGCTTCAGTTGGATTTGTCCTTTCTGATGAAGCTTAATCTCATGTGCTCCTCATATTCCTTCTCCTTTTAGGAGCATATCACTTATTCCAAATGTATAAAAATTAAATTTGGTTCAGAGCAATGCAGTTCAAAGGGACTTGGTGGAATTAAATCAGACTGAAGAGGGCAAAAACTTCCTCATTTAAAAAATATTAGCATTTCTCTCTGCTTAAGTTCAGTCAAAATACGGAGGTAATCATGCTAAAACTAGCACAGGGAGGTCACAGTATGCCTTACCACTAGTTCTAGACAGTTTAAGGAAAAGGAAAGGTTAGGAGCTAAAATATTTGATGACTGAATTATGATTCCGCTTGACTAAATTAACTAGATCTGAAAGAAGCATTATAGGGTAAAAAGAATTTTAAATAGGGCAACCCAGCTTCAAATCTTAATTGTCTGCTTAGTGGTAGTAAAGCCTACAACAACTAGCTTAATGTTAGTTTTCCAATCTGTAAAATGGGACTAATAATCTATTTTGTACAGTTGTATGAGGATCAAAGCTGTGATCAGCCAATATGACAAATCATTATCATTATTGTTATTATTACCAATTTTATTACTCTTTACCCTCCTGGTGGAGATTAAGCCTTAAAGCATTGATTGGGCACTTAAGTGTACATATTTCCATTCAACAAGCACTCCTTGGATACCATTTACTATATGCCATTCATTGCTCTAAGCACTTTGGCAACATTCATTTTGGTTCTTTCAGTTCCACACACTTTTTGGAGACTAAGTTGCAGGCTTGAGGACCACAGTGGTTGGCCTCTCTAGCCCATTAGGCACTCTCATGGAGTCCTCACTGACTTTCTCCTCAGTAATGCCTTGATGGTGATCATTGAGAAGGAAGTCATCAGAGTCACTAAACTATTAGTAAGTATATTCCTCCATGTGGTGGGTTATTAAGAGGTAGTGAGGGGTCGTGGAGAGCACATAAGAATGATATAAACCAGGTTCCAGTCCGTGCTCTGTCCCTATTAGCTGTGAACCCTTAGAGAAGCCATGCTGTCCCAGACTCTGTGTCCTCATCTGTAGAATGGTGGTAATAGTCACACCTGACATATCTACCACACAAAGTTATTCCAAGAGTGAGATGAAGGAGTGCACATAGAAATGTTAGGTAAGAGGAGAATAAGTCCCAGGAGCTACCTAATTTTAATGGTGGAACAGACAAGACCGGGAAGATGGTACCATGTCATTGAAATAATTCAGTGTGCAACCAGAACCATTTTCCCCCTGCATGTAGAGGATCTAATATTATACCAGATCTGGTTTTAGTCAGTGTGAAGCTGAGTTCCTCATTGTTCCACATTTCATAAAACTTTGTAGTTCAGCATTATTACCGAACTCAATGCCATGGGCCATTATTCTTAGCCATTTTCACAGAAAAACTATTTGTTACTCTTTCTGTTTATTACTGGGCAGGGACTGGGCTTTTGGACATTCACTGCAGCAAGTAAATTAAGAGGGTTGACTGATTGTTCTGGAAGAAATTAGAAGCCTGGCAACACTTCCATTTCAGCGAGTCATTCTTTTTTTCCTCAAGAATTTTCAGACAAAGATTTATGAGACAGTTTCATGCAAAAATTGCTGACACTGGAAAATAACACCAACAGAATGGAAGTGCTGAGTCCTAAGGCTCATACGAGGCTTCTTTCAAGTTAGTCAGTAGAACAGGTTTCTGTGCAATGTCACACAGCCTCCCAGAGCTTTCCAGCGGTCCTGACCTGTGTCTGAAAGCCCTCACCTTTCTGTGATGTTGCCAGTCACCATGTCTAATGTCTACCTGTACTGAAGTCAGCCACTGTGTAGGCCATGGAACCACACAGCCCTGGATTTAAAGCCTTTTCTGAGCATCAGGTTTCTCATCTATAAGCAGGAATAATGTAATAGTGTCAGTGTTATTGTAGGCTTAAATGAGGTAACATCTAGAGTAACAATAAAAAAACATCTAAAATAGCACACAGTAGGTAGGTGTTCTATATGCTTTGGGCCCTGTATTCTTTCTTTTCCCTTTCTTATGCCTTTATTTGCTTTCTCCAAAGCAGACATTTGGCTCTGGCTATATGTGTTTTATCTTCCTTCAATGTGACAAACCTTGTTTCAGGTTTAAATCTCTTTAACAAATGTATGTCAAGCACCTACTACGTGCCAGACCCTGTGCTACGTAGTTAGGTCGTGAATGACACAACCCCTTGAAAAATTTACAGTTTTGCCATTGAGAAGTCTACAATTTAGAGAGCAGTATGACTTTAAGGATTACCACTATTTGGTCAATCTTTTATGTTCATCATGCATATTTAAGAGGATCATATGCTTGATTTTCTTTTGTAATTCTGGGATGGTGTTTAATAAAAGCTTTGGAGTATGGCTTCCAATCACAGTTTTGCTATTTAAGAACTCTGTGACCTTAGGCTGAATTACTTATCTGAGTCATTGTTTGTTCATCTGTAACACAGGATAATGACTGCTAACTCATAACATCATTTTCAGGATTAAATAAGACAGAACACAGAAAGGATTAGGCTCCATGCCTAGCACATAGTAGGAACAAAAAATGGTGGATGTTATAATTATTACCTACTTTAGGCTTGCCTGAAAATTCTAATAGACTGTTTGTATATATACACATGCAGATATAGTCAAATATTCATTTGTTTTCTTCACATATATTTATTGAGGACCCACTCTGTGAGAGGCATACTATAATGACCTAATGCAGATACTTTTCCAGCTGTCTCTCTCCTCCTGGAGGTACAGTTTTATACGGAAGATGGACATTAACCAAATTAGCATGCCCATAAATGTGAAAGGAGCACCTATGGAGAGTGGCAGGTAAGAGGTAAGACAACAGGAATTTGTGGCACCAGGAGAATTCACACAATGGGAATTTTATCTAGTCAGAAAGATAACTTCCTCTTTATGAGGGAAGAAATGACTGAGCTGAATTCTCAAGGAGGAGAAATTAACTGGATGCTTGGGCAGGGATGAGAGTTCCAGGGAGAAGGAATTCCATGTGCAAAGGCACTGGGGACAGCGAGGGGCCTGTCAAGTAGGAGGAACTTAAAGAAGGCCAGTGTGGCTGGAACAGGGAGACTAAAGGAGAGCACGCTGTTAGATGAAGTGAGATCGTCTGACCATGTCCTAAAAGCTGAAGGGCAACACTGATTTAATCATTCCTTACAAGGCATCATTTATTCAACCATGTTTCAACAGTAAAGCATTGCCAGCATTCAGAAATGGTCCCTACTCAGAAATTTTACTGACCTCTGAGTGAAGTGAGGCACTAGAGTTATAATTAATTATAATACAAGACAGAAAATGAAAGATGTCTTCAGAGAGGTAAGGGCAAAGAGCTATAAGAATTCAGAGAAATGAGAAATTCCAAGAATTCTTGCTGGGAACAAATGGAGGAAGGCTTTTCTTTGCAAGAAGTATCACTTGATCCCGATGAAGACCAGGGGGACAGGCCATAAACACAGAAGTGGGAAAGGAAGTAGGTGTGAGTATCAGCAACTAGTTCAATGTAGCTGAAGCATCTGAGTAAAATAATCAGACAGTGAACTAGAAGGAACCAGAGCAAGGAGAATTTTGAATGCTTGGCTAAGATTTTTGGTTTCTATCTGACAGTGAAAGCATAGAAGAATGACCTAATCAGATTTATATTTTCAAAAGATGAATCCGGCATTGTGAAGGGTGGCCTGGATGGTGGGGAGAGACTGGCAGCTGGAGAGGAACTGGCGAACAATAACAACTGGAAAATGAGAGTCTGAGGCTGAAAGCAGCCTTGGAGGTGACAGGTGAGGTGCAATCTTCTGCTCGGGCTGTCATGACAGAGCGCCACAAACTGGGGGGCTAAAAATAAGTTCATTATTTCCCAGTGTCCCTGGCCATGCAGCTGCATAAATCTAATTGCTGCCTTCATAGTCGTGTGGTGTTTTCGCATCTCTGTTTTCACGTGGTAGTTGTCCTTTTAAAGAGACTCCAGTCATGGTGGATTAGGGACCCTTCCTACGTGTATGACCACATCTCAATTTAACTGATCACTCTACAATGACCTGATGTCCAAACCAGGCCCTGTTCTGAGTTCCTTAGGATTTCATCTTATCTTTTTGAGGGAAACAGTTCAACCCATAGAACCAGGCCTTAAGTCTTACTGGGTAGAAGGATAGAGGGCGGAGGCACCGGTGACACTCCAAATGAAACCGCAGTGGCCTCCCTGGCTGGCCAGCCCTGGGCTGGAATGCTGCAGGAAGCGCCTGTGCTGTGACGGGAGGGGCACCGCGACGCTGCCTTCTCATCCGGGGGGAGAAGTTGTCTTCAGAAGCCGTAGAAGCAGTGGAGGAAATGCGAGGGCAATTTCTCACTTTCTTAGACTTGGGTAATGAAGCTCGTGAACAAAAAAGACATTTTTTTTTTGGTATTTTGTGACAGTTCACAAATCGGCCACTAGGTGGTAATCTTCACGCATTTCCATGCTTTTATTTTTTTTTCAAGCAGGAACTTTGGGCCTGAAAGCAACTACTTAGAACAGGGAACGATTAGGGAGGAGTCCTGATTCATGTGATTCTTCCATAGATTCCAGGGTATGGAAATCTAAAAAAGTGGAAGGAATACCGTCTTTCACAATAGTCCTAAAAGTTTGAGCATTAGGCACACCTTGTTGTGATTTGTCACAACTACATGTGATTCATCACACAAAGTTTTCAGTTGTGAAATTTTCATGAGCCCGTTGAGTTTAACCACAAGCAAGAACTATTAAGGTATGTGGTCTTGGGTATAATATATGGCCAAGCATCTCTGAAGTATAAAAGAGACCCTTATACCATAAGCTCTGCTTAGTTGGTCATTAGCAAGAGGGAAGGTGACACGTGCTGGAATTCATTTTCCTTACATCAGAATTCAAGTAGAGAAAAGGCATTAGTTCTGTGATAATACGGGGTGAGGGAAAAGTGGGACCAGGGAATTACAGGTCTCTAGCCTGCCCTCCTAGCAACTGGATTTTGAATTATCACTGGCCATATTTAAAGAAAATACTGTTGTTAAATATCTAAGTAAAGCCCTAATGGTTTGTATAAATCATCTTCTTGTTTTCCCACTCACCCCTAGAAGCTGAGTTGGAAGAAAGGAATAACACGTTATCCAGTACTTTGCAAGGTAGAAAGTTCCAGAATATGTATTTCTCAAGTCCTCCAGTAAAAGTCTTCAGTTCTATAACATATATAAATAATACATAAAAGAACATTTATGTTGGAATCTTACATTGCTTATAAATATAAGTTGCTCCTGCTTTTTTTGGAGACAGGTCCAGGAGGGAGGGCACACCAACTCTAATTTCTTGCATGTGCTTATTTTTTACCAGTATAGATAGCATAGCTCTATACTCTGGGAAGGAGGAGGGAACATTTGTTAGGCTAGATGTTTCCACAGACTAGCTCACCAAATACATTTCACTACTTACAAGTAGATCTTTCATTATGCCCAGTTTTGGGGTGAGGATCTGCAGTTTTAGAAGTTGCATGATTTGCACAAACACACAGTGATGGAGTGGGAGCCCAGCCGCAGTGTATCTGCCTTCAGAGCTGAAGCTACTTCAGTTACTTCAGAATGCCTTCTATGTGGAGACCTGCTCTGGTGGAGGTTATAGGAGGGCTACAAGGCAGAACACAGGGCACATCAAAGGCCTGTCATTTTCTTGGTCTTGCTGTGGCTGCCTTACAAGTGGGCCAGGGAAGGCGGGCCCTGTAATTTTAGATTTCCTGAAAAGGGCACCACTAAAAGGATGAAAGTTGTGTCCATCCAGCACAACTGGGTGCATATCTCTGGAGGGCAGGGCCAAACTGCACTGCTTATAATTTCGTGCCTCACTGTCTTGCTCATGCTCTGACTAGAGGGCCCTTCCTCTACAGAGGTTATCCTCCAGGAAGCCTTCTCTGATTCCTTCTTGTTCTTCCACAAATGAATCACGGGCTTGCCTGTGTCACTGCTCTACCTTACATCCTCTTCTCTTGTTGCCCTGTGACCATGTGGTGCAGGGGGTTTGTCCTCAAGGCGGTCTCTCCCCACCCAAGAGCTCTGTTTTCATCTCTGCATTGGCTGCAAATGGCACAGGGAAGGCACCCAGGAATTCAGTACATGTTTGCAGATGGATGGATGGATGGATGGATGGATGGATGGATGGATGGATGGATGGATGGATGGATAGATAGATGGGTGGATTAATGAATGAACTTGTTTTCACAGCAGACTAAAAGAAGGTGAGGCCTTTCTGAGTTTGGCCTCCCTTCCTTCATGCAGAATTCCACTTCATATCATAAAAGGACACATGTACAGCTTTGTGCTTCTTCGGTTTTCCAGAAAGCACAACCTGGATTGGTTCCATCTGACCTTTTGCTTGACTTAAATATTAAACTTAATTACTTAGGCTATTCCAGGGGAAGCACTCAGCTGTCAAGGTGGCTCCCAACATGCACGGGTTTTCAATTTAAAGCAATCTACAGTCATTAGCTCTCTTTGCCTTGCCATAACTTTCATCAGGTTGAAGAGAAGATGGTGACATCTTAAATTGAAAAAGGATGGGGTAGGGATGAGAGAGGGGCAGAGGTTGAGATGTGACCTACTTGTCAAGAGACAAAAAGTCTCCTTTAAGACTCACCCCTCCTGCACTCCTGTATATTCCCTTTGGGTTTTTAAAGAGAAATTGGAAAGAACATGGACTGGTATTGAAGCTTCTTGATGTGACTTGTGTGATCAGTGTATAGTTGACTAACCCCATCTCCCTTCCCCCCAAAAATTAACAGAGGGAAGAATGAATCTGCCATGAGGAAACTCCATTTTCTCAGTGAACAAATATTAATAGGTTTCATACTAGATGCACAATTTGGTGGTCCGGGGCAGTGGTCAGGGATGTCGGGAGTGGTCAGAGAGGGATAGTTTACTGTTGTTCTCTGTGTCCCAGGATCCATGGCTTCAGCTAGTCGGGTCAGCACCCCTCTAAATGACCCACAGTGTTCTCTAAGCTGGACATGTCGCACTGCACCACTTAATCTTAAGGTGAGGAAACAAGCTTGAGAGCACTTGAGCTTGAGAGAACCAAGTGATTTGCTGAAGGTCACTCAGTTGGTTCATGGCAGAGTCAGGACAAATATGAGAACTACCATTCACCCAGCACCTACTACATGTCAGGGCACTTTCATGGACATTAGTTCTGTTCCATACACCAGGCCAGAAACATCAAAAACAGGGCACGTTAAAGGCCTGTCATTTCTTTGGTCTTCCTTGACTCCATCCCCACCTTCCTCTCTTCCGCTCTGCTGGACATTCTTCTGCCCTTCCAGATCCACGATAGGAAACTGCCCCATTCCATCCCTGACCTCGCCCCACCCCTGAACTTACTCCATGCTGGCCTCACCAGTCCATCCAGTAGAGGTTGGGGCCACAGGGCAGGGATGGAGTAAAGATGGCTATTAAGCTCATTCTCAGAATACTTTTTAAATGTTGGAGTTGAATGGTCCATTTTTAGGAGCACTTAGAGGTGCAAATGTAAAAATAACCATGGTGTCAAGAATATACACAGAAAAAGGTACATCGAAGCATCATGAACACATGTTAGTTAACCTCTCCAATTTACTCCTCTGCAGGTTTGGGAAATCAACAGAAATACTACAGTCTCACTGCTGCAGTATTTCTGTCCATTTCCAGGGGTGGAATGAGGTACTTTCCTTAATAATAAAAAACACTGAAAAGTGTAATGATTTACTTTTAGACTGTTTCAAAAGTGACTTCTCCTTTCCCCACTCCATGTAACTGAGATCTCTGGATTCCCAAGATGGGGCTCCTTTCATGGCAGTGTTCATCCTCTGGTTTAGTATGTATTTATTTTCTTCGGCACCCAGTGAGGACACAAGAAGACCTCAGAATTCAGAGGCAGAAAACCTTGTTACAATCCAGCAAGATATGGATTCAACTGAGGGTCAGAGAGGTTAAGTAACTTTCCCAAACACATAAAGCTGCTTCCTCACAGTGATGGTAGAGCAAGGGTGGTCTGACTCCCAAGACCAGCATTGTTCCAGTGAACCTGCTTGTACTTCTTGCTGCTTTCTGGCCAGTGCAAGACACAGGCTCTCTCCCTGCAGGCTGGACCTCTGTCTGCAGGTGCAGAAGCTGTATGTTTTTAGGTGGTCAGGCTGTGGACACTTTCCTCTAGGTGACTCTGTCCCCACCTTCTTTTCTCACGAGGGCCCTCTTACCCTTCCAGATCCACTCTTTCTCTGTTCCACTTTGTGCCCTGGGAGGTCCTCTTTGGACCACACCAACAGGCTTCTTTGAACTAAGGGGCGGTGGAAGATGGGAAGGTGGGAGGAGCCTTAGGTCAGGTGTTTATTCCCTGGCCTTCTCCCAGCCAAGTCACTGGGGGTTGGCTATGTTCCTAAAAAATGGTTACAGCTCCTGTTAGAAAGCCCTCTCCTACCCCCAACTGGGGTCTAAGAATGGCTGTCTCCATTTTTTCCTATGAGCCTAGTGTGGTTAATAGGTCTTTCACTTCACCTGCTCTGGGAAACTAGTATTTCTGTTGATTTCCTCAAACGATACCTCTGCAGTTTCTTGAAAACTCTGCTCAGGATATGTCAGTAAGCTATCCATTCTAATAATGATCTTAACAGGCATCTTCACTCCATCCCTGCCCTGTGGCCCCATCCTCTACTGGATGGACTGGTGAGGCCAGCATGGAGTAAGTTCAGGGGTGGGGCGAAGTCAGGGATGGAATGGGGCAGTTTCCTATTGTGAATCTGGAAGGGCAAAGACTACTGTTTCTTCTTCCTTCTTAACAATTCCCAGTTGATTAAAAGGTGCACTATTCAACCCATTATTTAAAGGAGGCTTTCAAATAGAGTTATTATCATCTATCTTAATAATTCCTTGAAGAATTTTGAGAATTTGCTAAACAGTGATATGCTGCCTTCCTTTTCCTGGTTTGCAAATAACAGATTTCACAAAACTGTTGTCACAGAACTCTTAAATTCACTCAGTAACTTGAACAAAAATTACATTTTTTTTTTTGCTGAGTCAAAGGAAAATGAAGGAAATTTAAAGCCTACCATATGTCTTCCTCGCTGGAATTGACTGACAATAAGTCTACTGTCTTATTGTCTACTGGGCATAGGCACAGTTGTGCTAGGAAGCTCGTGAGGAAACATCTGAGGTCAATTTCAAATTCCTCTCTGAAAATTGCTAGTCTGGTTTACAGAATTGGACCTGCAATATCCTGGGTGACTCTGGGAATCAGAGAAAGCCCTGGAATTCAAAAAATGAGTTTATCCATCAGAGACACTATGGCTAGACAGCTCTAGGGGTTGCCAAGAGATGGGAGGTGAATAGATCAAAGTTCTCACAGGGGACTAAGTATTAATGTCCAACTGCCAAAAACTGGGGAAAACACTATTCATGTCATGTTCCTAGGCGACCATATCATTCCCTAGCCAAACTAGAATGTTTCTTCAGAGTGAAAGGGTGTTTAATTACTCTGTAGCTACACTAACTAGGACTATACCTGTTAAAGGGGAGGTCAGGTCTGAAATAAACAGAGGAATGTCTTTCACGCAAGCACCTGTTCGGAGAGCTACGTTCCAGAACATACCTGCTGCTGCTGCTCTGTCTTACACCCCTTGCCTGGGGGCAGGGGTGAATATGTTCATTAAATTACCACTTTATTTACTCCTAATGAGAAGTCATCGAAGAGATGAAGAAGCTGAGACTGAGGTGGATTAGTGACCTGCCCTAGGCAAGTTGACGGTAGAAGCAGGCTTCAACTATGTCTTCTCTGATTTCAAAGCCAGTCTTTGTTTCTCTGCAGTAAGATAGCCCAGCAGTGGGTGACACCTGAGACAAAAGGGAGGGCAAGCAAAATACTAACGGGCATATTTCCTTCTTCTGACCCCTCTGGAAGGAAGTGAAAAAGGAAAAAGCTAAAAGGTGGAGGACTGAGGGCCTTCATGGAGAAGACAATGATCAGCCAGTGAGCTGAAGACTAGTTTCATTTAATTGCATTTTACTTTTAGGTTCTGGGAGTGTAACAACTTGAAATTCTGTTTTAGGTTGCTCAAGACAAAATGCCAGTCACTGCACAAGGGATGTATTGCTGTTTAAATGCACATAGGTGAGCATCATTATAAAGCAGTTTGTTATTGCATGGACCAGGATATGCCACAATACAGTGCCATATCTGAGAAAGAGTAACTCCATGTGTGTTCACCGCATTCCCTGAGGTTGAGGGTGGCCTTCCCATCTTTACACACCATGGATGTTATCAGAACTTTACTTTATTTCTGTCTCTGAAGCTCCAATTAAGGATATACCGCTTTTCTATTCGCAGTCCTACCTCTCTCTTCTTTCCAAATTAGCTGACCTGGAAAGTAGACCCTGGAGTGTCTTAACAACTGTAACTTGATTCTGATACCAGCCCCTTATCCAACTGCTTCCAGCTCACTATATCCAGAATTTCCCAAAGGCTTCTGCCATGAACTTGGCCCATTAAAAACCATGGTTGGGAGAAAAAAAAAATCAGAGCATTTTGTATGCATCATCTGAACAGTCTATGGCTTTTGCTGATTATTTGTTTATTTTTCAAAATCCGTTCTCTTGTTTGTCCATACTTTATTTGGTTTTGTTTGGAATTACTGATAAATCCATACCGTTCTGGAACATTTATGGTGAAAGAACGTAAGTTATCATATTTAGATATAGGTTCACTATTTAACAAGTATTATCTGACTTAATTTTCACCAGTCCTGTAAAGTAGGTATTATCAGCCTCAATTTGCAGAAGCTGAGGCTTAAAATGGCCATATAACATGTCTTGTATCACACAGCGAGTAGAGTTCAAATCTAGAACTGGCTTCAAAACCCATGCTTTTCACCGTTACGCAAACTCTAAAAATACTAAATATTCTTATCTTCGGAGGCTATAAAGGGAAACCATAATCTTGGTATCAAAGCTGAAAAGTCTCTTGTAGATGATTCAATCCAAATACCTTATTGTATAGCTGACTGGAAGTGGGTAGGGTGAGAGAGGAAGCAACTTTCACATCTGCAATGTGGGTGCAAGAAGAGGCAGTCGGTTGCCTAATCAGCATCCGTTCTCCTGTCTCCTCCTTCTTAAGGGAATCCTGCTTATGTTTAGGCTTTCTCCAGGTGACCAGCTTCAAGAGAAGTTGCCACATCGTCAGTTCTAGGAGCTAAGTCATGGCTGGCTTAATCCATCATGGTGATCTAAATCTCTTTACCACTGATTGGCTCAGACATGCACATGACATGATTTTGGTCCATGAAATATGAGGAAATCTTTTGGAAGGCTCTAGGAAGATTTCCTCACTTTTAAAAAAGAAGTGCAGGAAGACACCTAAAGATATCCAGGAGCCCCAGGAAAGTCTCCTGATGGAGAGAGGAAGCATTGCTACTTCTGCTATTTATTATTTACTCTTTACTGTGCCAGGTTTCTTTGTAGGTCTTTCCAGAAATGACTTTTTATTCTCAGAGCAAAATGGCAAAGCAGGTTTTAAGATATCCATTCATTGGTGAGACAACGCCAACTCGAGAATTTAAGTCACTGAGTTAATTGGTAGAGCCAGAATGCATGTCCAGAAGTGTATGACTTCAAATGTATCAGACTGTGTGTTAGATATTTTCACAGTGGAATAAACAGACTTATGTGAGTGGTTGTGTTAGTCTCCCAGAGGACATTCCCTGGGGTAGGATCTGAATCTGCAGAGCCCTGCACTCTCAGGGGCTTCCCGTAGGACTCAGGTGGTCCCTCCAGCTGCTATCTTGGTCTGCCAGTCCTCTGAAATGGTACCAGCCTAGAGGTGTGCCTGTGATCAGGGAGGTGCAAATTATTCCATAATGCAGGCTTTGGGGACATGACTGGGAGGCGCCTTTCATCTTGTCTAATGTCTTGTTGTCAACGTTGAATCACTTGGAGATTTTGGCTTGAGTTAGCCATGGTCACGACAAATGGTAGAAAACACTAAGTGATCATTACTTTGCACAATTTGAGCAATTGGTGTGTTTGCTTTCTTGGGTGAATTAATTCAGCTGGCCAGTGTAAGTCTTTTCTTTTAGGAAAAGCCATGGGAATCTCTCCAAATAAAGATAAAAATCCCTGCTTTACCGGGTTGTAGCAAAAACCGATGAATTAATGTTCTTAATAGAGCTTTAGTCACATGGTAAGAAATAGAATATGCTAGTTCCCTAATTCTTCACGTTCCTCTTTGCTTCCTTTAAATCTTTGCTGAGTGACCACCTTCTCAGTGAGATCTAATGAGAGATTATGAAGAGATTATGACTCAGACTGGATCGGGGACTGTGGGCAGGCTCCAAAGAAGGGAGATTTCAGCTGGGTGTTTGTCATGAGAGGACATTAGTTGAGTAAATCAGGGAGAAGAGTATTTGGCGAGGACAACACAACATGTGCTGAGACCCCAAGGCAGGGACACCAACTGACGTATCTCCATCTAAAGTGACCACTGTGGTGGGGCTGTAATGAACCAGAAGGAAAGTGGCATGAGATAAGGCTGAAGAAGTAGGCAGGGTCAGATCCCACAGGGCACTGCAGGCCATGTTCAGCACTTCAGGTTGTTTCCTAATTAACGTGGGAGGCCACTGCAGGCTTCCAAGAAGGACAGTGATCTGCAAGGTGGGAAAAAAAATTGGAGAGAGGCAAGCATGTAAACCAAGAGTCTAGTTAGGTGACTTTCAGCAGTCTAGGTGAGGGATGATAGCTCGGACTAGAGCAATGACAGTGGAGATGGCAATCAGTAGGCATATTTGAGATATATTTTATAGAAGGAAAAGATACGGCTTGTTGATGGATGTGGAGCGTGAGATAGGGGAGGCATTAAAGACCCCTGCAGTTTCTGGAATGAGTAACTGGGTGGACAGAGGTGCCATTACCCAAGATGTGAAGCACAAGAGGAAAAGCAGATTTAGGAGAGAAGATCAAGGGCTCAGTTTTTGACAAGTTAAATGTGAAATGCCTGTGAGATATTCAAGTGGAGATGTCAAATAAGAAGGTAGATATATGGCTTCAAAGCTCAGAGGAAGAGTCTGTGCTGAAATACAAATTTGGGAGTTGTTGGCAAATAGAGGCTATTGGAAGCCATTGTTGTTGGCTTTAGATTTTTCTTTAAAAATCTAACCCTTGTATTGGTTTATTTGGCTTCCCGTTTAAATCACTGACCCCTGGCGCTCTTGCTACACCTTTTCGTCTCCTGTCTCAGTCATCCAATTTGACGGTTGCTTTCCAATTACACTTTGAAGGCAGAACGCCGTAATGGAAAGACGTAGATTCTGACTGCCCACAGTAGGGCTCAGTCTGTTCCAGTGATCATTAGAATCCCAGAGTGATTCATGAACTATATGCCACGGTCTAGTACACAATCTGAGTCCAGTGCATGATCTACATGATGGGGTAAGGTATGTAAAATAGTTATAATAGAGCAGCATCGGTGCATAGTAAGCCCTCAGTAAATATTAGATATTGTTGTTGAAATTTTGCCCTGGGGAAAAATATAATAATATTCGCCCAACTGGCCTAATTATCCTGACCATCAAACCGCTCTCACCAGACGGTGCCAAGTCCTCCTGCTACGTGTTTGCATATGCCCCAGTTCTCCGCATGGCACTCATCTCAGCTGCAATGAAATCATCATGATGCAGTGCATGTTTAATCTCTGTCTCTCTGCTAGAGTGTACACTCCACGACAGCAGGGACCCTGTCTGCCTTGCTCACTGCTAAATCCTGAAATCACTGAGGATTTCTGGGTCCTAGTTGGAAAGGTATGTCTATTTTTCTAAACCCACAAAGGATCCCTAGGAAGTTAACTGCGATTAGATTGTTAAGGATACTCTGAAGTCCACATCATGACCAGCAATGAATAGCTAAACTAAACACTATTCATATCAGTATCAGATACTATTGCTGCAATTAGAACAGCATTTCTTCTGTATTTGTAGGTATAACATATAGGGGAAAAGTAGAAATTCAGACATTTACTTATCAAAATAACATCACATTTAAATCCAAGAATATCTTGTCTCATTGTAAATTCCTATAGGAGTATGCACTCTTCAAGTGGGGTTAGGAGTAATCCATATGTCCTGGTAAGTCCCAGGAGATGTGCTAGCCTGGATTACTGACCACAGGCCATATGTAACAGCAGTTTCATGATACTCTTCAAGGCAAAGCTACACGAAGCATCAGCATCATTGGCAGTCGTGCCTTACCTCGGTGACAGCGAAACTCCTCTTGCCACAGGGAACCATCTTGTACCACTTGTCATGCAGCACGTCCATAAACCCATGGGACTTGTACTGACTGATGAGCTCAGATATGTTGGAGGTCAGTGGGGAGTTGGGTGGGAGACCAATGCCATATCCTAGAAGAAAACATAAACTTAGAGGAGTTTCTCACCCGAGAGGTTCCTAAGAGATTGCCACTGGTGTGATTTTTCTGTCAGACGTGGTAACAAGGGTACAGTAAAACTTTCACCCTCTTTCCTTCCAAGGACTCAAAAGACATCCAATGTATGACTGCCTTGGATCCACTGCCTCTTTGAGTACAAGAGATGATTCTGGGAAAGAGAGGAATGGGCTATGCCCTGTATAACAGTGGCACCTTGTAATCTAAGCTCTTCTGTCCATCCCTTCAAGATATTTCTTAGAAGCCATCTTTGAGTTCTTTACCAGGGCTAGGATTCCCTATCCACATCTCCTAGAATCCCTCCTCTCAACCTTAAATACACAAAGTCAGATTAATCATAATCTTTGGTTTATGACATACTTTCATCTTTGGTCATACATGATCTATTTTTATTTGTATATTTCTTAATAATATAATGAGACCATGTGAACATACAGTATAACATGTGTACTAAACATCAACTAAAATATGCCAAAAAAAAGAGAAGTAGTTTGTAGTTTGGTGGTACTAAGGGCTAGAGAAGATGTAGATCAATATGATCATTTACATGTTGCTTGTGGGAAAGCAAACTGATATAACCACTCTGACAGTTTGCTATTATATTGTATAGTTGAATTTTTTCATGCTGTAAGGCCAGCAATTCTAAATACATTCCTAAAGAACTCCTCCATCAACACACTAGGAGATATGTACCGGGATGGTCTCAGAGGCACTGTTCATAACAGTAAAAATTAGAAACAACCCAAGTGTTCTTTGATGAGAGGGTGGGTAAATAAGCTGTGGACTATTTCCACAACTGGATTATTATATAGTGAGAAACACATGAACTACAACTACATGCAGTAATATATATGACTGAGCAATACTGAGCAGACAAGGCCAGTCCCAGAAGACTACAGCATGAACCCATTCAGTAAATGTAAAAACATTTAAAACAAAACAATACATCTTCAGGCCTTCGTATGTATGTGAAAGTGTAAATTAGAAAAAAATTAAGGAAATGATCAAGCAAATATCCAGGACAGGGGTTATTCAAGGCAAGAGAGGCAGGGGAGAGGAAGGAGGAGCACAATGGTGGACGTACTTTGTCAGAGTTTTATTAACCGGCTTGGACTCTGTATCCTCACTGTGTGGCTTTACCTGCTTTCTAAATGGTTCCTATGCTGTCAGACTCTGTGATGAGCCACGTGAGATAATTACTACATTTTGTCTTTAGTTATTGGACAGCTAGTCAAAAAAAGATATTTTTCCCTCAAGATGATTGAGGAAGATAAATTTAAAATATAGCTAGTTCCCTTTTTCACAGATAAAGACCGAAAATACTGTCAAGAATCCAAAGATACTTTATGGAAACAAATGCTTGCTATAATTACTCTATCTTACAATTTATTTCCAAGGACATTAGTTTCTGTTCCATTTTTCATTGCAGATACACAAATCCTTTTTTAAAAAATATGAGGCTTGAGCTGTGGGTATTACCAATAAAAGAGAAGAAATAAATAATGCAGGAAAAATATTTGAGTTTTCAAGAGCTGTATGTCCCCCCCCACCAATAGTTTTGCTTGTTCCTTAACAATGGCAAGTCAAGGAAATGATGACAATGTCCAGAACATGATTAGAATTTTCCATTGAAAGAGCTATTTTGAGTGTTTATTTTGTGCTTAGTAGTTTTGGCAAGGCAAGAATGACAATAAAAGACTACACGGGCAGCCTGTTCTGCTGATGTTATCATTAAATAACACTTTTACAATGGGTAACTATAAGGAAGTAACCAGTCTTTAGAAACTTTTATTATAATGAATGCTATTGACAATCCAGTTGCACAGACATTCACTCGGTACTAATTTACATATCAGGCACAAAACAATCATGTATATAATATTCACTGGCTTACTGACTCATTCATTCATTCATTCATTCATTCATTCAACAAATATTTACTGAGTGAATAAGGCACTGTGTTAAGTAGTAGGGATTTAGCAGTGAGCAAGACAGATAGGGGCCCTGCTGCCATGGAGTGTACATTCTAGTAAGGGATGGCTATTAAACATGCACTGCATGATGATGATTTCATTACAGCTGAGATGAGTGCCATGCGGAGAACTGGGGCATATGCAAACATGTAGCAGGAGGACTTGGCACCGTCTGGTGGGAGTGGGTTGATGGTTAGATAATTAGCTGAATATTATTATATTTTCCCCCTAAGGCAAAATTTCAACAACAATTTCTAATATTTACTGAGGGCTATGCACTGATGCTGCTCTATAATAAATACTTTACATACCTTACCCCATTGTGTAGATCATGCACTGGACTCAGATTGTATACTAGACAGTGGCATATAGTTCAGTTAAATAGCTCTTGCATTCTAAAAATAACTAGAACATACATAACTGAGCCCTGCTATGTGGCAGATACTATTCCACATGTGTCTAACTCCTATATGAACCCATCAGACTATGTGCTACTTAGAGTGTTAAAGACTAAGTCAACTGCTCAGGGTCACACAGCTTGTAGCACATTTGAAAGTAGGTCTGTTTGAGTCTAAAACCAATGCTCTTTCTGCCAGTCATAATGGTCACATCCATTGTAGCATGTGAACAAGGCAAAGGAAAACTTATTCCGCCCCCATCAATAAGACCCTATCACTATAATACTGGTGTAATCTCCCCAAACCAGGCACATCAGCAAAAAACCACAATCACCTCAACTGGTGGTTGGCTCTCAGCAGACACAATATTAGTCATGGACAGATTGTGTTTCTAAAAATCCTCTAAACCCAGTAATTCCAGCCCAGGTGAGTATAATAATGGCAGAATTATTATTTTTTTCATTTGATAATTATTCATCTATTCATAAGTTCTACAAACAGGTGTTGAATGCTTAATCTGTGCCAGACTCTCTGCCAAGTGCTATGGGAGTTACCAAGTTCACTTCGACACCAAGTCTATCCATACGAAGCTCACGGTGGCATGGGGGAGGAGAGACATACATAAATAACTGCACAACATGGTAGGAAGTTACAGGACTTCCACTGGAAAAAAGTTAGGTGAAGTATAAATTCAATAAAGGTAAAATATAATGGCGAGGATGCAATGAGAAGGATGGATAAAACTGTAGAGTTCAGGAGGGTGAGAGATTGCTACCAGGGAGGGGATGAGAGAAGGCATCTTAGATTTATTCTTGAGAGTGGTATTTTGGGTAGATGAGACATAAATACACGATAAAAAGTTTAAAAATTTGAAATTAATACTTAGGATAAATCTACATATTCTAAGAATAGAATTTTGGCACTACAACAGAAGTACTAAAAAAGCCTTTAGGGAGAAAGCTATGTTGAAATTGCAGAGACATTTATAAAAAATGCTATATAGGAAATAATGAATATTAAATCACTCTATCCATTATGTCAAGGTTCATTTGCAGTTGACTGCTAAAAATAGATTACTGTCCTTTATCATCTTTCATTTTAACACATATATAGAGTATTGATATTTTAATGATGATTAGCATTTTATTTTAATGATATCATTTTAATGATGATAATAATTATTATTAGCTAATTAAAACAAACTGTGCATATAGGACAAAGGGAGAAATAGGAAAAAAGTTATGGGGCCATTAGCAGAGGTTGTTTTTTTTTTTAGGTTATTTGTTAAAAGACAAAAATTAATTTTATTCAGAAACTTAAAAGAGGGAAACCTTGAAGGTTTCATTTTTGTGCTTTTTATCAGTTACTTTTCAAATTTGATTGTGTTCATTGGTCAAAGAATTCTTATTTTTAAATTGCTGACTCAACTTAGCAGCCTAAGTTGCTTTCATAACCATTAGAAACGTGGCTTTGCTATGAAGACGAGGTTGACTATTTTGTGGTTGATGGATGAAGCAAAATGGAATCTTTCAACCCTAAAGATGAAGGCATCAGGCACCCTGGAAATTGGATACAGCTTATTAGCCCAAGAGAACAATTTGCAGAATAGAATCCAGATCTTTTCCCCATGGATAAATCAGCTTTACTCAGCTAAGAGTGGTAGAAATATACTTTGGCTAGTAAATGTACAGTTAGAAATAGACTAAAAGAATCCTGAAATGTGGCTGGAAAATAGATATTTTGAAAACAGGCTTTCAGATAAGGTTAAAAAGACTTCAGGAAGAAAGATTAATTCAGTTTTGCACTCTGTCCTTGGAATAACATATTTGCTCTTGGGCAATGGTTGAGAACATACTGTAATAGTTCCAACTAGAAAGGAGAATGTGAAAATGCATTTCCTTTATCCCCAGCACATCAAAGTGGAGAGAGAAGTGTGAGAAGGTGAGAAGCTGAGACAGAAAGAATGCTATCTACCCTGGGATAATTTTATAGTGAATTGGTCTCAATCTCTTAATATACTGAATAATAGTAACTAAATTGGGCACTTACTATGTGCTTGGACATGTTTTGTGTGTATTATTTTACTTAATCTTCACAACAATTCTATCATGGATGTACTATTCATAAATCTATTATGCAGATAAGGAACCTGGAAAACACAGATTAAGTGATTTTCCCAATGTAGTACAGTTAGTACCAGTGACTCTATTATACCCCAAACACTCAGACTGTAGAGCTAGTGCTCCAAGCACTGTGTTAAATAATTAGTGGAAAGTTAGTAAAAGAACAAACTCAAAAACAGCAAAGGTCTTGGCAGAAAGGTCACAAACCATTACTGTGCAATTCCATTACTCTCTCTTCTGTTTGACCTTTATTGTCAGCTAACTCCAGTGCATAGATTTGGGACATGTATTCATTCATCTCGGCACTTCCTTTTTTGTCCAGAGCACACGGTATGTCTGTGCCTCTGGTGTATGGTATTGAATGTGACCAAAGGCTTTACACATGCTCCCGGATTCTTTACAGCTTTGGTTTCTGTGCTGAGTACTCACAAAAACGTTTCAAAAGCGATGCGCAGCCACTGCGATGTGCAGCCACTGTCTCTCATTTGCCTCACCTTTACCTTTTAAGTCTAAGTAAGTACAGAATAGTAAAGCTGGGAGGTATGGTCAGTAGTCACACTGGGTTGGTGTGGTATAAGTGCCGTACAGAGTGAATGATCATTCAGCGTGAAGGGATCAACGGAATGTTTTCCCTCCTGAGTTCATGCAGCCATTTAAGCACTTGGGAAAGTATATACAGACCTGGGTGCTTTTGATTAACTACATGAGTATGTGAATTAGGTACTTATTTCAAATCCAACCTAATGAGTATGTAATAGGTATATGTCATTTATTACATAACTGATACATGTCTAGCATTGTGAAGGGCTCAGAGGGACATGTGAAACATTCCTGCAAGCTAGCTAGGTAAGAATTGTTCATAAATTGCTTTGATGGTATTTTTATGTCTATCAAGTCTAGTTAATTAATAATAAGGTCCATGTTTTCATAGGTTAAAGAAACCTAAATGTTGTTAAGGGAAAGAATTTAAGTTTTTTAAAACTTTGTTAAGAGAGGAATATTCTCTAAAAATTTATGACATTAATCTTTTTACTTAATCTTCACAACAATTCTATCATGGATGTACTATTCATAAATCTATTATGCAGATAAGGAACGTGGAAAACACAGATTAAGTGATTTGCCCAATGTAGCACAGTTAGTACCAGTAATTCTATGGAGCAACAGTAACAATCAAGCAGCAATCAAGACTTCTACGAGTATCTCTATCACATTGTTGTTTGTAACTTTTTAAGTATCTACTCTTTGTGTTTTGCCATATTCTGTTTGTTGGCAGGGGCAGTAGGGAATTTAATTTTCTGATTTTAGCTCACCCAGAACAAATCAGAATTTTTTTTTAGGATAAACCAACAACAATGAGAAAGTTCTCTCTGTTCAAAGCCATAGCCTTTTTACTCTCTTGCAGCGACAGCTCTTCTGTGCACCATTTTGTGCTTATCCCTTTGAAAACAATGTGGTTATCTGAAGATGACTGGAACTAAAAGATACTAAGTCTCAGGGGCACAGATGGAAATGTAAACAGGAAACCAGTGGGGAGCTAATTGTGTGGCATCTGGCACTGGGTCTAGCAGAGGCAAACAAGCCATCTCACCAGGTCTTCTGACAAGATAGGGTTGCCCCCTGAAGACAAAGGTGGAAAATAGTCCCTAATTTTCATTACAGCTATAAATGATTCATTGTTAGTAGCTGCTAATGACAGAAGATCCTCAACTACCCAGTGCATCTAGGTCAGAAAGAAAAATGTAACATTCCTTCCATATCCCCAGAGCCAAAAAAAAAGGGAATTTTTCCCACTGTTCCATCAAAATGGGATTATGTAATGAGTGTTCTTTTGTTTTTTCCAGCTTTTTCTTTTCTTTTTTTGCCTTTGCTATTTCAGACTGTGGTCTTAATAGATGAGTCCTCCTGCTAAATCTCTCTTTTCCTGTGTGTTCTACCCCTGGTTCAGGGGGAGGTCACTTGGCCTGGAGATGAGATTGAGTTCTCTGAGGAGAAGGCTCAAAGGAACAGACAGCATCAACTGTTACATTCTCATTCATCACAAAAACAAAGACTGAAGTCAAAAATTTGCTGATGTGTTTGGGGGAGACAGAGACCAATGGTGGTTGGGAAATTGGAATCAGAATAGTCTTGATACACTAGTTAACATACAGGAGAGTTTAGTTCTCTGGAAATAGGACTTGAGCACTCCCATGGGACCTTTTCAAGTCAAGTGTTTTCTGATAGTAAGCATGGCTGTCTTGAGAGCCAAAATGTACTGTCAGAGAAGGAAGCTGAGACTTGTGAGATTCCAAATTTGCTGGTTCAAACTCTCAGCTCTGTGTATTTACTGTTGTCCAGAATGAAAGGAGCTAATGACAAAGCAGTCCTTCTTTGGTCCTGGAGCTTGATGGATCGGTTGATTGAGCTGGAAGCAAAAATTTGCTGCCAGTGGGGAGAAAGGCAAACCTGAGGTCCCAAAGTTTTGTTTAGGACTCTTAAAGGTTACTAAGACATAGAAGGAGATTCTATTTCTAGTTATTTTCCAATCAGTAGAAAAACATCTATTTAAGAACAATGAGATATGGATTCTAATTCCAGTATTATCATCTAATTGGGTATTTATGAAAAAGTGATATAATGTCTCTGGGCTTTCTTGTGGCTAAAATGAGTAACTGGATTAGATCAACACTGGGGTCCTTCCAGCAGTAAAATCATCATTCTAGTCTTTGCATCAGATTCCTTGCAGGATTTGGCCATTAGAAAACACAGATTAAATTACATTTGGACTCCCCATTCATTCCACTGCATCACCATGCCCAGATATCTGAAGCAGCCTCATTTGGGTAAGAACGACGTGTGTTGTGGTGGTGGTGTTTGTAACAATTGGACAAATAAATTTTCGTGTAGATGAAAAACAAATTTCTAACTACAGCAACTTAATAGCTAACTGCTTATAGTTGAAAATGAAAACAAGAGAAGAGGAATAGCTCTTTACCTCTGCCTTTGGCATTTGTGACTTGCTAGCTAGGCTGGCAAAATGAGCACATCCTGAGTAAAAGCGAATCAGGAGTGAGACTGATTAATACCTTCCATGGCAAACGGCTTCCCCACAGTGAGAAGTTTGCAGTCAGCATCTATTGACACTTCATAATCCAGAAGGGCTTTGTCCATGATGAAGGCGTCTAGTTTCTCTGGATCATTCCTATATTTAAGACCAAGAGAAGAAAAGCAAAAAATGATTCATTAATGGACAGGAAGCACTAGGGCTCACAGCTGGCTTTTGCTTAGGGGACAGAAACCTGGACACTAAGGGCAGCAAAAGCTCGCTAGCTGCTGACTCAGCCTTGTTGACACCTCACTGACATGTAGAGAGCAGACGGAGGGAAACACACTCTTACAAGAGAGCATGACATCTTTCTAGTGGTTTTACCTACCATTTCCCTTCATACCGAACCCAACAAAGTCACAATGACTGAATTGAATGGGAAGATTCATTTCTCTTACATTAACTGAGCAACTTCTTTTGCTAGGCACTGTATTTATTGTTTTCCATACATTTACCACTCATGACTACAAGGTGGGTGGTATTATCCCATTTTGAAAAATGAGGCAATTGAGGCTCAGAGAATTGAGGTAACAGGTCCAGGTCACCTAGCTAGGTAAGTGTAGAAGCTAGGTGGTCTCATTAATCAGTATGTGGAAATTCTTATGTCTTTCTGTCATGATCACTATCAGATTCTTCACAGAGCAGGCATTATTTCATATTTAGGAGTAACATATGAAGGAAATGCAAATTAGAGATCTTAACACCCTGGGGAAGAGGAAGTTAAGGTCTCTCTACAGTCCGTAGAGAAACAATCAATAAATGGGAGGGGAGGCATATGTAATAGATCTTAGTGATCTGATTTATTAATATATCCCCAGAGATTCATGTTTCACTCTCATCCCAGGAGGCAGTTCAGGCAAGAATCATTTAAAGTAGGTGTCCTTGAACTTTATCAGTGAATTGGATATGGGCTGGGCTCAAGATGCCGACAGACGCCTTGTCCATCCTTCATGAGTTGTCCCCAGTTTTATACACAGGCACAGAGACAGCCCAAGGCTGTGTCTCAGTACCGGCTAAGCTCCCACCTAGAAAGGAGCAAGGTAGGCAGAGTTCCAGAGGGAACTACTTAAAGTGGATGCAATAACTCTTTTGTTTTTAGCCACCTCAAATCCTTATTGGAAAGGTGTAGAGCACACATCCATTTCAGAAAGACTTTCCAGCCCTCAGCACTGTCCAAACAGCTTGGAAAAGAGAACAACTCTTCTCTATTCCATCTGGCTCAGTCATTCCTCTCTTAGAGCCAAAAATGAGGCTGTTGGAATTTAATACAAAGGAGTGACTTCTAACTCAGGGGAGAACATGGCTAAGGCCTATCAAAAATCTGAAAGGGAAAGACACCCCTAGAAAACTCAAAGATTCATTATTGGGCAAGACGTACATGTTTATTTGGATGACTTTGGACCATACATGGACATTTGTAAGTAGGTCAACTTCCCTTGTTGGTGCCAATGACCATTGCTTCCTCTTTCTACTCTTGCAGGAAGTGAAATAGCCAACCGAAAATGCATCCCTATTTCCAGGGTATGGATTTAAGATATAGTGAGGCCCATGTTTAACTTTCACCAAAATGAAACACACCTCCCAGCTCCACAGCTGCGGGAAGCTTCAGAAAGGATCGAGGATGTGACCTGCCTCCTAATCTGATGATGAGGAACCTTAATAGAATCCTGGCATTAAAACACATATCAAGCTACAAGATGTCTCTTTAATCAAAGTTTCACTGCCATAGTAGCAGAATGTACCTTGGGAGCTAGATAACAATAGTTATCATTTACCAATATTCTGCAAGTATTTGTGGTAGCCATAACCACAGAAAAAAATTGGGGTTCATTTTTTCTAACAATTCCTGAGGCCCAGTTTCAGTGGTATCCTTATATAACTACTCCTGATTTGGGACTGCAAAGTGGTTAGCCATTATAGAGAGTCTCTGGGAGCAATTAGCTCCCAGACTCCCATGGAGGCTGAGTCACTGGTGAGGCAGTGGCCCGGAGTGATCCAGGGACAAGTAGAAGCTAGGCTGGATGAATCACCCTTACCTTTGGCAGAACCGCTAGTTGTTTCTCCCATTATAGAATTATGCTCTGCCCTTTTGAACATTCATTGAATATATATACCACAGAAAAATATTCCTATGTAAACATACTCTAAGAAATTAATATTTTAATAGGGATTATTATCAGAATACCGTCTTTTCAGAAAACAGAGCCCTTAGTGGGTAGGACTAAGCCCAGGGGAGTTTTGAAGAGAGAGGGAAGGGACAGGTTTAACACAGGAACCTACCTTGTACAGGTGACTCCAGGGGTTGTGCCCTGTAGGGAGTAACAGTGGGGCTGTGGTTGCCTAGAGTGGTGGCTAAGAGCCAAGGCAGTGACTAAGCCAAAAGTAGAGAGAGAAGCCCAAAGATAAGAAGTGGGAGGGCATTCATGGTAAGCTCTGTCTATATGCAATTTCACCTCCCTTGGTGAATCACCTGGGAGCCTTTTAAATGCAGATTCTGGGATGCTCATTGGAACATGGACTCTTCTTTGAACACCAAGGACCTGCTTTCTGTTATGCTTCCAAGCTAGCCTGGAGCAGTAGTTGGGATTCCAGAGACCTAGTTCTAACTCTGACTCTGCCACTTGCTAGCTGTATTACCATGGACAAATTGCTTCTTTCTAATGATTTAATGATTTGCCTGCTTTCTAAAGATTTCTTCTCTCTGAGCTAGAGTGGGGCTAACTCTGAGTACTGGGGTCTTCACAGGTGAAGCCTCTGGAATAAATGGATACCCTGAGTGGAGTGGAGCTGGGACTGCTCAGCGGTTTGGCTCAGCCTTCCCATGGTGCCAGAAGAGCCCTGTTTGTCAGCCTTTACTATCTAGCTGGAGCCTCTGCTATCTCCCTGACATCTTACATTCTTTCTCAGCCATGAATTTGCCTGAAAGAGAGGACAGAGGAGCTGTGAGGCAAACAAGCACAAACATCTGTTGTAAAGTTTCCGTGTTCTTGAAAAACTGAAAGTGCCATTTCTTAGTGCTTAAACACTGTGTATGACTTTGCAAATCTGAAAGCACAAGGCTTCCTTGCAGACTCTGGTTAAAAGTCCACACATTGTTTTAAGAGCCTGTTACTAGACCTTTTGAGAAACTCAGAGCCCTTATGTCCTATGAAATCATTTATTTCCTTTCTTTCTCTCCAAGAGAACTGGAGATGGCAAGACCCACTGTCCATTGGGAAGGTTATTGTGGCTGACCAGAGAAGCCAGTTGCCTGGTGCCACACAATATTAGGGATTGGAGGTTTGAAGGTATGTCACTGCCCTGAGACCTCAGGCAGGAGGGAGAGGGCTGTTCACCCTTATGCTGTGGTGCTTATTAGGAGCCATTCCCTCCCTTCTCCCAGGCAGACTAGATGGGCAGATCCATAACTGCACCAACCTCCTTTGCACTCAGCTTCACTGAATTACAGGCTCTGATAATCTGCCATGGCAATGTGATTGCTCTTGATTGCTTCTCATAAATTCTGATGAAAAGGCTGCAGGCATGGGAATCATTGCCTTATTTCCTTTCTACAGGAAATCTCTCAGATAAATCCCATTTCCTTGTGGCAAGAAGAGACAGTCCATGGGGTTAGAGATTCACTGTGAAGGAAAGGGCTGCTTTGGGAGACTATATCCTCTGGCCACATTCCCTGAGTGTTTGATCATTTCAGCACTGTTGTTTTTTGAAGTGACCTCAAGCCAACATTTATTTCCCCCACCATCTGCTACACTAATGACCCCACTGGCACTTTGAGCAAAGCTACTTCCAATGTGGGACTATATAGGTAACTAGTAATCTAGGTCACATAATTAAATGTACACTATTCCACATTGTCCTGGATCTCACACAGGGTGAGGGATTACTGAACACACAGTGGGTATATTTAGCTGTCATTTTTTTAAAAAAAGCAACAAGGTCTACATCAATAGCTAGGACTTCTCTTTCAGTGAGAGCCTTTTGGATTCCAGAGGTTGACACTCACTTTAGATTATCCACTCCATCGGGGGTGGTTGGTACATTGTACCTTCTCATGTACTCATGCATCTCCGGGAAGCTTTGCCTCACATAATCTTCAGCACTGCTTTCCCGGACCGTTCCAAAGCGGAAGCCTTGGGAGGGATGATGTAGCTATGAGGGAGGAAAGACATGTCTTTAATTTAAATCATTCTTAAAATTGTTTTCAAAATTTTCCTTTCCTATCTTTCTTTGGAATCTAATAATGATTTTGAATTTTTAAACATACACAGTCATAAACATGTACATAGAAATGTGCAGACATAGGTAGATGCTTTTCATATCCCAGCTTTCACATGGGTAACTGTTCTATCTTCACAAGCAAACAGATGGAAACCACAAACAGAAAATGCAGAACAGTTTTCTGCTTTATACTGAGAACCTATCAGAATTCTTTAGAAACTGTATAAACTGGCATGTAGAATTAACCTTATAACTAATTGCATATCAGATAAAGTATAAAGTTAAGATAATAAAGGTTGTACTCCTCCTTGGTCAGAGCTACACAAAGGCCAAGTTAAAACTTTGCATCCTGAGATTGAAATATACCAGACCCAAATCTCTTCTATGTTTATCTGTCTTGGTAAGTTTGCTGGATTTATTTTTGGTGTTATAATGAAATGCTCTTTTCCCTTTAAATAACTGTATTATCCAGAGCTGAGTCATGCTGTATATTACGCACAAGTGGAACGGTAGGTAAGACAGTTAGGTGTAACAGAGGAGATGGGTAGCAGGAGTGGACCCAGTAATGTCACAGTTCTCTGGGATACAAGTTCTGCAGAGGCTTTCTGTCATGAAGGATAATAAAGATACTGCACATGTAGAACTGTAGGACATTATTACATGAGAGTTTTAGAGAAGTGTTAATGTAGAATCTAGACTTGGATTATCTCAAATTTAAGAATGAACAGGGAATAATAGTTCAACCACTGTGGAAAGTAGTATGGAGTTTCCTCAAAAGACTCAAAATAGAAATACCATTTGACCCAGGAATTCCACTCCTAAGAATTTACCCTAAGAATGCAGCAGACCAGTTTGAAAAAGATATATGTACCCCTATGTTTACTGCAGTGCTATTCACCATAGCCAAGAAATGGAAGCAACCTAACTGTCCATCAGTAGATGAATGGATAAAGAAGATGTGGTACATATACACAATGGAATATTATTCAGCCATAAGAAAACAAATCCTACCATTTGCAACAACATGGATGGAGCTAGAGGGTATCATGCTCAGTGAAATAAATACTGAGCATAATACAGGCAGAGAAAGCCAAGTACAAAATGATTTCACTCATCTGTGGAGTATAAGAACAAAGAAGAAAACTGAAGAAGCAAAACAGCAGCAGACACAGAAACCCAAGAAGGGACTAACAGTTACCAAAGGGAAAGGGACTGGGGAGAATGGGAGGGAAGAGAGGGATAAGGCAGGGGGTAAAGAAAGGGGGCATTATGATTAGCATGTATAGTGGGGGGGCACGGGGAAGGCTGTACAACACAGAGAAGACAAGTAGTGATTCTACAGCATCTTACTATGCTGATGGACAGTGATTGTAATGGGGTATGTAGGGGGGACTTGGTGATGGGGGGAGTCTAGTAAACATAATGTTGCTCATGTAATTGTAGATTAATGATACCAAAAAAAAAAAGAATGAACAGAGATTGGGCCATACTATAAAAATAACTGAATATCCTGCAGTTAGCGGTATTTCACTGAATACACATCTCCGCAATTGTTATGTTAATGTCTCTGCTACTTTTCTGTTCTGTTTCCTGCTAATATATTTGATATCATTGGTTCTGACCTGAAACCCCAGGGACAGGAATCCATGGAAAGGCCTCATGGTGTTTATGAAGTTCCTGAAATTGTAGGAAGCATTTTATGTAAATGTGTACTTTTAATTTTCTTCTATAAGGGAGACATTACAGAGTTTCATTTTTTAATAATTAAGTTTTCAAGTTGTTTACGACCCCAAAAGGTTAAGAAGTTACTGAATATGGTAACAAGTAACTTATATATATATATATAAGTCATTTTTAAAAACAGTGCTTGGCACGTCTTAGATGAGTGATAAATACTGGTATAGTAAGTCATCATTATTAACAGGAAATATATATATATATTTAAAGATTTTTGTTAGAATGAACTCACTTGTCTTTTAAAATCTTCTCCTTAAGGCTTAGACCCCCTCACCATTCTCCCAATAGCACACTGCAGCCCTATAGCTTGAGCAACACAACCTAATCAGCATTCTGTCTGTCTAATACCTATTCATTATAAAGGCCCAGAGCAAGACTTTCTATGTGAAGGCTTTGGTCCTAGGTCCTATCTAGCTTCATCCTCCTATCCAGAATAATGAAACCAAAAATAATTTACTGCTTATCTATCCATGCTGATACAGCACCTGGCACACATATAATGTGTTTGTAGTTCAGGTATTTAGCCATCTTCCACACTTCTCATGTATTATCTCCTTTGATCCTCCCAAGAAACTTGTGAGGTATTTCTATCATCTTCCTTTTGTAGAGGAAGAAACTAAAGCTTAGAAAGTTTGTCATTTGCCCGAGGGTTATAGAGCTAGTAAGTGCTGCACCTGGGACTGGAACCCAGATGGTCTAATTGTGAGCTTCTGAATACTGTGAACATGCTCTGACACTAAGTCATACTGACTCACGGTCTTGACGTGACAGAACTTGCTACTTCTGTGCCAGGCAGTGGGCTAAGGGCTTTAAATATTTTTAATCCTCACAGTAACCCTGCAAGATAGATGTCATCTTCTTATTTTACAGATTAGGGCACTGAGGTCTGTGTAAAGTAACCATCAAATTCTCATAGCCTAGCAATCAGCAAGACTCAGCCCACGTTTTTAGGTCTCTTAACAGGCTGAGTTTGATTCGCTTAGCTATCATCACTCCCTGTTAGGACCCTTGGTGCCTGACAGGTGCTCTATACCTGTTTGTCAAATTAATGAATTTTAGCATTTTCTTCTTTCCTCTCTATATCTGTTTAGTTTCTACTCATCCTCTCAGTTCAGGCAGCACTTCCCCAACTTGCTGTCTGTGCTAGATTCTCCTTCCAGAAGCCCTCCTAGTACCGTAACGTTGTTTTGTAGACCTTAATCACAGTTGCACTTTTTAAATTTAAATGTGGCTTAGTTTACTTTTAATGTCTATATTTCCAGCTTCTTCACTGGACTGATGCTCCATGTGGAACACTGATTACCCATTGTATTCCAAAGCTTTTCATCGTGTTGTTGCTCAATAAAATTGAGTGGCTTGATGAGTGACTGACTAATAACTATTCTTTGAACCCAGAGGAAGATGAGAGCTTTGTCATCTTATCTGGCACAAAAGGTGCTAACAATACAGCCTACAACTCAGGCTTTCAAAATGAACCCTCCTTAAAAGAACCTTAGGTCAGTAATTACAATATATGGATATATTTTCTTATATATGAAAAGAATCCCTTTCAGAAGTCCATTTTCTCACATTTGGTTGTGGCAATACTTGTATGGTTTATGAACTATTTCTAGGCAAATTCTGGGCTTCTTTTCTCCACGGTTTGCATCAGTACACCATTCCTTCCTAAAACACTGGGAGGGGTTGGGAGTCAGCAGATCCAGGCTCAGAATTCAGTGGAGGGCAAGCCCTTTGTGTTTTTCCTCTCCGTGCCCTTCCATGGCCTTTCACTCGTGGGTTCCCACATCTCCCTTACAAGGCTTTAGAGCATTTTGATAGCCTGACAGGGACTCAGGGAGATTTTACAAACACTTGCCCCTCTCTAGTCCAAGCCACTGTCATGTCTGCCCTCTGCACATTCTCTCTCTTCCCCTCCAATTGAGGCAGAGTAATCCTCTTAAGAGCCCAAAGCTGATCATGTCACTCACTCAACACCTATTGCTTAACACCTATCAATAGCTCCCAGGTGCCCTGGGATAGAGACAAAACTCCTTCTATGGCCTCGAAGGCTCAGCATGATCTTCCTCCCGCCTCTTCTTTCCAGCTTTGTTTCTCTACTCCCCTTAGCCTTCTAAGCTTTAGCCAGTTGAACTCTTCCAACATATTCTTTTTGCTTGATCACAGCTCTTACCATAGTCTTCCCTCTGCCTGGAATGCTCTTCTTCTTCAACCCTGTTTTTCCTTTGTGGAGCTAACTCTTAGTTACTTCCTCAGAGAAGACTTACCTACCCCTAGACTAGATTAGGCCCCGTGTAACACCCTCCGCTTGTACCCTGCCATTTTACATAGTATTGATAACACTTGGACTTATTTATTCAATTCTGATTTTCCAGCTAGTTTAGGATTCCACAAGGGCAGGGCCTATTACTATCTCATTTACGTGGTCCTACGTCTTCAACAAATGCTAGCTGTTACTGCTACCACCACCACCACCACCATCACTGTTACACAACAAACAGTGCTTGGCACGTCTTAGATGATTGATAAATACTGGTATAGTAAGTCATCATTATTAACAGGAAATTCTCAGGTTAAATATATTACAAATTTGATATTTTTGTACTTCATGCTGTCTTTCTTTCCTTTTAAAAATGAAAAATTTCTCTTTAATTCTTCTATACATTCTTTCAAAATGAGGTATATATTGCTGTGTGTGAGATTCTAATGGAAAAAAAACCCCAATGGGCTACTCAGCAGTCACAGAGTATTAGAATCAGAAAAGGGATCTAAGAAATGATTGATTCAAGCTGATGAACTAGCACAGTCCATCCTGTGCCTCCATGTGGTGTGTAATTCAAACAGCCAGGGATGTCAGAAAGCCTGCATCAAGGAGGGAGGATAAAAGTATACAAAGAGCTAAAGCTTTGGGCTGCATTACAACTATCACCGGGAAGTAGCAGAGAGAGAAAAATTTCTTTAAAGTTTCAGCTAAATATTTCACCAGCTCTTCCAATTCTGTTTATATGTATGCCAACCTCTTCAGACCTTAGGGAAATATCTAAGATTAAACTATCTATTTGTATGTGAATTGTTCAGTATTAGTGAAATATTGAACTCTACCTAATGCACCTACATGGAAAATAATCAGATAGACATTTTGCAGAAAGCAGAGAAGTGGTTCAAAATAAAATGGAAGCATACTCAAGAAATAATCAAGCTGCTATGTGCAAGATAGATGTGATGCTTTAGGTTAAAAAACAACCTCAATGTTTCGTATTTTTGTTTAAGGTTTATATTTGTATTTATCTGAGACTGTACTTAAATAATAAATGGAATGTAATTACTAGATCTGATTTAGTGTCCTTTGGAGCTGGGTGGAAAGGGCTATTCTTAACTTGCCCAGTGCAATGGGATATACTAGTTCCTCCATAGCTACCCCCCACCCCATGGCATTATTTTATTCACTTGAAACCTATGATCTCTATAATATGGGCTGGTCTCAGATTCTGAGGGGCTTTAAAAAAGTCATTAAATGACTTGAATTCACCTTCTGATACCTGAACCCTTCATAGCAAAACTAAATATACCACCTGGAGTTTCTTCAAAATATAGATGCTGATTCATTAGGTCTAGGTTGGAGCCTGAGAGTCTTCATTTCTAACAAGCTCCAGTTGATGCTGATACCTTAGTTCATGGACCAGACTTTGAATAGAAGGCATTACTTCTAACATCACTATTAAATGCTTGTTAAATCTCTGCTTGAATATCTCCAGTGACAAGGAATCACTCCTCTTGAAGCATATCATCTGTATAGGAAGGATGACTTTGTGTGTCACCTAATCGGTCTATACATTTGAATATATAACAATAATAATAATAATAATGACAAATAATGGCTAATATTTTCAAATATTTACTGTGTAATAATACATTTAAATCTAATGAGATTGCTGTTTTTATTATTCATTATGACATATGAAGAACTGCAATTCAGGGAGATTCAGCACACTGTCTAAGACCAGCAGGTGATAAATTAAGATTTGAATCTGACCATGTCTGACTTGAAGCCTTTGCCCTTATCTAGCATTACATTCTGCCTTTATAGATTTGTGTTATTGTCCAAGATTTGGCAACAACTTCAAATACATTATCTGTCTGCATTGTAACTTCAAAAGTAATTTTGGTTATTTAAGGTGTGGCCATGAAATTTACATTGCAAACTAGGACACTTCTTTAAAATGGGAAACTACTGATTATTATAAAAGTACAACAGACACAGCAGGATTGTTTCCATCAAATAGGGATGTGTGCCTACTCAGTTACTGAAATTCAGAAAACTGAAAAACAAGGCTGGAAATTATGTTCCTGAGCCCTACCCAGTATCTCCCTAATGTGAATTACTGAATACATTTTATGTTGCAATTCTTTTTTCCATGTTACTTCCATTTACTTCTATAGACGTTAGGTTCTCCATTTAAATGTAATCATGTTACTACTTCTCTCATTGTTAGACTGAAGCCCTCTATGTTAGGTCAGCTAATCTCTAGTCAACAACATTCTTTGACATCCTGTCTGATTTATATGAGCTTTAGCCCAGGTCCTTCAGATAGCTTGAGTCATTGCATCAAATCCCTTGTTTAGAGTAGAGATCAGCAAACTATGCCCCATGGGCCACATCCAGCCTGCCACCTGCTTGTAAATCAAGTTGTAAAACATAGCCATGCCCATTCATTTACATATCGCCTATGGCTGCTTCTGCACTGCAACAGTTGAATAGATGTGAAAGAGACCATATGGTTTCACAAAGCCTAAAATATTACTAACTGGACCAAACAGAAAATGTTTGTCAGCTTGTGGTATAGACAATATTGATCTAACTATCGCCTTGACTTACTATTTCAAATTTTCCTCTCCTAAAGTCCCACCAGTCACTTACAAGATCCCACCTTTGCAAGTGAATGAACAGAGGTAGGTTTGACAAATCTCAGCAGGCTTCTTGGCTCTGCTCAGGTTTAGGCTTTAGGATGATGACACGTGTCATTTCTACCACATGGAGTATCAATCTCCCAACAGAAGGTCCCGACTATTACACTTCTTTGTTTCTAGGACCAGTTAATAGGAAAGCTCTGGTCATAAAATTTCAAATTCAAGCATTAGTATGATGCTTAGATTAATTTTAAATTTAATCTTAAATCCCAGGGGAGGTGCTACTGAGCCAACCTCCACAGGCCTGAAGTTATAAGAACTGACCAGCGATACACTGACTCACTGTAGCTGAGTTATTTCTCATCTGCGTCTTTGTCACCTTCTTCCATTCCTTGTCCTTTTGATGCAGACTTTGTGTATCTGCCATCTCATCAAAGCTAGAGTTATTTATTATTTCTATATTATTTCCTCCACTCTTTTAATAGTGGGTTTAGCTAACCCTTACTGAATGTCTCCTTCATCCCAGGCACTGTGCCAGGATCTTAAATTTATCACTTCATTTAGGCCTCACGGCACTGTTGTTGGACATATAATCATTATCCCCATTATAAAGATGGGTGAACTGAAGCTTGAAGTGGCTTACCAACTTGCTCAAGGCCGCACAAGCAGGAAAATGTCAGATCAAGGCACTTCTGAATCCAGAACTTCTGAATCTAGAAACCTGAGAACTTGTACTATGAATCTCTCGTTTGTACTGTCTTCAGGAAAAATTCTTTTTTGGGAAGCTATAGATAAGACAGGCATTCCGCAAACCTCAGGGTCAGTTTCATCCAAACAGCCAGTGCCAGCTTAAATGAGACAGAGCCCATACCCATTGGATTTTTAAACAATGGCGTTATCATGGTTATAGCAATAGCAGTAAAAACAGCAACATTTGAACTGTGCTGTTTGCAAAACTCACTCATGGGTATTATTCACTTACAAGGCACAAGAAGCCTGAGGGCTTCTGTGTTCTATTCATAAAAGGTAAAACACAAGGTGGTTGGATTGGCCAAGCTTCCTATGAAACAAGCACATTCACCCTGTATCTGGGTAGAGGGTCAAACACCTGCGCTCCATACCCAGCAGCCTTGGAGTGGCTCTGAGGACCGAGCCCTGCTCCTTCTCCCTAGCCAGCACCGCCGTGTCTTCACACACATCTCTGCTGCCGCCCTGGCCATCTAATGCTTCTTTCATCTGCTCTACTTAGGTTACACCTGGGGCTAGGGACTTAACGTGAGAGATGTCAAAGTAGGGGAGCCTGTAAAAATATGGAGTATAGGCCAGAGGAAAGATGAGAAGCTGGAGGACATGCTAGTCCATTCATTTATCTTACGGCTAATAGTATGGGTGGATCCCATATATTAGGCACTCCCCAGGTGTGAAGCACTGTGAAACCTTAACATGAATTCTATAATTTAAAGCTCATAACAACCCTATCAGGTATTTTTATCATCACAAAACAACCACATAAGAAACTAAGGCTTGCATTTAAATAACTTGCCCAAGATCACTCAGCCAATAAATGAATAGGAGGGTTCTGAACTTAGACTCCAGAACCTTTACATCTAAACATTCGACTCTACTACTTTCTGATCTATACAATAAGGAGATTTGGGCCCAGAGTGAGTAAGGTGAAGAAGGGACTTGCTCCACATTACACACATACTGCAAAGGAGAGGTTGAAAAAATCCTAGCTCAGGTCCGAATATGATCCTGTTGAATGTTTAATCCATTCCCCAAATGAATATGGCTGATAAAAAAAATTGTTTTTTATTTCTTCTTTTTGGTATGCTATATTCAACAACACTTCCCCATCTACTATTTATAAAATGGTATGTTTCTAAGCTTTCTTTCTTTCTCTAAAAAAGAATTTCCTGAACTAAATTTGCATAGTGATATCCGTGAACTGGCACTGTACTACTCATTGACTGCAAGTCCTTGGTATCTTTCTGTCTCATGTATAGTAATTCAAGGTAGGGCCTATTATCAGGGTCTTTATAGTGTCAAGCCTTTATGGAGACCAAACCAAAGAATTACAGGAATTCTACAGGGGAATCACCGTTATTCTTTTCTACCCATGTCTTGTTCCACTTCTTTCATGTATGTCAATTTCTTTCACCTCTTCTCTGGCCCTGGGGTCAAGGTCTTATTCTATTTATCTGGGTTTTCTATCCTTTCCCCTTCACTGAGACCCCTCCAATTGTCTTATTAAAAAATCCCTTTCAAATCATATTCTATGTTGAGTGGTCTTTTGAGGCTAAGTCCATCTCTCCCTTATACATCAGACTAATTATTTTACTACTGGTACTACCAACACTACTGGTTATTTCCAAATAATGAAGCCTGGAGTACTAATAACCACAGTGGTGGTGATGATACAGCTCACCATGTGCCAGACACTGTTCAAATGCTTCAGACAGACTAACTTTAATTCCTTACAGCAATCCAATCAAGCCGACTATCATCATATCCACTGTATAGATGGGAATCCTGAGGCACAGAGCCACTAACTAACTTGTTTAAGGTATGGAGCCAGGAAGGGACAGAACTGGGTAGCCCATGTCACTCCACTGTTTATGCTCTTGACCATTATAGTACTTAGTACAAAATTTTTGGCTTTATCAGCTATTCCCTTAACTACTGTGAGACTCAGTTCCCTTATCTGAAAGATGGTTAACTGAAGGAGGTCAGCCATTATACATGAGTCCAACAGTCAATTACAGAGGCTTAACTAGCTCCTAACCATCAGTTAATACCAGCAGGTGCCATTTACTGTGCTGATTATATGCACGGACCCTCACATGCATCATCTCACTTCAGTCTTCCTATACCCCTGCAAGGTAGGTTCTATTAATAGCCCCAGTTCATGGATGGGGAAAATGAAGCTCAGAGACATGAAACAACTTTCCCCAGGCTCCTCAGCCCATGCTGCTGGAGTGAGCCATTGCACACGCTCATCAACAGACTCCGGAACCCAAGTACATGTAAGATCTTGTCTTAATGGGGTTTTCAAAGGTAATTATGATCATAATGCAATTACTTCAGAACCATAACCCCTCTAAAGATGTGACTCCACAGTAAATGGCAGAACTGGGGCTTGAACGAGGTCACCTGAGGCCAGAACAGAACCTCTTACAAATAAAGGAAGATCCATTATGCCTGTGGCATCAGAACAACCCTGGCTTTTTGTTTATGTAATTGACTTGCTATCCAGCCAAACTTCAAGGTGAAAAATGACCTGTGGACTGTGAACTCAAACTTCTCACTTGACTCATTGCTTATCACCAGCAGTTCTCTATCCTGCAGAATGAGCAGGCAGTAAGGTCCTTGCTGAACCTAGAGTCAGCACTTCTGGGCTGATTAAATGCAAATGAATGATTAACAGCTATAAATTTGCCTCCAGACTAGTGATGTAAGCTTCTTGGCACAACTCCACCCAAATCCTTGTAGCATAGGATCTTGTTTTCATGCCAGTTTTTATTTAATTATATAACCAAGGAAAATTAAACATTAAGGCATGCCCAATTTGGTCTTCATTCAGGGTGGGGTGGGGACAAAAGTCCAGTAGGAGGTTTAGCCCAAAGGTTGGATAATCCTACAGCATGGATCCCAGGAAATCAGCCTCTCAAGAGAAGCTGCTCAAGCAAAACAGACAGACAGACAAATGCTACCGAGTAACTTTAAGAAGATAAATCCTTTCCTCTTGCTTTCGTTTTCTCTTAGGCTAGCCCTTGGTGGTAACTTGAGCTGTATCTTATAGTTTTATTTGCTGTGGTTGAATAGCCAATCTATCTTTGCCCTGGAGTGCTCAGGGAATTAGTGATTGAGCCATGATGATGGGAGAGCCCTCAAAAATTCAAGCATCGATTATGAATAAACGCATATGCCTCTTCTCTCCCCCTCTACCAGGGCAGCCCGCCTGTAGCAGGGCTTCCAGTTTTTCCACTTGAGACTGTCTCCCAGCTTATGACTGAGCTGGTGTTTACTTATCTTCCTTTTTTGGTTCTGCACATTTGCTCCTGTTAAATGAATCACAAAAACAGCACAACTAAAGTAGCATTTTGCTTTGTGAGCCAAGCATCAGAGGGCAGTAGCCAGCTGAGTTTGAAATGGCACTTCGTTTCCCCTTTTTTTTGCAAGTTTGAGAACATTTTCCTGTAGCAATAAAGAAAACAACCCACATGCAATGATTAATAAAGTTTGCTGTTGAGGAAAATGAGGATCAGCAAGATCAAGCAATTTGGCCAAGATTAGATGACTAAGGGGAGCTATTTACACACATACACACATTTAACTTATTGAACTTGTGTGTTACTTTTGGAACTAAACCTGAATGTTTGCTCCAGTTCCACTATCTTGAGTAATGTTTACAGTGAACAATCTAGGAGCATAAAATGAGATTGTGATTCATATGCAGAAACTGGAAATGCAGATTTATGAACTGTAGTTACTAGTTAATAGACAGTAGCTGTAAACGTTTAGTAGATTGCAGCTGTAAACACTTAGTATTTGATAAATGAGTAAGCTAATAATGCAGAGAAAGAAAAAACACAAGTTGACTCAGAACCTGAAAGTTCATGATGTTAATTAATCTACACTGAGTTTAAAAAGCATGTGTTCTAAAACAAGTTAATGTATCTCATTGGCTTAAAAAAACTAACCATAAGTGGAAGCTACTTGATTGTTTTAAAATCAGCATCTGTTATATCAGTACACATTAAAAATAAAATATTTTTAGCTAAAAATTGATTAAAAATTTGTTTACTTATTAAATCATTCCTTTCTCTTTTTTTGATTCCTATTCTAACTGATAATTTTCAGATAAGCAGGCTGACTTGCAAATAGACCATTTCTTCCCAGAATTATAGAAAGTTAGACCTAAGGTGCTGTTAGACCCATTTGATTCAAATCCTTAATTTGCAGATGAAGAGCCTCAAAATTGACCAATGTTAAGTGACCTTTCCAAGACCAAAGACTTGATTATGGCAAAGTTGTGATCAGAACCAAGTTTCTTGGACTTGTGAGATTACAGTAAGTCATGCACCTAAAAATAAAGTGTGAATACACAGATATTTAAGGACAAAAGCTGAACAGAAGCAACCCTGAAAATTTGTATCAATATTTAAGCTGTTGAAATGGAAATCATGGAAAAACTTAACTAGCTTCACTTTATGGAAAATTTTCAAATATACCTTCATTTATTTAATACCACGTATAGTATGTGAACCTATTCTCATATATTTTATTTTATTCTCATTGTAAGATGCAAACATTTTATGGCATAGGACATCATAATCATAGTATCTCTTTTTCCTCCCTGATTCTACGTCTTTTCTAGAAGTAGCCATTGCTGATATGTATGTGGTTACATGAGTGTTCTTGAGCTCACCTGCCCCTTTAAGGGGCTGAATTTGGTATTTAGACATCCTTTTTGGATTACAGCCTAGAAAATGTACCAGCCATGTTTGAGATCATTGTTTTGTCTAAGGAAGGTGAAATAGAAATTTAAGTTTAAATATTGGCTAGTTTGCTGCTGTGCAGACCACAAAGAGTGATGCCCATCTCTAGACTTCCATTGTAACTTTCTTTGTTATTTGTCTATTTATTCTCAACTAAAGAAGTTCAAAAACACTGTCCAAACACAATACCTGTCCTCCCAACTGCCCTGGGATGTCAGAAGGGAGGAATTATTATGTCCTTCATTTACAGAACAGGAAGTCAGACTCTAGAGGCATTAGTGGGTGCAGTCTATTGATTGTATTAATGGCTTCAATTTTCTCCCCACTGTGATTAACACTTTTTGTCATGCCCTGTCCTCCTCTTTGACTCTGGTTCCAGCCAGGTGACTTACTTTGGTCACTAGGAAGTTAGCTTACATGATGTAAGCAGTTTTGGAAAGTGCTAGCAGTTTTCCACTTGTGTTATAGCTCTCTGCTCTTCCCATGAGAAGGGCCTACCTGGATTAACCTGCTGGAAGATGAGACAGATGGAGCAGATCTACATGACCCCAGCAAATACTGAAGCCATGCCAGATCAGCCAATAGCCCAAGGACCCCCAAATAAGTGAGCCTAGACTAGGTCAGCTGAACCTGGCAAATTTGTGAGCTATATAAACGCTTTTTGTTGCGTGCCACTTTTGTTTTGGGATGGTTTGTTACACCGTATTATTGTAAGAACAGGTAACCGATACATTGGTAACAACTGCAAAATAGAATCCAGAAATACAATAAGATCTGTCTCTAGACCTAGTGTTCATGTGTTTTGATCCAATTTTACCTTTCTGTATTTGCACAAGTTACTGCCTCTGCCTGGAATTCCCATTTTCGTTCCTCTTATTCTTTAAAATTCAGATTAGGTGCATCAAGTTTTAGAAGCCTTCTCTGATCTTCCCAAAATGAGTTAACTATCCTGAGGGACCATCCTCTTCCTTTTGCATATTTTTATAATTTCACTAATCACAGTATAATGCAATTAGTTGTTTACTTGAATATGTTTCTCAAAGGAATATGAGTTTCTCTGAAATCTTTAAGAATTCACCACAACTGCCTCAGCAACATTTTTGGAATTATATTAATTGGTAGAAAGAAAAACAAAGAAGAAATAAATGACTTACTGCCAAAAGATTTCAAGCATATTTCTGATTTGGTCTCACCTGCCACCTAAGTTGGGATCTCAGGGTCAAGCGAAAAGCTCAAGAACAAAAAAATCCATTAATTTAGCACATATCATATACCTGTGTACCAGTTGATTATCACCATGAATAACATAGCATCTCTACTCCTAAGGAGTAAAACAACTAACAAAAAGACAATAGGAATTACAGATAGTGATAGATTAAAGAAAGGAAGAGAAAATAATGGTACCATGAGGTAGAGAGTTGGGGCAAGGCTACTTTTGACAGGGTAGTTAGGATTCCTAACACCCTCACTGGATACCTGGTGGTGAACACACTTCCTTCCCTAATTTCACTGAATTGTTGTAATCTTAACTTGATTATACATCTTCTGAGGACAAAATTGTGTGTATTGTTCTTTGTATCTTTCACAGACTTTAGGCATGGAGAATAATTTAATGGCTGATTTATTAATCTGATAAAGAGGGGCACAAAGTTCGTGCGTGCGTGCGTGTGTGTGTGGGGGTGTGTGTGTCTTTTTTTTAGATTTTAAAATTTATGCCACCAGCTTGGAGGGCAATTATAAGTCCATAAATTCTATAAATAAATTTCATATTCCTTGGTAATACTTCTAGGCTTCTTCTGAGATTTCCTATTTTAAAATGGTCACAGGTTTTATTTTAAGAAGTATATCAAAGCATAAATCTTGAATGCCATGAATGTTGGCTGTAAATCTTCCTGGAGAAGTCAAGGATGTGTTTGGTCTTGTCCTGTTGTTAAGAGATATGAGAAAAATAGAGTGAATCCTCAGCCCTTATATCAGGTATCATCTATGTTATTCCTTCACATGCTCCTTCACCTTTATCCTTCATCTGCAACTCTGGAAATTTAAGTAATTACAGAACACTGATGCAAGCCAGCCACTGTGCTCAGGGAGTTTACATATATTATCTCATAATTGCCTGAGGACCATGCTATGAGTACATATTATTTTCAATTCTATTTCTTAGGCAAGGAATATGAAGCTTAGACTTTAAGTACCTGGCCTGGGATGGATCACAAAGCCCAGTTATGTAGCAGAGAGAAGATTGAAATGCAGATTTTCTGACTTAGAGATCTTTCATTTTTTTCCAGCATATTGAGTGCCAGGCTCTGTACTAGGTTCTGAAAACACAAAGATGATCAAAATGGCATGGGGTGTTTCCAGGTCACCGCATGAACCTCAGAAGAGAGGGAGAAGAGAAAATGAAAGAGTGGGTTGGTATTCTGTGTAGCAGTTTGCCTATATGGAGCACCTTTTGCACTGAATTTCTTGGAGAGCCAGCAGTTCCTAACATCCTCCTCTCCCCAAAGGCGTTGTCCCCTAGTGATGGAATTGACTGCCAGTGGGTTGATGTGGGACCCCAGGCAGGGAGCCCTGTGCAATGTCCTCGGGCTGGAGTTTTCATGTTTTCCTCAACCTCCTTGGACCAGGGACACCTGGGATGTGGGCATGCTAATGAGCTTTCCTATTTTCCTTCAGTGAAAACTAGTCAAGTAAACTTGTCTATAGGCTTGGTTTTCTATCAGCATTTAGATTTTATGTATTCAAACTTTCCTCTAATATGCATAATTGCTATAAGAAAAAGTCTGTAGAAGAGCCATGAATTACAGCTTTTAGAACGAACACTGCAGTTAATGTTGCAAGACAGCTTCCATTATAATCCTGTTTTCACATCCTCGTGATTTTTTATGGGGGTGGGGGAGGGTTTTCCTTTGAGCTAAAATTTTCCATAGTTTGACTCAGCCCAAAGTGATTTTCAAAAACGAAACATTTGCACAAATGTCTCCATTTATTTTTGAGTTATTGTATTTGGAAAATGCTGTTCATTTTTACTCCAAGTGTTATTTATTAATGCATACAAAATTCTAAGAGTAAATGGCTATTAAAACTTTACTCATTACATGACACTTGTCTTAGGAACATCTGTGTAAGACTTTTTAAAAATTACAATTTCCAAAGGCTAGATTCTTTCCTTGTATAACTATACTATATAGCATTTAGTGAAAAAATATGTTAAAATATTTCATTTTTTCAGAATTTCATTGTAATGGTTGGTTAGCACACAGCTTGTCAGAGAGGAAATAAGTATTTGGGTTACTTTTACTCTTTTTGAAATTGTGATGAACTGTAAAGTAACAAAGTACCTTTAAAAATAATTTCTATACTTTTGAACTATATTAATCAAGTTTTTAATTTTTTAGCCTAGGTCTGTTTTGAGAGTGTCTTATAAATGACACATTGTTGAAACATTAAAAAAATGTCATTTTCTTAATGAAACCAGCTCTCAGAGAGTAGAATTACTAATAATCACCATAAACCCAAACCAATTCTTTCTATATCTAAGTATCTGTACCTAGAACTTGGGGCCTGTCATTTAAATAAGTATTTTGTTCTATTGGTTTGTAACTCTAATTTATTTTGTTCTTCTACCTTTTATTAATATAGTTTGATATTCTGAAACATTATCTTTCTTGTGTCTATTATTCATTTTATGTGTATGACTTTAGATGATTTATTTATATTTAACAATGCTAAAACTCTGGCAGTATACTTAGACACTGCGTGAGAAATATTATGTAAATCATAACAATGATAAAAATGAAAATTGTATTATCATTGAAAGTAATAATTCTTTGAAATGATAGTGAAATATTGTAGAGAGATGACTTGTGTGGTCCTGAGCTCTTTCTGGGCTTTTCCATTTGGTGGCAATCTTATATTTTCCTCCAAAGTGACTGACATCTTCACTAGGTAAATGTTTTGTATTATATAATCTCTAGGTCTCTTTTAGAATCTTTTAGCTATTTTCCATTCAGCATAATATTTTATGATATTATCTGATTTTGTCATCCTAGTTACTCTTTAAATATTATCTCTTTAAGTCTCTGAATCTTAAATGATTTCCTTTTGTGGTTGGAGATATGGCCTTTTTATAGAAAATGGCTTGGTGTTTTCTCATTGCAAATTCTGCTCTGGTGCACACACAGGTACATATGTGTATATATATATCTATACACACACATAAAGTATCTATGCATTATATATTGTATTATATATACACTTGTCATTATATATACACATACATCATATATACATATATACATATACACATGACATACATGATATATAGAATATATGCACATAATATATATGTATATTAAGAAATATGTACATACATCTTTCTTATTAATGTCTAAGCTATATTATTTTATTTACTGAATGTATTTGGTCATACATACATTTAAGGTATATAATGTGTTACTTTTATACATTTACACATTGCAATATAATTTCTGTTGCAGTGATATTTATCACATTACATAATATTGTAGAAAATTGTCTATATTCATTATAATGTGCATTAGATCCCTATGGCTTATTTACTACTTGTCCCAACTTTGTACCCTTGAACATCAATTTTATCCCCAACCCCTTATTCCCCTGCTAACCACCACTTTACTCTGCTTTTTCGAGTTTGACTGTTTTAGAGTTCACAGGGAAATAATACCACATAGTTCCTTGCTTTCTCTTCTTTCAGCACACTGTGCCCAAGGGCATTATTTTCTGATTCTTTCCACTTTCTCCTCTAGCAGATCCACACAGCTGTTCTTATAATTTGGAAGGAGGAGGTTAGACCTCTTTGCTCTCCTTTCGAGGTCTCTTTTTTTCTCACTCACACTCATGATCTGCTTGGTAAGAATGAGCTTTCCCCTCCTCTTCTTCTTAATTCTGATTCATCATTCAGAGCTATGTTTACTTCCTTAAGGGGGCCTTTTCTGACTGTGCCCTCTCCTGAGTTGGTCAGGTTCCTGCTCATGTATCAGCATAGCGTTCTGTTCATGATAAGGCCTCTCTCACTGTCACGGTCATCTAATGTCTGATTCCTCTGCTAAAATCAAAGCTCTTTGAGGACCAGGTCAGTAATCTGACTTGTCTGTTGTAACTCCAGCCTTATCTTAGTGGCAGACATATGGTGACTCATACGCATTTATGGATTGGATGGATGAATTAATCGCCTGCCTGTCATTCTCATTTAAAAAAATAATTTCTATATTTAGTCATTAGTCAAAATGACCAGGCATTTAGTATAGTCTTCCCTATAATTGCTATGGAGGACACGCTGTTACAGTACTCAATGGCTGAAAGCACTTCAACAACTTTTGCCCATGGGGAGCTATAATTTCACCTGATGATATAATAAACCACTCAAGGATTTCGTGTAGTTACCAGAACCTTGAGCTAAAATTATAACCCTGAAAGCCCTTGCTATCTATTAGTCATTTGGTACATGACACAAAGCAAAATATATTCTGCATTCTTGGATTTCTGTTTGGCTCCCAGTATATTGGCTGCTTGATTTCATATTTGACCTGCTCGCTGAAGTTTAAATCATCTGAAAACCTAAGATAATTCAGTAGTACTAGATATACATTGAGAGTATTGAACTATTAAGAACTTCTTATTTGTTTTCATAATTATTTTTTTCAAATTACATTCCTGAAATGCTGAGCAAAGCTTTGGTAGCTGTGAGCATGCCTACCCTTGCAGTTTAATATGAGGTAGCCCATTGTACGAAAACTGGGATGGATCTGAAATTAGGAATCTTGGGTTTAAGTACCAGATTGAACTTTGAAAGAGATCACTTAGCTCTTCTGAGCCTCATTCTTCTCTCCTATACCTTTTTGCCACAAAGATATAGGGGATAAACTGAGGTGCTGGACTGAAAGCATTTGGGAAGCAATGGAGTGCCTTGCAAATGGTTTGTGTTTTTATTATTTGTCATATTAGTGAAGCAAAGTAGTCATTTTCTAAAAGCATGTAAAAACGAAAATTGCCTGATCAGGACAAAAGTTTGTATTGTCCATTCATAAGATGTTTTCCCCTTTCAACATGCAGTTGTAGGTAAGAGCCATGCGAGAGTGTGCTGATGGTGGCCTTGTGTGAATACACGGGCAGCGCCTTTCTTTTCTCCAGGCAGCTGGGAACAATCTGTCAAGCGATTTGTAAGATGTGAAGAACAGGGTGAATAATGGGTTAATAATGGTTCCAAGAAGAAGCTGAGAAACTGGTTACCATCTCCACAGAGGAAAGAACAAGAGTAAGATGGCTTACAAAGCATCACAAAGAACTTCTTTAGTGAGGGTAGGCCAGTGACAGGCCAGGGATTCTCTGAGGTTAAGATGGACTGGTGTGGTGCTGGTCTGGCCAGGAGGCACAGGAGACTAGATCACTTTGAAGTGGGGAGAACTCTGGGTGGACAATGACAAATGAAAATTGTATAGGTCCATTATCCCAGATGTCCACCAGGGGGGCTAAAATTATAGCTGGCAGCCTGGGGCCCTGAGTCAAAGACTCTCCCAGATGCTGGAAGAGGGACCAGAGGTAAGCAGAATCCCAGGAAATAAGTCAGTGGAATCTTGAACTTGGTAATAGAGCATGATGCCAGTTATAAGATGGAGCTAAAGTTTAGTCATGGAACATGTCATTGACTCAAGGGTAATGGTAAGAGGGGGGCCAGCAGCCAAGTAACCTGATACTGGGTCATGTGGGAGCTGACTAACACCAAGGCTTCTCCAATCACATTGTGTACATGAAACACCTGGGGATCTTATTAAAAGGCAGATTGTGGTTCAGTAGGTCTGAAGAGGGCCTGAAATTCTGCATTCCCAACAAGCCCCTGGAGATGCTACAACTGCTGGTCCTTAGGCCACACTTCTGAGGAGAAAGGATCTAGACGCGGCATCTTAAATTCTCCCTGAATGAGAATAGGATTAATTCCTGAGCCTGTGGGGGCAAAGGTGAGGAAGAGGGCTGGGTCTGAATGTGGAGAGAATTGGCCTCGGCCTTGAGAAGCAGGGAGTGAGGGGGGCCGAACCTCGGCTGGAAGCTCTGGTCTATGAAGCTGACGGTTGGTGTCTTCTCCCTAAAATTCATTGAACAGTCCAATGGTACATATTTTCCTTGTTCTCTATGTAAGCAGACCCATCTAGTCTAAATTAATAACCCATATAGGAAACTTACAGAAGTCTCACCTCTTACAGAGAACATTTGTTTTCTCTTGAAATATACCTTGTATGTATAGGGCCCTTTTGTAGGAAACTTTCTTAAAACAAAGAAACGGCTGTTGTGTGAATTTCAGGTCCTGTGCCAGGAAGAATGATCTGAGGTGCCTCTTTTATCATAATATTAGGGTGGAGAGCAACCCTTTTACGTGAGTGCCAATTCAGTAAAACTAAAAATGTTAGAAGACTGTATTTACAGACTACTGTATTTTACATACATATTTTGTACAATCTACTTTTTCTTGGCAATATATATCTTGTTCAGCATTTTTTCCTCACAGCAACATTATATGCCAATGGAGGAATGTACCCTACTTTAACCAGTCTCTTTGTGACTATAGATTATTTCTAGCCTTTCAATGGTATAAACAGTATCTTGATGACCAGTGACTGTATCAGTCTTTGAACAATATTTACGTGAGTTGAGTGGTGCTGATGGTGGAGTACAGTTACCATGTGAGGGATTTCACAATGGGGAGATTAATTAGCACTAGGGTTCATACAGATACTGCAGCTTCTTTTGGAAGTTCCTAACTGCAGGCCAAGAGAAGAGAAGCTCCCATTTCACAGCGCGCGGTTGCCAGGCGAGCTGGGCAGCATCTGGGACTGTGACGGGAGTGCCACAGTGGGGGTGGCAGCAGGTACTATGCAGCCAAATGGCTCCCTCCTAGTTTATGGAGCACCCAGAGGGTATGTTCTTGCTGAAACTTCCCTGGGTAGGGTAGGAGTGATGTGAGGGTGGGGTGGGTGGGAGTTAATCCTTCCTGGGTCTCTGTCCCTCTCACTTCTGCATCCCATACTCAATCATGGATTGTGTGCACATATTCAAAGGTCACCTCAGCAGTGGTCTCTGCCCTTGCACCACCTTTGTGTGTGAGCAGCTTCATCAGACTAAGTCCAGGGCCAGGGAAAGGGCTGTCTGCAATAAATCAGGCTGGGGAGGACATTTTTACTGCATGCATAAATGAAATATTGACTAGGAATAATTTGCAGTCAGATATTGTTAGTGTGAATTCTGTCACTACCATTTATTAGCTATTTGGTTTTCGACAAGTTACCTCATTTCTTTGAACCCCATTTCCTCATCTGTTTGGATGCAGTAAAATTTAAATGAGAAAAATCCATGTAAAGCAGTTAGCGTGGTCCCAGGGACGAGCAGGGATCCCATAAATCTCAGTATCATTATTATTTATTGATGATATTTTTAGTTCCTGTTCCTATAACTATGTCTATGGTCTTATTATGAAGCCATGTAGTTTATGTATGACCCTCAGGATTGATTTTAAACTTACACACAGAAGATATACAGATTTATATATTTATATTCACTTATAAATAGATTCACCTCCATTAATTCTATGTCTTCAGATCTATGTGTGAAAAAATTCTGGTTCAAATATAATTTAAGGAAGCACTGATAAGTCTTGTTCTCTTTGGCACTGTTAAAATTTTCTGTCATTTGGCATTTTTTAGACAGAAGCTAAAATAAAATGCCATGATAAAAGTACACTTCTTGAGTTTGAAAAAATATTTATGGATTCTGACAAAACATCTTTCTGAACTTATATAACACACACATTATGATACACACACACACGACTGTGAAATTGGCTGGAGCAGTTTTTTATGTAGTTGCAAACTGGGAAAACTGACCCCTAGTGGGCTGAATTTCCCAGACTGAGTTCACAGTGGAGTTGAATTCACAGTTAAGCTTCCAGGCTTGCCGCTGGATATACTGGTTGGTTAGATCATGTGCCCCTGATCTGATTAAGGATCAGAATGCCAAGTTGAGGCTAAATCATTAACATTTACCTTAATCTGCACTGCTTGTGAATCTAAGACATGTATTTTAGACACAAAAGGAGCCCCTTCGGGGGTTGCCTGCAACGTCTTCAGATACACAGTTATTTATCAAGCATGAAAATGAGATTCTTCACAGAGCAAACCATCAAACCTAAGTTGCACCACATTTTTATGTCCAACACCAGGACTTGTCCTTTCCTTCTATTCATTCCATAGCATCCAGTATGAGAATGGTTTTAATGGTCGTGAGACCACACAGCGGTGGCCAAGATGAATCCAGTAGGACAAAGGCAGAGGGTGGGAACCTCTCTCACTTGCAGTTTGAGGGTATAGCCAGGTGATTTTTACCTATGTCCAAGAGTGACCTAGAGTAACAGTTCTAATTACAGTGTGTGTCCATTTAACCTGCACTTTTTTAATAACATAAATGCATGTGTGAGAACACAGTTGATAGACATATATACTGATAATTGTTTATAATTATATAAGATACATGGGAATATTTATAGACATTTGACATATTCATTGGTACAGAAACTATCTACATATACATACAGTGCTTGCTGTGCACGTTAATAATGTAAACAAAGTTATAAGCCAATTTTCTTCTAATTTGAGAAGGGTTTGCAAAAATTTGGCACATTCGCTGTCTGTATTCAAATGAAGGCAGTGATCTTAGACATTCATTAAAGCAAACCCAGCAGGGTGTCTAATTGAAAACACTTGGCTGCAGTTAGTATGAATTACTGTATCTATTTTACAGTAATAAAGCTGGAGTTATTTAAAAAATTCTATAAAGACACCACCACAAAAGTATTTTGGAAATAGGTGAGGAAGCAAACAGATCACATACTCATTTGTTCAGTATCAACCAGAATCAGCCAAGTCTTGATGGTTCCCCTAAGTTCTTAGAATTAAAGAACATTAAGAATGGGAAATACTGATTTTTTTTCCAACTCCAAGTAAATGTCATGTACTGTATGATCCTTCCTGGACCACTTAATGGCTCTGACCCAACCCCACAATCTGCTGCTGGGGACCCGGAACCACTTGGGCTGGGGCGGTACGTCTGTCTCATGCTCCTGGCCAACGATCCTACATCTCTGACTGCTGGCTCCACTCTGGGCGTCGCGGTCTTAGGTTTTCTTTGCCTTGGTGATCAGATTATATCAATCTCATGGCTCAAACACTTTGGGTCACTCTTGGACATAGCTTGGACCTCATTTAGGTACACTCTTCAAGCACAAATGAGATCTGCTTCTGCCCTCTGCCTCACCTACTGGACACATGTTGGTTACCTCTGCTTGACTTCCTGGCCAAACCCATTATTTACCCAACACATATCTAAATGAATGGTTGCCATATGCTTAGACTTTAGGGATACTGGTGCATAAGCCAGATCGGTCTCCACTCTCATGGAATTTATAATCTAGTGCTGGATGGAATCAGAACTTCAGCTAGATCTTTCACATCCATTATCTCCTCTAATCCTTTTCAAATGAACACACAGAGGCCCTGGCAAGTAACTTGCCAAGCGTCACACGACTAACCCATGACTGAGGTATACATCACACGTAGGTTTGTCCCGGACTTTGCCTTTTGTATCATAGTGCATTGCCCCTTATTGGGGTTTTCCTTTGGCTTGTTCTATAGCATCTAGTATGAGAATGGTTTTGAATGATCTTATCAAATTTTGCACCGATTTCAAAGTAATCCCCACAGAACCTATATCCCTAGTCTAATGCTGCTGCCATTTTTCATTCATTTATTAATTAAACAACACTTACTGAACATTTACTGTTCACCCAACCATGTGAGGATCCAGTGGTGATCAAAACACAGTGGGACAATGAACAAGTAAACAAATAGATGATGCAATGATTTCAGATTGTGATAAGTCCTATGAATAAAGTGGGTGGGAATGAAAATTTGCTTCTGAAAGCCTCTGTGGAAAGCATAGGATCTTTAACATGTAAACACTTTACTATGAGAGGGCTACTTCTTGAGGAACTCACCCTTCCTGGACTTAAAAGGTTGTAGATAGCACAGTGCATGCAGAGCAGACATTGCTGTTGTGACCCCGGCTGCATGTCTGAATTGTTCTCATTCTTACTTGGCTTATTATGTACTTTCTCATTACATAAATAATACATGAACATTGTAGAAAATAAGGAATGGAAATAATAAAATATTTCCTGTAATTACATGGCTTAGAGATCAGTGCTATTCATATTGCATTATATTTCCTTCTGTGTACAGATGCATATTACAAAACTGGAAATGTAGTATATGGTATTACATCACAACTTTAATATTTTGATTTTTTGACATTTTAAAAGCCCTTTAAAATCATCTCTATTGGCTTCATTTTTATAGCATATAGGAATATTATAACGAATTGTGTTATTATTGGATATTTACATGGTTTCCAAGTTTTCCTACTTTGAATAGGACTACAGTGAGTCTCTGCAATAAATTCTTGTCTGTATATTAAGTTATTTCCTTTAGACAGATTCTTAGAAGTGGAAGTTACGAGGTGAAAGGGCATGAACCCTTTTAAGGCTCTTGATACAAATGGCCAAACTGATTTGTGAAAATATTGTACCAAGTTACCCTCCCAATAGCAGTGTGTACTCTTGTCAGTCTTAAAGCCCTCCAACCAAGACTGAGTACTATCAGTAATATTTCCAATTTGATAGGTAAAAATCATCTCATTACTGTTTCAATTACTGTTTCCTTGATCACAAGTTAGAGTGAATATTTTTTGTATTTATTGGTCAATTTTCTTTCTTTTCTGAATTGCTATTAATATTCTTTATTTATCATTTGATATTAACATTACTTAATGTATACTTTGTTCATGGAAAGATATAAGGCAGCTTAAAGGTCACAGAGAATACAAAATAGCATAATACATTAAAGTAGGATGAAGTAGAAAAAAGAAACAATATGAAGCCAGGAATGATGCTTAAAATGCATCCTGCAATGACAATACATCCTCTATTAGTGGGCAGGAAAGTTGCCTCCAAACGCCCCAGAAGTTAATTCAAGAGAATCTTGCCATTTAGCCAGCTGACACTGACCATGAGAAAGAGAAAGACGGAGGGACAGGGAGAATTGTTCAAGATAAATGTAATTAACATTGATATTAAAATACAACAAAACTTTTAACTATTATCATTATTATTTTTGTGTCCTCTAGTTGTTAGATGCTATGCAAGTTGTTTTACCTGGATAGTTTTAATTTCCATGACTATTTAGTGGGGGCAGACACTACATTAGTATTATTTTCAACAGCATATGGGAGTGGTCCATGAGTATTAGCTTTCCTGTTATTGTCACTAATATTAAGTATTCCAATATCTAGAATAACAAATCCCTTGAACCTTTTCTTTAAGATAAAATTGAATATATACATTTTAGAAGATAGAGCAATCATCAAACAAATCAAAACAACATCTTTTGGGATGTTAGTTGGAATTGCTTTACATCTACCAACTAACCATGGCCAAATCTGACGTCTTTAAATATTCAGTCTTCCAATTTCAGTAATATGGCAGTGTGTTTAAAACTTACTAAAACACCTTTATTGAGATATAACTCATACACCATACAGTTCACCTAATCACAATGCGTAATTCGGTGGTTTTCAGTATATTCACTAGAGATGCGTACCCATTAGCACATTCTTTTCTTATGCAAACCATCTTTTATGTTTTGTACATTAAACATTGTTTTCCTTTACCGCAGTTCTTACAGACACCTCCCCAGTCTACTATGGATTTTTGTTGGCAGAATGAGTGGGACGTTTCTTCTATTATGCCTTCAGTCTGGAAGTACCTGGAGCCCACAGGAAGCCCAGGTCTCCTCAGCTGACAGCATGTCTTGGATTGTTCTTCTTTTGAGAAATTTTCTCTACAATGCCTGGTGATCAAATCCTCTCCCTTATTACTTATCCTTTTCTTGTTCCCCTTCTCCTGGCTTTCTCATGATGGGGTGGCCACGATGGTAGCCTTCTCCCTTCATGCTTGGGGCTTCTGCACGTGCAGCCACTCGTCCTGAGATGCTCTTCTCCTAAGAGCCCACCCACCTCTTCCTTAGCTCATTTACATCCTTCACATCTCAGCCAGACTTTCTTTCCTCACAGGACCTTCTCTGATTCTCCATGCTGAGCAGGTCTCCTGCCAGGCTGTCAGATTGTGTTGCATTTTCTTTTATAGTAACTTACCAGGGTTTAAGTCATTACTTGATTTATGTGCTTCCTTGATTAACTTATTTCTTTCCCACTAAGCTCCATGTTAGAAGGACAGCATCCATTTTGCTCACTGCTAAATTCCCAGACATCTAGCATGGTGCCTAGACCAGAAGTTGCTATTATTGGATGAATTAAAGAATGAACACATAGTTTGGTGTAGTTCAGTTTTCTTTTCCCTCACTTCTAACTCCATTTTCAGTGTCTTGTCTGCCTTAGAGTTCTGGCACTCCAACCTTCTTCAAGGCCAGTCTTTATTATATAAATTCACATGTTTTATTGGGCAGCCACATGCTGTTATATGAAGATCAATAAAGGTGGCTTCTATTATTTTGGGAAATGTTTATCATTTCCTGCTAAGACTATGACAGTGTCCTTTAATATTTCTAGTTTTAGTTCGTTCTTGCCTTCACAGCAGGTCTATTTAATATTTAATATTTATTTGACTGTTCACCAGGACTGCTTTTCTAAGCAGCAGCATCATTTGCCTGTACAAAAATGACACTAGCATCCCATCCCCTCAAAGGAGCTGACACTTCTGTGAAAAATATTAAAGACACAGGGCTACAGGGGGCATTTTACATGAGAAGCTGGAAGAACTAGAAAGTCCATTAAAATTCAGCAAATAGCACATTTTGAATGCTCATGTATCCTTTCAACTGGGCCCAGTCAACTTGATGAGGGGAGATGAGGCTTTATTTTCCAGTGGACTTTGTGATTTATGAAGTGCTTTTCTCATCTTGTCTTGTATCTCAGCAGATCGAATGCCAGTGGCCTGAAGGGTCTAAGAATGCCCGAGTCCACACCTTAGATCTTGGACCCAGCTGAAGACTTTGCTGGATAAAAATAATATTGCAGTTTCTATTCATCTGTCAATCATCCCCAAGTGCTAAGAGGAAATGACTTCAGAGGACAAGGCAATGGGTGCTTGCTTCCATCTGTCTACTTTATTCTGTTTTCTGCATTGCCTATAATGAATAGCGCTAGTTTAATGTCAGAGAACTACCCATATAAGCTCTATTAAATGTAGCACTCATAAATTCTTGCTTTCATGGTCTCATGCTTCAAGTGCCCACCCGCTTTGAAGAGTGGAGCACGCTTCCCAGAAGAGTCAGTGGGAGGCCATGAGAAGCTACATATATTACTTTTAGTAATATTTACACTTTTACTATAAAATAAATTATTCTGGCAAAAATAGTTAAGTGAGGATAGAAACGTCCTCTTGAATTTCATTTGCACAGCAGGCCAGTCCCTCTCCCTTGGGGTTACCTGTAAGAGCAGCCAGCAACTTCTTCCTTCTGAACATGTCAAAAAAACAAGAAAAAGGTATGCCCCCCTGCCTTGGCTCCTGCAGTATGTAGTAAGTCATCAGTTGGGGTGTCCTGCCTACCCTTTTGCCTTAACTTTATTTATGATTCCAAGTAGTTGGCTGAAGCCAATTAATTTCAACTCTGAAATGGTGATAAAATATTCACACTCCTAACACTTTAACAGTTTTATTTATTGTATTAAATGTATAGCCAGTATGCTAATGATTATAATCAAGAAGAAAAATGGAGCCTATTATAGTCACTCTAAGTTATCTGATATCATATTTATAGATATGTATGCAGCAAGGACTCAATTTATTGATGGACTGGGTATAAATACAGATCACAAACCTTATTAAGTCAGTAGGTTTTTAATCCAAACACATTTTCCCATAGGAATATTTTATAAGTGGTGTTCAGATTTCAAGAGTGATACACTAAAAAAAAATATTGGGGGCTAGAAATATAAACTATCTATATACACAAAAAAGAAAACATTATTATTATAACTTAAAATATTACATGCAACAGAAAACTAGTTTTAAGGAGAGAGTAGTTGGAAATTTTGGCATTCCTTCTCCAGGTCTGGAGTGCTTAGATAGCCTCTAAAAGCTGAAGACATTCTTTCCTGGGAGCACATTTCTTAATAAAATGTTTCTAAGGCAGCCTGGGCATTGTTATTCTTGAAGTCTTCGGGCATGTAACTGTAATGGGCAGACATGGGGAGATTATCCCAAGGTAACTACAGATGAGTCAGAGAAGCAAAGGTGGGTGTTCAAGGCACAGGGCGGTGAGTTAGCTGAGCTGTGAGTAGTGGAGATGGGATGAGAATGGCAGCATGGCATAAAGGGGCCTGTCCTGATATCTAGTAAGGGAGAATGAGAAGAAATGAGACACGCAGGGCGTCAGGGGTGGAGAGTCTTCAAAGTGTGACCAATTCTCCATATAGGACACCTTCATTCAGATTGAGGGGATTTTTCACCTTACGGCTTAAAAACAAATGCCCTATGAGAACCACAGGATATCTGTGACTCCTCCTGTGTAAATGGCGTGCTGTTTTGACCAGAACTTCAATGCAGTCAAGTGAATCTGAGAAAGGAACATGGAATTTTGAAGAACACTGAGAAAAAGAAGATCATAGTAACCTAGTTTCATCATTAACATATACACACACAACTTGCTACTTCTTATGGTTTATACTGGGCACTGAATAGCCTTTATCCTCTCTGATAAACCACTGGCAAGAAGCTAGACATAGCAAGTAGGAAATACCAGTCTTTATCTCAAGAAGTCAAAATTCAAGGGCCTGCATGACTGTGCTGTAACACACCTTTAGCTCCTAAACTTCCACCTCATCTCTCCACAAATCCTATATACTAATACACTGGGACTTTTATGTCTGTTGCTTTCCTCCAAACAGATATTTCTCCCTACTATCTTTTCCTTTGGGATCTCACAGGGCCCCGGAATTTTTTAATACACAGTATCACCTCTCTGCCCAGGAATCCCACCAAATTAAACTCACTCCTAACTCTCTGACTCCATGTTTCCAAAAGCCTGGATTTCCAAAACAGATTTTAAAATGCCATTAAAGAAACTGTACTTATCACCATATTTTCTAGCCCGTAGACTTGACTTTTCTGCTCCTTTGAATGGTACCATCATCTCAGACACTCAGGTCTGCCGCTCTGAAGCTATGACAGTGTCTCTCACACCCAATTAACTGCCAAGTCCTACTGACTTGATCACCACAATCTTTCTTGCATCTTTCTTCTATCAGTGACAATCCCTGTTACTTCAGCTCTGTTCACTGGCTTTCTCTTCTGATCTTTACACACTGCTGTCGAAGCAACCATCCTAAAGGGATACTGTTCCATTGTGCTTTTCCATTGTTCAAAATGTCAGTTGATCTCTATTGTCACATGAAGTTCACTTTTTTTGTCTGAAGTCAAAGATCCTCTGCTACCTCAACTGAATTTTTAGATTAGATCTCCACTCTCCCCTCATGCAACATACTCTTTGGCTGAATTGGACTCCTCTAGATATCCTGACCCTGCTTTATACTTTCCACCTCCAAGTAGCTGATTCTGTTGCTCTGTTTGCAATGTCCATTCCTCCTCCTTTGACATGTATGTCTGATTTCCGAGTGTTCTTCAAAAATATCCCTCATTTTTATCTTGTTAATTAAGCTTTCCCCTGATGGACTAAGTTAAAGGTGATTGTTCTTTCCTCTAACTTTGACCAGTCATTTCATTTGTTTCTAAACTTGGGTGCATTTATAACTTTCTAACTTGTTTTTTCTTTCTCCCCTACTTGACTTATTTACCTCTGAATTTCTCCACATCACTTAGGGTAAAAAAAGGATATAGACCCTCAAAGAATTTTGCATTGGTAGGAGAGAAAAGTGTTCATGTAACTACAATACACTTCAGAATGAATCCTGAGTGACTGAAAGGGTAGGGAATATATTTTGACCATCTCTCTCTGTGGGAGGGTGAGGACATTATGTCATCTGCATAATGCCACATACTTGGATGAATACTGAACAATTCTGTCACCAATATTACTCGCCAAACTCTAGATGTTGAGTATTGCTTAGTCCAATAATCTGGGTGTCTTTATATGAAAAAAAAAGCTATAAATGAGAGACTTTAACATAGAAATAAAACCAGAAAAGAAATACATATTTTGGGGAAGCTTAGTAGAAATTTATCATCCCAAATTGAAAATGTTTTTGTTTTAGGCTTGAACCACTTAATTAAGAACTTACCAGCTGTAACACAAAGTTGACTTTGTCTAGTTCTGCTTTACTTTTCTTATGGGCTGGGTTAGATTTACAAAAAATTCACCTCTTTATTATGCTGGAGTTGGGGATGGAATGATTGTTTCTTCTTCCTTAAAAAAAAGTTTCACTGCTGTGTATGGTTTATCCTCATGATTTTCTTTGTGTTCCCTAACATAATTATCATTTCAGGTTTCTCACACATAACACCCATGACAATTCTGGCAGTCCTTTGATCTGATTAATGAAACTCTAGTCAGTATTGTGTTCACTTTTTTACCTAAGGGAATGGTCTGGAATCTTAACAACAGCAGGCATATATTAGATTGTTTTTTTGTACTGGATTGGATTAAATGGTTTCTACCTAAAGTCTTAGTTTAAACATCATGTTGGCAAGCTTTCTCACAAAAAAAATCTAAGCCTCTATCAAGATGGTGAACCTCTGAGAGATCTATAAATACTGGGGGCAAAGAGTAAACAGAAGCTGCTGATACTAGTGCAGTGCGTGAATGTTGAAACATCACCAAGATTTTGTTTAGGGCGATGCATTTATGCTACAGAACTTATTTGTGTTCACTGAATTCCAGTTCATAACCTAGAGCCCTGAGTTCATTAAGAAGCAATGCAATTCCTTGCCTAGTCAGTGAGCCACTGTTTGTTGAATCTTTTCATGAGGTTCATGAAGGTCACTTACCAGGAGGTTTGCAGTATATGGGTCAAATAGCTCATATTCATTTGTCTGCAGAACAGACCTCATATGCTAATCTAAGCCATTTATGAGAATTCTCTAAAGCTGCCACCAGCCCTCTAGAGCACTCCATCATTTAATAGAACAAATGTCATATTTGTTGATGTTCTGTGAAATTAATTTTAAATGTTTAATAGAAATTTATAGTAAATTGTTCAATACCTTGAGAGCTGGTGTGAAAAGGAGTATTTGGAAAGACATGAGTGTTTCACCATTTGAAATGTTCAGCTTAGCTCAAATTGCTTTAAACACAGTGTGTCCTGGGAATGCCCACTGAATTTCAGCTTTCTCCAGTCTCTTCTAGGTTGGTCCTATGCACGGGAACACGCTTCTGCTCTGCATCTGCATTCTGTTTCCCATCAAGACTGGTGTGCTCCCTTGACCCCTATTCTAATTGCCTTGAGCCTTGACAACACATTCCTCACTGCTCCCACAAGGCTGGACTAGGTTCTCCATACCCCTGTCATCGAAAGGGGTCCTGTTTCAATCCAGAGAGTCTGAAGAATGGCTGTCCTAACTCAAGTATCATCACTGCTTTGCCTGTTTACCTGAACTCCACCCACCTCCTTTCTTCTACCCTTAGGGCCAGATTTCAAGGATATCATAGGCAGCCTAAAATCGATACAATTTTCTTGAATGTCCTTGGACATTATAATGTGACTGTTGGCACCCTCCCTCAACCCAAGGTGGCCAGCTGAACAGCTTTCTTACTCTATAAGGCCACCCTGTTCTTAGCTCATCTGGCCACTTCAGGTAGTTCAGCACTACTCCCACTGAGTGTAGATATCTAGCCTCTGACTTTGGAGCTGATGGTAATATGTCAGTTCTTTCCATTTTACTATTTTTCAATGGGTAAAAAGTTCTTAACTATTTAAAATACAGATCCTACTATTTCCATTAATTCCCAAGAGAAATAATTAATCAGTGTTTGAAGTCTGCTTTGGGTGACAATAATACTTTGTCAGACAGCTAAATAACACAAGCAAAAACTTCACCAACAGATGTTTCTACCAGAAAGACTTTCTTGAAAGAACACCCCCTAAAATCCCTCACTTTTTTTGTTTCACTTCATAAAACAATGACATATTTAGTTCATCCACACAACAGACTTTTAGACTTGATTATAGATGGCTGAGAGGATATTCTTGTGTCACATGAAAGGACACAGACATACGAAAGCATAAAACATTATATATGGAGTTATAATGGACAGTTAAAGAGTAAAAAGAAGTATTACCTTAGGGTCATGTATTCCAGAAAGCTCTTCATAGATCTTCTCACCTACCATGACAGCAGCCAAGTTTGCTGTGTAGGTAGAAAGGCAAAACATACAGAAAATGGCCCAAAGGTTCATCAGAAACCTTCCAGTCCAGCATTTTGGGGGTTTAATGGCTGCTGTTCTACCAAACAGGAGGGCATAGCAGACATTCAAGGCCGAAGAGAAAGAGAAGACTTTACTTCTATTCCGCCCCTTGGGAGTCATGCCAAAGGGGCTCTTCCATTCATACAGAGTGAGGAAGATGGCAGTAATGTGAAGAGCCACGAAAATCCCCAGCCACAGCGTCCAGTGCAGTGGCCACATGAAGGCTCCAATGGGAGCCGCTGTGTCTCGGGTCCTCACTAAGATACCCAGGCTGGTGGAGAAGAAAGGACTGGTGAAATCTACCACCTGGCTCCGTGCAGTATTGATGCTGAAGGAAGTGACTGCCATGTGGGCTGAACCGCTCAGGAGATCGCCCACCAGCCCAGTCCAATGCCCATTTTTCCAGGCTCCGTACTTGCCATCCCCAACAATGTAGAGGTCGAAGTCGAAGCTCATGTCGTCTGCCAGCTTTTCCAACAGGTCGATGCAGTATCCATAGCAGCACTTCTTGAATTTGATGGGCACTGTATCATTACCACTACGGAGGCTGCTAAAAAGACGATCCAACATGGAAGAGTCCTTAGTCACGGGGTCCAGACAGAGCCGGCCAGCGGGGCACAGGCCCTCCTCCTCCACCTCCCGGGCGAAGACAAATGGGTGCTCGATCAGAGTCACCACCCTCAGGTGTAGCTTTCGTGGGTGTTGGAAGTGGGTTTTGTGTCTCTGTGCCTGCTCTGGCCATATTCCATAATCCATGACGATCTCCCCCCGCTGCCAGCTGCCCAGGCGGGTCCACACAGGCTTTCCCATGGGGTTGTGTTGCAGATTCCAGATGAAAAAGTTGTTTTCTGAGCTGATGATAGTGGAACCTTTTACTCTGATGGAACCACTGAGGCCTCTGAAAGTGGTGTTGGCTAGAAACCTGGCAAAGAGGAGTAAAGGTAAAAAGTAAGGAAGAGAAATAAGGCCAAAGGCAGGAAGCAGTTCTCATCTTTGCTTCCCTTTATAAAAAGTCTAATTTTAAAAAGGGCACTACCTCTAATTTCTTTAGGAATTAATCATCTGGGCTCTTTCTAGGAGAGGAGTCCTATTTCACTGAGTGAATGAGGTCTCAGCCTCACGGTCTAACACCTGGGCTAGGTATTGACTCTTGGTCTTACTCCAAATCTTTTTATTCCTAGTTAAGGGGTATGCTTATTATTTTCTGTGATAAAATGTTTATTATATATTCTCACAACTTCCCAAGCTACAGAGGTTCTTAGCATCTTTAACGTGTCTCATTTCTATGGCTTATTATTTTTGATTGCAAGTAAATCAGCTCAATCAATATATTTTTGGTGCAAGGAATGAGCTTGAACAAGTATACAATATCCTTTTTATAATTGCTTAAAAATTGCATTCATAATTCTAGAAAACAGCCGGAATAGTGTTATCAGCGTTTCTCCTTTTAAAGTGAGAACAATCAACACATCCGTCCCCATGAGGCCAGTCAAAGCTGTGTGTTGGATATTAGCCATGGGACAAAGATGATGATACATAGACTTGCAGATCTTAGGGTAGCCTCAGGCTACCCTCCCTCTAAGTCATTAGAGAAAAACAACTGGCTCTGACTCTAGAGACAGCTTCTGCCAGAAGTCGAAGGAAGGAAAATTACCAACTGAATGATATACTGATTCTTAACCCTGTGAATAGGGCACTGTCAGTATATGTTCTGATAGGGACAAGACAGGAAAATGCTTGGTTGCAGCCTCGTTTGGGAAGATAAGACAATAAGAGGTAACACACAGCTTGTGGCGCCTGTGTGCTCTTAATTATGGCCTTGTGTCAGAATAAAAGCCCAGACATCTGTTTTAAAAAAAACCCTCAGATAAACATGTGTTTGAATATTGGTTCAGTCACCTTCTCGCATCTTCCTTGGATATCAATTTACTAAACTCTTAAGCTTGAGTTTCCTCGTCGGCAAAATGGAAAAAAAATAATACTTCCTCCATTACAAGGGTTGGGAATACATGCATATACCACAGCACAATAAAGTATATACCATACCTTTTGACACAGAACCCATGTTTCAGGTATGGTAGCTATTATTTAATGTCATGCAAGTCTTTTCAATAGAGGCTGTCCCCAGGTCACTTTCTCTAGTCTTCTAATAGAACTTTTCTAGTCACAGACACCAAGTACTTCCATTATGACAAATTCATAGAGGCTACTCAAGACACATTTGAAAAAGAAAAGGAACTACACTGAAATGTGGAATGTAACATGGCATGTTTTTTTAAGGCATCAGATGATACAAGTCTGGGTTCTCAGCAAAACACACTCATCCATTGCCTGCCACAAGCATTACTGTACTGGGTAATTTACAAACCCAAATACAAGTAGTATGAAGCTATGCTGCCATGGGAGGGACATAGAAAAATCAGAAAGTATGAAGAATGTACTAATTTTCATTATATATAAATGTAAATCACATTTGAAGATGCTACTATCACTAAATGCAATGAAACTGCTCATTTTGGTAGATTGCGTGTAAGGGTAATTATTCATGTAAGCTCTCCCCAGTGGAGCTCTGCCACTTAAAGTGAATTCTATTTTGCAACAAGTAATGAAATCTCAGTTATCTTCGACTTTAAAACAGTTTTCTGCTTCTTTAGAGAAGTAGGGAACCAAATCATTAAAATATACAGATTAATCAATTGATAATTACTTAGGTACTATAAAGGAAGGGTGACTACAGCTGTGCTTCTGATGAACAACCTCTATTACGTTTGTTAACAGACACACACACACACACACACGCACGCACACACACACACACACACACACACACACTGACAGAGCCTAGTAATAAATATATACTTAAGTTGTCTCAGAAAACAAGTCTTCAGAAATCTTTCAGAGATTATGTAACTCCCTCATTCCAGTAAAACCTATTCCTTGTTATCAATGTAAGATAACATTTGAGATGGCCACAGTGAAGGGACAATGCTGTTATCTCTGAGGCCTTCATTTGTCACAGAAAGGCAAATCAATCAGGGTCTACAAATCTTCAATTTTTCCCAGACAAGAAAATCCAGTGCTCACTTCACCATACAACTTGCATCGAGAAATGAGGTCTCAAAGAATCCCCATTTATGACATATTATTTCTGCTTATATTTTATTTTCAGCTTTACAGAGAGGGTAAAGTGAAATCATCTCATTGATAGCTTTTAGTCACAGTCAACTTCCCTATTTATTCTTTGTAATGTAATAACAATGCACAGCAAAGTTTAAATGCTCACTGTGTTAGTTAAAATATTAAAAGCATGAAATCTTGCTTTCACTTAAAACAAATTTTTACCATGTTCCTTTTATCTTGCCCCAGACTCTTTCTGGGTGGACAAGCAAAAGGAAAATCAGGAATAATTTTATTGGTGAGGCACTGATACACATACCAGCAGGCACTGTTCTTAGCTCTGGAGTTACGGAGATGAAAGACACTCACTGTTCTCAAGGCGCTCACAGCTTAGAGATGGGGAGAGAGAAGTGACCAGGCAATTCTCAACCAGTGCAAAGAATATGGTGAGCGAGATGAACCTGGGTGCCCTGGGGCCAGCAAGCAAGGGCACCTGCACACTGCACTCTGGGGTGGCCAGGGGGGATTCTTAGAGGAGGAGGTGTCAGCCCTGAGTCTTGAAGAAGGAATTACAATCAGCTGGGAAGAGAAGCTGGGCACCGGTGCTGTCAACTGAGGTAGATGCCTGTGCGAAAGCCAGAGACAGAGACATCAGGCTGCACGATAGTAGACAAGCGGTGAGACAGAAGGCTGGAGATGAGGGAGGGGAATGAATTCCAAAGGCCCTGAGGTCACGATGAAGGTAATGGGGAGCTATTGAGGGGATTTTTGACTTGGGGGGGTACATGATCATCAGATTTGATTTTACAAAGTTTTTTTTCCCCCTGCTAGCTCTGTAGGAAATGGATTGGAAGGAGGAGGGGCTGAGAATAACATCTCGTGTGAGAAATAATGCTCCCTCCCTCCTTCACTTCTTTTCTCCCTCTCTGCTTGTTTCATAAGGGGATTCAAGTGGCAAGGGCTAAAGTAAGAGCAAAAGTGGAGAGAAGATGGCTTAATCAAGAGATATATAGTCTTCATAAAGAAAAGTAGTGATTTTAAGGGTCCAAATGCACAGGGTTGCATTTAGTACACAAACCACACTAAGAATATGTGAAACTCAGTTTGATGGAAGGTCGTATAAAAAGACCTGGAGTAGTTAGATGAATATCAGCTCGATGTAGACCCATAGAGTAATGAGGGTATAAAAAAGGAGAAAAGTGCTCTTACATTATTTTAATAGAAAGCTAGAGCCTGGGTCCCTGGGACCAATATGAGCGCCATCCTCCATGCAGATCACACTACTGCTCCAGCCTACACAGGAATTCTAAACAAATCTTCCAGATTCAAGAATATCATGAGGAAAGTAAGGAGGTCCAGTAAGCACCATAATATGATGGGAAAGCAGAGAAGAAAAACAAGAGAAAATAGTACAGGGAAAGCCAATGGCAATTATAGAAGTGTCAAGACTATTTCATGAGATTGGATTTTATTTATAAGAAAAGGGAAGCCATGCAGATTTCTGAGCACAGTAGTGATATAACCAGAGGTCTGTAATAGTAATATTGACCTGTAAACAGGTAAAATGTGTATATAGGAAAGAAGAGACAGTGACCAGGAGACCACTTAGAACAGCACTACAATAGCCTTGTCCTGGTGCGGTAAGGCCCCAGATCTCACTCTACAAGAACCTAGTTTAGCACGGGACCTTACACACAGAGTGTTTAACAGAGCAGTTCAGGCATGTATCTTTTTTAACAGCAAACCTTCCAAGATACCACGGTGCTCAAAAGAATGAAACTCATTAGCTAATTTGCTTTGAGGTAACTTACTACTTTCGCAAAAGCTCCTGCTTATGTCACTAATGAAGAATATGTGTTGATTTGTATAGAGTTGCATAAAATTCACACTTTGCAAATTAGGTAAAAAGTGCTTTTGAGACAGTTCAGTGTCTCAAAAGCCAGATCAGTGTTTAATATATTTAAGATATATTTCAGAGGCCACATTTGTATATGACACTTCAGATACTAATTAAAGGATTCTCTTATTCATTAAAACAAATGAACAAAGATGTTAACAAAACAATACTTAACTCATTCAGTCATTTGTCCATTCAAGATTACTCACTATATGCTAGGCATTGCTCTTGGTGCTGGGGAATTGAACAGTGAACAAAACAGACAAAAATCTATGCAGCTTATATTCTACTGAAGGAGACAGACTAAAAATGGTAAATAGGTAATATGTACATGATGTTAGATAGTGGTACATGCAAAGGAGGAAATATAAAGCAGAGTGGGTAGTGATGGGCGATTAGATTAGAAGCCAAGAAGGGCCTCTCAGGGAAGGTGATACTTGAGCAGAGCCGATGAAGGGGAAGGTGCTGACCAGGGGACCTGGGTCAACGGTGTTTCCTGTATACAGAGCAACAAGCCCAACTTTCTTCAAGTGGGACTGAGGCTGATGGCCGAGGAACATCTTGGGGAGGGAGGGGCATGAGGCTGAAGATAAGGCTGGGGAGAACAGGATTTTGTAGGTCACTGTGAGCACTTTGTTTCTTCTCCACATGAGATGGAATGCTCCTGGTAGGTTTTGAGCAGAGAAATGATATGACTTACATTTAACAGGGTCATCCAAATGCTATGTTGAGAATGACAGGGGCAGAAGCAGGGAAGACCGGTTAGGATAGTGATGGTGGTTTGGACTGAGGTAGTAGCAGTGGAGATGTGAGAATTAGCTGGACCTTGGTACATTTTGAAGCTGAAACGGAAAGGATTTGCTGATGGCTCATATATGGTTGCCAGGAAAAGGAGAGGCAAGGATGGCACCAGAGTTTTTGTGCTGAGCACCCAGAGGGATTGAGTTGTTGTTAGTGGAGATAAAGACAACTGCAGGAGAATCAGGTTTGAGGTGGGTGAGGACTGCAAGCATTTTAGTTTTGCTTACGTTGCTTGAGATACCTTACAGACACCCAAATGGAGATGTCAGGTAGGACAGTAGTTGGAGATGGTCTGGAGTTCAGGAATGAGGTCTGGATTGGAGATACAAATTTGGGAGCCATCACTCTACACGTGGTATTTAAGAAGACCAAATGAGGTCACAATATGAATAGCCACAAATGAGAAGAAGTCCCAAGGACTAAGTCTGGGGATCCCTAACACTTGGAAGCAGTACAACTGAAGAAGAATTAGCAAAGGAAACTAAAAAGTAATTAGAGATGTAAGAGAAAAGCAGGCTGTACTGAGTTCTAAAAGCCAAATACAAGCGATGTTTCAAGGAGGGGGCAGTGATAACTATGTTAAATGCTTCCAAAAGATCAAATAAAGTAAGGACTGAGAACTGATCATTGGCTTTAGAGATGGGAGAGTCATTTCAATTAAGTATTGAAGCCTAAGGGATAATGGGAAGAGTGAAACTGGAGAAAATTCTGTAGAGGCTTATGCTGTAAAGAGGAGGAAAATGAAGCAAAGGTGGAGGGGAAAAACAAGTTAATGTGTGTGTGCATGCACGTGTATAAACATGCATATATGTGATACGGGATGGGAATGATATGCTGATGGGAATGATAAAGTAAAAACAGAACAATTGTTCATGTAGGAGAGAAGTGAGAGAATTCCTGAGGAGAGAGAGAATGCCCTTGAGGGGGGCAGAAGAGATTGTGCTTCAGGGTAAAAGTGGAGGTGGGTCTCTTTGCAATGACGAGAGAGAAGGGTGGACACAAGAAAAGGCAGAGAGACTATAGGGCCCAGAGGCAAGTAGACGGCGAATGGGGACAAGAGAGCCTGTGAAAGTTCTCTTCTGATTACTCTGTTTTAGGGTATGTAAAAAACAGACCTCATTGTCTGCTGAGCTATACTTACTGGAGGAAAATTTTATTGTATAGTTTTCAATATGGGACAGAAGGTATTCTTAAAAGTATAGAAAGCAAGGACTTTCATAAGAAATGTCTCCAATCAGTTCCAACTGGTATGCTTACTGTTTTGCTTTCCCACTTGACTTTTCAGGAGTCAGTTGTAAACAACTATCTGGGCCTGACATTTTAAGAAATAGTAATTCTTTAATCACTTTTTCAATCACTTCTATTAAGCTTTCCGTACCTCTGGGTCGATTTTGGCAAATAGTATTTCTTTGGGAATTTGTTGCTATAGAAACCACATACAATATCATTTATACTAATCTGAGGATTTCTCCTCAATTAATTTTGTTTTGTTTTGTTAATTCCTTCTTTCGATATCTACTCCTACCTCTCTCCTAGGTTTTTTGGATGAGGACATATTCGTGTCCATGCACTTTTTTTTAATAATAGAATGTTAACCACAGGGTTTATCTTAACTGACCTGATTAATTATTCATGCACTGATTTTACTTTTTTAAACTTGCTCTAAAATATACTAAAGTTAAATAAAAATGTCCCACTACAAATAATGTCATGTTCTTAAATGATTTTTTTTAACCTATTGCTCCCTGATTTTTCTTCTATCTTATTCAAGCATGTAGAGTTTAAATAGTATTGTGTTTTTATACTTACTATAAATCTGCATCTTTTCTTGCTTTTAAACTGGTTCGGTAATGACCCATTGTTTCCAGTCTTCATTCTGGTGATGACATATGAATCTACTTTTGTATTGTTTAAATGCATCGTCCTCATGGATCTTCTTCCATGTCCAGCTGTTTATAGGTCATATTTCTACATTATTTCTACTTTGATCTTTTTCTCACTCACTAACTTAGCTCTATATATCTATTTCTCTTATTTGCTTATTTCTCTTAAAATTGCCCATTTTTCTAGCCTTTTTCCCCTACTGTTGCCTTCCATTAATCGTATCTGTACATGGGAATATCTATTTTGCTCTGTAATGCCTTAAAATTAATGTTTCCCTTTGGGAACTTTCTTTGTATTATTAAAAAAAAATCTGTATCCTCATTCTCTTCTGTCTTGAAAAATGAGCTGAATTTCTTTTCCCATGATCATCTCATCGTATTTAATATGTTCCCCTTGAGGAATGAGAGATTTCTTCAACCTCCATAAAGCTCTGTGAAAGATTTTAGCCTGTGAGAACTTAATTTCAATTTTTTGGCATTGCCTAATTAGAAATCTTCAGCTATGTTACTGCTAGTGACTTTCTCTCAACTCCCTTCCTGCCAGCACCGCCTAATTCCTTTCAGGCTTACTTGCTCTTATGCACCGAATCTAAATATTTATTTCTTAGTCACTCTTAATTTAGCTCTAGATCTATCGACTGTAGCAGAAAAGCTCAATAAAACCCTGTTAGTATGAGACAAAGGGATATTCATTAAGTGTTCTCTTCTCCTTTTGCTGGGAGAAGGAGAGTTTGGACAAGATCCATTGTTGTTCAGAAATCTCATCTTCTCTTCCTGTGATTCATGTCTACAATCATGTAACGAGACTTCCAATCAAAACCTCACACCCTCCAAAATCTTAGGCCTTTGCATTTATCACAAGCTCATGCTTACATAGGCTTTTTTTCTGCTCTGTACACTGAAGAGCCCCAAACTATTCTCTGTTTGGATAGTCCTATGTCTTTCAGAAAACATACTCAGTTCTGAACTTTCACAACCTCTACAGATCTCCAGTTGTTGAAATTATAAACCATTTATATTTGGTTTTTAATCCGTGTGTGATTCTTCTTAATTTTTCAAAACTTTTCCTAATCCCTCTTATTCCCTAAATTATTCTCATTTTGTGCCTCTTCCTCAGGATGTAGATTATTTCCCTTCCTCCACTATTCTTACAGGTTCTGGCATGTAGGCTAATCTACGGTTATCTCATTATTCCTTTATTGTTCTTTCACTTATTTTGTTTTTCTGAGTTTCCTGTTCTCTTTCTTGTTCCTCCTTTTGGTGGACTTTGTACAAAGGAATTGCCAATACTCTGTCCTGTTAAGAAGAGCTCTTGTCTTGAATCAGCTCTTGCCCATTCCTAGTTAATTTAATTCCTTTCTGTTATACTTTTGGCCCCCACTCACTATCCTCTGAAGTCTGTCATCTGTTTACCTCCCTTTATTTTTTTCGTAGTCCTGGAGAAGCTCTGTCTATCTGCACAGCCAGTTGTTAGAAGTCCAGCTTTCACTCTGTGGCCTCTTTCCCTGGAGCCTCCTTCCCTTTTGAATTTGCCATTGTAGCCACAGAGCTTACCACATGGTTCAGTTCTGCCAGGAGACATTGCTTTGATTGTGTTCCCCATACACAGGAGAGCTCTCCATATCAAACAGTAAGTGGAGATGATTTTTTGAGCTCCATGTAAACTGACTCCTTACCTGTCCTCTCTAATCCTCCTTAGTAATCCTCAAATGCAACTGTTTGGCTCCATCTTTGACTTTCTAGACCATAAATCTGTGAAAGCATGGATTTTGACATTCTCCACATGTAACTGGGTCACATTTTAATATACATTTCTGGGCTGTGTTACTATTGGTGTGCGAGGGAGCCCCTATATCAAGAAATCGGACACATGAATACAGTCTCTCTTCTCCCACTTTCATGCGGCATGATGGGCACCCTGGCACATTTTTCTTCCTGTGTTTCCCTCCCGCACTGTAGTTGGATCTGTTCTGTACTCTCGGGTTGTTTTTCTTTCTCTCTGCTCTTCGGTGTGAACCCTGACTCTTCTCCACAATTATGGTTTGTTCCCACCCCCTGAACTTCTTGTTGCTTTGTGTGACTCCTCACCTTAATTCATTCATCTCTCTGCAGCTGTTTCCAGCACTAGTCCAGGAGCTCATATCCCTTCCCATTTTGCTTAGCACAGCCCTGGCAATGAGACATTTTGCAGTATTTACCAGTTAAGCATCCACCTAAAGAGTTATAGGGTCTGGAGATTGAAATGGCCCAAGAGACAGAGCTAGAATTCAGAGTAGAGCTGCAGTATTGCCCTCTATATCTTCATACCTTTTATTTTTGACATATTTCCAAATTTTATAGTAGATGTATACAAAGTAAAAAAAGCTCAACAAAGAACACAATTTCCTTTCAGGCAAATAAAAGCTTGGAAGCTCTCCTGATTTGGAAAATTTCCACAGTTTAATACATGCTGGATGCTTGGTTAAGCAAATTTGAGCTGTATTAACCAAAACAGGGTCCTAAGGGAATACACATTTTCCAGTGTTCCTTACTGTGCCCACGAAGCAGTGAAAACTTCAGATTCAGATCGTGGCATGATTTAAGTAACAGAGAGGTGGGGTCAAGTTCAAAGAATTTCAGTCAAATTAGTCTAGTGGCAGGACTTCCTAACAGACACATCTGGAAACAGAGGCCTTATATGTCGGTCCCTAAGGTTCATGACACCAATGCCTGTGTTTTCTGAAAGCACTGATTGCAGAGAAAGCTACCCTAGGATTAGTGGAGGACACACAAGGTCACCCTACCACCATGGGTTCTTCTTGCAGAGCCCAGGAACCAGTGTCACCAGCATCCAGCCCCCGGCTTCCAGGTTCAGTGCAACTGCATTTCTTTCATACATGATGAAACACACAGGCTCACTGGTTTGGCTCAGTTGAAGTCCTTAGGTCAAAAACGCTTGTATCTGGGTAATCATGCCTCCTAACTTATATATTTTTTGGCTTAAAGAAAATGCATTACAAAGTAATGGGATCCCAGTTAAGGAAGGTTTATATTAATTCTGAAAGAGCCTGGAATTTGATTCAGGTGAACTGGTTTAAATCTTCCTCTATAAAATATTAGTTGAATGACCTTAGGCATGCCACTTAACTTTTCAAGGAAGGAATCTTCATATTAGTTAAGAAAATTAAAATTTCCAGAGGTTAAATAACTTTGCCAGGGTCATAATGCCATCTAAGTCATTGCAAAGGTGGACATGCTACCCAAAATTAGAATTACATCATGAAGCTTCAAGTTCTTCTGGAACTCCTCTAATATCCAGGAAGGTAATGTAATGGGGACAGGACCATCATCAATGCACACCTTGCATGTTTTGAATGGACATTTGTTTTAATTTTTTTTTTCTGAAGCTTCCTAGTGCTTCACAATACCTGGCACATTATAGGTTCTGAATAACATGTGCAGAACAAATAAATAAAGCAACACTTACTGTTATTGATAGGCTAGTGAGTCTTGGCACTGCTTGACCATGTGAGCATGAAGATGAACATACCTTGGAAGGGAAGGAGCCTCTAGCCTGATGGGCCATTCTTCAGGGACAACTGAGAGGGAGGCTGAACAATACCAACTAATACCAGAGGGAAAACCACTATTAGGAGGGCTGCTGTCCCAATGAAGAATGACCCAACAACTAGGTCAAAGAAAATGACTAAAACGTATGAATAATTAGAGGAACATAACCTTTCATGGTGGGAGAACAGAAGAGGGTCAGAAGCCTCCTGAGAGAAGGGCCTCTGTCTTCTATTCTTTACGTCTCCAGCATCAGCCAAGGGCCTCACCTAATATTAGTAAGCTCCACAAATGTTTGTGAATGAATAAATGAATTCATCACTGTCTGCTTGAAACAGAACTGAACTGCAGAAGCTCCTCAAATAAGCAAGGCAGATTCCCAAAGACTGCTAAGAAGCTAGAATAATTCTCAGGACTATGATGAATTAGCCAAAGGGTTGGAACTTCTTAGCCAAGGGGAACGAAGTATCTATCAGTGTCTAGGCATTTGGAATTCTTCAAAAAAGGAAAACTGCCTGTGATCAGGCTATGAGAACCCAGGAGCTCTTCTCCAGGTGCAATAGATTCATCAGCATTGGGCCTTCAGAGAAGCACATGCAAATCTTAGCCCTAGGAACAGCAGGCAAGTCCCCAAAGTCCCTATCGCTTTCACCAGTCTTTGTTTAAATTACAGTAAGGGAGCAAATGCAAGCAAGACTAAAACCAATTTTTAAAAATAATAACAATTTTTATATCCTAATGGTTTTTCAAAATTACTTTTAAAAATTAATTCGATTTTAAAAATTACTTTTTTTAAAAAAGAGACCCTAATGCTATATTACTTTATTGGGTTAATTTGTTACAGCATTATGATCTTACAAATACGTCATGGCTGATGTTCTGCCATTCCAGTGACATGCAGTATGCATACAAAATGCAAATGAATTAGCTTGGCATAAAAGCCCTTTGTGGTATGCTATCAAATTAACTACTCTTCCAGAATCATGTCGAATCCTCTTCACATGCAATGTGTGCTCCAATCACACTAACTTTCTTTTTCAGGTCTTGGTGAATTTGCAGATGCCATTTCTTGTGCCAGTGAATTTGCTCCAAACCAGAAAACTCTCATTCCTTTATCAAGATCCAGTTCCAGTGTTTCTCCCTCATCACCAAGTCTCTGAAAAGAGTCCATTATTTCCTCCTCTGTGTACATGAACATATCTCTCTTTTTAAGAATCACCTATCCTTTTTCAAATAGCCATTTACTTACTTTTCAACTTCAGGAGCTAGGCTGTCATCCAAACGTGTATATATGAAGTTATTACCAGATGATATATCAGATATCATTGCTTCAGATAACTTACATTTAATAAAACAACTTGCAAATAAATTCTTAAAGATCATGCTATGAACTTGGCTCCAAAGTGATTTTGTCTATATTTAATTATGATGGATGTTTGCTCTGGTGTGCAGGGACCCAGGAAGAATAAAATCCCTTATGCCTTAAATTATGTTCATGCAGACTGCCATGAGAAATGATTTTTCTAGTCTAAAAGCCTATGCAGAAAAAAAACATGTTTTTGGTGATTCCATTAGCATTTTAAAATGTTAACAATTCCGTCAGCTCAAACTGAAAATGACTGTGTGAGAAATCAAAGCTTGCGTAACTGACACTGGCTATTCATGGCTCATTATGCTCATGACTCATTATTCAGTCAGGAAGTGGGGTCAGTCTCACAAAATTTAGGAACGATTAGGAAAATTACTATATGCAGATGTGACTTGTGGACTGAGAATATAACAAACTTTCTAAAGGATTGTGTTCGACAAAATAAATAAGAAAGATGAAAAATCCACAGATGTTTTATGGCTGTAGGCAGCTTTTCAGTTATTCATTATAAAGACTCCTTCCAGGGTTTTACCCACTTCCCTTGACCCTTTCCTGAACACTTTGAAACTTTCTTTTTTGACTGTATTCCTCAGGGAGTTTAAGAAGTCCTAGGCCTATTTCCTGAAGCTCTTTGAGTTCATTCTCAGACACATCTACGGAGATGGAAATATTATCACTGACCCTTATACATTGTGAAGTGTCACTGGGCACCAAATTTCACAGTCTTCTGTTACAACTTTCAAGCTTTATGGAATTAACATGTGGAAACAGTCAAAAAGGCAAAAGTTATCTACTAACCTAGAACGGATAGTAAATATCTAGGTAAGTTTAAAAAACTATGCTTTAAAAATTTAAATGAAATTTTATGTATCTGTCAAGCCCCCATTTTTCTTCTATAGTAACAGATGATGTACAATGTAAATATAAAATGAAATTTTCTTTTCTTTTATTTCAATTTCAGTAAGTATCTATTAAGTGGCTGCTATATGCTAGGTGTTAAACTAGGCTGAATAATGGTTTCTCTACTTCATAGAATTTATATTTTAGCTCAGGTGTCAGACACATAGACAAATGATGTTGATGGAATGGGATAAGTACCATCATATAATTTCATGTACAAAATGTCATGGAATCCTTGTGAAAGAGGTTATATCACTTTAATATAAGGTAAATCTTGAGGAGCCAGAAATATCAGTTTGATCTTGATAAAAATCAACCCCTAGGATATATACAACCCAAGTCAACAAATATTCCTCTTTGTTGTTTCTAAACATTTTTAGGATCCAAACAGAATCATTTTTCTTGTTTTCCATTTTACTTGGGACAGAAATATGATAAATAATGTAATGTAGTTTTCACAGGGTGTTTTTTACTATCTGCTGTTTATAGCTGTCCTTCCAGAATAATAACTACAGAATTACAAATAAAGGCTTTGTCTCTGTTTTTGTTAGGAAGGAGAATTTTCTTATCCCAGATAAAATTCTGAGCCTCAACTGTATGCTAGTTAAAAAACAGTAGATTAAACCTTCATAGCAGCTGTAAAATAAAAAATGCAGATTTTAATCTTGCATTTCAAATCAATATGGTTAAAATTGAAAGTCCAGATAATGATAAAACATTTAATTTTACCATTAATAGAGTCCTAAAAAGTGAATTCTGAATTATTTCATTAGCAACATTCCTTAAGGAGTGCATAGTCTAGGCATAAACTCTGCCATATATGTGACATTTAACATGTTGCCTTGCACATAGTAGATGCTCAATCCATACATGTAAAGTTAAATGCAAAATGCTTAGGATCTCCTGAACTTTCATCAAGTATTCATGTCTTTTTAAAATTTAAGATACTATTAGATTGCTATGCATTCCTCAAAACAGTCAGAGCCCCTGTTCCAAGTAGGCTTTCTAAAAATACAGCCAGCCTAAGCTAAGCCTTCACCTCTGAAACAGCCATGATTCTCTGATTTAGCCTTTCTGATCATAGGGGGTCCTTTTCAGAAAAAAAATGTAGGTCCCTATAAAATATCCTTTAAGGATATTCCCCTTTTCTCAGTGATCATGAAAACCATCTCTGGGCAATTCTTTAATTTAAATGGGCTTTCTCATTCTAGCTTCCTAACCAGATTGATGAACTGGAGAAAAAAGGCACTTAATTTAAATATACCTATATAAATATACTAAGTATAGCATATAAGTATATACTATTATACGTAAATATAAAATATAAATATAAAATACTTTTGTGGAACTCTTCATTCCACCTGTGTATCTATGCCTGTATGATCTATCTATCACAATATGACTCCATGGAAAGTAGATCCATAAATGGACTTAGGACACAGAAAACTAGACTCAAAGAAATTAAGCAACTTGACTAAGTTACACAAGTAGTAAGTAGCAGAGCTAAAAAAATTCAAGCTCAGAGTCTGGCTCCAAGGTCTATGTCTTTAAACCACTACTCTATACTATCTTAAGCATCAAGACCTGAGAGGAGAGAGAAAGGTGCATTTCCTGTGACTGGTTTTTTCTCTGCATAGGTTTAGAGAGATTTGTCCGTGTCTGTTGATAATGGAAAGTGTGGGAAGGGATAGAAACGTTTGCTGTGCACCTACTATGAGCTGAGCATAGTGTTAGGTACTTTTCATATATGATTTCAGGGTTTCTTAATTATAATATATAAAATCATTCAATATTATCCCAGCTTACTAATTAGAACACTGAGGGTAGAGTTTTCACATAACTTGCCAAGGGCGCACAGTGAGGGACTAAGCCAGGGTTTAAAAGCAGGACTGAGAGCTCCCCACCATACCCTATGGTGCATATGAGTCTGTAGATTGAATTCCAAGTGACAGATCATGAAATACTAGCCTTATGTAACCAGAAAGCCTCTCAGAAATATTATTAGAGTTTAAAACTACTCAGAGTCAAGATTTCTGCAAAGGAGACACATAGGAAAGTTTTACTTCTTATCAAAGCCCAATCAATGGGGATGTAACGCACGCCTTGCAACCTACCTTGATAAATATTGTCCTGAAGTAAGATTTGCAGCTTCCACATCCATGCAATTCATTGTGCTCGGAATGAGAGCAAGTTCTGGCTGGATCATGGTGGCGGTGGCTACAGCTCTTGCGACCAGTTCCATGGCATCTTGAACGTAGTACTCAAAGACAGACTGTGTTGTTTTTCCATGAGCAATGAGCCCTAAGGGCAGACCTTCTGTCCTCAGTTCCTCAACATTCTGGGAATCCCCCAGCACCCAACGAAGCTCAGCAGGAGTTACCCCAAACTGGGTAGTAATTTCAAAAATCCTCCGGATACTTTCCATGTCACAGCCAAACATCACCACTGTAGGAGCACTGTTCCTGACGCTCTCCAGCTGGACGTGCAGGGAGGCCAGGAGGTCCTCGGCTGGGGAAAGGTCGGCAGTGATATTGATGACAGACGTGAGGTGGAACTTTGAATTATTCTGCGTAAGGAGGAGGAAATCGGTGATGTTCCAATCTTCTTGGCACAGCAACAAGCTAAAATTGTACCAGCTGTTCATGGTCAGGATTGAGACCGTGACATCAGCATCAGAACTTAATGAATTTTCTAAACTCAGCTGTAGGTGAAGGGGATTCTGTATTTAAAGACATGAAAAGAAGAATTAGAAAGCATTGGCTAAGGACAATAAAATAGGGTACTTTTGCTTTCTTACGAGGCTTAACCCCTGTGATATTCAAATGCCTCTGGGATAAAATTCCCTAATTTAGAAACATGCTTCCTGTCTAATGAAATTACTGATTCCTTGCAACTAATTTCCTTATAATTTGCTAAAAGTACCAGAGGGCAGATGATTTTTGGTGTGAATGTCAGAGCGACACACCATACATTTGGTCTTAAATTTCACTAGGCTGTCTACTTCCTTACAGACAGTCCCCTTCATGCATCTTGCTTCTAACTATCACTGTTACTAACTCGAGTGTTAGATTTTCCTCTCAGGTGAAATAACGGAAAGAAATAACTTTGCTTTCCTTTGAAACTAATAGCAGAGAAATCTTAAAACAGTGCAGGGTGGTGTGGAAAATGGATGCACCTTAGTTTCCTAAACTTCCAGCCCAGTGAGGAAGGCACTTCTGATATATGTGCTATGGTCTGAATGTGTTCCCCCAAAATTCATATACTGAAATTCTAATGCTCAATGTGATGGTAGGGTCTTTGAGTAGTAATTAAGTCATGAGGGCAGAACCCTCATGAATGAGACTAATGCCCAAGAGGTTTGAGAGGGCTCCCTCACTCCCTCCACTAGGTGAGGACACAGGGAGAAGTCGGCGGCCAGCGGCCCAGGAGAGGGCCTTCTCCCAGTTATACTGGCACCTTGATCTCAGACTTCCAACTTCTGGAACCGTGAGAAATAAATTTCATCGTTTACAAACCACCCAGTCTGTGGTATTTTGTTAAAGCAGCCCAGATGGATTAAGACATATGGGATAATTAGCAATATATACATCAAGATAAAGTATGTAGTTCTATGCTGAAGGCTTGATTACATTTCTGTATTTACTAAGAATGGATTTTTGCCATGAAATGTGAAATGTGTACCACTTGAATACATTTATGTAAGTTCCGTCACAATTTCATCTACTTATGGAATTCATCAAATTAATGAAGGACGAGTACTTTATTTGAAAGTCACAAGTTATTCATCATATAGGTGAATTAGAAATAGTCCTCCAATGAATATATTTGTTCTTGTTCTCCCCAGGAGCACACATTTAATATTAGCATCCTGAGAATGTTCAGCATAATAACTTTTACATGGTAGACACACAATAAATACTGGCTGAATTGAACTCTGTTCTCATTGGGAACTGTTAGACTATTGGACCATTTTTGAGAACTTGCCAAACATTCAGGTCAGTAATATAGGTAGGAAATGAAGATGGCTTTCTCAAAGTTTCAAGCCCTGTACAAAAGTAAGAAATGTAACCTCTCCTCATATCATCAAAAAAATGTGTAACGAGGAAAAGGATTCGAAGTGAATTTTGAATTCTTTGAAAGACCGAAAGGATTTTGATGTAGGTAGAACAACGAGTGAAGATTCCAAAGGGATTCATGGGAGACAAACTCTGACCAAGGGCAGTAAATGAGAGCAATCAGGTGTTACGTAGGATGGACACTTAAAATTTATTCTGAGACTCTGACTTCTGTCCTTCCAAATGATGCTTTGGAGCAGGGCTGGTGATGATAAAAGCAGAGCATTTGGAAGATCACCTATGGGCAGCATTCAATAGGGAGGAGGAAAACATGCCCCGCGAGACCTTGATCAGGACAGTGTCCAGCTGGCGATCCTGGTTTCCAGGCTTGGGATGCCATTCAAGATCTTGAGATAAGAGGAATGGAGGCCTCACTTCCTCCTTCTTACTACAGGTTAATACAAATTGCTCCAGGGACTCCCTTCTACCCTCCTCTTTTAGCTTTCTCCCTTTCCTTCTTCCTTTTAATTTCCTCCTCTGCCTTAACTTTCTTCCAGAGGCAAAGAGCAATGGGAGGCAGGCTCTACATTAGGAGGCAGGAACAAATCATTCCTAACTGTTTTCTTGGCCTCAGCTCTCTGTTTGGTTGCCAGTTTTCTTTCTAAAACATAAGTATGACCATACTTTTTTTCTGCACCATAACCTCTGCAGCACCCATAGGACAACTATGAGAACCAGCAGCACAGCTTGGGAGAGCATTCTGAGGCTTCACCTTCGCCTCGAACACCCCATACACACACAGCAAGACGAGACACAGTGGACAATTTACTTTTCTTGTATTACAGGGAGCATTTCCACGGCTACACAAATTTGATATGCTGATCTCTCCACCGTGGAATGTATTTGTCTGCACCCATAGTCATCCTTTAAAACTCAGCTGTTACATGCATATTTCCAGAAACTAGTTTATGTGGTGTTTATTACAGTTTCTGCTGCTGGACTTTTTTACACACAGTATTTGTGCCCTGCTTATTTCCTGCAAAGGTGAATTGGGTTTCTGTTAGTTGTTCTGCTGGCTGACCAAGCAGAATTAATTGTCTCATGTCTGTGTCATGGTGTCATTTTGTTCACCTCTCTACTACAGAACTCTTGACACCATAATGTAGCTATTTGGTTAAGTGTTTATCTCCCACACACTAGACTGGAAGCTTCTTTAGGATAAGGACCATATCTCAACCTCCTCTTTTTGTGCAGTTCTTAGTTAACCAGAGATAGTATGTGTCAAACAGAATTTTCTTTTGTTCACCCCAAGTCCTGAGCCATGATCATAATCTCTTTGCTATGAAGACCATTCCCGGCAGACTTTCAAGACTCAGTATTTTGCCCTCAGCTGGAACAAAGGCCCACCCATACACTTCCTACAGAGAGACATATTAAATCAGCATGTGTGAATGAGTAGCAAGCTCCAGTGGAGTCAGAGATGAAAATGTTTTCCTCTTGCAAACAGAGATGCAGAATTAGCTAATCACAGTGAGCATTTAGCACCAGAGAAACAAGCAACTGAATTTGGCATGAGAGAGTGACAGTGAGAAAAATGGAGAACCCCCTCCCCAACCTCCCATAGATGAGGATAAATCACACTCATCCCTACAAACAATTCTAGTAAGAAATTTCAGATGTTAAAGTTAGTCCTTTCACAGACTTAAGGAACACAATCTTCAAACAAATATTTATCAAATAGTTTAGAAATAGTGAGCAATACGGATGGATATTCATGTAGCAGCCTCAGATACCATACCTTCCAATTTCTCTCCATATAATGATAAAGGCATAGGTGCATGCATACACACATGTGTACACACACACACATATGAAAACTCACAACACTGAATTTCCAGCTTAATCATAAAACTTTCATCAAAATCTGGGACAAAAATTTAAATAACACCTATCAAACCAAAATGAGAACCAAAATCTATGTCTTAAGTATAGTTTGCTGTTTGCAAAATAGAGAACCCATGGCCTGAAATAAGATACACATTTTTTTAATAACTCCCACATCGCTTGCATCCTAAATTAGAGATCCAATAACAGAAAAACCCAAGAACCAGAAAGCCTCTCTCAACCACGCAGGTACAGTAAAATTCCCTCATAAGTGCATTCAATTTATATAAATGAAAATAAGCAGGCTCAGTAGAGGAAGGTAGGAGAAGTGAAAATATGAAGTTAAATAATACTGACAATTCTCATTCCCTTAAGTGAGTATGCTCTTTATTATATATGATGTATTACATATATTATGTATTATAATACACACAGATTACTGCATATAGTTGTATAAACAATATATGCCAAACTAAATATGTTTGAAAAAGGATTTTCAAATGTAATTTTCCTACAGTTTGAACTGCATCTTTATTCCTATTTAGGATGACATACCACTCTACTCCATTGATTTTTATTCCCATCACAATTTGCCTCACATTATTTTGGAGACTGAATTCCCAAAAGTATAGGGCAAGAAGTGTGGGTAGGGAATGGTTACGCTGAAGCACACTCAAGGAGATATCTCAATAGGTCACATCCAAAGCTGGAGGGAGAGGGATGCTGCCAGGTGGTAGCGCAGTTGCCAGTGTCTGAGGATTAGGAAAGCGTCAGAGGATCATTCAAAGGTATAAGGGGAGACTGCTTCACCTGCTACGGATCACAGCGGATTTATAACTAGTAAAACACTGAAATTCTGAGGAAGAAATATCAGGCAAGAATGGTAAGATCATTCAGAAAAAGAAAAATGATAGAAGTGCCTTGCCTTCAAAGTTATTAGAATGTATCTGAAAGTGCAATTTTTATAGAACAATAATTAAAACGGAAGTGCTGACAAAGTGATTTACAGGTTAATGAGTAGGACTGATGTTAATGTATGTGAAGAAGTACATTGATTTAATACGCTATATTAATATGTCATAAACTGCAAATCATAAAAGAATATGGAGGGAACATATACAAAATAAACATTTGAGAAAATAGATTATTTGGAAAAAAAAATTCCAGACCATTGCAGAGTTAAAAGTACAATGTCAAATCATTATAAGATAGACCAAATAGGTAAAATATGCCTCAGAAATCACAATGACAAAGAGAAATATATTAAACTAAATAGTTCAACAGGCCTTATTTCTATCATAAACACCTATCATAAAAAATAAAGGAACATGAAAAACAACAGAATATTTGCAACAAATTTTATAGGCAGAGTTAATGTTCACAAAATATAAATAACATTTACTAATTAGTCAGGAAATGGAATCCTTGACTGAGCACTCATTTGATCAAGAAAAACAATTTTAAGTTCCTACTGTGAGCCATGCCCTCTGCAAGAAATTTCCTGTTGCCTATAGAGTGGGTGATAGACAGACAGATAATATATAGGTTCATGACAAATAAACACTTAATATAATTATAAATTATGAAAATCACTATAAATGAAACTAATAGGGTGTGGCACGACTGGGAAACGGAGAAGAGTGTTTGAGGAAAGGTTTAATAATTATGATTGCTAGGTAGGTGGGTCCACGTGTTTGCACTGTACAAGCACTCTGTAACTGAGACTTAGAAACAAAAAGGAATGTATATAAAAATTATAAATTATATACAGTAAATATAATGGTTTATAAAAACACACGTTTAACTAAAAATGCAGTCTATCTCACTTTGACTGCCGCTTCTTCTGGGTACTATCTAGTACCAGATAAATGGCTGGAGCTACCACCTGCCTCTGTATTCCCTTTGCTTGATTCTTCATTGTCTTCTTTTGTAGTATCTACACTGCCCTTGCTGTGGGGCCACTGTCTTCAGCCAGGTGAACTCTTCTCCCTTTCTGGGGCAGCAGTAGTGGCTAAGGGCTTAGTAGTCCTGGTAGCCTATCTTTAAATTCTGGTTCCATCACTTATGAGTTGTGTGGCCCTTCTACAAATCACTCAGTGAATCTGTCATAAATTCTTCTTCTCTAAAATGAGGCTAATACTACCTCCTTCCTTACAGATTCCTTTTGAGAGTGATATGTGACTGTGATAAGGCTTGGCACAGGGTGGGAACCAGGAGTGGTAGCCTTACAACTTGCTTAGAGTAAGTCACTGAGTTGAAAGTGTTTGCTAAAGTGACCACCATACAAGTGACCACCAATAGTTATGCTGGTCTTTTCCCTTTCTTTGTCTATTTCCCCAGAGCCGTCCCTGCAATAGATATCCTTTCCAAATATCGATTACACCGACTCCTTAGCAGGAAACAACCCTACCTCAGACCACAAGAGGCTGTTTGTGAGACATTATGTTCAAAACAGAGCGACCCCCTACACCCCGGTCACCCCCCACCCTTCCTTTCTTTGGTAAGTCCTTCCACACCACTTCTCAAGGTAATGAATCTTCGGCAGCTACTGGTGGAGATCCCCCATCAATCTTTGTTTTTCCCGAGAGCACAGATTCAGCTATTTTCTGGTTCAGCAAAAGGTTCAAACACAGGATGGGCTGCAGTAAAGAGCTTGCCAGATGCTCTGAGATATTCCCTGACAGAAGAAAAAAGGTAACAAAGCTGGGTTTGCTTTAAGAGTGGAGAAAGATGAACTTCTCTCAGTTCTTTCCTGGGCAAGCAAACCATTTAGTTTTGCCTTCTAGGGCAAAGCTTAGAAAGCTCAAGAGAGCATATAATTTCTACTACCTTTAAAAGAGATGAAATTCCCTTCCTTTCATAAATCTGCTGATTAGTAAAGGTGCTCAAGGGGCTCCAAACCAGTTCTCTATGTCGCTCCCGCTCCTTGTCAGCCAAAGGCTGCTTCTCATTTTCTCACACCTCGTTTGACCTGTATTATATAGAAGTCTCTTTTTTTCTGAAAATTAAAGCATATTCCTTTAGAAGCCCAGGCTTTTGAATAAATTTACTATTTTTTACAGTTGCATTAGGGATTCAGGTAAACATTCTACATGGTCCCTGCCCAGAAATTATAATCTAATAATACAAATGAAGAGCTAATACCCACAGATGTCCTAGGCTGTGCATACTGTCTGATTTTATCCTTACAAAGGCCTCATGAGGTGACCATGATGATTAGCCACTTTTCACAGATGACAGAAATGAGGCTCAGAAACAGCAAGTAATTTTCCTAAGGTTGCACAGATCTTAAGACACTGGGATTGGATCTCAAACCCAAATTTGTAGGACTTGAAAGCCTGTGCTTTTGTCCAGTTCTCTACACGGCTCCCTCCACTTGATAAGAACATGGGAAGTAAAGCCTTGACATTTGTAGATTTAATGTTCAGAGTTCCAATTACTTGCAAGTAATCCTAAAGGTCCATGGTATCAAATCACTTTTAAGACATGTCACACATGGGTTAAAATGACACACTTGTGTGACTTGATCATGGGAGCCAGTGAGGGGGCCCAGCCTGCTGCCCAGCATGCACATGGCTTCCCAGCCATTTTCTTCATTCATCCTTCCATTTGTAGCAACTCTTGTGAAATGATATACCTTGCATTTCTTCCTTAAGAACAATTTAACAAAGAAAGCCAGTTGTATGCATGATATCAGTTTGTGTTTGGTAGACTAGGAAAGCTTCAAAAAGTTCACTTAGATTTTTCATTTAGGTTCTACTGACTTTCAGGATAAAACTGTGATCTATAATGATGTTCAAACATTATGTGTGGAGTATCAACAATAAAGGTCTTAGGACATAGGGCCCAGGATTTTTGAGTGATACATAAAACAATACATAACAAAGTAGTAAAACACAGTGAATGCTTCAGAAGGCAGGCTTATGGCTGCATGCTGCTGTTGGCCTAATACTGTCAGTGAGGTGGGGTGAGCTCTATTTCACTGTAGTGGTATGGGGAAGGCTGGTCTCACCTCCTGGAACAGAAGAGATTCTGGTCAACAGGCCCAGTCTTAGGCAGAAGTGTTGGCATGCATAACACAGTCTTCAAAAATAACTGACTAATTTATTCATTTAACAAAACATATGTATTGAAAGCCAGGGATACAGCGATACATGTCTTCAGGCTGAACAAACACTGGAAGCATACATACAATCAACCGATTTCTTCTTTGTACTCAACCCAGTTCTTCTCCTGATTTCCAAAAAGGGAAGTCAGGGCATAGCAGGTCCGTTTGTGATCATGTTTCCGTCCCTGAGCTTTCTTTGATCATGCATTTTATCCCATTCTAGTTCCAACTATTGATACTCAACTTGTTCATCCATGTTCCACCCATGTCTGTCTTTTGCTCTGGATACAGTTTGTTTTTCTCACCTGAACCTTTGCAATCTTGAAAGCCTTTGGGATCCATTCACTCTCTGAGCCTGTTTTCCCAGCCCACTCATATCAGATACACTCTACAAGGTGCAACCTCTGGGATTCAAAACTGTCACCAATATATTTGGAAAAGGGAGGCTTTTGGTCTAGAGGATGTGACTACAGAAGATATGTTATTACATGGTGCTTAGGAGAGCAGTTTGCTTAGGAAAAGGGATGTCCCAACACAGGAAGGGTGAACAGAGACAGGTAGTCACTGGAAATGTGGGCATTTGACATCAGGAAAGACTATCAGCAAACCTTGCTCTGGGGTTCAAAAGGTCACTGCAACTTCCAGAAGAGTCCAGAGGAGGGAACATGGTGGCTCTACTTGAAGTAACTCATATCTTTGTTTTGAACTGTGGTCCTGCCATTTACCATTTGTGTGTGACAGACCTTGTGCAGATCACTTAGCCTCATGGAGTTTCATTCTACTTTCCTATGCAATGAAAACGATAATACCTACCTTGAAAGTTTTGTGAGGATTAAGCATCAGCACATGGTAACCAGTAAGTGCTAGTATATAATAATGCTGCTGCTGCTGAGGTCAGGAAATTTATGATAAAAGAACTGAAATATAAGGGCTAGGCTGCTGGGAATTCTGTTTATTTAACAGACAGCATAATACCTCTTTTGAGTGCCCATTTTGTGCCAGTCATGGAGGGCTGACTACTGAGATAACAGTAATGAACAAGACCAATATGGTCTTTTCTTTCATGGATTTTAAAGTCTAGGAAGTACTATTAGCAGCACCAGGACACCAACTGAGGAATAATTTAGAAATAAAGCAACAGACCAGTGACAAGAAATAGGACCCCAAGTCTGAGCCAGATGAAATAGAAAGGTGATTTTTAGATAATGAGGGAAATATCTTAACAGCCTTCTTGTCTGCATTTCAGACAAGCCCTGGGCACTAGATCAAGACCAAGTCTGTTAAGTGGAGGTCAAGGGACCATGGATGAATAGGAAGGGAGGAGGTGGCTGAAGAAAGCAGAATCTGATGACTGGGCTTCAACACATGCCTGAGGTGTAGTATGTGCTTGGTAAACATTTGCCTTATTATTATTATAACTGGCATTTTTAATAGAATTAGCACACTTCCCCATGCTGACAAAATTGATCCTTCCCTGGTGACACACAGCATTCTGATGTCAGCATCAGCCATTGTATCTGGCTGCAGGACCATGCCGTGCTCACAGGCGATGGAGCCCACGTTGACAGAACCAAGTGGAGAGAGCTTTCGGTGAAGCTGGAGTTCTTGAGCCTCTGGGGAGGGTGTATTTTCTCTCTTTCCCTCCACAGTATCAGGTTATCTACTATTCCTTTTCATATTGTCAGTGTGCTTATCTTCATTAACTACTTGCAGCTCCTTCTAATATGCTTTGAACATTAAAAGAGTACAAATCTCATGCCACAATTTTGTTTAAAATAAGAGTGAAATACACAAAGAGCATCCTATAAGCAAAATATATCACTTTAGCAGTATGAGGCTGAGGGTTGGATTTGAGATCAGGACTCTACTGGGAAACTTGACTTCTACTTCTTCAACTGTGACAAGAGAATAATAATTATCCACCAACGACTTCAAGGCACTGGGGAGACCAGGATGTTATGCATGTGCAAATGCTTTATGAAGTGGAGAGTATGATAAAAAGAGAAGACATAAATCATCTGTATATTTTTCCTAGACAGTAGGGGGTGGCAGGATCAATAACCTATATAGAGGCAAATGAGGCATTTCTGGGGTGGGATATTAAAGTTAGATATAATTTTCAAATTCTATGCCAACTTTTCCATTTTCATGTTACAGAGGACAAGATTATTTGTTAGATTCTAAGAACTTTTGGAAAAATGATGTTGGTTTAAGACTGATTTTAGTTCGTATTTTTACCACCCAGGTTTTGGTCAAATGAACTAATATGTGACTGAACCTACATATTTATATGTATCAGCAGGCAGATGATTTACCAGATAATTAAAAGTTGTCGATGTATTCAAACTATTGTTATAGACACTCTCGGTGACAGACTCCAGCATATTTTCTTATAATGGGAACTATTGAAATGTGGACCATATAATTAAACTGTCTAGCATGCAAGTTAAATTTCCTATGGAAATTTGATTACTTTATGTCAATGTAGCTTGAAACTATTATTAAGAGATGGCTTATGTCACATGCTAATTTGCTTTATTACACTAAGAATGAAAACTCAGCTAAATGCTGATTATTTCTGTTTTTAAATACCCTCTAGGAATGACACCACAGTTGACATAAACTTTTTCCTCAATTCCGTAAGCCATTTTTTTAGTGATCTAAGTACATGTTTTGTACATTTAAACCATTTTCAAATAACTGATGGAATATGGCTTTCATATATACTAGTTTAGCACTCCAGATAAATTTCACAATTACAAAGTCAGTTTAATTGCATAATCATTTCTTATTTCATTTGGAAAGTTTAAAATATTTTATTGACTGACATTCATTGCTTGCTGCCTGACACTGACCAGTTTAACACAGGAAATAGTATTAGCATACCATTAAACAATATCTCAGTAAATTTCCCTTTTAGCACCTTATTTCAAAGTGCGATCTACTAATTATGATTAAGCTTTGCTGCAATGACATTTTCTTTCACTGGCATTACTAGGCACACATTAGCATGATTAATTCTTCGTATCTTTCAAATTCTAGTTCAAAGTAAGAAGTCTTTGGAAATGTTGAATTTAGTTCTTAGTCTCCGGTCACAGAGGCAGTATTTTCTCAAGAATTAGTGATCAAACTTGAAGGCTCTTTAAGTTTCTAGTGAGCTCAGGTCCAGGACAATGCATCCTGAATGAACCCATCTATGTTCTTTCAGGACGGTCTATGTGGACACCATCACTGCTTATGAAATGAAAAAAGACCTATCTGGCTAGTTTTCAAAGTTAAGATTTGGATTGCGATTGCATCTGTTCCTGTTGTGAACTCACTTGTCAAATCATTGCCCTTATCCATGCAAGCCCAGTAATAATCTGATCGGACAGAAATAGTGAGTTTGAATGATCTACGAAAAGCCAATTAGTGCACTTATAATTTTATCATTTAGTTTGGGAGGGACCGTAAAGCTCATGTAACCCCTACCTCCGTACAGCTTAGAGAATGCATGCCCTGTAGTTAAGGATAAGAGAGTTAAAGGCATTTTTATTTCTACCAGGATGGATAATAATTTAATTGAGGTGGTCTGTCTTCACTATGGTCTTTAGAGGATATGACTAAACTTTAATATTTATGAATATCTACTAGTGTTTATCTCCTGAATTTTAAAGGAAAGATTCCGGCTCAGCCTGAACTTGCACACTCGAATCTCTCTCGGTAGTCCATAAGCCACAAATAATTGACCCTTTTAAGAGAGGTATAAAGAGTACACTGAATTCTGAATTTACTAATTTTTCTTCTCCACTGTGACCAACATATATGATCACATGTCTTGAGAGCACGGAAACATTAATTGCCAATATATTTAGTGCTATAAAGAAATAAAATAAAATGAATTTTCTGAGTTTCCATCTGGTTTTTGTATAAGCCCTGGAATTATCTCTTTCTAGTATTTTTTACTGTCCATATATACTCATTCTGTTCATATTATTTAGCCCCTACTGACATTATTTTCTTTGAGACTCTTGCATATGACACCAAAAGCTTTTAGGCTTTAAAATGGGAAGAATCTCCAAAGACCATTGTGATGTTTCCTAAATCACTCCAGGGAGTATAGACCCACAAAGAGAGCAGTTACCTTGACAAGTCTTTATTAAATTTACAGAAAAAAAAGAGAACTGGTCACTAACCCATGCTGTATAGCATAGTCCAGCATCTCAAAATGTTAAATCTACAACGTTGATCATTTTGTCTTTCCTTTCTGTCTGTATCCTGGATGATCCTGCAGGGTTCTGATATCAGATCTCTTGCCTCCCTTCCCAGATTATGCAAGACCCATCAGAGCACTGTTACCTCTCTCTGTAATCCAGCCCTCATGCTTATCTCCTGTGGAGCATAACAGTGGCATCATCTTGTCCTGTTTATTCAGTTGTCTAAGTGTATCTTAGTTTCCTCTTCTCTTAGAAGCCATTCCAAAAGCCTGGAATTCCCCAAATGCTCCAGCTCCCTTGTCTCCACATGCATGGGTAGGTCATCTTCTCTGCCCAGAACACTCTTCATCTCCCTTACAGCATCACTAACTTGCTGTCATCTTTCAAGGCTGTGCTCAGGCTTCTTTTCTACAGTTAAACATTCCTGACTTACCTCCCCCTCGTTGTATTGCCTGTCTCTCCTTTATCTGCTGCCCCACCACACTCTGGATCATTTATTACATGGCACAGTCACTATTCGTTTACTCATCTCTCTCTTTCCCAGGACTATTTGGGGACTAGAGATGTTGTCTTTTATAGTGAAATCCCGAGTAATGGTGCCTAGATAACAAGACTCACTACAAAGATTTGATGGTTGCATAAATAAATGGTGATGGGTAGTTTAGACTTAGTTAGAGAAGCCTGACCTTTAGCTGAGATGTGTGTCTATTTTCATGAGTCATTTTCCTTCCTGTTTGACTAATATGATTTCTCTCTGGAGGCAAGAGTAATTATTATCTGCTTTCCCATAAAATCTTATCCTTCCAGATGACACAATCTTCTCTGATGTCAATCAGTAAAGTGGCACCTGGAATGCTGAGCGGATTGACAGAAGGGCTAAGTGCACATGTGCCTGAGGCACTGTTTAGAAATACAAGGGGATCATGATATGTGCAAACTCAGTATGTGTCAGTCATTTTCTTTATGCTAAAGATGGTTGTGGGGAAATACATATTGTGCTTTGTGAATGATTCATAATTGAATTTGTGTGAAGGCTCAGCACTGATACATTTAATACACGATTCAATATACAAAGGTGTCAATACTGAGACGAACTTTCAGTTACTTACCTGTCATCTAAAGTGAGGTACCATTATAGGACTGGGGAAATGGCTTTGAAATCTCAGTGACCAACCTAGAGTGGTGTTCTAACAAAGTAAATGGAAATGACCACAAACAAAGAAGACAGTTAGGAAAGAAGAGGACAGAAAAAGGAAGATGACAGTTTTATCGGGATTTTAAAACCTAAAAAAATTCACCTATTATGACTCTGCAGAACAGAAAATATCTCATCATTTTGCATAAAAAGAAAGTATTCAGGCTTCTGTTTACTTGAATTCAGAGACACAACTATGCATGGCATGTGGGCAGGGAGCATGGAACATGGACAAACAAACTACAGTGTAAACCCTTCCCTCCTCTGGACCTGAATTATTCTACAGGTGGTCCCCACTTAGAGTGTTTTGATTTATTATTTTTGGACTTTCTGATACGGTACAATATTCTCTGGTGATGCTGGGCAGGGCAGAGAGCTACAACTGATACAGTCACAACCATTCTGTACCCACACACCCATCCTGCTTTTCAGTTTCAGTATAGTATTCAATAAATTACATGAGATAGTTAACACCTCATTACAAAATGGACTTTGTGTTGGATGGTTTTGCCCAGTTGTAGACTGATGGAAGTGGAAGTGTTCTGAGCATGTTTAAGGTAGGCTAGGCTAAGCTATGATATTTGGTGGGTTAGGTATATTGAATATTGAATGCATTTTTGGTTCATAATTTCAAATTTATGCTGGGTTTATTAGGATGTAACCCCATCATAAGGTAAGGAAGATGTTCAGTTTGCCGTGTACTACATAGAGCGGGAGAGTGAAGATGCTTACTCTATCTCTAGGAAATAAAGGACAGATGGCCCTGAGTTGAAATGAGGTGGGCCAAGAGTTAGCTCCTGAAGTATCTGACAACTTTCAGTTACAGAAATGAGGGGGAGTTTCTTCATTCTTTTCTCTCACTACTCTAAAGATCTGGTTCTGGAACTTGCTTGAGTAGTTTCTTTCTCTCTCCTTAGGTCTCCCATTAGCTAACAAATATCCTTAATATGATCCATTGTTCTCCTTCAGATTCTATGCCATATTTTACTCCTTTTCTTCAGTCTGAAGATTTATGCTTAAATTTTTCACATCCTCACTTTTCCTTTTTCCCATCAAATCAGGCTTTTGAATCCACCAGAACAACTTTTATTAAAGCAATCAATGACTAATACTGCTGAAACTAAAGGTTGATTTTCATTCTACATGTGAGTCACCTCTAAATACCACTTGACACAGTTTTTCACTCCCTCTTAAAGCACTTCATCCTCCAGGCTTCCCTACCAGCTCTGTTTTGTTACTGCACCAGATCTTCTCAGTCTATCATTTCTCTACATTTGATGTGCCTGGGGCTCTGTCCTTGCCTCTCCTTTTCTTATCTACACTCCAGCCTAAAGTACCACCTCTATCCCCTTTATTCTTCAACCTGATCCTTGGGTATTCAACTGCCTTCTCGAGATCTCTTCTTGGATTCCTGTCAGGCATCTGAAACTTAACACATCCAAAGTTAAGTGTGCTCTTACCCCCCTTCCAGATAGCTGCATCCACTTCCTTTAAAGCCTTCCCCAAGTCACCATGGTTGCACCACATGCTCAGGTCCAAAACTAAAAAATCACCTTTGAATTCCATTTATTCTCCACATCACTCATTAATCCATCAGCTAGTCCCACTCACTCCAATATATACCCTGAGTTCAGTTTCATCATTTCACTGCTAGAGGAAGCTTCTATCACCTGGACTAATATGACAGCCTCCTCACTAGTTTTCCTGCCTCCCTCACCATCTGTCTAGCAAACAGTTCCACCCATAGCAGGCAGAGTGATTTTTTATTTTTTTTTTTAAAAAGAAATCTACATCATTCCTTTGCTTGAAACATGTCATGGCTTCTCACTGCAATGAAAGCAAAATGTAAGCTCTAACCCCTGTACCTGAAATGATCTGGCTCTGCCTGCTCTGCTGAGTTCACTCCCACCACCACGTGGCCTCATAGCCATTATGCTCAAACCTTGTATTGGCTGCTCCTTCTTTTTTATGCAAAGTGGGGGACCCTCTTTCCCCATATGGCTGATTCTTGGCATTAAGGTCTCAGCTCAAATTCTGGACATTCATTCTAACATTAGCAGCCTCCTCACCGTGCACCCACCGTCAAATCCATCATTTTCTTCATAGAACACTCAGAGCGCTGGTCAATAATGGAAACTCTCTTACTTATTTTGTTGATGAGTTTGTTGAGTATTTTCTCATTACTAAAGGGAAAGTTTCCAGAGGGCCCAAATACTTGCTCTTCCCTCTATCCTCAGGGCCTCTTAGAATAATGTTTACTGGTGTCTGTGGCCAACTGCCTCACTGACTCAGGTGCCACTCTACACACATACTAAAATTTGTCTTTCTACTGAAAAATTCAAAAGCTCATTTTTTGATTGATAAGACATATCCCAGAAATTGTCCCAGTGGAATTACTTTGGGGGTGGTTGGCCTATAGAAATCTGTCTTTTGCTACCTCTGTCTCCTTCCATGCCCACCTCTATCTCTATCGCCACCTGGATCTTGATCTGTCCCTTGGTCTCAAAATTTATTTTTCTAAACATTTACGTCCTTTCTGGCTCTAACTCTAGCTTTCTCCCTTGTTTAAACACAAAGCAAAGGGCTTCCTTTAAAGGAGCATAATAATGGCAAGTGACAGTATTTTCTGAGCATTGGAAACTATTATCATCATATTCAAACAGCTTGCTGCTCTGGCTATTGTCCAAAAATGATGAGATATTTATTAAAAAAAAAACCAAAACCCCTCATTATGGTACCGCTTTTTACTGTAAAACTGGATATCTGTGGATCGAATGATGTTTCCTAATATATTCTCATACAGTATTTTCTGATAGAATAGAGCTAGTTCATTCAATACCTTAATGTAATGTTATAGAGAGGTCCAATTTAATCTTATGGTATTTGAGGTCATATTCATGTCCAGAGTAACTCATGTTTTTAGGCAGTATATTCTAGATATATTTGAACTCAGAAGACATTTGTTGAATTGCTTTCATATGCCAGGCACTGTAACATATATTGGGAATGCAATAAGAATGAAAAACACAGACATGTCTTCATGGAGCTTAGAGTCTTAAGGGGAATGTAACACAGATATTACTAAAAAATAATAATAGGTAACACTTACTGGATGAATGTTTACTGTGTGGCAGGCAGTATTACAAGTGTTAACTATTCATTCATTTAGTGCTTACAATGACTCTGTGATGCAGGAACTACTAACATACCCATTTTACAGAGGAAGAAACTAAGAAGCCAAGACAGGATGCAAAATCAGTATCTAAAGCTGTACTTAGGTCACCATGTTTTTTTCCTGGGGAGACTCGGTAAAAACAAAAGGCAAGAATCCAGGTCAATTCATAACTATAACGCTAAGTCCTATCAACTTAAAGAGTATAAACAAAGTACATCCCAGAGTGATCTAGTCTGAGGAATCAGGGAAGATTTTCTTAGGGAAGAGGTAGTAGAACTGAGATAGGAAGGATTTAATTAATTTATTTTTCATTCCCTCCTACCCTGTTCTGCCCTACCTAATACTACTAGAATCTTATTTTTGAAGGAATACAGAGGACCCTCACTGACAACTGGGGAGTGAATTCATTCTTATGAGATTTCCCCTTCCTGCAGTGTAACTCATCTCTGCTGTTGCTTGACAATGCAGAGTCAGAACAAACGAATATGGGTGGCCATAGTGTGTCTCGGGATGAATGTGACACTTTCAGTAATAACCCTGAGAAATGAACAATATTAACTCTGATTCTTTTGTGATCCCTTCCAGCCACTTTTAGGTAAAGATATAGTTTGGAGGGGAATTATTTAAGGACAGCATAATAAGATTATGCAATCACGGCAGGGGGAGGATTGACATTATTGCTTTTAATTTATGGCGCATAATATAGTAAACCATTCCAGCGCAATGGCGCCTCTTCTTTTGATTCAGGTCGTTAGGAAAACACTCCTCACTGTCTACGTGATGCAGTGTTAGAATGTACTGCCAGAGGTCATCATAGGTTCTTTTTAAGTAATAGCTCATTTAGTTCCCAGATAGGCCAGGAAGCTTCAATTTGTTCCTTGGACACAGATTTCATTCTTCACCCTAGCACTTATCTAAAAATGTAGAACACTGCACACAAGGGAGACCACGAGAAAGAACGAGAATGAAATGTGTTGCCAAATGATCAGGTTTTATAGTTTCTCAAGTCCAAGAGGATTGATCTTTTTTTTTCACTTGCAGATAAAACTCACAGATTTCAGAAAAGAAACCACAGACTTGTAATGAGGTCCTGAGACAAAAATCAGCAAAGGAGAAGCAAGAAACTTCCCAACAGCAAATATTCAACAGCCGCTGAAATTTGCAAAAATGCTAGTGTCTCCCAGGAGAGTAAACAATTATGGTGCTAAAATGTCAACTGTGGAAATAGTATGTTAAAAATGCAGTTCAAAATTTCCCAGCGGTATATTTTGTCTTATGGAGTATAGCATTATGCACAGTTGTCCATAACTAGCCCCAGGGTTGTAGCTCCATCAGCAGAAATCTCTTTACTTCTTTGTCCATGGTAATCATTAATGAACTGAACTGGGGACACACTGGCTGGCTTAATTTATTATCACAAATAGCTGTTTATGTCTATTAAGGTTAAGTGATGGTATTCACACTCAAATCCTATATATACCAATTTGACTTTTCTTTATGGCTAGTTACTGCCTGGCCCTGCATGTCTTTGGAACAGTAAGAAAGGCTTCCATTTTGGTTGCTCTGGTGATGTTTTCTTTGTATGTCTTTGCACCTCTTCAAAAACAAGAAATGGATATAGATGGAAGTTATATTAGTTAAAAAGTAAACTAATTATTAATACACTTAGCTTTCTAATTTAAGCAAACACTGTTCTTGTTTTGTCTTACTTTTTTTACAACTGCTCCCTGTACTAACAAGAGACATTTCTAACACTATTTAATATGCCTACAGTTTCAAGGTACCATTAAGGCAATTGTTTTCATCCTTGAAATCCTCTCCTGGAAATGCTGGGAACCTCTGGGCAAGGGCAATGTTCTTCATGCTTAATGTTTCTGCTGAGGAGGAGGGTGGAAAGGAGCAGGAAGTCAGAAGTTGCTCACTTCTCTTTCGATAGTTCTTTGACAAGGCTCTCCCATTAATGTTATCCAATTGCATTTTCCTCATCAGCAGGTGAGAAAAAGAGAGAGTTCCCAGTGCAAAAGGGGGTGGGGTAGGACAGCGCTTGGAGATATGATCATGAAATAGATAAAAAGAATAAGAACAGTCCTACCACTTGGATGAAGGGTCTAAAATGAGTTAGCTGATGAAAGTAAAATATTTTTCATTCTAAAGGGACCTGAGGCCATTTCCGTGACTGAGTGCTAATCACAGTCAATAGATCACTAAATGACTAATGCAACCCCATTTTAGGACTTGAATAACAAATTGGGTTTATATTTTTCAGGGATTTAACATTATTTTATGGGCACTGAGCTGTCCAATGGTGGGGAGACTGGCATCATATGCCTTTTAAATCTTTTCAAATAAGATAATGTGTTTTTTGTGATGGCTTATTGATAGAGCCAATTAAAGCATATTTTGCTCCATTGGCATTAGGGAACTGTACAATAAATAGTATTGCTAAGCCAAAGTGGGAGTAGAATGCTCTGTATGAAGGGAGTGATGGGGTACTGTGGCTTAGCCCCCCTTGAGTTCAAGGTCATAGATGTTAATGTAGCTTGGGAATTTATCTATATGATAACTACTATGATAGAGTTCTCTTTATATAATTATAATAAATAATGAATGAATCATTTTGGTTTAGAGATTCGGAATTAAATTTATCATCTGTTCAAGGCATAAATCTTCAGAAATAATGGGATGATTTGTCTTATGCATTTCAATAGCTAGCCTGACATTTTTATACCAAATGAGTGAGTATCTAGCTCTAAAATTATAAGGTCTACACATATGTCTCCCAGATGTTTATTAAAAGTCCTCAAAGTAACTTTGTAGGCTCTCACATAAAATTTTGCAGTAAATCTTCAACATATGAATATGTCATAGGCCATATTTTATGAATCCCACATAATAGAAGGCTCAAGATTAAATTTTTAACTGTTATAAATGTTTTCATAATCCTTTGAAAAGGATTCTAAATGACCATAACACACAGGCAATTTCAAAATGCTCCAATGACCCTTGGAAATAGACTCACTCTTGAATAGCACATTCATCTTTTCCCAGACATAACCTGTCCTGTAATTTTTTAAATATTTTTTTTCCCTCTTTTTAAACTGATTTTTCCTGGAAAGACAGGTTGCTTGAGATTCCTAGAGGCTGGACATGAATAAGGGAATGTAATGGTAAATATGCTAATATGTACTCAAGGTCAAACAGGTCTCAGAAAATTCAAACATTCTTTTCCAAAAAGAAGTAAGATTCATTATCTTTCCATGTCAGTGGCTTTAGATGATGATTAATGTTTTAAAATGCCTGCAATGTAAAGGCAGTTTAAAGAATATACCATTTATTGAAACAGTGCAACTTTCTGCTTATGGGATGTTTGGTTGCATACAGTGGTTTTGTTGAGGTAGCCGCGCCTGATGATCAGAGTCCCAAGAGGGACACCAGGACCTCTGAATTCTGAAGCTGGTGCCATAGCAGTTCATGCACTCAGTACCTAAGGTCTCAGAAGAAAATCTCTGAATCCGCAGTGGTTTAGAGGACAGAGGACTAGACTTACAATCAGAAAATTTCATTTTAATACTTGCTTGGTAAAATAGTCTACAGTGTCTTTATCACTCCATTGTATTGTGGGGAGTAATACTTTATTCCTAGAGTTATTGTAGGTTGTTATGTGTATGTGAGGCTATTTATGTGAACTAAAATTGCTGTGTAAATTGTAAAATCCTCATCAAATGACAGTGATTGCTTTATTATACAAATACCAAAAAGGACTCATGCCCTGTACGCAAGACCTAAAGGGAATGAGACCCTCTACCATAATATCACACTTCACTTACTTTCCTTTCAGTCATGAAAAAGTCAGTTAGAGAATGTAGGAATGGTATTTTTATGAGCTAGCAATAGGATGGTGTAAAGAGTCTTTCAAAAAGTATTGTCTGGATACCCAAACTTCAACTTATCTATTTTAATATTATTCTTTGAGACTGTTTTCATGAAATCCTTTGTTTTGGAGAACTCCAAGTAATTCCAGTAATTCAGGGGGCTGGAAGAAGGAACTATAAAGAGATTAGATTTGAAGTATTGGCAGGATCCATCAGTCTTATAAACTGGAGAAATATTTACAGGTAAATGATATTTGTGAGTCTGGGCAGACAGTAGGGGTGGGTAAGTGGAAACTAGGAAACGAAGATAATTAAGGACCTAAATCTCAACTATCAAAAAATCTTGAGTGACAGATAATGATTTTGTTATTATTTGTTAATAATGTATTCCAACCAAGTTGTCTCTATCAGCAAATTTTTTCTTCATATTTTTTGAGTCTCAAGCATAAATACAAATTAAGACAAAATTTATTTTCTCCACAAATGACAAAATATGTGCAAATATTAGTAATCTTTTGCAGACACCAGTGGATATAGTAGGGTTTGGGAGATGATTGATGTCCCCAATCTATTCTCAAGAACAATAACATTATCTAAACAGAGAGCTATATTAGTTTAAAGATCTGCAGTAGGCTGATACTTTCCAATTTCTACCATAGATCCAAACTACAACTCAGAGATTTCTATTTATGGCAAAATTGCATATAATAAGTTTACCCAAGTAGCTTTCTTAATAGATAGGCTACTGAGAAAGGTCAACCTCTGGTGATGAGGTACCTGAGAGAGGAATTTTGCCAAACAATTACAGTGATATTATGTGCATAAAGTCAGTTGGCAACCAGGCATTGTTCCAGGTAATCTTAAAGACAAAGTAGATAGCCAAAGCAAATAATTCACTTTAACATATTTTGTCTAAACTCCCTATTGTCTGATTCAACTATCTGCTTAGTTCAGATGACTTGGAAAATTGCCCAGTCTCCACGTTCTCAGCAGTTAGGCAGACATGCCTAACATACCAAGTTAAGTGCTGTGAAACAATACTTTCGAGAATAAAACAAAATGAAATCAATGTTGAGCAAAGAGACATTACTTACAAATGTATCTCAGAGTTAGAAGAAACGGTAGCATCCTCTACCAGAGGTAGAACTGTGTAGAGGCTTTGGAGCTATAAAGGCTGAACTTGATTGATGGCTGTGCCTCTTACTAGCTGAGTGACCTTAAGAAAGTAAGGTTATTAAGTAAATGACCTAAAGCAAGTAACTCCTAATGTCTTCACCAACAATATGAGGATAAAAATATTAGCTACATGAGATTAGTAAGAATGCAAGATTAAAATGCACGATGCCTAACACATAGCAATGTTGTAATGAATGCTAGCAATCATTCTACTATTTCTTTGAGTGATTCATTGTGCCAGATATCGTTATTACCTTTCAGCTCCAAACCCACCTTTTCTCTGCTTTGGGATGTCGGAGCTAGTACTTTACAAATCACGTTTGTGCTTTGCCAGCGGGATCTTAGGCTCTGCCAATACAGGCCACTAGAGGGAGACTGCAAGTGGAGGGATACAAAGGACTTGCTTCCGCCTGTTCACTTCCTAATTGCTTCCTGTGGTTTTACTGTCAGTCTGCTGTTCCTTTAAGCATCACGCTAGTAATTCTTCTTCACCTGTTGAGCATTTCCTTCCCAGAGCAGCATTAAATCCAGTGCAGCTTTTCCAGTACAAACAGACCCCTGCAGCCTCAGAAGTACCAACTCCAAAGAACCAGTTAGAGGTCTGGATATGAGCCCCTTAGGACCCTCTTCTTGGAGCTCAGAGTCACCCTCACTCCTTTTCTCAGATAGCTCACTTTCTGCTCACAGGGCTCTTCTTTTAAGCTTCTAAATGCCAGTATTTCCAGCCTTGTCCCATTGTTTCCTCAGTGTAGGGATGGTAATTGCTTCCAGGAATTGTTATCTTCACACAAGTTCTTGTTATCTTTCCAGTTACTTGACTAACAACTCTGTATGTAGTTAATAATTCACTATATTAAAATTCCTCTTTAAATAATCATGTGGTTTCTACTTCTGGAGGGGCCCTTACTGATACACTCAATATCTGGCAGTTTATTTAATCACTTGGAGAGTTTAGGAATGATCTTGGTTTTAAGCTAAACTTCCCTCCTAGTAATATCACCCATGGAGGCCTTTAGAACCACACAGAACAACTTTCTTCCTGGACTTCAGTAGCTTATCCAGTATTGGCATGTTTCAAACCAGGTTACTGCTCCAAAGCCACAGAACTAGGTGGAACAAGAAATAAGGTAGACAAGGCAGCCAGTAGGAAATGGCAAGAAGGCATGGATAGAAATGAAATGATTGATTGTCTGTTCAAGCCAAAACTACAGTGATGGATAACCCTTTGAGAATTTGTCCACAGATTGCAATAAAATGCAGGAACTAATCTGATACAGCATTCCTCAACTTTCCACTGAAATATAAAATAAGACACAAAAGTGAAAACTCACTTTTTAGAGAAAAGCCTAAAATCTTCTATTAACAATCAAGTTATGTTAGAATGGAAGGGATGTTACACAAACTGAAAAGCAGTCAAACCAAAGAAATATGAAATTGATATTGTATCTGAAAATAATGGCAGCTTATTTTTCTTGAACACTTAATATGTACCAGGCATTTCTTAATGTCCTGTAAGTTATTTCATCTTCCTATAAACAAAATGAAATAGATCCTATTATCACTATCTTATAGATGAAGAAACTAAGGCACAGAGAGAAGTGAAGTGACTTAGGAATCAGTGAATAATCAGAGATGGGACTTAAACTCAGGTAAGCTGAGTCCTCAGGCTCTAAACTCTTAAAATGACTATAATCTCTTTCCTTTTATCACTTAGTTCAAATACAAGAGTCACCACCATGGCTCCTCTACTGCAGGGGTTCTGTTTTTTGAATTATTCAGAATGACATTCAATCATTTCCTTCCTCTGATTAGTATTTTTATTCATACATCTAGATAGAAACTGCATCTACAAGAGAAGTATGTATGGGAGAGGTTTAATTTCCACAAGAAGAGCACCACAGAAGACAGCAGAAACAGAAATCACCCTAGTAGACATGTAAACCAACTGCTGTGTTTTTATTTTTCCCTTAAGTTTTTCATTGGTTCAGATCATTGATTCTTATACTAAGAGTGCACATCAGAAACACCTGAGTAATTTTTTTACATACACAAGCCTATATCTCCTAAGACTTTGAGCCAACAGATTTAGGATGGAACACGTGTGTATTCTGAAAAGGCTACCTAGGTTGAGGAACTAATTAAGAGCTACTGATTCATATTATCAGAAAGAAATTCAGCAGTGGAGAAGCAAATTCCAGCTCACTTCAGCAGAGGCATACCACATACTTAATGACGGCTAAAGACTGGGATTTGGTTTGGGTGATGTGCATATGTCCAGCACATGTCCAGCTGTACTTGTTAGAAGGTCATTCATCCAGAACATAAGTGAATTCAGACTAAGTCAATTAGCAATCTAAGCAACCCGTTGGTAGGCAAACAAAGGGTATACATAGATTTCCTATTCTAGAAAAATCCTTCCCCAATCCAATTGAAACCAAAAACATGGGCCCTATACAAATGCTGTAAAACAGGCAAAGAAAAGGAAAGACATACTCTAAAAATGATTTATTTTAAAAGCCAAAGGAAAATTAGGGGGTAAAAAAACCAACCACAAAAACTCCGACATTTAAACAATAAGCAGGATAACATGACTTTTATGAAACATGAGTAATTCACAAAAGGAAAACATGTTGAGATCAACAACAGGATGGAATGAAAAAGAACAGTGTTAAGTGGAAAGAAACAGAAACTAAAAATTCCTATAATAGGTTTCACATATGCTTTGGAAGCATAAAAGGCATGATAAATATTGCAAAGCACTAAATTAGTGATAGGGAAACAAAATTTAGGAAATCTTTCAGGATATAGATCAAAAGGATCAAGAAGTGTAAGTAATAAAAAAGGATGGGTAGGATGACTATGTGTCTCAGTTTGTACTCAGACAGTTCCTGTTTTATGACTACTGTCCTATGTAATTATTAACTGCTCCCCTTTTTCACTTCCAAAATTGTCCTGATTTAGATATAATTTGGTCACCTATATATGGGGGATAAACTTAAGAATTATGTGTATCTAAGAAACCATAATCACTGGAACAGAAAGACTAATGAAAGATATATACAAAGAAAACTTTTGTTTAAAAAAAGTCTATTTGAGGGACTCACCTTATTCTTAGCAAACTAAAAATAAAATGAACTATACTTAGACATACCTAACAAAATGTTTTTATAAAAAAAACTATCAAACATTTAGGAAGAAAAAAAAGTGACTTGTAAAGGGGCAACCCATAAATATCATGGTTTTCTCATCTCTGTCACATTAATGGGCAAAGACAATAAAGTGACATCTAATTAAATTTGGGTATTTTACACCGAGACAATCTTTCTTTAATTGTAAGAAAAATAACAAAGACATGCTGAGATATATAAGGGTGTAGAAAAAATACTGTTCTTGTACTTCATATAAAGAAGATCCCTGGAAATACTCCAATTATTTAGCATTTATTTTCCTCTTCCAAGAATCTATTTTAAGAAAATAATCTACAAAGTTAACAAAGTTCAAAGATCAATTAACAAAGATCTTTATTGTGGAACATTTTATGACAAAAATCATAAAACAAAAACAAACTTAAATGTCAACATTCTAGGCATCTCAAAAAGCTTGGGATAATATGCAGTTAATCAAATAAAGGTGATAATGGGCTTCCCAAGATATGGAGACATGACAGGAACAGAGGCTTATGGAAAGGGAAAGTAAGGGAACTAGCACTTAAAAAAATTGAGTGTTTATTATATGTCAGATGATGTTGCTAATCCACTTGATATTAACTGTTCTACTGTATCAATACCTCAAACACTGTGGGTAGTTATATCTCATTACCTCTATTTGGTAAGTAAAGTTTCTAAGATTCAGTTATGAGCACACCTGGAATGGATTACATTCATTATCTTTTAGTGCCTTTTGTTCCTCTTGCTCTCTTGCTTTCAAATGGGGGTAGCCACCTCTCTTTACAATATGTACTTCTAGTTCTTTCCAGCTGCAACTTAAAGCTACTATACTTAATATGGTTACAGGCCTGTCATCTCTATTGCTTAGCCAGTCACTAAGGGATTTCTGATTAATGCTTACCTACGACAAATGCATTGATATTTCCTAGTTCAGAAGTGTCAAACTGGTGACCCTCCAGCCCTATCAGGCCTGCAGACTGTATTTTAAAACATGCATTACTTTATTAACTCAATGGGGAGAATCCTTCACAATGTGTATGTGTATCAAATTACCATGTTATATGCTTTAAGTATCTTACACTTTTGTCAATTATATTTTAATAAAACTGAAAGAAGTGAGTTGTCAACATTTAAGGACTTTTTAGATTAAAAAAGTAAGTTTGGCATCTTTTGCAAATTCAGAATTTTTGAAACATCTTTACGAGCAACAGCTGGTTGCAGCTGAGTGGTGGCTGGCTGCCTCCTTTAGAAAGGTCAGGCACTCTTCAGTTACCTATGACTTTTACTACTCCCTACTGTATTATTTGGGGCTGTTTTTCATATTTCCATTACCTTCATGGCCCCTATAAGGCACCCAAGCTTGAGACCTCTGCCCCAGGTCATTGATTCTCAAACTGTACTGTGATATATGGATTACCCAGGGGAGTTTTTTTGTTAAAAAAAAAAAATCAGGCCATAGCATATAACTTAATGCAATTCAGTGAGGCCAAGAACCTACACTTTAAAAATCACCTAATGCAATTTTGTGTTGAGTATTTGAGTCAGTTTGAAAATCATATTTGGGGAGACTCTCGAATAATGTGGTCTCCAAATATGATATTCAGAATCACCTTTGGACACAATCACGAGTGAGGTTTGTTTTTAGATTTCTAAGCTCCAGCCTCAGGGGTTCAGATTTGATAAGTTTGGAAATCTGTATTTTTTATCTGGGTTTTCTAAGATTCTACCATCCTTGCATCCCTGGAATAAATCCTACTTGATCATGATGGATGATCTCTATGATGGATTTTTGAACTCAGTTTGTTAATATTTTGTTGAGTATTTTTACATCTGTGTTCATGAGGGATACTGGTCTGTAATTTTCTTTTGTGGTGGTGTCTTTGCCTGGTTTTGGTATTAGAGTGATGCTGGCCTCATAGAATGAGTTTGGAAGTATTCCTTCCTCTTCTACTTTTTGGAAAACTTTAAGGAGGATGTGTATTAGGTCTTCACTAAATGTTTGATAAAATTCCGCAGTGAAGCCATCTGCTCCAGGGGTTTTGTTCTTACATAGTTTATTGATTACCAATTCAATTTCATTGCTGGTAATTGGTCTATTTATATTTTCTGTTTCGGTTGTATTTTTCTAGAAAGTCCACTTCTTCTTATCCAGTTTGTTAGCATATAATTTTTCATAGTATCCTCTAATAATTCTTTTTATTTTCTGGTGTCCATAGTGATTTTTCCTTTCTCATTTCTGATTCTGTTCATGTGAGAAGACTCTCTTTTTTCCTTGATAAGTCTGGCTAGGTGTTTATCTATTTTGTCAATTTTCTTAAAGAACCAGCTCCTGCTTTCATTGATTCTTTCTATTGTTTTATTCTCAATTTTATTTATTTCTGCTCTGATCTTTATTATGTCATTCCTTCTACTGACCTTGGGCCTCTTTTTCTTCTTTTTCTAGTTTCATTAATTGTGAGTTTAGACTGTTCATATGGGATTGTTTTTCTTTCCTGAGGCAAGCCTGTCTTGCAGTATACTTTCCTCTTAGCATGGCCTTTGCTGTATCTCACAGATTTTGTGGAATTGAGTTATTGTTTTCATTTGTATCTGTATATTACTTGATCTCTGTTTTTATTTGGTCATTGATCCATTGCTTATTTAGGAGAACGTTGTTAAGCCTGCATGTGTTTGTGGGCTTTTTTGTATTCTTTGCAGAATTTATTTCTATACCTTTGTGGTCTGAGAAGCTGGTTGGCACAATTTCAATCCTTCTGAATTTACTGAGGCTCTTTTTGTGGCCTAGTATATGATCTACTGTTGAAAATGTTCCTTGTGTACTTGAGAACGTGTATCCTGCTGCTTTTGAGTGGAGTGTTCTGAAGATGTCTGTTACATCCATCTGTTCTAATGTGTTATTCAGTACCTCTGTCCCCTTGCTAATATTCTTTCTGGTTGATCTGTACTTTGGAGTGAGTGGTGTGTTGAAGTCTCCTAAAATGAATGCATTGCATTCTATTTCCCCTTTAATTCTGTTAGTGTTTGTTACACACATGTAGGTGATCCTGTGTTGGGTGCATAGATATTTATAATGGCTATATCCTCTTGTTGGAGTGACTCCTTTATCATTGTGTAATGTCCTTCTTTGTCTCTTCTGACTTTTTGTTTTGAAGTCTATTTTATCTGATACAAATACTGCAACTTTTTTCTCCCTATTATTTATAAATAATGAAATTATTAATTTTTATTATCACATATTAAATTGTATGAATTTCCATGAAATATCTTTTTCATCCCTTCACTTTTAGTCTGTGTGTGTACAGCTTTGGGCTTGAAGTGAGTTTCTTGTAGGCAACATGTGATGGGTCTTGTTTTTTTACCCAGTCAGTAACTCTGTCTTTTGATTGGTGCATTTAGACCATTTACATTTAGGGTGATTATCGATAGATATGTCCTTATTGCCACTGCAGGCTTTAGATTTGTGGTTACCAAAGGTTCAAGAATAGCTTCTTTACTATCTAACAGTCTAACTTAACTCAGTATGATTTTAAAACACCTTCTAAAGGTTTTTTTCCTCCTTTTTCTTCCTCCTCCATTCTTTATATATTAGGTATCATATTCTGTACTCTTTGTCCCTTGAATGACTTTGAGGGTAGTTGATTTAATTTTGCATTTGCTTAGTAATTAATTGGTCTACTTCCTTTACTGTGGTTTTATTTTCTCTGGTGACAGCTATTTAGCCTTAGGAGCACTTCCACCTATAGCAGTCCCTCCAAAATACACTGTAGAGATGGTTTGTGGGAGGTAAATTCTCTCAACTTCTGCTTATCTACAAATTGTTTAATCCCTCTGGCTTGTAAGGTTTCTGTTGAGAAGTCTGATGATAGCCTGATAGGTTTTCCTTTGTATGTGATCTTTATTCTCTCTCTGACTGCTTTTAATATTCTGTCCTTATCCTTGATCTTTGCCATCTTAATTACTATATGTCTTACTGTTGTCTTCCTTGGGTCCTTTGTGTTGGGAGATATGTGCACCTCCATGGCCTGAGAAACTATCTCCTTTCCCAGATTGGGGAATTTTTCAGCAATTACCTCCTCAAAGACACTTTCTATTCTTTTTTCTCTCTATTCTTCTTTTGGTACCCCTATAAAGTGAATATTGGTCTATGTGGATTGGTTACACTGTTCTGTTAATATACTTTCATTCCTAGGGATCCTTTTTTCTCTTTGGGCCTCAGCTTCTTTCCTGTTCTCTAATTTCTATTTCATTTACCATGTCTTTTTCTTTATCTAATCTGCTTAAATCCCTCCATTGTATGTTTCATTTTGGATACTGTATTTTTCAAAATTTCTATCTCTTTCTTGAATTCTTCCCTGAGGTCTTGAATATTTTTCTGTAGCTCTGTAGGCATGGTTATGATATGCATTTTGAAATATTTTCCATGAAGATTCATGAGTTTCTTTTCACTAGCCCTCTTTTTGGTGTTTGTGGGATTTTAATTTGTACGAGGTTCTTTGATGTTTTGTATTTGTAAAAATAAGTTGGTGTAGGTGGCGCCCTCTAGTGTCCAGAAGTTGTACTATCCAGAGCTGCTCAGTCCCTGAAGCAATGGTGGGGGTTTTAGGCAAGTGGCACTGATGCCTGCCAGGAGGAAAGAGCTCTTTCCTGCTGCCCTGCTACAGTGCTTGCCTCCACTACTAGGACCAGTAGGCTGAACATTCAAGAAGCCTCTATACTGCACCCTTGTAGCTGCCATAGGCGGGGCTCCCCTCTGGCTGGCCTGGTGCAATGACAGAAGGGCAGCAGGTTTGCAAACCAGTGCCAGCCTGGAGGAAGGAATGGCAGGCTGCATATCGTGGTGGGGGTCCTTAGAGCTTAACTGCCAGCCAGTGGGGTAAAGCACCTGAAGCTCCTGAAAGTTCCCAACCTGCTGTGCTGAGTGCACCTGGACAATTTCGTCCTCCTGTCCTCTCTCCCGAGCAGTAAGCTCTGTGCTATCCTTGCCCCTTTAGCAGCCTTCTCACTGTTAGAAGTTCTCTCAGAGTGCCCATCTTTCTTTTGTTCCACCCACAGAGGCCAGTTGTGGGTACCTATTTTCCACAAGCAGCTGGAGTCTCAATCTCTCCAAGTAGTTCTCCTGTCTTAGCTTTCCTACCGCACTAATTTCCAGATCACCATGTTATGTAGGTTCATCCTCCCAGAGCAGATCTCCAGGGCTGGGTGTTCAGCAGTCTTAGGCCTCCGCCCCCTCCTGCTCTGTTTCTCTTCCTCTTAGTGGTGAGCTGGGGTGGGGGAAAGGCTTGGGTCCCACCAGATTGTGGCTTTGGTATTTTACCCTTTTCCTTGAAGTCTGCTCTTTTCCCCAGATGTAGGCAGTCTGTAGCAGCCTTCTTTCCTGTTGCTTTCACTATTAGTTGTTATTTGCTCTATTTTCAAATTACACGTGGCTTTGGGGGGAGGTTTCTGTCTCACCTCTCATGCTGCCATCTTTAAGCCAATCTCTCCTAGTGTTACTTTGAATGGAGGGGACCTTTAGGGTTCTCCTGGCCTGGGCTGGGGCTAAACCTATAGTGGTTCTTAAAGATGGAGATGCAGAGATGTTTAAATGGCTCCTGCTCAGCAAGTGTTAGAAGACAGACTTGGAATGAAGGTTAGAATGGTATTTGATTATTTTCCAGTACCCCAATCCATTATGAAGTATCATTTAGAAACTGCTGCAATCTTAAATCTTAACTAATGTAGTTTCATGAATATTAACAGGCAGTCTTAGCTTTGATGTTTGACTTCCAGTGTCCCATCCTGTCTGTTCCTCATAGTCCCTTCATCACCTTCAGGCCTAAGATGGGCACATGCCTAAGGGGAAAAGCATTTTTTTAGTCCCTGTTTGGGAAGCATGAAACCTTGTTCTCTCCTCTGTAGCTGCTGCTGATCATTTAGGACTTACCGTATGACCACTCTGCTTCAGTGCAGGGGGACAGAAAAAGGGTGGGCTCTTCCTACTGTCAAGTTAGTAATGGGGAATATGCATCCTGGCTTTCCAAAAGTGGAACTGGAAATGTTTTCTTAAAGAAAGAAATGTTTCAATAAAAATGTTTCTTATCTGTTTTTTAAGTTTGCATTTAAAAGTGTTTTTATGTATATTAACTCACTGAAATCAGTATCAATTACTTAAAATGGCCTAGTAGGCACTCAATAAATAACCTGTTTAAGGAATGATTTATAATTTAATATGGAGGAAACTGAGATTCTGAAAGGTTGTTTAAGAGTATGCAGAAGATTCAGAAGTTACAACCCAAAGCTAGATCATCTTCACTCCACACCCCTCAGTCTCAAACAGAAGGAGCATGTAACAGATGTGTTTAGTGTCTATAGAACTATTAATACCAGAGTTATGTTATACTATGGGTCAAACAGGCTTTTGTGGCCTGGCCTATGGTCTTAATAGCCACAGATAACATTGTTTCAATGGAAAAATCAATTCTGAATTGGAGTTTAATTCATCTGTAAATGGTGATAACTTGGATATGTATCTGTCTTTCTATATAGATAACAGGAAAATGATTTTTAGTATAACGATTTATATTTATTGATTTTTTTTTTAATAACACACCCACACATTTCTATTCCCAGAGGTCTTATGCTTTCTGGACATCTGAATCTCAACAGGATGTCATGAATTAGAAACAGTTATTTGCACATGCTTGTGGAAGGTCTAGAAGACCAGGTCTTATGAGTTTGCTGGTGATTATTAGCCTGTGTTTCTCTGGATTCAGGCGAGACATCTCCAAATCTTGAGAGTTGGAGAAGGAAAACTTTTTAAAACTATACTCACAAAACTTAGACAATCTGACACTTCTTTTAAGCATGGTGTGCCTTGCTCCAATTCTGCGAATTATTCCTGCAGTGAGTCACTGTTATTAAGGTGAGTGTTTCATCCTTCAGGAGTGCTGGGGCATGGAAAAAGATCTCTGATATTTCCATAGTAAAATATTTTTTGAGCAGGGAGATAGACATGAAGCTCAATGCATTATACTTGGTGTTTGTTGAATGAATGAATGAAAGTTGCTTTGCTTTAGGAAGCTTTATCTAGCAGCAGGTGCAGAATGATTTGGAGGAAAGAAACTAGTGATACAGAAGTTTCAAGAGTATTGGTGGGAGGAGCTAATGTCTTGCAAAAATGAGAAGGAAGGGTGGAGAGATGAGCAAGATACTGAGGAAGACAACAGAACCCAGTGAGAAGGCAAAGCAGAAGTTAAAAATGTTATGAGAGATCTTGTTATAGGTGAGAGGGGATATCATCTAATATCTTTAAGTATTTTGAGTTTAAGGTGAAAACGAGAGATACAACTAGAAATACCCATTAGAAATTCTGGGTGTTGCCACATGCAGAGACAAATGCATGAGTCTAAACCTTAGGGAATATCCATATGTAGGAGTCTGCTAGATCTGGTTATTGCCTCACTATTCACACCTCCTTCTTTGAAATGGTGCCCACTTACGAACCTTGTAATGGATAGTACCTAGGATAGTTCATTTATTCATTTATTGACCAAACATTTATTGCGATGCTCATTCCTACCTCAAGGGTTTTGCGCTTCGGTTTTCTTTGCTCGTAATGCTCCTCTCAGAAATTTTGCATGGGTCACTCCTTACTTCATTCTCTGCTCAGATGTCATCTTTTCAGATAGGTCTTATTCACTAGCCATAATCATTCTCATCCTTTACACTGCTTAATTTTTTTCTATTGTATTTGCCTTTATTTATTAATATACCATATATTTTTTTTGTTTCTATGTCTTATTGTCTGTTTCCTGTGCTAGAATGCAAGGATTTGAGAGCAGGGGCTTTGCTATTTTATTTACTGCTGTATTCTAAGGTTTTTACTGAGCACCTAACTCGGGAATCTGGCCATTGCTGATTGGATTAGGGAGGACATATAACTTGGGATGGCTGGGGAACCGATCTATATGGGTTTGAGCCAATCAGATGCTCGGAGAATGGGAACTAAGAGATAGAAGAAACACAGTCAGCACACAGGGCTGTCAGGCTAAGTCCTGCCACGGTAAGACAGAACCACATCCATACAGAAGGTACAGCAGGGCAGACCAGAAAGCTGGCGTTCAGGGAGGAGGGTGGAGCAGGTGTGGAGTGAGAAGGTGTGAGAAAGTGGGCCCAGAGGAGGGGAGAAAAGGGGCGCTGCGCAAACCCTTCCTGGTGGCGCCTCAAGCAATCCCACTCCTTATCATTTTCCTGTAGGATTTCAGCACAAACCCTTGTTCTTGAGCTCCACGGAGTAAGTTTCTGCTCCTTACAGCTGCATGCCCTTTGACGGCAATAGAGCTATCCAGTAGAACTTTATGTGAAGATGGAAAATGCTGTATATCTGCACTGCCAAGTAGCCACCATAGGTGGCCACTGAGTACTTGAGATGGGATTACAGTTCCTAAGAAACTGACTCTAAATTTGGTATCATTTTAATTAATTTAAGCTTAAGTACTCATACACAAAAGATCAGGAAATGGACTGCAACTTGGAATCCTCATCCTGTTTTGTGAAGCTGTAGTCCATGGATGCTTTAACTAAGAGCTCTATTTCAGGGACCAGCAGATGGCGCTCTGTGCCTGCGACCAGGTTGAAGGCACATTGGATTAATTCAGGCATGGATTTATCATTCATTTCCAGGTATACACTGAAGCATTTTCTTATGTGTGTGTGTAACACACTGTGTGATGTGACTCAAATTAATTCCTTGTATAGCTTCAAAACGATAACAGCTTTCTATATGTACCTATTAAATTCACAATATATAGAAGCAAATTCTTTGTTTAATGGAGTCCATGTGTAAGTACTTGTTCAGACAGAATAGAATTCCACAACTGAGCCACACTGTGATTCCATTAGATAAAGATACGCTGAGCATCTAACTTTGTTTATAGGGGTCCACTTAAAAATTTTTGAATATGGATTATATTGCCCCAACATTTGTTTAGCTTTGAGTTGAGGCTTTCAAAACAAAACAATAAAACATCATCAATAGATTGTATGCAGCTTGTACAACCATCAAAGTGCTTTGTATTAAAAATTCAGCTAATGACCCCCCCACCAACTGACAGGAAAATATTTGCAGCCTATTTCTAAGTCATTCCTAAATATGTTATTGGAACATCCAGACTGAACCGTTTAACTATACAGACTCAACCACTTGTTGAGTGATGAAAATATAAATCTGGACTACAAAGAAATACAAAGGAAAAATACCACCTGAGTACAGAAATGCCACCCACTCTGAGAGCTCAAGCTTCAAAAAGCCATGTCAACTCTGAGTTTTCAGAAAATTAAACAAATTTTCCTTCCTCCTGTTCTCTGATGCCACTGCCCAGTTGGAGTGGCAATAAGACTTTCTTTAATTGTGCCCAACAGTTTCTAAAATTTTAAATCATTAGCTTTGAGAACATAAAATACATCAAAATGTTACTCAAGGTTATCTGTGGATACCCATGGGGGCATACTGCATAGGTATTACTTTTACAATCAGAAAATCAATATGCATTTAAAAAGTCCCTCAGAGTTGTTTGCCTAAAAGTTTTGATTTAGTCGCATTCAATAAAACAGTTTGCATGGTAGGTATCCTCTTTTCTATAAGCCTTAGTATATAACACTGCTATTGTCCCTAAACTTTGAGCTAATGTATGCCACAAGCCAATTACATTAGTACAGATAAAGCCTGCAAGAAAAAGTGGAAACTTCTGAATCTTCAATCCATGATGAGTTAGATTCTGTGCTAACAAACCCCCATCTCCCTTTCTTACCCCAAGAAACCTAAACCTTCAGTTGGGTCATGGTTCTGTTGTTCCTGAAGTTTAGTTCCCGGGAGGCTCCTATGAGAAATCAGGGAAGTAGTTAAGACAAGACTTGAATTCCTCACTAATACCTGATTCAGAACCCATGCAAAAGAAGCAACTAGTGGAAACTGGATCTGGAAATTCACTTCATTGCTGACCAACTTTACACACACAATTGAGTTCAGTGAATTGGAACTCGAAGTGGGGGTTGAAGACAGCAGATTTCTTTGTTTCTTAGGGTTGGTTCACTGGAACTGGACCTCCTAAGCCTGACTATCATATGCATATTGAAAATGCCTATACTACTCTGGAGGGCATGCTAGAATATTTGAGTTCTTATTATTTTTTACTTTTTATTACTCTTTATTACACTGCATGCAAAAAGAATGATCATTATCATAATGTGCAGAGTTCTAGAACTGTGTTGAGATCCTCGCAGACATGATGTCCTCACCACCACTTTATGAGAGAGTCATATTTTATGGATCGTGAATTGAGGTATGGAGACATCAGGCATATCTTCCAAGGTAAGATGTCTAGAAAGTTGTAGAGCTGACATTCAAACATTTAATCTAAATGTTATTATTGTCTCATTTGCACAATAAAGATGGTACTATTTGTCCTGCTCATCTCACAGAGTAATTCTGAGGACAAAATGAAAAAAAAAAAAAAAAAAGAAAACTTTGGTAAATTTAAACATACTCTGAAATTAAGTTTTTCCTGAAATCTGCATTTTCATATTGAAGTACTAGTGAGGAAATATGAAGGTAACTTATCTTTTTTTCTCATAGTATTTTTAATCATGTAGGTAATACATACTTATTTTTAGGAAAATAGAAGCATGGATAGGGAAACCTGTGGACTTCTACATTCTAATTATAATTACATATAACATTTTTATAAATAAAACTCTATACTTTGTACTTTACAGAATTAAGGTCACACTTAACATACATTGTATACATTTTATCTCTCTGTGTTGTTAAATATATTTTCGTTTTGAATGGGTAGATGGTATTAGACTGTAAAGCTATCTCATGATTCATTTAATCCAATTTCCACTATTAGATATTTAGTATGAAATGTGCTTTGAACAACCAAACCTGAAAGTAAATATCTCACTTCTTTGTCCTTTTTTTTTTCCAAGATAATTCAAAAGCAGTGATGGATCCACTCTGTTCTTGGATTGTAAGCTAACAAATACACTACATTCCCAAGGAGCTATTAGTCTTTCCTTGACGCCTTCTCATTTCCTACAGTACATAGCTTTTTCCAGTACCCTATATATCGTCTACACATTGTTATCTACTCACAGGACCATTAGGATTCTATAAGCATGTTTGTGAAGAATCCTTGAAAACATAAATGCTACAAAAATATAGATGATTGATTTTCTTCCTAAATCTATAACTCAAATAAATAGCAATGGGGCAAAATTCAGCCTCACTGAAAAAGAAGTCACCCTGCTTAATTCTTTACCACTTGTACCCTTGAAGGCTTGTCTCTACTAGTAGATCATCCAGATACCAGCCTCACTGTCAGGCTTTCCTCCAGCTGACACAGTATCAGCCCAGATCAGTGTGACTCCTTTGCTCCTTCAGTACAGGAGATCAAACATAGTTTCCTGAAAGTGCCTGAATCTTACATATTCAGGAGACCTGAGAATCTGGCTGAGCTGTTCCGCTGGGGAGAGGGGAGGGCAGGCAGACTGCTGGCGTCCTTGTTCACATTTCCCCATTGCTCTTTTCTCCCACCATCCCATAAAGGAAAGGAATGGTCTGATAAAGAAAAATAAGTGACATAAAGATTTCCATTAGTTTGTCAATCATATATTCAGTCAAAAAGCAGTGTGGTAGATGCTGAGATGTTCTTCCTTCTTGCCTAGTTTTATAGATTTGGCATCACATTTGTGGTGCCTTAAACTTCTCTACTCTTCTATCTTCTGTGAGTGGGAATAGCCAGAGTACGTGGAAGAAAAGACAATGAGATTATCATTTCTACATTTAGTGTTGCCACTAAAATGAACAACACCTTGCTATGAGAGCCCCATACAGTTGTATAGGGAAATGGTACTCAAAGTAGCTGGTTTGCAAACTTTGTTATCTGTCCCTGACGAGATAAGGAGCTTGTTGCCAGTATGAACCCACACACTGCTTTCTTCATCAAGAAAGATTTGCTGTGAAAATCATGTCAGATGAGCCAAACAGTGCTTTGTGGTATAGTAGGTGGAGGGGGTGCAGAAAGGTGAGACCAGGTGGCCAAAGTGTCATGAATGATCTACTGTTAAGTTTGCCTGTAGGAGAAACTTATGATCAATGTGAAAGACCAACATTTCTGAAAAACCTTGGGCATCTAACTGAAGCTTCTATGGCAATATTTAAGGCTCTGGAAACTGTTAAATGTGTCATAGGTAAATATTTACCATTGGTATAGAACAGTACCTATGGCAGGTCTTCTATTCCCAGTTGAGTGTGCAGCTTAGGAACCTAGTTTGGTTTTGTTTTGCTAACCTCATTTTCCTTGCTTTCAAAAGAAAATGACGCAGTGGGTAGAAAACAAGCTGTAGGATGAAGACATGTTACACTGTGAATCACGTTCCATTTTGATTAATAATGACTAATGGAGAATCAGTGGAGAATTAGGACTTGGCTGATTTTTCTCAGATCATAAACACCACGTCTCTACTAGTTACTTGGCTAACACTGTAAATTTTTCCAAAGTAAAAAAGTTTGAATAACTTTCTTATTTGATTCATAAAACCACTCTGCCAGATTGGTAAAGTACCTTCTTTTGACTGATAAGCACAGATACTCAGAGATAGGGGTACTTGCCCTGCATGGCCAATAAAGGGCAGAGGAAGTCTGAAAGTCTTTTGACTACTATTTAATATGCCTTCCATGATACTGCACTCTTTTAACCAACACGACTGAATTAGACTGGAGATACTCATGAAATAAAATCTAATGGCACAAATCCATTTTGCCTTCTTTAATAGTAGAAGATAAAACATTAAGGAATTAAATACTGAAACTGGTCTTCAGATGATTCATACATTTAGTTCAGCTGACGCAATCATAAAGTAACTCTAAGATGTATTCATCAAAGAAGATCAAGACCAAATATTCTCTATGACTGTACTGTGACAGGCAAACAAAACAGAGTAGGTGAAACAGATTGACTGCCCAATGAAGGATGTATGCTAGTCTCTTCTGCTCTCTTTTCTAGAAAAATAAGTATTGTAAAAAAAATTTACAAATTAAAAATAAAAACTTCCAAATTAATCCCAGGTCTCTGTTTTTTAAGAGGAACCTGTTAAAAAAACAATCACTTGACATTTAATTTGAAATCGTTTATCTTGAAGTCAGCAACAATTAGATGCTACTATCAGCCATTCATCATGAATTACGGGAGAATACATTTCCCCTGAGAGACAGCCGTGCTTTGCATTAAGCAAATCAAGGAAAACCAACACAGTTTAGAGTAGATGTTTTAAAAATAAATCTCCTTTACTTGTCCCCTCATAAGACATTTGTTATGTACTGCAGTCCCCCCTTATACACGAGGGATAAGTTCCACGACCCCCCAGTGGATGCCTGAAACTGAGGATAATATCAAACATTTTATACACATTGTTTTCCCTATATGTACATCCCTCTAATGAAATTTAATTTATAAATTAGGTACAGTAACACAAATGCCTAGGGTGCCTAACTGGTTTTCTTGGCTTCACTGGAGATGGCTGGTAATTACAGATTTGCTTTATGTCACCGTATTCCTATTATGTTAATATGTGTGCGCAAGTTAGTTAGTAGTTTAAAACCTATACATGCTTAAGGTACTCTACAAGAAGATATGTCAAAGAAATAATCAATCCTCCCATGTTTTCTTCCGTCTGCTACCTCTATAGCTTTTCTTCTTCCTTCCTAATTACAACCCTTAAATAGAATTCGTGCCTCATATCGAATTTACAAAGCATCATAATTCCTCCAGGTGGTAAAGATACCTCGAGACAAGTGCTGGGCATAGAAGCCACAGGGCATAAATCTGCAAAGAAGTAAAAAGCTAACCTTTTCAAACAATATGGCTTCTCTCTCACTTACCAATTTTACATTTCCCTGTATGGCCCCGGAAGATGACTGGTTAGCCAGAGACGGGTAAGATTCCTCAAGGGAGGAACAACCTAAGACAGGCACAGTCGCAGGGGGGCCATCAGGTGAGAAATTGGAGAACAACAGTGGTGAAGCTTAGAACCTCACCCCCCACCCCCCACCCCACCCCCGTGTTGAGAGAAAGCTTCTGCATCCATGGATGTTTTATTGCCCTTGTCTAGCTTGGATTAGCACATAGTCTACAGGCACACACCTGATCATCTACAATTGCTCTCTTACAACACTAAACTATGTTTTCTACCTTTATCTTGCATGTACCTACCACTTCAGCATTTTATTAAAAATAAAAATAATAATAATAATAAAGGGAGAAATGTGGGATCCACATATAAATCAAGTATAAAAATCAAATGAATATTATTCATATTTGACCTGATTGTTTATAGTTCATAATGCATGATCAAAACCGAAAGTTTCTGTGATGACTGCCCTTGTACTGTTCACCATGTAAGAACTTATTCACTATGTAAGAACTTCGTTCACCATGAAGTTCGTTATGCTTCAGAAGATTGGAGACTGACGAGAATTAGGCTTGAGATGGATTAATGACTGTGCATTGAGCATTGACCCCCCTATACAGAATTTTATTGTTGTTAACAACCATTTGATCAATAAATATGAGAGATGCCCTCTCAAAAAAAAAAAAAGTATATGCATAGGTAAACAAAATGATAGAGTAGAAGACTCCAGCCTCCATGCCCCAACAAAGATCAACAACTAGACAGCTATCCATGAATGAAAATAACTCTGGAAGAGCTCAGGAGTCCACTTAAGGTTCAGCCACACAGTGGAACAAAAATCCTGAGGATAATGGCACAAAAGGAGTAGGAAGAATATCTTTTGCCACAATATTCCACCTTCCAGGCTAGCACTGCTCAGTACCAAGAGGAACTAACTTTATGCTAATTAGTAACATGAAAGCATATGAAAATATACAGCACACTGGTATTTGTAGATATACAATAAAATTCAGAATACCGTGATACATAAAAAAAAACTAGGTACAGTAAGAGATTAACAATAACTAGTAATAAAACATTATAAGTATAACAATATACTGCTAATAAGTCATGTGAATGTGGCCTCTGTCTCTTTCTTAAAATATTATACTGTACTCACTCTTCTTCTTGTGATGATGTGAGATGATAAAATGCCTATTTCCTGAGCTGAAGGAGCTCAGTGACGCAGGACTGTGACGCAGCATGAGGCCACCATGGGCCTTCTGACTCTGCTTCAGGAGGATCATCTGCTTCTGGGACCCCTCTTGGGCACTGAAACCCCAGAGACCAAAACTGCAGATACGAGGGGACTACCCCAGCCTGCTAAAGTTGATGTTATGCCACTCTGCTTTTACAAAAGGGCTGCATTGGTAAGGTAATGGCTTTTTTTTCATAAAAGTGAAAATCCTCTTCGGATTTTCTTCAGTTAGGGAAAACAGGTACTAATGTGGGTCTTTGTAAAAATTAAGTGGCATGATTTGAACTCTCAGAAAGTGGAGGAATACTCTTCACTTTAGGCCATTTCAACTTATAAAAGATTCCATAGGAATTGTCCACTTTCAGATTCCAGGGAAACCTGTACATACAAAAGTGGCACTACGCAAGCCAAATTCTAATAGGCTTCCATACACAGTCCTGTATTATCAGAGAAAACAGAACATCTACAACATCTATATTCCTATGGAAATAAACATATACTAATTAGCATATATGGCTTATGAGAGGCAAACTGTGATTGGTACATTCAATAAGAGTTGCAAGTAATAGTGCAGTCACTTTTTAATTGCAAGAGTTAGGATCTAAGCCAATTATATTCCTCCGTTACCCCAACCTAATGGAACCATTATGGAGTTAATATGAGATATACAACTTAAAAAGAAATTACCTCATCAGGTAATTTTTAAGAAGTTAACTTTGGAGAAACCAGACAAAACCCCTAGAAGAAAACATGGTATGAGAGGGAATGAACTGTAGGAACTTAATATATAGGAAGTTAACATAACTTCATTGTAAACATGACTGGATTCATAGGCAGCATTGTTATTTGAACTGTTGTTATACAGTTTTATGGAAATGATCATTTTAATGAGTTAGGCTCAAGTGGAGATTTGAGTGTCATAGTAAAGCCAGAGTGTTTTGGATGGAAACATGCTTTGACCCTATGCTAGGTAAAATGTTGTATTAAGCTTTTATTACGTAGTGATCATACACACATGGTTTCCAAAAGTGGGTAATCAACAATCTTACTTTTAAGGGATTTCTCTGCTTGAAGGAAGTTGGTTCCTTCCAAGCTGATGATCATACGCATTTATGTTTTGAATAAATAGTATACTCAAATCAACTATTATGCTTTTTCAAGGAATTGATGATTTCAGAGGTATCTCTTACCATTCAGGAGTTGGGGCAGGTTCTATCAAAACCATTATTCATTAATTAATAGCATCATATGAAAGAAAGAAAGCAGCCCAAAAGAAAGCAAGAGAAAACACTGTTGCTCTTGCTGTAAAAGTGATTTTGATTTGTCTGAATAAGAAGAGACAAAATTTTGTTTTACTTGGTCTTATGGACAAGTTTACTTTTTTCTAGAATCTTTTATTCAGGCACTGATACAGTCAATAAATTAGGTCACTGGGCAATGAGTAAAATGGCTAAATTAAGACAACTTTACTTAAAGTATAAAATGACTGACATTCTTTTATATTTAGAATATTAAAAAAAATCACATCAGTATATTAGAGAAAAGTCCACTTTTCAGGAGAAGCAAGGGAAAGATCAGGTACTATTTTTGCTGAAAGCAGATTATGTTCCTATCCTAAAATTACATATTACAGTGACTTAGCACTTGAGGTGGACATTCTTAAGAATATTTAAAAAATGACATGTAAATGTATACTAAAAGTAATACAAGTTAGATATATTTTCATTTAAAACACAAACATAAATGAAAGAAAATATCCTCAGTCTGGCACACTAGATTAAATAATCTCTCCCTTTCAAACGTGTGCCATGAATGTAACAGCGACAACAGTGACTTACAATACATCTCTGAAATGAAATTTACAGAAGTATATGTGCTTGGCAGAGTATTTACTTTATTGTCAGCTTGTAAGGGTTGTCCCTGGAGGACTTTGTTCCCACAACGGTCCTGAAGAGTTTTTTAAGTCCATTGATTCTAGATGCTGCTTCAAGGCTTCTCAGGTCCCCTTGTTGTAATCTATCATACGCTGCACAAACCCATCAGGGAATACAATTTCCCTTCTAACCACAGAACACTGACTTGGGAGGAAATTCTTGGGATTTAAACGGAAAAGAGGCCAGAGACTGTGAACATTACTGGCAATTTATGAAGGATTAGGTAGTAAAGAAGCAATGATGAGAAGCAAGTGATGCTGACTCTTGCATTTGGTTACACTGAATTCTGCATACATACTAATAATGATGCACCCTATGGATGCAATTTCATGTTTGTAACACTCTGACCATTGGCAGCATTGTGCACCTGTGTTTTCCATGCCTATAGTCATTCAGATTTAGGTGAGGGAAATGTTTTAGATAACACTTAATTAGCCTGCACTCTGCAGATCACATCTCTATTGTTCAGCATTAAATAGGAATCTGGGCAACTGCTGAGAGTGCCTGGCCTTCCTAAGATTAAAAATGTAAGATTCATTTTTCTAGAAAAAAAAACCTTTAGCACTCTCTTGATATTTAATACATAGATTCTATCAAACTTCACTTTTATTTGCCCTTACACATTTTAGGTTTTATCTCTCTGTATATCAAAAGTGGAAGGAGATAGATTAGAAATATTTTTTCCGGCTAAAGAGATAGATTGAAAATGATATGTAGAGTTAGAAATTCTCCAGTGTCTGGACTCTTTTACACTGACCACGACTGATCAAGCCCCACAACTTGCATTAGTTTCTCAAACTTTAAAATGGGGCCAACATGGATTACCTATTTGTTTCATAAATGCCTTGTGCAAGGCTTACTGAAGGCTGATACTTTGATAAAAATAATGCACAAAATGCAGAAAACTATTGCTAAAAGGACCCTGCCCTCTCCTTAAATATTTATCTCATGATTATTGTCAACAGTAAGTTCACAAATATTAGCTATTATTATAGAAGCTATCAGTGAATAATAACAATTAATAAATAATAGGAGATAACATCGATTTTAATTTATTTAACCTATAAGAAAGTAAATCATTGTATTCTTCTTCCTTCATTCCTTAGTAATTGGAGAATTGGGCTGAATACAGCAACTGCATACCACCAATCTCTGAGCCCACATCACAGAAAGTAGGTAGGGACAAAGGAACAACCCCAAATGAGTCCTCCCATCCATTTTAAAGCTGTAAGATAGCATTTCTAATGCATCCCCAAACCACCAGGGCTAAATGACCACTCTTCTTTGCCTATGGCTTCTTTGCTAGTTGCACAGTAAATTTCCTGTTTACCCAAGGGAATTCGGAAGGATGTTTTCTTCCTTACACTATCGCTAAGGCTCAGGCATACCTTCTAAAGAAGCCGCAGCAGTTGCTGCTTCCCGCCACAAACTGTCTGAATTTCTCTTGGGAGTGACCAACACTAGCGGAGTCAGGGAAGCTCCTGTCCCGCGCCCGCCCGCGCCTCCTCCACGCTGTTCCCTGGAACCTCGATCGCTCTACACTATTCTAAGCTTGGATTTCTACTTCCATCGGACAAGCAGCAGGTTTCTCCCAACTGGTCAAAACATGAACATTTTCCGATTATTCTATTTCCTTTCTTCCATCTGTTACCTTTCTCTCATTTTATTTCCATCCACGCTTAAAACGTTTCATTTTCCTTCTGCCGAGGTCCTTCTACCTACGACCTACGGATATGGTCTGATCCTCAAACAATATTAAAGTTGAAAAGCCCCAGACCCCTCAGGATTTAACCGGCCCTCTTCTTCCCCTCGCTGCCATCCCGGCCCCCAGCGGCGCCCACCTCCGCTCCACGCGCCACGCTCCTCTCACCTGGCTCTCCCGTGAAAACTCGTGGCGCACGATGCTGATCACTGGGATGTGCAGGACAGAGCTGACCAGATCGAGCTCCATCATCTCTCCCCGGCTCTGGGGGAAGGCGAGCAGCGCGGATACCCCCTGCACCACCACGGTGTGGCACACGCTTTGCAGAAAGGAGAAAGGGTCACTGCTCCACGGCGAGCTAGGCGAGGAGAAGGGCAGGAGCGGCAGATCGCCCAGGCCCGCCTCGATAGCCATCACTACTTCCAAAGACAGGTTGTAGGGCAGCAGCCCTTCCACGCGGTTCAGGTTGTCCACGGCGAAGAGAAGGGCATCCCGAGGCCACAGGGTCTCGGCTCCCGCGCCCTCCCCGGGCTTTCGGGCGCCCGGCAGCCCCCGGCCACGCAGGGCGCTCCCCGACCAGCGTGCGCCCGGAGAGGGCGCCGGGGGCCGCCAAATCCCTGGCTCAGGCTCATCCCTCTGGGCGCCTGCCTGGCTGCCGTCCGGAGCGCGGCTTGCCGCGCGTGGGGCTGTGGTCCAGGGCTGCAAATGCACCGCGCCCACCCTCACCGCGTGCCCGATGCGCTTGAGGATCTGGCAGGGCTGCGGGTGCGAGGAGGAGCCGGGCACCCCGGCCAGCACCAGAGCGCAGGGCGACGGCAGCAGCACACAGACCCTGCTCAGGAGCCACCACAAACTCAGTCTCCTCATTACTGAGGCCCGCAGGGAGAAAGCGCGCGCCCTCCTGCGCCCGGCTCGCCACCGCGGCAGCCGCCGCCTGAGGTCTCCGCCCCCGGGCCGCGGCAGCTCACGCCTCGCGGTCTGGAGGTCCCAGGGGCCGGAGCGGTCTCGGGGCCATCCAGGTGGGAGCTAGCGCGCCCTGGGCAGTCTCGGACCCCGCTCCCAGGCTCCTGCGCCTCGCATCCTCTGCCCGCCCGGTGCCTGCGCGGAGCCGGGCAGGCGGGCGCTCGTCACCCGCGGCTTGGGCGCCCGTTCCCTGCCCGGCCCATCTGCAGGGCGGCCCGGGCACTGCGTCCGGCCCCACGGGGAGGTTGGGCTGAGCAGCAGCCGGAGTTCCTAGGGGCAGCGGTGACCGAGGAGACAGAGCGCTCACTTGGATTTTTTCTTCCCTTTCTGCCCAGGCGAGACCCACTTATTTCCTTGGGGTCGCGCGGGAGGCGTTCACGCCCGGGGTGCGGAAGAGAAGCCAAATCCTCGTTTGTTCACCGATGGCCACCCTTCCGCCGGCTCCCCGAGACCTGGCTTCGTTTTTCTTCTCCCCTGGCCTCTTCCTCTCTTCCTTTCTTTCGTGCTCTTTCCGCTCTGTGGCCGCGGCCGCTGGCTTCCTCGGAGGAGCGAAGCGACTGGCCAGCAAAGGGTGGTTCCGCTCGGAGCGCAAAGTTCTCCCCGCCTCGGCCGGCGCCTCCCTGTTGATGGTCCTGGCGCCAGCCTGTCGCTTGGCTGCGCTACACGCCCACTGATGGTGAGATTCCCGGGCGGCGCTTCCCGCGCCCCCGGAAAGCCCTCTCCGCGCATAGGCGAGGAGTCGTAGTTGGAGAAATTCCCTGCCACCTAGGAGGGCAGGTACCCTGCGTCGCGGATAATTCCAGCCTCGGAGTTGCGCCCGAGGAATCTGAGATTCAGGGGTTCCCGCGACTAGGTGACTAGGTTCAAAGAAGCTGTTACTTTAAAGCGCTCCTCTTCCAAGGGTCACTTTAAAGGCTTTTCCACCTAAGAGTATTAAAGCAAGAGTCATATTTACATATTTAATGTCCCTCAGCCTGCTTCTCTCTTGAAATATGGGCCTTTCTGTCTTTTAAGGGTCTCTACGTTTTTAGGTTCTCAGAATTAAAATAATTACTTTGAAGCAATTATTGGATCAAGAAATTAAAGAGGTTCAGAATACTTTTAAGAGTTTCAAGCACAGTCAATCAACAGCAATTCCTAGTTTAGACCAAGAGTCCTCCAGATCTCTGTTCGTAGTTAAGTTCTTGTAATACAAGTTGGTCCATGGGTTACATTTACTCTTTTCCTCCGTGATCTGAATAATCCGGAATTAGAAGGTAAGTAGGGGGCTAAAAGCAGGCCCGTGCTTTCCACACAGACCTCAGATTTACTTAATTTTGGAGAGTAGGAGGTAATTATGGGGCGGAGCAAGCCCTGGAGATCAGCAATTCTGAATTTCAGTACTGCTTCAGGAGAAACAGACCTTGGCAATTTATTTCACCTGACCTTGCCCTACTGTTTGGCTCTGCTAAATTGTTATGCAAATACAGCTAGCTTTTCTCTCCGGAGAGTTGTTTTGATTCACGTGCTAAAGTTTCCATCATGCTTTAAGTCCTTGGGATGAAGAGGCTGTGTAGCTGAATAAAACTCCCAAGAAGGTTGTCAAGTGAATGTTGTTTTCCTCAGCACAGGTCTCTACACACACATCTCAGAGCAAAATTTACCTGATATTCAAAATAACTCTTGTAAGGTTGGGGTGCCAGGGAAGAAAAGGAGTGAAAACCATAGTGGAGGCTGAGCCAGAAGGGAAAGGGTCCCTCCTGAGGCCCATGCAGGGATGCTGGTCGTCCCCTCTTGCTCCAGAGGATTCCACTGACTGGGATCTGAGTAAGAAAAGTGTAGCATTTCATGGTCCTTGCCTTGCAGGAAAACTGGGAGTCGATTAATATGTAGTAAGGACATAAGTTTGTGTGTGAGTATGTGTGCACTGGGAACAAAAACATTCTTGATTGTGGCCATGCCCTAGAGTGATTATCTTAGTACTTTTCATTAAACCACAGGCCCAGAATGGACTCACTTATGTCAGCCCAAGTCACCAAATCAGGGCTCAATACCTAATCTTGTTAAAGTAGGGACTTAGTTAGACATAAACAGGAGAAAAGGGCCAGCCCATCACCAAGGAAGACTGCCCTGACAACCCCTAAGGCCTTCTCAGTTTCCAGCTCTGCAGTCAAGGTTGTCTAGCTTATCAGGAGGCCCCGACAGTCAAGGACACCTAGACTGTCAGGAGGCCCAGGACCACAGGGACTACCCTGATTATAGGGCATGCACAAGGTTCCGGAGACCTTTTCCAAGATGCAGGGCAGGACTTGCCCTCAACCAACCTGTCAATCAAAGGATGTAAGAGGCAGGACAGGGCTTCCTGCCATCTTAAGAAAGAACAAAAGCCAACATAACCCAAGAGCGGGGCTCCTTCTGCTTTCCAGACAGTGCTCTCCTGTCTCGAGAGTGCTTTTCACTTTAATGCACTGAATTCCTCACTGCTTTTTCTTGCTAAATGTCTCTCAACTGAATTCTCTCCTTTGAGAAGACAAGAATCGGGGAAACAATGTGTTTAACCGGTAATAAGCTAATTACAATATCAACCTCACCCAGAAATGTAGTCTTAACTGCAGACAGGAATTTTCTCTTCAGCACCAATGAGGTAATCTGTCACCTGGTCCCTCTCCATCTGCCCCAAGGAAGATGAGGAAACCCACCTAATAAGACCCTCTATTCTTCCCCCAAGGGAAGGTGACAATGCCTAAAACAATCCTTTGTCTTCTTTTGCTAACTGCCCCTGCCCTGTCCCTGCCTGTAAGATCCTTCCATTGTGTACAGCTCCTCAGAGCTCCCTCTATTGCTCGAAGGGTTGCTGCCCAATTCATGAATTGATTAATAAAGCCAATTAGATTTTTTAACATTTACTCTGTTGAATTTTTGTTATTTAAAAGTTCAAATCAGGTTCCCAAGAAAACAGATGGTGATGAAGAGACGGGTCTAAGGGTTAATACATCCTGGAGTCACTGCATGTCCTCCCAGCTCCCCGATGACCCAGCCATGGTGAGGGAGTGGCTGAGCTGGCCATTCATAGAAGAGAGGGTGATGCCCAAGGTTCTCAGAGGGGCACTGCCCCAATTCATGACAAAACTGAGGCTGACTCTTGCAAATACTGAGTGAACAGGAAAAAAGAGCTCTTAAATTCCTGAGTTTCCTTTTGTATTTCTTGGGCTTCTCAATTATGATACACTGATTTCCTTACATTTTCTTCTCGTGCTTGGTTCTTTTTTTCCATTTCACTGTAATCTGAGCATTTTTGATGTGATTCTTTCTTTGCTTTTCCTCACATCTTCCTTTTCTTTCTCTCCTCCTTTTTCATGCTTCAACCATCATCATTTTGATGACTGAATCTTTTAGATTCAGTCTTCAGTTCAACACCCATTTATTAAGCCCCTGTTATGTGTCAGGCATTGCTGCAGACCTGTCCTGGTAAACTCTTGCTTGGAGAAGTTGAGGGTTTTTCCCCCCCTACAAAGTCATGTAGTTGATGAGTGAACAAAATACTAACATCGAACTTATATTCTAGTGGGAGAAACAGACAATAAAACATAAATAAGTAAATGTAGGGGATGTTAGTTGAAGCAAAGGAGAAAAGTCAAGCAGCAAAGAAGTACTAGGAGGAGAGTGGGTTGTAGTTTTAGATAAGAGAGTGAGGGTAACCCCTCTTAGAAGATAACTTTTGAATTAAGACCCAAAGAAAGGTGAGGGAGCAATTCATGTAAATACTTAGGGCAAGAATTTCCAGGCTGAGGAAAGATCAAGTGCAAAGGCCCAGACACGGGAATGGGTCCAGAGTTGCTGGAATGAAGTGATCCAGGGTGAGAGTGCTGGCAGGTGAGGTCAGAGAGGCAATGGGGAGGAGGCAGATAATGTAAACTCATGAAGGATGTTGCTTCTACTCTGAAAGGGATGAGGTGTCGAGCAGGTGGTGCTAAGCAGAAGCATGGCAGGACTTAAGTTGCAGCAGGAGCCCTCTAGCTGCCGCAGGTGGGCAAATAGATACAGGTGGGCAAGGGTGGAAGTCAGGAGTTCAGACATGAGGCTGCTGCAAAAAATCTATGTGAGAGATAACATTAAGGTCAAATTAAAGAACAGCTTTACCAGGTTAGTGGTATTATTGTCACTCTATAGAATAGGAAACTGTGCTTGAGAAAAGCTGGGTTATTTACACAAAATCATCACACAATGAGTGACAGTGTAAATCAAGAATTCTAAGCTCATCCCAGCTGCATCAGTGGTAGCAAGAATCAGCCAAATTTTGAAATTGGCTCATCCAGAGAAGATGAAGCACTCTTTATTGCCAGATTTGAATTGAGAACTACTGATCTAAGAACTCATGTTGGAGAGTCAAATAAAAAAAAGCAAATCCAAATGCTTATAATTTAAAATGTGCATTTGTGCATATCTGTGATTTTTGATAGTGGCAATGGGGAGATGCAAAGCAGAGCTATTGTGGAGGTAGTCCAGGAAGAGCTGCAGTGAGGGAGCTGTGGGAGTCAGGAACCCAGGTTCTATTCTCAGCACCCCTGCCCTATGGGTGTGATGTTTAACCTGCTGACGCTCAGGCTTCCTCCCTTGGACTGCGGTTGTGGAGACAGCTCTTGAGAGTTGTTTACCTGGCAGTGTGTGGACTCCAGGGAACACTTTCAAGTTCCATGGAGTGGGAGGCTTCTTGTAGGGCTCTCAGGTCAGTGATATTACTTATAAAGGTTTGGAAAACTGTAACTATTTTTGCCTGTACCATGATGTGTTTCAAGGTCTATGCCTGTCTGGCTTTGTTTTCATAGATGGCAGTAATATTAAACGGCATCTTCCTATCCCTGGGTCAGTCTCTTATGCAATAGTAGCAATGTAGCTTTTTATTAATATTCAGATGAAAAATGGGCTCACTGCTAGCTAATAATACACACACATATGGCCAAATTGTGCCCTCTCCCACATCAACTTCCCTGTCTTTATTGCCAGAGACCTGTTGTATGAGAACCTTTCTGCGTTGTGGTGAGGAACAGTGAGGGGTCACTAGGAAACAAGCAAACAACTCTGTACAGCTGGCAGAGAGGCAATGGTAGCAGAATTTGAAAAGCAATGAGTGTAGAAAAAATCAGGTCAGTTTAGAGAAGCAGATCCTGAGGGCTCATTTATCTACAGCCTAATTATTCTTTTCTTACTTACCAATTAAAAAAAAAAGTATGTTAACTCGGTACTTTGTGACATTGTCCTATATTCAACAAATGAGGCATAAATTTTGGCAATGGTCATCCTTTTTTTTACAAATGCAAATTCTCGTGATTATGGGACTATCTATCACACATTAATATAAATTATTTTACCCTGATTGTTGTAAAATTAATATCCTGTTGGGCATTTTTGGCCAGAGAAGTTTATCTTGTATTACAAGGGAATTTGGAGACATAGGAAAGGACCCATGGAATCTTACTGAAGGAGGTCTGGGCAATGTGAGGGACTGGAAACAGGAGAAAAGGAACATTAGGAACTGAGAAAATTCCATGAAGAAAGGGAAGAAAAGTTTGGTCCATCTTGTCTATTTTAAATAGTGCTTAGGCCTGGCCTAAGCACTATTTAAATAGGGAAATAAATGTTGGAAAATAGGGAAATAAATGTCTCCTCTTTTGTATGTATGCTCACCTGCACCCAGGTAACCGAATTCAAGCCAGGACTATGACCTATGTATAAATTAGGAACTGCCAGTATATGTTCGCCTCTCAGCTACAAAGAAGAGCACGGTAGTGTCCCTCAGTGCAGTTGTCAGGGGTGTAAGTTACCAGTTCTAACAAGTGCTTGGCCTTTTCAACATCCACTAGGATTATTAGCTGAGCTTTGGATTGCCCTATTCCTCTGCTAAACCACACACTACAGGGAACTCAAATAGGACTTGCAGAAGCCAATATGACATTCTCGCTGAATCTCTCTTCTTTTCTTTCATGATAATCATTCCAATTTAGTGTTTATCCAAGTGAGTAATGGAAAAAACTTGGCCCATCACAGACTGCAACATTTTTAAAGGACTTTTTTTTGTGCCCAGTTTGTAGCACGAATTTTATAACTGTAGCCAAAAGAATCTGGGAATTATCTAAACTGTTTGCCTTTATAGAGCTCATGCCTTACATCTGTAAAAGCATTTTGTTTAAGAAAAACAGTTTTTCTTTCTTTAGAAAGAGACTTTAAAGAAGATTTTTCAGAACATGTACAAGAATTATGAAGTGTTCATTATTCTAGAGAAGTGACTTCTATATGCCAGGCACTTTGCATATGTGAATTCTTAATTTCATGATAGACTGCATTATCCTTGTTTTATAGATGATGAAACTTGTGTTTGGTGAGGCTGAGTCATTTGCTAAGAACTGGGAAGCAAACCCAGATCTGATTATCTGACTCTGAAGTCCGCACTCGTTTCATTTCTACTTCCAGAGTGAATGGAAGCAAAATCAGCAGACTCTAGAACCATTACCTAACTAAAGTACAGGTGTGAACATAATTACAGAGTTATCTATCACTTGTCACAGTATATAAATGAAAATTTCCAAGTTTTAATATTTAAGGAGATCTTAGGAAATGGTTTTCTTACTGTTTAATACTACACATAAATAGACATGCATCATGATTTTTTAAATCTCTTACTGAGCCACACAATATCCAGGAGCTGTGTTTTGTCTCTTTCCTGTGTGAAATGGCTCCTACCTTGGCTGTGGTTTTAAGTGTCACTGGAAATATTATAACTCATTATCATCCTTAGAATCTCTGCTCAGGAACCACATATTCAGGATAATAAGGAATACTTTAATATGTGAGAATCTGCAAGATTTGGGATGGTGCTTTTGGAATGTTCTCGTTGGGAAAAGTTCAACTGCAGAGCAACCTTTATTCTCTATAAGGTAAGACTGGAGCCTCCTCTTGGCAAACTGTGATTGACAAGACTTCTATCGTGGCCAAAGGATAGAAGAATTTGCAGGCTATAAGCTAGCTCACTCACAAATGAATTCGGATGTACTTCATATTGTGATGTATGAGCTTTTGCCTAATAGAATTATCCTCTGTGCCATTTCCAGGTGTGACAGTCGATGCAGGCAGACAAAAAAAAAATCTCATGATTATGCTGAAGGAGAACCTTCTGGGAACTGAACTTCTCTTTGAAATGAAAGCCTGTCATCTAGACATTGTTATTGAAAGAGGAATGACCTCTTCCTGAATTTGAAATCCCCTCAAAAAACACTGTACCTTTTTCTTTGGGTGCCATCATTGGGTTAAAACATCAACTGCCCCCCACCCCCAGCACTGTTACCACTGCAGTACACACCAGGGGAGGACAGAGCAAGACTGGCACCCAGGGCAGCAGTGATTAGCTTATGATCACATGGAGCTCTACTGACAACTCAATGGGAAAACAGTTCAACTTCTAGAGGTGCTTGTATAATGAGACTGAGTACGATGAAGCAGGTTGAAAATATTAATGACTGTATTCTGGAATGGGATGATAGCCCTGTTTTTTAAAAGCTTAATGCATTTTTGCAGAATTTTTAAAATTCTCAAGTAAGAAGGGAGTAGACGTATTAATATATTTATATAGTTTTAAATCAATTATGAACTGCTGATGCCTCAGGCAGAGAGTCAGTAAACGATAGCCCAAGGTTCCACAATTTAAGGCAGATGCAAAACTAAAATCCCATTTCTCTTATAGCTACCAAAACGGGGTGACAGCCTTAATGGTTATGACCACAGATGGGGGAGCTGGTGCCGTGTAGGCGAGTGTTTCTCCTCTGATCTACTCCCAGGCAAAATGACCCCTGTTAGGTTCTGACATTTGATGCCATTAAAGTGAGGGCTGAGCTTCTCTGGTAGTGACAACACTCGCAGCCCCTTTGTTTATAAGGGCATATCTGCCTTAGTCTTCATTCATATTTTTAACCGGGAGGTTTGCAATTTCCTCCCACCTTGGTATGGCTTCTTCCTGAAGCCCTTCGTCTAGCTGATGGTGCAGTCATGTTTCTCTGGAGTTTTGAAAATGGTCTTCAGCAAAAGCAATCTTCTTTTCTATTGTACCAGCTATTCAATCTTTCTCTTTAAGGCTCCCTACTAGCTCCCTGCTGCTTTCTAAATCAAGCCGTGATTTTCCTGGTTTATCAGCCTCTCCATCATGGGGTTTAATTTTGCTATTACAGGTTTTTTTTTTACCAGTATCCTCCTTGGTGCCAAAATACATCATCTTCACACCAGAATTGGGCAGCCAGGAACCCCTTTCAGGCTGTGTCCAAGGTTAGTGGTGCAGGCATCTCTATGAGTATGGGATGGCTGAGGAAGATGGCCTATAGCTTTCCTGCTCTGGCAGCCAGGATTGTTAAGTGATGACACTGTCTGTGGATGGTCCACACATTTCATTTTGATTCTACTAATGCAAGCAAGTCTTATTTGGTTTAAAGAGATATGGTTTAAAGAAATGAAATGGCCCAATATAGTCTGTGACTGTATTTTTCACAAGATCAGAAAATATGATGGTAAAGAGATTACACTGAATTCTGTGAGTGTTTTAAGAAAAGACATTAGCAATGTATCCATATATAATGTAAAATACACTGTATAATAAAACTATCAGTTGACAATATGTAAAAGCTAAAATATTAGTCTCAATTCTCCATTCCCCTGCAATAGTAACATGACCTCATGCTAGGTGGAGTTTATACCCTAGGCCTTGACTTGGGGTTGGCTAACCTACTGCTTCGACCAGTGGAACACGGTCAAAGCATGATGCAAACAAAGGTTCGAAATGTGCTTGCACATTTGGGCTTGTTTTCTTGAGCTCCCACCTTTCACCTGAAGAACACGCTTTGATAGCTGATGGTCCAAAGACCATGAGAAGTATGTAAAACAGATCTGGACTTTACTGTGGCTTGGAGCCAGTTCCACTGACCCCAGCCTAGATCAGCTGAACCCCAGTGAGCAGTAGTCTGTAGAGTGAGAAATAAATGCTATGGTTTATGCTGCTGAGGAGAATTTTGTTGTTGTTAGTTGCTATGCAGCACAGTGACTGAGACTGTAATATAAATTATTTGGAAAAAATGTTATTAGATGTATTTTGTCTACTCTCAGATAAAACAGAGATTCACGGGTCAAGAAAAAAACCCTCAAGGTTCTATACAGTATTTCCTGGGGAGAGCCCACATTCAGACCAAGCATTTATATTACTTCTATAACCTTACACCATGAAGATTCACACTATTTGCATGACCCGACACAACGAAGATCTTGAACCATCATGAAACTGAACATACTCAGCAGGTGCTTATGTAACACAATTCCATACCCTCATAAAGTACCTAGAATAAGCAGTATCAAGGTTAAAATGAATGCATCCAGTCACAAAATAATCTTAAAGTAAGTGCTTTACTTGCACTTTTCGAACAGCATGAAGTGAGACACATACATTGCACTGATACTTTAAAATTTTCTTCATCTTTCCCATTTATTTCCTGCATTCATTGCTACTGCTTCCACATTTCTTTCATCCTAAATTGTCCCTAAAATCCTCAAACCTTTCCGTTTGAAGATTTCCTCAGCCATAGCCTGTTTTCTCCCAGTCTTCCTCTGCCCCTAGCTGTCCCCCTGGTTCTGCTTAGCAAATCTCAAGGGAACCCGGCCTAATCCAGTTAACAGGAGACTGAGGACTTCAGGCCAGAATCTTCTCTATTGGCCAGAGTTAGGAAAAAGGCTGCAAGTACTCATAATTTAATAACTGTTGACATATCACATGTCACAGCTCTGTGTTAGGGACATGATAGATGTTTGGTATAGAATGCAGACACAAACGGAAGTGTCTGCTTTGAGATCTCACTAGTGTTGGAGAATTTTGTCATTCAAATAAAACATTAGAAATACAGGAGGAATAAAACTTAAGATGGCAAATATTTCATGAATTGCAATTGGCTTCTTTGTAAGGATATTGAGTATAAAGGAATTGACAGAAAAATGTTGGAGAATAGATAATACAATATATGCCAGAAATCAGAAAGCCTCGGGCTAATAGGATAAAATAAAGCCCAAATGTAATGTTAATATACATATACACACACATAAATATATATTTTGTATTTTTCATAGTAAACATAGGGGTGCTTGAGTTTTATGGTCTCCAAAAAAGTGGCACTTTGGGTTGTAAAAATGCCACTTTACTTCTCTTTAAAATTGAATTCAGCTTTCAAATTTCCATTTCCATTGATGGTGAAAAAACTTAAATAGGCCAGTTTAAGGAAATTGAATCTGTGTGGATTTAACACAGTCTCTTAGGGTTCTCTTCTCCCCCTCAACTCCCCTTCCCTTTCCTGGGGTGAAAGTGGACTTAGGAATTACCCTGATGTTGGGTGAAGGGAGTTAGCTTTGTGGGTAGTTCCCTCCCTGTTCTCATTTCCCTGGCATCTCCTGATGTTGGCCTACAGCTTCGGTTGAAACTTGGAGATCCACGCCTTCTGTGTTCACCTTGTTCCAAAACCAAGTGCCATTGGCTGCTTCAGCCACATTGGCACCTCTCTTAGGCACCTGTGAGAACTGAGACTCTTCCAGGCGATGCTAGGGAGGAAGGAGTTTGAGGAGGCTGCCCTTGGTCCTCTATCTAGGCGCTTTCCTCTGCTGCTGTTCTAATGCTTTGGGGGCTTCTCTGCAAGGCTTCCAGTCTCATAGGTGATTAGGTTGCCAGAGAACAGTTCTTTCTGCTGTGCTGATGCTTTTAGCCTATTTGGGGCTCATATAACCCATCCTTTCCCCACTTGAGGATTTCAATCTTGTATTAGTTTTATGTTTGTAGTAATAACAAATTGCTACATATTTAGCTACTTAAATTAACATACATATATAATCTTACAATTTCTGTGGGTCAGGAGGCTGACATGGCTTACCTGGGTCCTCTTCCCAGGTTCTCACCAGGCTGCAATCAAGCTTCCGGCCAGGCTGTATTCTCATCTGAAGGCTCAACTGGGGAAGATTCTACTTCCAAGCTCATTTGGGTTGTTGGCAGAATTCAGTTCTCTGGTGTTACAGGACCGAAAGCTCTGACATTTGGCTGACTGTCAACTGTTGGCTGCCTTCAGATCCTAAGGACCACCAGTGATTCCTAGAAACTTCTTGCAGTTCCTTTCAGTGTGGGCTTCTCCAACATGGCAGCTTATTTCATTAAGCTCTCTAGGAGACACTCTAGTAAGTTAGAGTCTTATGTAAAACATAATCACAGGAGTGATATCCCATTACCTTTAGCATAAAACTTAACCAAATTATGGGAGTGTTGTCCTGTTAACTTGCCATATTCTATTGGTTAAAACCAAGTCACAGGTCTTGCCTTCACTCAAGATGACAGGTTATTTAAGAATGTGGACATAAGGAGTGGGTGTTATGGGGATCACCCTGAAATCTGTTCATCACAAACCCCACAGTGAGGTGGACAGTTGGGCACCTCAGAGGACCACTGCAGAAAAGTTGTAGTAACATCCCCTCATCTCCTTTTCCTGTAAGGCGGTAACATTTTTAGTCCCTCAAGTAACTCTTACAGCAGCATGCATACTTTTCTCAATCCAGCTATGAATAAAATTTATGACCTCTCCAAGGGCTGGTCTCTAGAACTTTCAGATTTTTAGAATTCCAACATTTTAGAATTCTAAAGCAAAAAATTTCTCTTTCAAGCCTGGCTCTTGAAAAAAAGGCCTCCAAGAATGATCATCTCTGCTAAAATTTTGCAAAAAATCTACTCAGGAGCTAAAAAGGCAAAAATATGATTCTATCCTCTTTATTCTCCCTTAAATTATGCAACGAACCTTAACCTGTCAGTCTGGTTTTAGTGGTGGGATAGACACAAAATTAAAAACAAATTAATTATCAAGAAGGAAAAATATATCAGATGATATTTCAAAATATAATTCTTGTCCATAGGCATAAGAACAGTGGAGAATGCTATTGCAATTAAGTGACTGCTTCTTAGAAGCTTACAAATCAACACTGAGAAGACTCACTTTTTACTTAATACGGTTCAGTTAGATTAAGCAAAATCACATAGAAAAATTAAAATACATAGATCGAACTATTTAAGGCTCTATTGTTAATGCTTTGAAGAAACAGGAATACTCTTTCACTGATTATAAAATCAAGCTATCAATGCATATGGAGGGCCACACAACTGTTCATCTTTTATGATAAAATGATCTGCTTCATGAAAATTAGTAGCAGAAAAGGAAAAAGAAAAAATGAAAATGAAAAACAAAGAAGGAAGAAAGGAAGGAAAGCTGGAAAGTGTAAGTAAAAGGGTATTTTGTAGCATAACTGAAACACTGTAGAAATCTGGAAAGCAACACAAGTATTTACCAATAGGTGTATTATTAAGTTATTTATAGCATATTAATTCTATGTTATTTCATTCAGCCAGCAAAAATGATGAACAAAACAACTTTGGCTTTTGGTAAAATCACCTAAAAATATGAGAAGAAATAAAATATGGATTGTATACACTTTGATTACAATTCTGTATATAAAGTCTTCATTTATACATTGACAGAAATTGAAAAAGATCAGAGAAATATTAATATGAAATAATGGATATCATTTCTTTTAAATTAGTAGCACCTCCCTTTAAGTGTGAAAAAGTGAGATGCAAATTAAAGTTATAACTAATTTAGCAAGTAATTACTGTTATCTCTCATATTTGAAACATATTTATGACCCAGAAAATAAGCATATACATATCTAAGGAGCCAAAAAGCATTGGAGTGCCAATGCTCTCAAATTTACACATTTCATTTATAGAAAAACACTTTCAACTTTTAGAGGGAGTGCTCTCACAAGCCTGATTCCTGTACCTCAGCAGATTTAAAGAGATTATCAGAAGAGAGGGAACAAACCTTGGGAAATAATGATAATAATAAGATCCATACAACATCTCATATATTTATAAAGTGCATTTGCATTCATTATTTCATTTGATTCATACAAAAACTTTGAGATAATTATTTTCTCATCGTGTCCACTTTGCGGAAGAGGATATCGAGACTTCAGAGGTTAAGTGCCTTTGCCAGCATCTCACTATTTAAATGTAGGTGTTCTCTATTCAGATTCCTTAATCTCTTTACCTTCACTGCATCCTGCTTTGCAATGTGGAAAAGTGACATCTAATTGTCCGCCAACTTGGAATGTCAACATAGCAGGTTCTAGGTTCTAGATCAGTCAGACTTATTTTTGCCTCCTGATTTACCTGCTTCATGACAATTCTAGGTTTCAGTTCCTTCATTTATAAAATGGGGGGAAACATTTATAGGGTCATTGTGATGATTAAGTGAGAAAATGCAGGTAAAGTGCTTGGTGTAGTGTCTACCTAGTAGGGTGGAAGTTCTATGCTTAGAGTAAGCACGTCCTTCAAGTTAAGACAGGATACGGAATAAACTGGATAGACAGATTGCTATCTATTCACTCTGGGATTTGACATTATTTTAAAGCGAAATAGCTTCAACGGTCATACATTTGCAATAGCTATGGGTTTCTTTTCTTTCAGAGCATCCTTGCTGCTCTGAATTTCCACAGTTTTCTTAGCCACCATGGTTTTCATTCTAATCATGGAATAAAATATTAGGAACACTGGGCCTTTTCATACACAGGTGGCAATTTTCATTCCAGCACATCTTAATGAATGGAAATATGTATACTTCTAATGGGTGCTGCTGTATCATGGATTTTAAAAAGAAGACAAGTCCCTGAAATATGTACATTGAAAGCTTCCATCATGAGCAAAGACTTCTATCAGCTAGAGAAACCTGAGTCAAATGACACTCCTTTGAAATGGGCTTAAGGCATCATATAATTATTTTTCATGTTGTCTTTTGGCTTCATGAGATATTTATTATTTTCTAAAGTTCTTTTAGCCAGATTAATTTGTGTGTTCTAGATTATCTTGGACCCATAAAAGGATTGCTCAGGGAAATAGTTTTGGTGCTGGTAATTTTTTCAACACACACACGCGCGCGCGCACACACACACACACACACACACACATCATTGGTATTTACTGTCTTGAATGCACTATATTGCATTTCTGTCATGTCTTTGTTTTATTAAGTGAATCTTTGAGCCCAGAAAAACAGTTCTGATTGTGTGTATAAAGAAATAATGGGATCCACTCTTCCTTGGATGATACATATAAACTTAACTCTTTGATACCACCCCAAATTTACTTATGATACCAAATAGATGTGTAATAAAAATTCAGACTTTCCTACTTACAATGAACTAGGTGAATTAAGTACATTTAACCTGCATTCCAACAATCAGAAGAATACATGTGCCACACACTTGGACTGATGTTGGCAGGGGCCACTAGAGGTTTCAGCTTCAGCCCTCCCTCCTACCCCTAACCCTGGTCTGCAAGAGTATAAAAGCGATTCATAACAAAAACGAAAGATACAAAACAATAGAACAGCAACAAAACAAAAATCCCCATCCACAACAAACAAGACAAAGAAACATCTAGTAGAAACGGCTCAGGGCAGTGCCTGCAAATGTAGAAAGTTTTTCCAAAATGTCAATCCCTGTTTTTCCCTTCTGTCATGCATATGAGCTTATGACTATGGCCAAATAGACTCAGCCACAGCTGGGACCTAAGCTAAGGTCGAAATGTGCCAGTACATGTTTATGTTAAGGTGCCAAGAGATGGGAGTGTTACTGGTGATTTTGGAAAATTCATAAAGAGAAAGTTAACCTAAGTGGTGTGTAGAGTGGAAGGAATGGGTCAAACATCAACACCAGGACCTAGCATCTGAGGAGGAAGGAAGGCCCAGATTTCTGAGCTACTGAACTGTCATGTTGGTACATACCACACACTCAGTATTAACTGTTAATAGTACTGACTAAAAATAAATTCTATATACCATTTTAAAAACCAACAAAAATACTCTGAAAAGTATAGGGCTTCAGGATACAGGGAATGTTACTTAACTCAAAAGTCTTTGAGAATATTCCTGCATTTCAGTAAAATGCAATGGAAGGCAAAGATAAGTTCATGGAATCGCCACTAACCTATACACTTAGATGGCATTAATTTATTCCCTTTAAGAATTGCACACAATAAATTATATTTAGTATTATGTACTTGCCTTTTATTTTACTTGCAACAATAAACTTAGCTAAAGCATTTGCTGGAAGTGAGGTTGAAGTTTTTCTCTTCTATCTAGTAACTTAGTTGTGCTTATATAAAATTCCCTGTTAGCAATTCTTTTGGAAACAATTTACAGAAAAAGCTTGGGTTTCTTTAAGAACTACCATCTTCCTTTTATTTTTCTCATAATTTATACATTCATAAATATTCTAAGATTCACTCAAACCACTTGTTTCTGAATTATTTACATCCATCTGAATGTTGGTAGTTAAGAGTTATCTGCTGTCTAAAATAACATCTAATTTGTGTCTTTGCAAAGTTTTCTAAGATCTGAAAAAAAAAAAGGTAAAGCAATCTAGTTCATCATTATTTAAATTTGGGCCTGAGCTGAAAACATTATATGTTTAAAAACTCAGAAACTTGGTACATAGTTAATCCCAAGCACAGGGCCCTCTAGACCCACAGCAGTCAAGAATAACAAAAGCACATGCAGTTCCAGTCAGGCACCTCTGTCCCATCTCCCCACCACCCTGTCAATGGCAGGTAATACGGACAGATTGTTTAGCAGCTCTGGAAAACCTAACTGAGGAACTGGGAACATCTGAATCATAAAGGCCACTGCCAATGACAATAAAACTGCTCATTATGGCCAGTTCTGTGCAGGAATGGGCAGTCATCACAGCTGGGGAGGCTGGACTGTGCAAAGAGAAGGATTCCTGTTAGTTGCTGTGGTAGAATCCTGCCCTTTGAATCATCCACTTTTCTGATTCTGTGAACTTCCTCACAGGCATTGCTTTGAGGAAATAGTTTCTTTCAAGAAACCTTGAGTCCTGTATACATGATTGACATTTCCTTTCCCTAATAAGGAAATGGAGGAAAGCTTCACTTGTTTATTTTGGGAAAACGTAGAGTACTCCTGCTGTGGAGGAGACGTCTGTGAGTGCTTAGAGAAGACATCTTTAGATGTGAGAACCCATCTAAGTCCATCCACCTGCTGCAACAAGATGCCCCTGGGTGGCTTGTAAACAACAGAAATTTATTTTATTCTCTCACGGATGGATACTGGAAATCCAAGACCAGAGAGCCAGCATGGCCGCGTGAGGGCCCTCTTCTGGGTGGTAGGTTTGAGGCCACGGATCCCTGTGGGGTTACTTTTATAAGGGCACTGATCCCATTCGTGAGGGCTCCACCTTCATAACCTATTCACCTCTCAAAGGCCCCTCTTACTAATACCTTTACCTTTGGTGGTTAGGTTTCCAACTTATGAATCTGAGGGGAGGACACAAACATTCAGACCATAGCAAACCCTCTGTAAAATATTCCTGTATCCCTCAGTTTAAATTTAAATAGGCTGAAAGATAGCTCCAAATGCAGGACTGTGGGCATTTCTTCACGGGCACACATGCCACATTGCCTCCGTGGATTGCAGTCTTGGGCTGACAGCTTGTGTTTGCTCTTTTCTTTCTCTTATGTTTGTGATTTGTTAGTGTCATTTCAGCACATCACATGTTCAGTTAGCCATTAGTGTAAATTTGCTCTATTGTCATATGTGGAAGTGTTTGGATACAGATAAAAATATACAGGCTTTTCATCTTCAAAATCATGCTAATTACAAGTTCACTCAAAAATTAGTATCCCAAGCAGACTTGATCCATGATCAGATGAGACAATATCACTTTCCAAAGCATGTCAGGTGACCCACATAATTCTTCTGCAAAAAAGTAACAGTGGGTCATTGTATGTTTACTCTCAGGCATTGAAGAATCATGAATGTTTCTTTTTCCTTTTTTCTTTTTGGTTAATTCCATCAGCCTACACATAACTCTGCATTATCTGTCAAGGTTGGGTACTGCTGGACCCAGGTCAGAGAATCTCCATGCAGCCAACCCAGAGTATATGCAATTGCAGCCTCACTTGGGCTCAGTCAAGAGTATTCTGAGATGGAGATTCTGTTTTTACAGTACAATATAGGGAAGTTGAAAGATATTACCAACCTCATGTTAATAACTTTAGTTTTAAGTTACAAACATGAAAGCTGATATTTATTTGTGTGTCAGTCAAAGCAAGATTACTTTGAGGATGATAGTCTAATTTAGGCACCAAATTAAGAATCAAATGCAAGGACATTTTAAATCGGATATGATTTTACATTTCCTTGGAAACTCTAATTTTGACACATTGGAGTGTTTGATTTATTTTCAATATAGTAGATGAACTGACTATACTTGCTAAGTAATATTATATATCTTTATCATCAGCTTTTTGATGAAAAAGTTTATGAGAAATTCGATATGAAATTAGGAGAGTAGAGAAAGGTGTATATCAGGAATAAATGTTTGAGTAGGAATGTAACAAACACAGAAAGATGATACCAGAAACAGAGTGGGCTCATCATGGGACAGTTCCCATTCTCCACAGTGGGTAAGAGATCTGGGACACAATTCTCCTGAGAAACCACGCACCTGTGGAGCATCCTGTGGTTTCAGGAAGCTGTGGGATGCTGTGGAATCTTCTCTTATGGTCTTAGACCATGTTCTCCAGAAATAGACTCTGGCATGAAGATTTGAATGCAAAAAGTTTCCTGGAGAGTGTTCTCAAGAGCAGCACCACGGGAGGCTAGGGGACAAGGGATACAAAATTGGGTAGAGGGGCAGATAATTTAGTTGCAGCAGAGGGCTTAGCAGACTCCACTGGGAACTCTGGAGCAGGGCTGGCCTTTTAGGGTTGTCCCAAATTGAGGCAAGGGGGCAGGGCCTTTGCTCCTATGCTCCCAACCTTCCCGGATCAACCAGATACCGGAAGAGGGCTTCCTTGAGAGGGTGTGAAACTTGGGCAAGATTCCTCCCCTTTTCACAGGCTTTCCCAAAGACTGACTCAGTCATGAGTTATCAGTCACCAACAATCCTGGGAACTGGAATAATAAGATCTCTGTTCTGAAGTGGGGTGAGGGTGGGTTGCCCATGCTCCCTGTAGTTACAATGCTCTGTTGAATGCAGCAGATGCAAATATATTATAATAGACATCATCTTGTATGTCATATGACATATATAATACAATAAAATTATATTATTAATGAATAAATTATCATTATTAATTTAGTAATACTATTAATATAATTATTACTAATAATAAATCATTATTTATTGAGACCTCTTTCTGTATTGGACCCTGTGCTTTATAGGGCTGGCTGCTTTAATCATGACCACACTGTAAGGCAAGATAGAGCCCTGGTCACAAACACAGACTATGGGGTCAAAGCCCTTGGTTAAAGTGCCAGCTCAGCTTCCTGCTTCCTAGCTGCACAACCCAGAACCAGATCCTTAAACTTACTGATGCTATATCACAGGGTGTCTGGGAGTGTTAAATAAAGCCTAATCATATAAAGCATTTAGAACAGAGCCTGTCATATAATTTATATTTGAGAAATGTTACAATCATTGTTTTGCCAATTGTACAGATGAGGAAACTGGGGCTTTTGGAAAGGTTACAGAAATTCCAAGGCATACAAACTCCAGTAATTTGACTGCTGAGTCCATTCTCTTACCTTTACTGAACATATTCTGTGACAAAGTGCTGAATATATTTGATAGGTAGAGGGGCAGGAAGTGTAAATGAGTATGTTCTCTACGTCTTGTGGATGAAAGGGTCAAACCAAGTGAAGCTTGATTCCATGACATAACACAGGTTCTTCTGACAATGCAGCAAGATTCTAACTTTAAAGAGGAAATAATAATTTATTTGTTTATTCATTCATTATTCGATAAAATTTTTTTGAGTAGAGCCATTGTGTTCCAGCTATTCTGTTGGACCCTGGGATGAAGTGGTTAGCAGGATAGTCATTGTTCCTGCCTTTGGGGATGTACAGTCAAATAAGAAAAGTATGTTAAATATTACAAAGGAGAAGTATAAGCTATATGGGTACAAGAGGAAGAGTGGGCTTCAGATTTAGTTAATACTTTAGTCCTTACTACAGCTGTGGCAAAAACTGACACTCTCATACTCAGAACCTACATTAGTGGTTAATGATTTTGTTATTTCCCCCAGCCCTTGAGGTGGCCTCACAGCATGTAGTAGATTCACATGCACTCAAAAGAAAAATAAAAAAGTAAAAATTTATAGCGCAGGGAGCCATTTTGTTCAACGTCTATATGTCTGGAAGAGAGTGTGAAATGGGAAGTATTATTTTGCTATTCAGTCAGTTGGCTTCAGTTTCCATTTACTCCTTATAATATGAACACTTTATCGAGCTGGGCATGCTTCTTATGTTAAAGACAGTTGCTTTTCAAAACATGGCCTCTAAACATACACTATTTCATCTGTATTGAACTGAAGAAATAGCAATCTGTTCCAATCCTGGAGGAAAAAATCTCTGGCGTTGAATTTATTGGTCCCCAACAGAGTATAGAATATTCCCTCTATGGTAGTTGATCTGTGTTAAAGGGATTTTTAGTGGTAGTTTTGATTATATGCAACTTTTGCTTTTTATATACTGACTTTAGAAGTTCCCTGCTGAGTAGGATGTGACTTCATATAGCATTGTCCTTAGGTGAATGGATCCCAGAGCTAGGTCAACTTGGGTTCAAATCATTGTTTTCACATTACTAGCTGGGGAGATACTGGGGAATTCAATGAACTCTTCTATGCTTCATTTTCCTCCTCTGTAAAATAGGGATAATGCTATAACATAAGGTTGTTCTGAGGATTAAATGAAAACATATGTAAAAACATTTAGCACAATATTTTATTGAGCAATAAGTGGTCTATCAAGAAAAATCCTTGTCAAACAGAACTCTAGAGAGTCAGAGTTAGCACAACAGCGAAAAGTTATTTTGTGCTGATATGCGTATTAGGAGCCAATAAAACATAGAAGAAAGTAGTAGATAAAACAGTGATTAAGTTTAATTTTGGAGTTAGTGCTGAGCTGGAAACCCCACTTCCTACACTTACAAGCAGTGTAGCTTTGGGCAAATTATTTGACTTCTCCAAGCTGTTGATCTGTCAAATGATGCAACCAATAATTCCTAACTCAGAGGGCTGTTGTGAGGATTAAATGAAATGATCCATATAATGCACTTAGCTGAGTTCCTGGCACATAGTATGCATGCAAAAGTGTTGGCTATTATTATGGGGAAATTTCACACACATTAGCTTTGTAATCCCCACAGTTATTTTACAAATGTAAGAAAGGAAGTTCAGTGACTTGGCTAGCTGATAAGTGGTGATATTTGTCTCAATCACGGATCTTTGACTCCAGGTTCAGGGCTTTTCCCACAGCCTGCTTCCTGTCCTGCCTCACACTGTCGCTGCCTTCCTCTCACCAATCTCCCACCCCTGCACCTTGCCTTACTCTTCCCAACAAAATCTGGGCTGTTACAATTTATGCTGCTGCTATAATTTTATAATAGCAGAGATCAGATACTCAATATTAATCCTACAAGTAAAACTGAACTCATGGAAGATCCCAGCAAGATTTCAATAACATACAAATATGTCAAACTGTGAAATGTCACAATACCAGAATGAGTCTAGAAATCATTCAGAGGATATGTCAAACTTAAATTCAGACAGAATTTTGAAAAGTAAATGAAAGATACCTTCTGCAAAAGCAAAGCCTAGACTAGAAGTGGCCGGAGAAGGGCATGGACATAAACTTTTCATTGTGGTTATCTTAGTTCAGGAAGAATTCATGATTCCAACGCCATGGTTTAGGAAAACAAATAAAATCCCTTGTTCTTTTACTAATGTCAATTTTATTTTAACTAGTTATAGAAGCCTCTTAGTATTTATACCTTTAAAATCCATTTTAATGTTTACATTTATCAACTGAGAGGGGATTGTTTCTTTGAAGAGAAGAAACTAGGTAATGTGCTGGGTGTCCATTGGTCAGATACCTTATAAAAGTGATCCGTGTCTTTGAACTCTGGTCTCCACTGGGATGAGCAGATCCTTAGTGTCACATCCTGAATTCAGAGTGCCTGCTGCATGTCGCGTCTGTGGCACAAAGCAACAGGGCACACATTCAAGAGGGCGGTGGCTTCAGTCTGGTCACTCCGGATCACGGTCATTCTCCTCTCGGTTTAAGAGCTAAATCCTTTTGTCCTTTGCACTTAAGCTTGCCTAATACCCTCTCGCTCATAAAAGTGAGGCTTGTAGTTCCAACTCTGCCACTTCCTCTTCCTGATTCGCTGCCTGTTCTCATTCTGACTGAACTAGAGTCCAATTCCTGGCGCTGGACTGAGTCTACCCTTTCCTTTCCATTGTGTCTGAGGAGTTTCTAACTTCCATGCCACCTTCAAAGAGTTTGACTTGAATGTTTTATGGGTGCTCCCTGCTCTGAATGTCCCCACAACCTTGTCCCTTCTTGGCTTCCCTGTCTCCCACCCACATACCTACTGGCACTTGAGGAAGATGAATGGTCATATCAGGCAGGTTTCTCAGATACCTGTTCCTCTCTTGGGGGATTTCATATTATTGCTCACCGCCCCATCCCCCACACATAAAATGAGAAATTATCAAACATACATGTATATTTCTTGAATTGCTTTTTAAATCACCATTTTTTTTACATGAACTCTGTGCAACTGCACATGTGTAATAGTTATTTCACATCATTCTTCTGGACATTATAATAGTAATGACATACTTACATAGCACTTACTATATGCCAGATACTATTATAAGCACTTTATACATATCAAACTCATTTAATCCTTAAAATAACTCTACCACATGTAATCACACCTCCATTTTACAGATAAGATAACTGAGCTGCAGAGAAGCTAAGTAAGTTTAACTGAAACACTATTAAGGGAAACATACACAGCGTTCTGTCATGTTAGCACATTACATCTACTCAGTTACTGACAATACCGGAGTCTGCTTATCTTCAAGGGGTTCTGGGTTACTACATTCAGTAAGAGCGTCGGATATGTGTGTCTCTACTGTTTCTCATGTCCCCATTAAGTGCCATCCTCCCCTCAGTGCCCAGCTCTTTGACTTTTCTTATCAAAAGAAAATAAATCCTAACAGACAATATATAGTAAAAAGTAACAGGAGTTGGAAGGAGAAAGGCAAATCCCTCATAACTATATAGAAGGATGCTCAACTTTACTAATAATCAGGAAATGCAAAGGAAAATAATCAGATATTTTCACTTAACACATTGGCATCTCTTAACCATGATAATCACAAAGTTGAATTCCTATTTATGCTTTGCTCCTGATGTATAAATTGGTATAGCCTTTCTGGACAGTAATTTGGCAGCATATTGTAAAGACTTACATGTGTGTGATCTTCAGGGTAGTATTCCACTTCTGGGTGTCTATCTTAAAGAACTATTCAGATGTGGATATAAGAAGTAGGAGGAACATATGGGATGTGAACAGATCCCAGAAATGGGTTGCTTTAATTTGTCTGACTTCTCTCAGACTGTTCAAGTACAGTTGGACAATATCCATCATATCATAGACTAATTTTCACAAATGCCTAGGGTGCCTAAATGGTTTTCTTGGCTTCACTGGAGATGGCTGGTAATTACAGAGTTGCTTTGTTTATGTCACCATATTCCTATTATGTTAATATGTGTGCGCAAGTTAGTTAGTAGTTTAAAACCTATACATACTTAAGGTACTCTACAAGAAGATATGTCAAAGAAATAGTCAATCCTCCCATGTTTTCTTCCATATGCTACCTCTATAGCTTTTCTTCTTCCTTCCTAATTACAACCCTTAAATAGAATTCGTGCCTCATATCGAATTTACCGAGTATCATAATTCCTCCAGGTGGTAAAGATACCTCGAGACAAGTGCTGGGCATAGAAGCCACAGGGCATAAATCTGCAAAGAAGTAAAAAGCTAACCTTTTCAAACAATATGGCTTCTCTCTCACTTACCAACTTTACATTTCCCTGTATGGCCCCGGAAGATGACTGGTTAGCCAGAGACAGGTAAGACTCCTCAAGGGAGGAACAACCTAAGACAGGCACAGTCGCAGGGGGGCCATCAGGTGAGAAATTGGGGAACAACAGTGGTGAAGCTTAGAACCTCACCCCCCCTGTTTTGAGAGAAATCTGCTGCATCTGTGGATGTTTTATTGCCCTTGTCTAGCTTGGATTAGCACATAGTCTACAGGCACACACATGATCATCTACAATTGCTCTCTTACAACACTAAACTATGTTTTCTACCTTTATCTTGCATCTACCTACCACTTCAGCAGTTTATTAAAAATAAAAATAATAATAATAATAATAAAGGGAGAAATGTGGGATCCACATATAAATCAAGTATAAAAATCAAACGAATATTCATATTTGACCTGATTGTTTATAGTTCATAATGCGTGATCAAAACCGAAAGCTTCTGTGACGACTGCCCTTGTACTGTTCACCATGTAAGAACTTATTCACTATGTAAGAATTCGTTCACCATGTAAGAACTTGTTCGTTATGCTTCAGAAGATTGGAGACTGAAGAGAACTAGGCTTGAGATGGATTAATGACTGTGCATTGAGCATTGACCCCCCTATACAGAATTTTATTGTTGTTAACAACCATTTGATCAATAAATATGAGAGATGCCCTCTCAAAAAAAAAAAAAGAAGTAGGAGGATATTTACCACATCATTATTAGTAAGAACATCCATCAATTGATAATTAGTTGAATAAACTGTGGTGTCTGCATTCACAGAGCACATCTGTAGCAGTTCCAAAAAATAAAGTAGATATAGATATACTGACATTTGAAAAACTCCAGGATATATTATGCAAAAAAAAAAAACTGAGAAAAATAAACAAAAGTACTTGTTAACGTAAAAAAGAAGCACAAAATTACATATCTATATGAACATGTGTGCTGTATGCTTATAAGCCAAATGGAGTGGCAGGTATCTTGGAGAAAGCATCTGGAAAGTGGTGGCACTATTGTTTGAATTTGTTATACATATGTACACAAATACATTTTATGGCTTTCTTTCTGTGTGCTCATTTTAAAAATCAAATAAATGTATAATATGTCTTTTTACAGAGAATTTGTGTCTTCCATGTTATCCTTCCCTGTTTTATTTGCTTTTTAAAAGAGGACGGCAGAAGAGGGCTGCCCTTTGATCCTTTTCTGTATACTCAGAAGTGGCTATTCTGTGATTAAGGCAGATTAACGTTAAAGGTTTCTTGGTGTTTGTACAATGCCTCCAAGGCAAAGTGGATTTAAAAGATAGGATAGCAACAATCACTGAGCACAATTTCCTTAGCCCCAAGCCCGTGGTTCTTAACTATATTACTCAGTTGCTCAATATTGCTGCCTAGCTTGGGCCTCTAAATGTTGGATCTGTTCTTTTCCCCTTACCTGGCTAGCTCGCCCCCATGTCAAGTAGGCTTAACCCTTGGACTTCAGATGTTCCATGGTCTTTTCAATGTTTCTCAATACTTCTTCTAATGAGCCCACTGATAATCTCTCTGGTTGCCTATAATATTGCATTTCTGGCCTCAGGCCAAACAAACCATGATCCTAAAATGGACCAGGCAGGCTTCTGAATACTGAGGACTTCCAAAAACTATTATGAAGGGTCTCAACTACTTGGAAAAGGGAATGGTAATCAACTGAAATGGCAAGGCAGGGAAGGTCGATATGTGAGAAGCAACCATTGCACTTTGGTCTGCTATCCAACAGGCAAAGGGGATAGATAACACGAGTGGTGCTTCCCAGACCACAGGCCGGAAGTTTCCTGGGAAAAAGCTGTGCACACAGTGAGGGTAATGCCAGAGACTAGATGAAGGGAACACAAGAAATATGTATGGTAATTAAAAACAGGAACATGGGCCATGGTTGCTCAAGTGACCTGATGAATTCTGCTAACTGACCCATACCCTTTCCCAGACGAGATGACAGCACACTACTTCACAGACACTGCTAGACTATTACCTTGCTGCTCCATTAAGTTCGATCCTCTTTCCCCCTTTTCTCAATGTGGCGGCCACTTTTTGACTTTGGTGACAGTGGGACTGCTGAGCTGAAGGCATCATAGGCCCACAGGCCTGCTTTTTCAGTTCCGAGAGCATTGGAATCCGTCCCCGTGCTCTGGGGTTCTAGCACTATGGCAACAGAAGGAAGAGGTGACAGTAAGTCTTGCTGGGCTTAGTGTAAAAGGAGCCTTTGTAGACACCGTGCTTTCCTCTTTACACTCTGTATTGTGACATCTCCAAGACCGGTTAAGTATCCTAAAGAAATTGAAGTCATCATCTGTTCCTGAGCCAGAGCCTTAATGAGAGAGTAGTATAATCTCAAAGGGCTGGTATGATGGTGGCTGCAGGAAGCTGAGGGTGAAATTCAAGAGGGAAGGTGGAACTTAAGGAGAGCCTGGTTGGAATCACTTAGTCCTGTTTGGAGATTCTTTCTCCAGAGGAAACTTTGTGGGTTCTGGGCTTGGTTAAGGAGAGGCTTTTCAGTTATAACTACCTTTAGCAGTAGTAATTTCTTCACCTTTGTGGGTATTTAGACAGTTAGGATGACTGCTCTGCAGGCTTGTCATAGAGAAGATCCAGGAAGCAGGTAAAATTGGAACTCTAGATGAACACCACAAGGAACCTTGCAACCTCAGGATTTAGAATTCTCGAATTCTCCATGTTAGTCCAACTTCATATGGCATTATGAAATAAAGGGTAGTATATTTTGAATTTTTAGAAAAAGCAGTGCAATAAATACTCTTCCATTAATATGGGGGGTGGACCCTGGGATTATCATTTAATTGATTGGACTATTTACCCTAAATGCTCTCAAAGTCAATTAAAGCTAGGTGTTTACTCTTCTGGCATCTCTGTAACGGTGAAGCTTATTCCCAGAAAATATTTTCTTCTTTAAATCAGCATACACGCAGATATTCAATAAAGACAGTCTTTGTATTTTTAAGAATCAATAATTTGAAAACAAATATGTAGAAAATGTCTTCACAGTATTTGTATGATCTTTAAAATAACCAAAAGAGTTTAAAACCAGGGCATTTACAATATTTGCTTTTTTGTCTATATTCATTGAACTTTGCTTTCTTTCTCATTTGGCCCAACACCCACGTCTCTGGGTGCACATGTTAACACAATTAGGAGGCAACAGAGTGCTTAGAAACCATAGGGATTTGTGTTGTTAAAACCAGTAATGACAACTCTTGAACTTAAGCTCCACTCTGGCAAAAGCTTGATTAAAAAGAAAGCATTTGAAGTTTCAAAATCAACTTATTATTTGTGCTCAAGGGATAATGAAACCAGCCCTCATCACAGCCAACCACCTTCCAAACCTAACGAATGCAATGCTAGTGAAACAACAGTCACGCAATGTGCCCCATTCCTAGAAATGTAAACACAGCAAACATTCATCGTCCTCACAAACTGTTGCTCTTTCGATCACCCCTTTTGTCCTTATCATTTCTGTCATATGTTTACAGGATCATTTTCAAAGACAATGAGGGGAACAGAAACGATTTAGCGGCCCTCACTAGGAGACATCTCATTTTAGCCCCGATTCAATTATAATGTGAGTCAAATAATGTGCTCTTTGAACACAATTTATGCTGCAGCTTTCTTAATATAATGTGAAAAACCTCTTAATGCTTGTCTTGATTCTTCACTACAAGGCATATTTGCAGTCCAGAGACAATAAAAATAATAATTGTAACTTACATTTACTGAGTGTTAATTAGATGCCTATTTGTTCCAGTTATAGAATATATATATATATACATTTCAACAACTGACTCTTTGTAGTGGTCTCTGTAACTTGGTAAAGGCTTTCTTCCTGAGAATTTCTGCCCTCACTCCCAGACTGGCTATCTCCTTTTTCTGGATGGTTCTCAGAAGGTTGACCTTGTTAAGCATGTACTCACCCTGTGGTAATTGGCAAACTCTGCTATCCACTGGGAGGCATGCAGATAACAATTACATTTGGTCACTGCCTTCCACGAATTTTTACTTAGATGCCGCATATTAAGGACATACAAAGCTATCATATGCTTGTCACTGTTTTTAGGTATGGATTTTTAGTTGTCTTTCTGGCTAGACAATAAGCTCCTTGAGCTCAGAGACCATTCTCTGTTTTCCAGTGTTACATATCAAATTCCTAGCATAGTGCCTGGCTCAAAAAATATTTGCTGAATTAATGGTCTAGTGGAGGAGATAGAGATATAAATATATATTATAGGAATGATTCAGGAACAAGGAGAGCTGATGTTGAAAGTAGAGATTGAAATCACAAGTATAGTCCTTCTACCTTATATACTGTAACAATATGGTGGAATTCTGTTGTTATACCTTAAGTTTGATAATGCTGATAATGGTATTCTAGGTATAATGATACCTGAGCCACAGTATGTGACTATTAACTTTTTTAGGTGATTTCCTAACCCATATCTCATATTATACTCAATACCTTTTTGAAGGAGGCAAAAGTGGAAATGAGGCAACTGAGGTAAAAATAGTTTTAAAAAGTAATACAGTTCTTTATAAACGGCCATGGTATGGGTACCATCTATGCTACTCTATGTTTTCTTCTAGAAGTTTTATGGTTTTAGGTCTTATGTTTTAGTCCTTCATCTATTTTGAGTTTATTTTGTAAGTGGTGTAAGATAGGGGTCCCATTTCATTTGTTAACATGTGATTCTGCAGTTTTCCCTACACTATTTATTGAAAAGACTATCTTTTTCCCACAGAATTATCCTGGGTTCCTTGACAAATATTAGCTGACCATATATGTGAAGGTTTACTCTTGGGCTCTCTATTCTGTCCCACTGGTCTGTTGGTCTACTTTCATGTCAGTACCATACTGTTTTGATTGCCATTGCTTTGTAGTACAGTTTGAAATCAGGAAGGGCAGAGATATTTTTTTTTTATATCAGGCTCTATGCTCTCTGGACATAGCCAACAGGATTAATGGATGGCACTGAGTTCATCCAATAAGTTCAATCAATAAGCTGATCTTATGCAAAAAGACAAATCAAGCCTATCAGATTCCATCTCTGGAGAATACTGAGAGAAAATGGTAGAATCATGTAGAATGAAAATTTAAGGGAGCAGAAGCCATTACAATAGATACCAGAAGGGTGGGAAAACTGAGAGAGAAGCAAGGAGATGCACGCAGGGAGAGAGGAGCTGAGCTGTATAAATGGATGAACATTCGAGCGATGAGACATAAGGCCCCTGGAGCTGCCATGGACCAAAATCAAGCCTCTAATTGCTGCAGTTCCTGAGGCCTGGATGTCCAGGCTTTAATATGTCACTCCTATGACCTGCAGCACCTTGAATGAACTCTCTTTATAACCCTACAGTGTAGTACAAGAGTGCCCAACCGTGGCACAGAGGTTCGATGATGGGCTCAAGGGCACTGCTGGGACCAAGCTGACCCCAGGCCCGACAGAACTGGGTTCATCAAAGGGAGCCCTTGGTATAGGACTCAGGCAAGGAGCAAAATGGCACGTGACCCATCACTCAGATTTGGGTAAAAGGTCAGACTTGTGATGGTGGGCATGCCGGCAGCGAGGGCATTCCACCAGGCAGTGGCCCAGTGAGTCTGCTGTGAGCCTCCTCGCTTTTCAAGGCTAAGAACAATAGTGGCCTCTGAACCGAGGGCATAATTTTGATAGCTGCAGGGATCTACATAGGTAACAACTGCATTCTCCAGTCTTATCTCACTTCTCTGCCCTTGCTTACACTGTCCTTTGTCGCCACAGTGGCCTTTTCCAGTTTCTCAAGTGTTGTTCTAAGTTTTTCCCCTGAAGACCTTATTTTCTATTCATTATTAATGTCTACTCATTCTTCAGGTTTTAGGTTAAATGTCCCTTCTTCTAAATACCTTCCTTGATTAATAATTCTAAAATACACCCTCCCTTGTAGTTTTTCCTTGGAGCCCTCAAAATCTGTAATCACATATTTACTTGCATGTTTCTATGATTAATGTATGTTTTTTCCACTGGACCTTATATTTCACAAGGGCAGCACCTATGTTTGCCACTGTAATGTCTATAACCCTAGCTTCTAAGTTTCCTGGCACAGAATTAGCCTTTAATAACATCTGATGAATGAATAAGTAAATACAGGGGAATTAAAGTAATATAGGAGTAGGGAGTTGGGCAGTCCATTATTGAACCAAGTAATTGTTTTCCTTCAGTTTAAGATCATTACTGTTACCTAAAGATATTTTTCTTCTTACTACAAAACTTCTTTGCATTTTTAGTGATTTTAGTCTCTCTGAGTACCTTTTTTTAAAGCCCATAATTAAGGGAATATCTGTTCTTGGGTGAATTTTTCTTGGTGTTAATGAGGCAGACATATACAAAGTGATATTATTAATGATAGTCTTAATAGTTGCCTTTTAAATAATTTTTTCAAAAGCTTTCCAAAAGAAAGTCACAGGACATACAATGTCATTAGTAAATTATGTTACCCTTTCTTTGAAAAATTCCGCATTTCTTGATTTCAGTTGGAAATCTGAGTATTATGAGCAAAGTGACTCAGAAGTTTTTCTCCTTATTAGAATGAGAATTTAATCTTGATAGCCTAGTTTATGCTGGCCCTGTAGAATTCAGCATGTCAAGAACAATTTTATCTGTTTTTCGTATCAGATTCCATTGCAAACTCACAGTTGGATCTAGCGGAAGGGAAGGCATAGATGTCAAAGAAACAGATGTTGGTATTGTAAAAGCAGATGCTTTATGCTTAATTTTACATGCCAAAAAAAATTCTATTATTAAAATTCAGCATCTGTCTTCTTAGAGGAATTACTCACTCTCAACCAGGTGGAAAGTATGCCCTAGTATTCAATTACAAGAATGCTTTTACTCAGAATGTTATACATTTGAAAATCAAGTCAATAAGCCAGATGCAAACTTCTTCCATTATTAGAGGGTCTTCACAGTGATGTATGCAAGTAGCTTCTGACATGAAAGCTTTCCTATATGGATTGCATCTGATTTTTGCCTCCCAAACTGTCCCTTTTGCACCTGATGATCCTGGCAATGACAGGGATGCTGCTATGAGACTACCCATTTGAAGGAAGCATGAAAAGGCAGCTGTGGTTTCTGAGGAACTGCAGTCTGAGCCCAGGAGTGTTCCTGGAGAGATTTTTGATCTGTAATGAAGGGAGACCTATCTAAGCCTATGCTTTGAAATCCTGTATCCTTGATAAGGTCAAAGATGCAGAGCTAGCTGCCCTAGGAACCTAATTAAAGCCCTGCCTCTCCAAGAGAAATTAAGCATTGGCAGGAAGGAATGCACAGGCAGCTGTCAAGAAGCCCTTTCTTCAAGGACAGCCGCACCTTGACAGCACGTTAAAAGTGTTTTCCTCATCTGTTCTGTGAATTCCTAAAAAATCAGTCCTTTCATCTCTGATTTGACAGCTGGCCCTGAACATCTTAGTCTCTGCTGCTTTTCCCATGAAGGGAACTGCGCTCACGCAAAGACCTTCTCATTTGTGGCAACTCAAAGTCATTGGACAATAAGGCAAAGGATGGCCCACTCATTAGGAGGGAGGGGAAGACAAGCATCATATTAATCAAGGAACCCGACTTCCCTCTGAAATGCATTTCTACATTAGACTTATGGAGGGTCAGTACAGCTTTTCACTTGATTTTTAAGAGAGAGGGCTGGGGAACCCCTTTAGTCCCACCAAACTGGCTGGCAGAAAAGCCCTCAACATGTGTTGATTTGTTTTCAGACACTCTGAAGCCCTGGAGGAAAGGGTACAATTCCTTATAAGTTTCCATAATACTTTGCAATGTGGGTTCTTGTGTGTCCACTGTGATTCCCATCAGGGAGATTCAGAAGGAAATTGCTTTTCATCTGTGGGTTTGGAATCTAGATATTCATGCCTGAAAGCTGTATTAGGATTTGACAATGGCCAAGGGATGAGAAAATCCACAAGGGAGTATTCTGAGGACAAAAAGAAAATTGAAAGCTTGTTAGGAAAGTCAGAAAAGAAAATACATCTACTACAAGAAACAATCAAATACATACTTCACTTTTTGCTGAATGAAGACTGAAGCATAGACTTTAGAAATATGCAAGATTCTGGTGTACTTGAAAGAAGTCCACTTGGTAATGACCACAGGGGAAGCTGTAATAAGATATCACTAGCTTCCCAGGACAGTCTGTTACATAATGTTGAGATCAGCATTGAAAGCAACAAACAAAAAGCAAACATAAAAAAAATTTATTATGTTTCCATTGCTTTTAGCAGTTGGTATTGAAAAGCTCTCTTTCTCACTTGCATGGGCTGCGGTTTAGGATAAGGTTGCGTGTAGCCTTTTATAGAAATGGCTATGACCTCTTTAAAAGTTCAGGTGATTCTTTCATCCAGTTTCAACTTGAGGAGCCGAAGTGAACTGAGACAGAATGATAGTATCAAAATTTACTCTAGTATAAAGAAAAATAACACAGACACCAGCCGTGTACACTATTCTCTGATCTTTACAAAGGACTTTGGGCTCTAACAGTTTGCTCTGATTCTCTCTGATGCCATGGGATTCTGGAAGGAGTACTCAGATCTTTTCTGCCTTCATAGAGCTGAGAAAAGGCTTCACAGAGGTGATAATATTTTGGCTGAGATCTATATAGGATGTGGAAGTTTACTGAAGTTGTGAAATAGAGAGGTGTGGGCAAGTGTGGTATGCTCAGGAACCTATAAATTCTGCTCCTATCATTTTTTCCTAGAATTCACTCTCTGCCCCGTAGCCAAAGTACTCCTTTTAAAACATGAACATTTGGTGATGTCATTCCTCTGGTTGGTACCCTCTTTTGGCTTCACAATGCCAAACCTCTTATTTCTCCAAGTCCACTCTTCTCCTGCCCCCAGCTCTTCAGAAGCACTGACTTTTCTATTTCTTGAAACTGCTGACCTCCTTTCTCCTCAGTCTTTCTCCTGTTCCCTTTCCTAGGAAGTTTTCCCTCCTGATTTTTAAAAGCCAACTAAAGGCGACATCATTTGACTGAGTTTTTATGAAGGATTGCTCTGGCTGCTGCAAGTAGAATAGACTGTGAGTCAGCAAGGGGTAGGAAGCAGGAGACTAACTGGGAAACTATTGCCCCCTATTGTTTCTGAAATAATTCAGATACTGCAAGACGATGTTTTGGATTGGATTGGGACCAGAAAGTGGCTATATTCTGGCTGTTTTGAAAGTATAGTCAGCAGGATGTATTGATGGACTGGAGGTGCATGGGAGAAAACAAGAGGAGTACAGGTTACTCAAGATTTTTGACTTCAGCCACTGGAAGAAAGGAGTTGTCATCAACCCAAATGAGAAAGGCTGTTGGTGGGACAAGATTAGGGGAAATACTGGATGATTCATTTTTGACATAATTTCAGATGCCAAGTAGACCCAGAAGTGAATATGTCAATTAGGTAACTGGCCATATAAGTCTTCGAGGAATGAAGAAGTCTTCTTGGATAGAGACTTAAGACTGAGAGTCATTGATAGATGATGGTATTTATATCTGTAAGATGGGGTGAGCTCACCAAATGAATGAAGATAGAAAATAGAAAACAGGGGACTCAAAAAATGAATCTTATGCCACTTCACCAAAATCAGAGATTGGAAAGATTGTGAGAAGGAACAGCTGCTAAGAGAATATGAAAATCAGATGAGTGAGGTGCCTTGTTATCCAAATGAAGAAAATGTTTTGAGGAGGAGGGTATGATCAACTCAAATGCTGGAAGGACTGTAAGGGAGACCAAACACTGAACATGGAATTTAACAATCTGGAGGTCATTAGTGACCTTAATAAAAACCCACTTAATGGAGTGATAGAAGTGAACACCAGATAGGGAAGTCATGAAAAAAACAGGACAGCAATTGAATAGAATGGAGAACTTGGTAAGAGGTTCTGCTCTAGAGCAATGGTTCTCAATTGGGGCAGTTCTCCTCAGGGGACATTAGGTAATGTCTGGAGACATTTATTTATTTATTCTAATTTAAAAAATTTTTAATTAATTTTATTTTGCTATCATTGATATCACAATTACATGAACAACATTATGGTTACTAGTCTCCCCCTATTATCAAGTCCCCAACACATACCTCATTACAGTCACTGTATGGAGACATTTTTAATTGTCAGAACTAGGGCCAGGGGTGCTACTTGCAACTGGGTGACAGTGGACAAAAAAGCTGTTGAACATCTTACAATGCCCAGGACAGCCTCCACCGATGTGTCCAAAGCTTTCTCCATCATTCCTCACGAAAACTGAGCTTGGACACTTTTGTCATCTGTCTCTAACACCCACTATCTCTTCATGCTGTGGTCATCTATCATCCTCTAGGTCATTCCCTTCATTTCCGGAAAATTTTAATTCTTGGTTCACTGTCACTCTCTGCAACAATTCCCATCTTAATTCTCAATGATTTGAATATCCACATAGAAAATCCCTCCAACGTTCTTGGCCTCTCTGTTTCTTGAGTTTCTCCCTACATGGGCCTTGTGCTCTCGTTCATCACTCAACAGTCTTCGCCTTGAAGGGCTTGTTGTTTCCAGTGTTACCAGCCCTCCATTTCCTGTTTGAGAAGGCTGCTTTCTGACTGCTGCCTTCTATCTTCCCAGGTGATTTACTCTACTGCCCTGATCCTATTCATGTGAGTCCCTGGGGACCTTACATTGGCTTCCTAACATACTTCACTTGTTCCTTACCCACCTGCGGGTCTCACTTTTCTCTTCACCTAGCTAAGTCATTGTAATCATCTCATTCCACACAGCTCCAGGAGAGCAGCTTATTCAGTTACCACTTTATTGTTAAGTGGAAAGTCAAAATGTGCAGGAAAAAATAGATTATTTAATTCCTCTAACTTAAGTTCCTTCACATAGATTCACTTTGAAATCTCACTAGGCTGAATAAACGATTAAAAATATACTATGGAAGATGACTTCCCTTACCTTTGTAAAGGGCCAATGATTGTGAATGTTACACAATAAATATACAGATCACTCCCTCCTCCACATAACACATAACAGCTTTATCATCAGCTGCTGGAAGTCCAATTTCTGCCAAAGAAGCTAGGTTATTTTAAGTTTTTTGACAAAATGGTTTTAACTCTCAGAAATAAAGCTAGTTGCTTTAATGCCTATCAGCTGTAGATTTTATTTCCTCCTGTAACATGTAACATGCTTCTGCAGAATAAATAGAGAACTCCTACACTATAGGGAACTTGGACATTTTTCTGTTTTAAAAAATGGCAAATGAAAATGGGAGAAGCAACATAGTTAGACATTTCAGAGCTCTACAGGTTGCCATATGGCAAAGGTAATTGAGGAACACATATTGAGGAGAGCATTAAAAATAATGTGATTTGTATCATGAAAATATCAATCATGGCTGCCAAAGAGAACCCGAGGAGTGTTTGAACAAGGAATAACTTGAAGTAAGTAAACACCTCTACTCATGAATTAGAAAGGAACTTCCTTAGCAATTTAATTTCTCAACTCCAGTATTGGGTAAACCTGACAGGTGCTGCTTGACAGCAGAGGTGTAGCATCTTTCTGTGAAAAGCCAAACAGTAAATATTTCAGGCTTTTTGGGTCCTACTATATTTGTCACAACTTGGCTCTGCCACCTATAGCATTAAAGCAGCTATAGACAACACATAAACAAATGGGCTTGAACGTATTTCAGTATAACTTTAAAGGAATACCTCAGAGATGCTGTGGGTTTGGCCCCAGACCACTGCAATAAAGCAAATACTGCAATAAAGAGTCAAATGGATTTTTGGTCCCAGAGCATATAAAAATTATGTTTACACTCTACTGTAGTCTACATAATATAAAATAGCATTATGTTATAGAAGTACCTATTTTAATTAAAAAATTCTTTCTTGCTAAAAAGTGCTCACCATCATCTGAGCTTTTAGCAAGTTGTAATCAGTGATCACAGATCACCAGAAATATAATAATAATGAAAAAGTTTTAAATATGGTGAGAATCACTACAATGTGATAGAGAGACACAAACTGAGTAAATGCTTTGAAAATATGGTGCTGATAGACTTGCTTGAAGCAGGGCGGCCACAAACCTCCAGTTCATTAAAAACATACTATCTGCAAAGTATGATAAAGTGAAGCACTAAGAAATGAGGTACACCTGTATCATAGACCCTGAAGTTTGAATTTCATGTAATTCTCACATGTCACAAAATGTCATTCTTTCTTGTTTTTCACCCTTGTAAAATGTTATTCTTAGCTCATAGGCCATCCAAAAGAAGGCAGTAGACTTGATTAGGCCCATGGCTCTGGCTTGTGGAAACTTGCTTTACAATATGAGTATTTTTTTTTTTATTATGGAATTTGGAGAATTAAAAAAATTAATCATTGGAAAGAATTTATGGGGCTTCCATGTCTGGCAATAGGGTAGAACAGTGATGCTGAAAACATTCTGATACTGAGCCCTAAAAATACTCTCTAAAGTTCAAAGGGGGTTAGGGTGAGGGGAAGAAATGTTTTAAATAAATGAAGGTGCCTACAAGAAGGTAAGGAAATCTGGGAACCCAAATGAAAGAAAAAACAAACGCCAAAGCTAATGGATCACTTAAGCAGTGGTCAAAGGGAACCTAGGAAGGAGGGGCCGAGGACAGGATGGATTTGAAGGGAGGACAACAACCTGTGGACTCAAGTTAAGAGAGGTTAAGGAAGATCTTTTAGAGACAAAGTAAATAAAAACCACCCAGCTGTTTACAGGAAAGATTGCAGGCAAAAGCTATATTTATGATGTTGTTAGTAGTGACTATTTTGTGTGTGGGAGAGGTCCAGTTTTCTGCTTGTGTTGTCTGACTCTGGCTAATTTAAATGAGATTTATTTCCATTAGTAAACACTGTTTTGGAAAAGTGCCTAACAAAAAGTGAATTCTAATGAGCTCTCTGGTAAAAAGACTCTCCTGGCACAACTGGAGAAGGATGAGGGAGAGCAGGAATCCTTCTGACAAAATCCCAGAAAGGATTTCCTCTCACTGTAACCATCTCTTTCATTTCTTATTTAACCCAGATAGCTTTGTCTAGACCAGTGGTGCACAGTTCTGGCTGTACAGCACATTAGAATTATTTGTGGAAATGGCATAAATATACGCCAAGGTCTACCCCCAGACACCTATGTCTGAGTTTCTGGGTATTGGGGTGAGACCCAGCAGCTCTGCTATTTTTTAAAGCTCCCTAGGTATTCTAATGTGCAGCCAGTGTTGAGAGCTACTGATTGATATAGACATGAATTTCTCAGCCTCAGCACTACTGACATTTGGGGCTGGGTAACTCCTTGCAGTGGGGGCAGTCTGGTGTATCGCAGGATGTTTAGAGGCATCCCTGGCCTCTATTCATTAGGTGCAAGTAGCACTCTCCTCCTCATCAGTTTGTGGCAACTAAAAATTTCTACAAGCATTGCCAAGTTCCCCCGGTGGACAAAATTGCCTCCAGTCGGGAACCACTGATCTAGACTGAAAAAAAACTAGAGACAATCAGAAAGGTGCTCTAAGATGCATTCCAATTACTTTAAGGAGGAGTACCTTAAATATAACATCTTAATAAATCCAGTTATGTTGAACATTGGCACAACCACTATGGGAAACAGTATGGAGGCTCCTCAAGAAATTAAAAACAGGCCTACCACACCGTCCAGCAATTCCACTTCTGGGGGTATATCTGAAGGCAATGAAACCAGGTTCTTGAAGAGATATGGCAACTCCTATATGCATGGAAGCATTACTCACAATAGCTAAGACATGGAAACAACCTAAGTATCCATAAAGGATGAATGGATAAAGGAAATGTGGTATGTATCTATGCATAATGGAATACTTTTCAGCCATGAAAAAGAAAGGAAATCCTGTTATTTGCAGCAACATGGATGGACTTTGAGGGTATTATGCTCTGAGAAAAGCCAAGAGAGAGAAACAAATACCATATGACCTCACTTATATGTGGAATCTAAAAAACTCAAACTCATAGATACAGAGAGTGAACTGGTGGCTTTCAAGGGCTGGAGGGTGGGGCAAATGGGGTACAACCTTCCAGTTATCAGAAGAATAAGTTCTGGGGGTCTAACATACAGCATAGTGACCATAGTTAAGAATACTATATTATGTACTTAAAAATCGCTAAGAGAGAGTAGATTCTAAAGTTCTCACCACACACTCACACAAATGGTAATCATGTGAGGTGATGTGTTAACTAAACTTACTGTAGTCATTTTGCAATATACATGTGTATCAAGTTATCACACGTAGGTATCAATTATGTAGAACCTGTACCTCCTTCATCAGGTCCTTAAACTTACATAATGTTTTATGTCAATTATACCACAATAAGGTTGGAAACAAAAATAAAAAATTCAGATACATTGAATAGTATGGAAAATGTGGACTCTGCATTTTTCTCCTCATATTTTTATGTTAATCTGTATACAAAAGATGGCTCCTCCACTTGAAAATACACCCTTAGGCTTGGCTCATTGAAGTAACAGGGTAGCCTGGGGTATATGTAATTTGGGGAAAAATTAATATTAAAATGTATATCAAACATTCTATTTTACTAATAATGTTTGTATGGCATTAATTCAGAACAAGAATTCCTAGTTATGTAACCCACGTATCACGGGATCAACTCTGATGTACTTTAAAAAGGAATAGCAGCAAAGATTGACCAATATGGGAGACAAAATCTCACAGTGCACATGGGTTTTAGGAAGGAAAAATGGGACCTCATGATAATTATGAAGAGTATGTGTTAAGGACCGACCTAAACTCTCGATATGTTTTACTTTTTTTTAAACATTCACAAATAACCCTATGGAGATTAATACCATCTCCTGATAAGAACTACATCCATATTTACAACCAATTTGCCCTGGTTGGGAGACACCTTGGTATAATGGTAAGAAAGCATTTTAAGTTAGAAAGACTTCAATTTGTATGCGAACTACATCAATTGTTAGATGTTTGTTCTCGGGTTGGTTATCCATTTTGAGTCTCTATTTCCTAAATTTTGAGATGAAAACATCATGGTTACTTTGTGTGAGAATTAGAAATCATGCATATAAGAGGCCTTTGTAACATTTGGCAGTAGCTGACACAGATTAAACATTAGATTCCTATTTTTCTCTTTCCTTTTCACTAAGTACGGACTGTTCTAAGTTTTGCTCATTTAATCCTCACAGCAACACAAGTCCTGAGAGTACATCAAGAGATTGCCTAAAAAGAGAATGATTCCCAAACAGATAATCATATCTTATTACAATGAGAGTTCATTAATTGGATGCCACAAAACAAAAGGCAAGGCAGTTAAAGAGTTTCACAAAAACTCCAAAACAAACCCCAAATGAGGGCAATCTGCCAGAAGCCACAAAGAAAAAAGCAGATTAAAAAGAAGAAAAAGATAAAAATGCCAGAGTTTCATAGATGATCTTTACACCATTTTATCAGCTATAATCAGGAAAATGGTTAAGATGGTACAGATTTTTTTCAATGATATGGACAATTCATTCAATTATGTAGAATCTGTACCTCCTTCATCAGGTTCAAAATTGTAGTGTTTGCCACTGAAACTCGTGCATCCTTATTTCTTTTACCAGCTTTTACCTTTACCAGCAGTTTAAATTTCAGCGTAAGCTCAGATATTTGTGTTTGACTTCTGGAGCTGATCCATTCTGCCTGTACATTTTTGAAATATTACCATGGAAAATAATTGCAATGGATTGAATCAGTGAAAGATACTAGAATATATGAGGTCATATAATCTCTTCAAAAATGTGTTGAAAATAATGAAAGGGATTTCAATAGATTTTTAAGAAGAAAATTTCTGTTTATTTATATATCTCTATATTTTTGGAAAGTGAACACAACAAAATTAAATCATGATTACCTTTGGGAAGAATTGAAAGGTTTTTGGATGAGAGGAACAGAGAAGGAATGCTTAAATTTTTTAAACTTTTCTTTATTGCTTGAATTTTTTAACTCATGTACAGGTTAGTTTTTTTTTAAGTGAGACAGAATTATGGGGAAGTTTTTTCTTTAATATTTAGAATTAAAATAACTAATAAATATTGATATAATTTCAGGATTAAGTAATCTTAACTAAACAGGATTAAGCAGGCTCTAGAAATCTTACATTGGCATAGGATAAAATCTGAACTTCCTACTTAGATAAATTCATAGAAAGTCTTAAGTTTAATTTTTTGTATGGTATATCTATGGAAGCAAGAAGATATTTTGCAACAACTACCATATCAACTGGAGAAACATCTGATACTTTACTTGGCACAATGGTTGCCCACGTGGCCCTTGCCCCTTAGTTCTAATCTTGTTCTTTTGCAGTTAACTGACAGCTTCACTGAATCACTCTTATTTCCTTTATGTTTTGCATCACTGAAGCTGAAACTCTTGCTATCCATTGACATGCTAACAGTCTCATCAGCAAATCTGCTTTGCTCTGAGAAGAGTAAACATCATCATTAAATTTATTATTTGCCCCATGTGGCAGGACATTAAGCTCAAGAATGTCACAACTCATATTTTCATAATATATTTGTTGAAATGACTTTCTGATATTAATAGAAAAAACCATGATGAACCTTAGAGAGTTTTATTCAATTATTTCCGAAAGTCTTTGGGTCTATGAAAGAAGAATTTTTTCACAGTCGCTTAGAAATGATCTGGCATTGATGTATGAAGGTTAAGAGACTGGGCTTTGGGGTTAGACACACTTTGGCTCTCTTCTCTATGTGCCACTTGGGAACTGCTTAGCTTTGAACAATTTATTTAACCTCTCTGAACCTCAGATTCTTCATCTATAAAATGCTGATAATATTACCTTATAGTGTTGAACTGAGTTGAATGGACAATTAATTTAAAGCATTTGGTGCTCAATTATTATTGCTACTAATATTTTTATTGCTCCATACTTACCTCATATTTATGAAAACTCAGTTCCTGCAATGAGGAGAGTTGCCTAAAAGCATAATCTAAATGGCTTTAAGCTCTGGGGATAACAGTAATAATAGCTAATATTCACTGGACTCTTTCCAACCACTTTTCTTTCATTATCTTATTAGGCATTTCACAACATTGGACTTCTGGCTAAGATAAGAAAGGATTTACCCTTCTGCCTGAAATAACTAAAAAAATGAAACAAAAAGAACAAAAACCAGAGCTAGCATATCAACAGTTTTCAAGACACTGTACACGAGGCAACGGAGGAGGGAGACTCCTGAGGGATGGGGAACAGTCTTGGGGAGCCCTATGACTTCCCTAGCTTACTGACTTGAGAGTGCTTCCATGTCATGGTGCAGGGAGGGGGAAAACCAGGTATACTCCAGGAATTTTCTTGAGCTGAGAAGACATGAGTCTGGTGGGATTAAGGTAGCTGGAGTTCACAGAGCAGAGTATCAGAGAGGAGTGGCATCCACAGAGAACTCCAGAGATTCCCCTTTGAATGAACAGACTTCTCAGCACATGCATATAAAGAAACTACTGAGGCACATGGAAAGAACAACCTGAAAGGACTGGAAGCACTAGTAGCTGCAACTCATGCAGGGCCAGCAATACTGCCTGTTCCCAGTAGCCAGACTGGAAATCTCATAATTCATGAGGCACTGGATAGAGCCCTCAGGAGGGTTCTGACCCAGTAGTGAGGAATCACTAACTCTAGACTCATGCTGCTCTGGTTCTGCCTGATAAATGTTAAAAGCAAGGCCCGAAAGAACAAACTGTTTCTAAATGCATTCTGGAAGAAAGTTCAAGATTATTTATTAGCATAAAAACTCTAGCATGAGACAAGATAAAATTCAGTCTGATATCCAATAAAAAAATTACCAGCCATATAGCAGTAAAGCACAATCCATCACAAGGAGAAAAATAAGTATATCAAAGCTGACCAAGAACTGACCCAGACCTTAGAATTAGCACACACTGAAGTTAAAATAGTTCTATAATTGCATTCTACATGTTCAAAAGCTAAAGGAAAGATTAAACATGCTAAGTAGAGGCATGAGAGATATTTTTAAAACCCAAATTGAACTTCTATAGATGAAAACTACAATGCCTGAGATGAAAAGTACACTGGATGGAATTAATAATAGATCTGACACTGAGGATAAAAAGACTGGTGAATTTCAAGACAGAGAAGCAGAGAATATCCAAAATGAAACACAGAAGGGGAAAAGGAATAATAACAACAACAATAATTAAGAGTGCTTTAGTGAGCTGCTGACTACTTTAAGTGACCTAATATGTGTGTAATTGGAGTTTCTGAAAAGGAAGAGACAGAAAGATATTTGGAGAAGTAACAGGTAAAAAATTTCCAGTTGGATAAATCCACAGATGCAAGGATCTCAATGAATCCCAAGCACAAGAAATGTGCACAAAATTTCACCAAAGTACACCATAAATAAATTTCTCAAAACCAGTCATAAAGAGAAAATCTTAAAAGGTGCCAGAGAAAAAAAATACATTATATATAGAGGCACACAGACAAGGTCTGCGACAGATTTCTCAGTGGTAGCAATGCAAATGACAAGATAGTGGAGTAACATCTTCAGTGTTCTGAAGGAAAAAAACTGCTGACTTAGAATTCTATATCCAGTGGAAATATCTTTCAAAATTGAAGATGGTGGAAAAAAATCTATTGTAATACAAAAATATGAAAGGAAGTCCTTCAGGTAGAAGGAAAATAATACTGCACAGAAATGTGGAGCTAAACAAAGGATTCTTTTAAACACTCCAGTTAAGGGCAAAAATTGTCAGATTGGATAAAAAAGCAAAATCCAATTATATGTTACTTATATAAAATGTACAAATGGGTTAAAAGTAAAAGGATAGAAAATGAGAAACATGCTAATAATAATCATAAACAAGCTGAAGTGGCTATAATTAATGTCAAGTCAAAGTAGGGTAGATTTCAGAGCAAAGATATTTGCAATACTCCTATGAGGGTAATATATTAGGGTTCTCCAGAGAAAAACAACCAATAGGATGTGAGATCAATTAATCAGTCATTCTATCTATCCATCCATTTGTCTATCATCTTTCTATCAAGAGAGATTTATTTTAAGGAATTGGTTCACTTGATTGTGGGGGCTGGCAATTCCAAAATCTGTAGGCCGGCTGGCAGGCTAGATGCTCAGGGAAATACTGGTGTTATAATATTGAATCTGGAGACAGCCTGGAAGTGGAATTCCTTCCTTCTTGGTGGGCTTTTTTCTTAAGTCTTGCAATTGACTGGGTGAAACCCACCCACATTATGAAGGGTAATCTGCCTGACTCAAAATTTAAATGCTAATTACATCTTAAGAAAATCTCACAGCAGTATCTAGATTGGTATATGACCAAACAACTGGGCATCATAGCCCAGCCAAGTTGACATATAAATTTAACCATCACAGATAGGTAATATTTTTAGCTTCATTTTATAGATGGAATAAGCTAAGGCTCAGAAAGATTAGATAACTTGCTTATGGACACAAGGCTAGTAGTAGCAGGCTACCTCTGGAAAAAAGACTCTTAATCAATGTGCTAAACTGATAAATATAAGTATTGTTATATAGGATTATCTCCTTCTTTGATACAAAGTCGAGGGCTAACTTGTATTTCTTAGATTAAATGTATTAAATGAGAGCAGATTCTTCTGTAAGGTTTATTTCAGTATTATTTTGTACTTAACCCATGGATGAGTGCAGCATAAAGGTGAACTCATTGTGATAAAAACATATTACATTCATTATGGGTCTATTATGAGCAGACACATTTTACATGTGTTACATTATTTAACTTGTAATATAATAGGTGCTTTATAAACCTTATTTCCACTATAAAATTGTGTGCCAAATGTTATGAGTAAATGGTAATGTTATTTAGGAAAAGTATCTTTTTAACCTATTGTATTAAAAGATTTCTCTTGTGAATTATTTTTATTAATCAAACTTGTATATACTTCAGGTCTACAACACTATATGATATACATATTCATAGCAAAATGATTACTATAGTCAAGCTAATTAACAAATCTTCCACAGTTAGCTTTTTCTTTTTTTCTGTGATGAGTGCACCTGAAATATACTCTTTCCAGTAAATTTTCAGTATCCAATATAGTATTAACTATAGTCACCATGTTCTATATTAGAATGTCTAGATTACATTAAATTATATTTGCTCTGCATAACTGCAACCTTTGCACCCTTTGACCGACTTTTCCCCATTTCTCCACTGCTATGTCTGGCTTATTTCACTTAGCATAGTGTCTTCCAGATTCATCCATGTTGCTGCAAATGGCAAGATCTCCTTTTTAAAGCTTGAATAATATTCATATGACATATATGATATATATTTTTGTGAGACAGATATCTCACAGTTTTTATCCATTTATCTGTTGATGGACACTTCCGTTTGTTTTATTTGATTTTCTTTATATTTATTTGAACAATAAATAATGAAATATTTTCAAACATACTCCCTAAAATGTGAACTACAAGAATGTACTTTTGTTTTTCAATTCAACCACAGTTGCTCAGGTTTTCATGTGCTGTAGAATTCTTGGAGCTTTATCAGCATAATGCAAAATTCCTCACCTAATTCATGCAAGGAAAATGGTTAGTAGTGAGTTACACAGGAAGAATAATGGTGACCTAATTTCTTCTTAACGTGTTACCCATTTTCAGCTCAGAGCCAGATTTGAAGATTCTCTCCCTGCCAAAAAGAGGTGGGATAACCCCTTGTCCGTCACACAGCAGAGCAGAATATTGATTCTGCTGAACACAGGCAGCCAGCCAGGAAGTCAAGAAACAGAGAACCTATTCAGCCATGCAAGAGGAGGCAGAAATTATTCCTGCGGAAGAAAGTAATCAGTTACAGACGATTATTAGATGGTTTTGGCAAGTTTTTAAGAACTCTTGTACTTAAAGTTATCAAATTGAGAATGAGGCTGAAGATTTTCAGGTATCTGATGCAATGAAGCAACCATCCCATTACAGACTAGGCGGGGTCAGGACACAAGACCAGACTCAGCCAAATATGAATGAAGGGTCAAAATCCAGAGTGGAGTAGGCTAGAAAGGGTTGTCTTATTCAAACCAGGTGAGAAGTTTTCTAGCTCATTAGGAAAAAATGTACAAGTTAATCTCTTTCATTTATTTAATCATTCACCAAATATTTTCTGAGCACCTACTCTGTGCAGCCTCTGTACTAGATGCTGGAGAGAAAATGTAGCAGAGTAGATACAGGCCTTGCCTTTTTGGAGTTTACAGTCAAATGAAGGAGACATTTATATTCATAAAATATAAATGTGTAATCACAATGTGAAAAGTCCTCCCATCCTAGGGCTTTGAGTCCTGCTGTCTCTTCTACAGGAACTCCTTCCACTCAGCTGTTTGTTTCATTCCCTCACCCTTTGCTAGTGGTGCTCAAATCCTGTCTTCCCAAACATGCCTGCCCTGGATACCCTGTTAATATTACAGCTTCACCGACCTCCCTTCACTGGCGCTCTCAATCCTTTCGCCCTACTTCTTTTCCCTTAGACTTCATCATCTCTTGACACACTGTGTGGTTTATTAACTTAAATGTTCATTGGTACTGCCTTTCTGCTGCTAGAATATAGCTTCAGGAAGGCAGGGGACGCTGTTTGTTTTGTTCAATGAACTCATTTCCAAAGTACCTACAACAGCACCTGACCCAGGAGGTGCTCAGAATTTCTTAAATGAGTGAATAAATGAGGCTATGAGAGTCTATACAATCATCCACAGTGGTCAAAATGGTTATAAATGACTGTACTTGACTTAACCCCCCTGAAAAATGTACATTGTATTCTGTTCATATAATTGACTCAGGTTTTTTGGTTTTCTCAATTAATTTCCTCATTAAGTCCCAGGAATTACTTTACAAAGGAAAAGAAAAAGAAGGCAAACTCTTCTGTCAATTTCGATACATTGTGCCAACCAGGAAGGTGACTTTCTTGCAAAGTGTTGCCTTAATGTGATTTATTTTTATACACATTTAACATTCCATATCTTGATCCATGTGACATGGGTTAATATGCATTATTTTCATGATAAATCACAATACTTCCTTGGCCTCTGATCTCTTAAATCTTTCTTGTTCTTTTTCTTTTAACATGTCTAAGTTTATTGCAATGCTTACTTGATCCTCTCCATGACTATTTTCATAAAAATTGTAATTCATGCAACATTTCTATGGTTTACAGAGGAGAATATCTGAAACCACAATTGTCCTAGAGAATTTAGATTACATGGGTACAGTCCCTGCTGGGATCTTCAGCATATAGTTAAGTACTGATTATGTGCCAGCATCTGGGGATTTAAAAATGAGAGGACATAGAGGTTCTTCAAGGAGTTGCTGGGCTCTATTAGCCTTGGAATTGAGCCATTAGAGATGGTTCACTGCAGCCTAAATTCTGGACCAATCATGTGTAAGCATTGTCATAATTCAAGGAGCTTTGTGAAGCTAAAATTTCTTGTTAAGTATTTTCTCTCTCTCTCCCTAAGAGAAAGAGTAAGTAACTCAGGACTTACCAGAAATCTCTGTAGGAATCAAATCTTTGCGTAACTAGCTATCTTTATTCACAGATCTGGGGTTTATTGACATGGGTTCATTCCATTAGAAACCTGAGTCGTCCACCCTCCAATACTCAAGGAAGAAATCCTCTATCTTAGATGCAAGTAGAATTATAATCATTCCAAAGAACTTGTTAATGTTCTTGTAACCTGAAATGTGCCACCCAGGGGTTTGGAATGGTTGGGGAACAGAGGGGTGAGGATTGAGGGAGGAATGGAAGATGAGGCTGGACAGCTGACAAGGATCCAGTTCAGAAGAGAATGTTGTTCTACATTAAGGAGTTTGAGCTTTATCCTGACAACAAAAGGGCTCTATCAAAGTATTTTATTTTATTTTTAATCAGGGGAATGATATAATCAGATTTGTGCATTTGGACAATCACTATAGACCCAATGTGCAGAGTGGAATGGGGGCTGCCAGGATGAGATGCAGGACTATTTACTTGACAGGTGATGGGGAACTGAGTTAGGACAATGGCAGCAGAAAAGGACAAAGCACAGAGATGGTCTTAAGGGCATGCAGAGGAGCAGGAGAGGGAACAAGAGATAAAAACGATGTTTCTGGCCTGTGCACTTAGGTGTCACTCTCAGGACAAGCTCATTTGGGGAAAAGATGAGAAATTCATCTATGGACATACTGAGTTTAGATATCTATGGGCCATCAGAAATAATATCTGTTTAAACAGTTAGGTATGTATCTTTGGAGCTTAAGAGAGATATTTGGATGGCAGTAAAAATTTGGTATTTATTAGCACATAAATGTTAATTGAAGCCATAGTTATAGATAGATTTACCAGGGAGAGGGTGTGAAGTGAGAAGAAAAGAGTGTCAGTACATAAGCAGAGCGGCGAGGAAGACAGTCATTGTCAAGGTCTTTAGTGAAGGAGGAGAATGATCAGGTGACATTAGAGGATGGTGACTGGTGGTGAGTAGGAGGGGGAGTGTGGCTGGGTGACCACATGCACATGCTTCACAGTGGTCAGAGCAAAGTTTGGGTGGGAGAATGAGAAACCTTCCATGGTGAAGGTGGCAGAAAAAAAGATTTTGAGAGAAGTGCTATAGACGGAATGTCTGTGTTCTCCCAAATTCATATGCTGAGACCTACCCCCCAGGATGATGGTATTTGAGGAGGGGCTTTTGGGAGGTGAGTAGTCATATGAGAGAGTGGAGCCCTCCTGAGTAGGCTTATAAGAGAGACCCCAGAGGGTCTCTCACCTCCTCTGCCATGTGAGGACACAGCGAGAAGTCGGGTGTCCATGAACCGGAAAAAAGGCCTCACAGGACACTGAATATACTGATAGCCTGACCTTGGACTTTCCAGCTTCCAGAGCTGTGGAATACAAGTTTCTGTTGTTTACAAGCTACCCAGCCTACGTATTCTTTTGCAGCAGTTCAAAATGACTAAGACAAGTTTAACTTGAGGAATGAGATGGGTGAAGGAAATAGTTAAAACATTAGGGATAAAGAGAAATTTTATAACCCAGGAATTAGGATTGTGGAAGGCACAGTGGAAAGATTTGGGTCAGAGGGAGCAATTGGTGGCTGTGTAAAGGGGAAAGCCACAGAGTATTATGGTAAGTGATAGCAAACTAGAAGGCTTTCCTTGGCTGCTGTCTAAAGATGGCAGGCATCTCAGGTGGGTGGGTTTAACTTAGTAAAGTAGCTAGATAATCAGTCTTGACTCTATCCTGTATGGCTGGAGTTTTTAGGCTTCTTAGGAGTCATCTTTGGCCAGTGGAGTACTAGCTTTTGATAGATGAGTGGCATGTGCTTTATGAGTAACCCAATTTTCTGCTGCATAGTCAAGTACACTGGGTTCTATGTGCCAACTTTTCTACTACATGGAACACCTTTTACCCCCATTTTCAGATCACAATTTGAGATCTGAAGCCTTCTTTGTCCCTTGAGTCACAATTATATGCCTCCTTTTAAATGATCCTATGGCATTATATAATTTCCCAGTCATAGTCCTCGCCAAAATATATTATTGCTAGTTTACATAGCTATAGCCCCCATTAGGCCATACTCTTTAAAGGATAAGAAATGTCTGTTCTACCCATGTATTTCCAGAAACTGAGTAAAACATTTCCCTACGCCACCTTCCCCCATACCACACACACAGTACATGGGTAGGGCTGGTATATCCTGTGGGTACTGGATCTTCTGTGTGAGGAACTGGTGCACGCCTTGCTCGGGGAGGTGCTCTACATTAAGGCAGAGTTTTTCTGCCCTCGGTGTCTAGGGGAATGTGTGGAACAGAGGGTTTCAGTTGCTTGTTATGAGCTCACATTGATTATGGCCAAAAGAGGGCAGCATAAAGTCACAGACCAGAGGCGATCTGAAGTGGTGCAGAGAAGGGGTGTGAGAAACGCAGAATGGAGAGTGAGTTTTGGACGCTAGGGACTGAGTGGTGCTCTTTACAGAAGCTAGTACTATAGACATAGGTTTAGCAAGGAGAGGGCCGGGAAATCCCCAGGTGTAAAGAAGATATTTAAAAGAAAACTAGAATCTTAAAACTAGGGAATGAAGCAGAAAGTAGTAAGGTATTTGCTCCTTGGGTAGGAGATAATTTGTAATAATTTGTTTTTTCTCCCCAAACACCCTTTGAAACCCAGCCCAAGCCTCCACTCTGCTGCTTGTGTGGCAGATAGAGGAGTCTGACTCTGAAAGTGTGGCCTGTGAGTCACAGGAAGGAGGGGTGAAGGGATGGGGAAGCTTAGCTGCATGAATGGAGCCACGGATGTACAACAGAGATGCTTCAAGTAAATGCCGGAAGGCCTGCCTCTTTGAGGCATGTCAGGTCCATCTGTTCTAACAGCCCAATGAGAGAAAAACTGGCTAAAGAGTAGGGATGGCAAGGGAGTGTGACTTCAATCCGAAAACTTTCTTCTCCTGTAACCCAATCTCATGCCACTCTCTCCCTTGTGTGCCATGCTAGAGGCTTCCTTGCAGTTCCTCATGCAAACCAGAAGTTTCCTGCTGCTTCAGGAAATCTACTGGCATGAGTGGATTTGCATCATCCCTCATGATGCCCTCTATCAATCACAGCATCACGCTAGCTTCCTTTTGGGCACCATTAACTATTATCATGCATTCATTTATTTTCCTCCTGTCTGTCTGCCTTCCCCTGAGGGGCAAGGACCGCATGTGTTTTACTCCCCATTGCCCACCCAGCGTCTATTATAATATCCGATTTGTGGCAAGTAGTTTACTAAACATTTGCTGGACTAATATACTGAACAAGTTGCCTCTGGAGGGAGGGAGTTGCCCATCATGGAAGATGCTTAACATGGACCAGACATACTGTTGGCCAAGACTTCGTATAAAGGATTCAAGGCTCAGACGGATTTTTACATAAAATGACATTTGAAGCACTTTTCTGGCATTCGATTCTATTATTTCAAGAAATGAAGAGCATAAAATTAATGACTCTACAATGGAGGCAATAATGAGTCCATTGCTCATCAATATGAAAAGGGAAGAAAATAAATGTGGCTGATTAGAGAGTAATGAAGGTCTTTTCAAACCAATTAATAAAAGTAGAAAATATAATTTGTAGGAAATCTGTTAAAGAAGTCAGTAGATTGGGGCAAGTTCCTAAGGAAATATTTAGGGACTAACACAAAAAACAGATCTGCAAATAACTGTGATACTCTTTGTATCTTTAGTTACAAGTACAGTATTTGGTACACTGTAAATGAAAAATAAATAGTTACTGAATAAGGAAATCAGGAACTTTTAGGAACCACTCCTTCATAAATCTGTCCAGGTGGAGAGCCTGCATTAGATCATCCCCCTCAGTATCATTGCCCATTTACAGATTTACACCTTCCTATAGATAATATGCTTACAATGTATCGTTACAGTGGAGATAAAATGATGCCTTCATGAAGACGGTCATGTTCCTCACTGCTGAGTGTTGATGGAGGATGAAATCATTGCTGAAAATGTTTTCCCTTTTCTAAACTTACCTATGAGTTGCTGTTATGTTTTTGTCAAAATTGATGAACAAATACAGTAATAACTGATGTTCATTAAGATGGTAGACATGATTTAGATAATCAGCTCTTCTTCAAGGTTTTTTTAGCATGCATGTATCACTGAATATCAAATATACTACTTAAATGTTTATTTTAATTTTAGCTTTTGTGGTGGATAGGCTATAACATAGCCCCTATGACCACCCACCCCCTGCCTTAACTTTGATGTTCATGTGTGATCCCTGCCATTTGAATGTGGTGGGAATTTGCTTCTAACTACCAAATATGGCAAAGGTGATGGGGTGTCACTCCTGTGATTGTTACATTAGATAAGATGTCATCTTATTAGTAGACCTACTCAAGGGCTGATTAGTACTGAACTACGTAATAAACAGAATTGCTAAGTGTTTCTTTTGACTTCAGGGTGGTGCCATTTTTTCACAAGGCTTCCTGCTTCATTCCCTAGTTTTAAGATTCTAGTTTACTTTTAAATATCTTCTTTATACCTGGGGATTTTCCAACCCTCTCCTTGCTAAACCTATGTCCATAGTACTAGTTTCTTTCTTTGTGAACAAAGAAAATTTGGGAACTTCACATGGAGTGCTTAGGTAACAACACTGCATAGTAACCCTTTAGGATTTGTATTTTAATTAAAAAACAAAACAGTTTTCTGGTCATTTGAAGACTATAAGGTGGTTATTGACTAAGTGTCTGGGTATACTTTTTAAAAAGTCATCACTGGCAGCAAAAGTGAAAATGTTTACATCAAATAGGACTATATCAAAATTGAAAGCTTTGTGCATCAATGGACACATCAACAGAGTGAAAAGTCAACCTACAGAATGGGAGAAAATAATTTACAAATTATACATCTGGTAAGGAGTTAATATCCAAATATATAAAGAACTACCAGTTAAAAACAAACCAAAAAAATCAACCTGATTTAAAAAAATATTTTGTAAGAAATAGGGCTGAAAATTTCTTGTTTTCTGGTAGTAGATTCTCCGAATGAAACTCAATTGTCATGTGTGTAACAAAGAGACCAAAGTTGAAGGCAAAAATATGAACTTTGTATAATGACAAGAATTGAACTTGACTAGTCTCTTGCTTGAAGATGACCAAAGAAAAAAATAAACTTATGAATTTGAATAAAGCAGCACAGAAGAAAGGCAACAACATTGTGAAGACACAGAGAAAAGGTGTATTTCAAAAAATTTTTGCCATAGGACACAGATGATGGTTTGATATTTCCAATATGATACAAGAATATATGGTCAAGAAAAAGAGCAGAAAGTCATAAGTCAAAAACAAGTTTAGACAAATATATAGAGTGAAGAAATAAGGAATGCCTATTTGGGACTTAAAAAAACAATGCATTATCAACAGGAAAAAGTAAAATGAAAAATATGAACCAAATTAAAGCAACAATGGGTGGATAAGACTGAGAAACTACCTGAATGCAGGCAGGGAGAAAGAGTTAACAAGTAAAACCAATGGATGGAGAGGAGAGAGAAAATAAAGTCCAATGCAAAAATGTCAGTCACTCAGACACACATCAATAGAGCCAAGTTTCATATGTGAAGATACTGCCAGGTAGGTTTTTGCCCACTTTTCACTCAGTGCCTTGCAGAGCTCAATCACGATTTGTTGAAGAAAAAAGAATAACTTAAACAAATTATTTGAAACTTATTAAAGAAAAAATTTTTGGAGTAATTTAATAGATAGGTAGCAAGTGTTCTGTGCCAAGGAGAATATACTTTCTTCTAAAAATCTCATACAACATTTGCAAAAATTTCCTTAAAATTAGGCTACAATAAACCATCAATTAATTCTTCAAATCAGGAAATGTAAAGCTATATTCTTTGATCAAAATGTGCTAACATTTGAAATTAAAAGTTTATATATCCCCCATAAAACCAAAACCCATCTATATGAGAAATGAAAAAAGACATTCTCAATAAGTATTGGGCCAGAGTAAATCAAATGATGGCTAAAGACTACATATAGTAAGAATAATTGCATATTAAGTGACATATGAAGCTATAATGATTTAAAAAGTATGGTATTGGCCTGAGGATAATCAGATAGGTCAATAGGTCAAAATACAGCTTAGAAATACAGACAACAGAATATGAGAAAAAAGTTGTGTATGACAGAAAAGGAAACATAATAGGCACCCAATTAATATCCACTGATTTAATGAATCACTAGTTTTTCAAATCAATGGGATTATTAAACAAATATTATTTTAACGGTAAATTTTTTGGAATTAAGATGAAGTTAGTTTTCTGTCTCAAATTCTATATCAGAATAAATGCAGTGTGAATAGAGTTAAAAGCTAAAACTAAAACTAGAGGAAAATAAGGAAAGTTAGGGTAGAAAATATTTCCCAAACATAAAGTCAAAGAAAAAAAACATATCAGCAAATAATGAGATTTTACTAAAAATATTTAAAATATATCTACCTACTAAAAGTTTTGGTGAATGCATGTTAAATATCTTAAACATTTTGTGAAGAGCGTTTATCTTTAAATATAAACAGTGCTGGCAACCATTATAACAAATACAAATACTCTAATAGAGAAGTAAGAACATGAGCAAATACTCTAATAGAGAAATAAGAACATGAGAAAATAATTTAATTTTATTGGAAACTAGCCAATAAAATATGGAAAAAAATTCCACTCAACAAATAACCAAAGTAAAATAGAAACATGTTACCATTTAAAAAATTTAATATATGCAGACTTTGAAAAATAGGTAATACCCAATTTTGGCTAGGGTGCAGTTATAAGGAGTCTGCAAGGAAATTTTGTAATTACGTCAGAGGAACCTTGTACTTTTTGATTAGGTAATTCCTCCTCCAGGAATATGGTCTTAGAATATCTAAAGAGATCCACTATGGGATTTATGTGTAGGACTCTGTTGAGGACTGATTTATAATATTGAAATATTCAAAACAAATGAAATGTCTGAGCAAAAAAAATGAATGAGGTATATTGTACAATTAATAGTCATGTTTAATAATATTTAAAGACATTTAAATGCTAAGGACATATTGTTAAATGTAAAATACAGTTATAAAATTTATAGAATACATAATTTTAAATAACAATTATCTACTTTTTATAGAAAAAGAACACTGAAAGATTACTAGTAAACATCTTTGATCTTTGCTATCTGAGAAACTGTAAATAATTTTATTTTGCTATATTTTCCAAATTCAGTAAAATACCATAAACATATTATATATATGTAGAGAAACAGGAAATGGTACTTAGTAAAAAAAAAGCTGTGTGTATTTCAAGTAAAAATCTTTTAGTTTAAAAAATAAAGCTATGAGGGATAATGAAGGTATTCCTGAAGGTGTTAATGAAAACACTGTTAAATATTCCACTGTTGACTGCACTCTGAACTCAACTGCTAGAGGCAGGAAAATTTTCTCATAGAATCACACTTGGTGAAGAACTATGAACTGATGATGTCACTGGCCATAACTGGATAATGCCCTTCCAATATGCCTTTTTTGGGGTGAGGGCACTATGGTTATTTATGGTTATTCTCCAACTAGTCCTCAAAAGCTCCCACTTTTGAGGTCTTAGAGAATATTAGGCATTCAGAGATGGAGGAAATCTTGGATCATTTGGTTCCTTATTTTCCTTTCAAATCTGGGAATGCAGGGACATTATAAGATCTCCTCACTGAAACAAAGCCAGAAAGCAGTGATGGTTTTTATTCTTCCCTTCCTCTGTAATGTGCTCTGTACAGATACATGAAGATGCTTCTGCAAACTTCTCTAACAGCTTTTACAGTTGAGATTTTTATATAGGGTGGAAAATTCCTTGTGGTTTGAAGGACTATTAGACATATTTTTGCTTAATGATCTATATGAAAATCATCTAAGTGCATAAATAGCACACCCACTTATTCAGGACCTTACACAAGATGTGCTGATCTAAGTGTAGCTCTTTTTGGGGTCCTGGACCCAGTTCTGAAGTGTGTGTAGTGGGAAAGCACTTCTCCACACTGATAGAGAATTCTCTAGCACCAGCTGGTGTCCTACAATGTAACTCAATTCTGGCTACCCAGAGATAGCATCATATCCCACAGGTTAAGAGTTCAGTTCCCCAAGACTGCCTGCCATTGTGCCCCCCACCTTTGACACCAGTTGCAAGGCCAGGGTGTCACCTGTGCTTCTGATGGACTGGCTATAAATCAGAGGTTCCAAGGACCCCCTCCATGGGTTCAACTAATTTGCTCAGAGAAACATTTTGCTTATTGGATTATCAATTTATTACATAAGGATTTAATTCAGGAATGGCCAGATAGAAGAGATGCACAGGGCAAAGGGAAAGCGCACACAGAGCCTCCACACCATTCCCTTCAAACACAGGTATGTTCACCAGCCTGGAAACTCTCTAAACTCAATCCTTTTGGGGTTTTATGGAGGCTTATCACATAGGCATGACTGATTAAATTAGCAGATTGATCTGACTTCCTGTCCCTCTCCTATCCCTGAGGTCAGAGGGTTAGGACTGAAAGTTTCAACCCTCGAATCAGATGGGTGCCTCCTTTGGCAACCAGCCCCTATCCTCAAGTGCTTTCCAAAAGCCACCTCACTGACATGACAAGACACCTTGATTAGTCTCAACATTTAGGAAATACCAGGGGTACAGGAGCTCTGTACAAGAAATGGGAGGAAGACCAAATATATATATAACAAATCACAATAGGCATTTGTGTGTGTGTGTGTGTCGGGGGGGAGGGTGCTATTAGATCTTTAATACTGTATGAATTGCAGAGCATTTCCAGTCTTCAGCTGTAATTTCTCAACTGTAAGATTTTAAGAGCAGTCCTCATCCTTTATTTAACCCCTTAATTCTTTTAATCAGAAATTGAGGATTTTTCTTCTGATACAAACTCTAAAAAATTCTTACTGAAGCTACCTTTGATTCAGAATAGTTGCTGTCTCTTCACCATGGTATAACAGGACTTAGTAGACCCAGCTAGCTTTTGATTAAATGAGAATGACTTCTAGGTTGAGTACTGGAAAACATTTTGCATTTGATGAAAAAGTATTGGTACCCTATTCCTTCCTATTTCATGTTCTAAAACATCATCCTCAACAATAAGTAGAAATACTTGGAATTTCACATAAATAATTCTTATTTAAATTTTTCACTATATCTAAACTATATATGTCCCCTAACTGCTAATGTGATAAACATCTTTTAGTAAATACACCAAATGAAATTATTAAGAAAACAAACAAATGAAAGTCATATGAAATTCAAAGAGCAAGGTGTGTTGATTTTCCAGGTTTAAGATGTTGCAATGTCTACTAGGGATTCTGGCTGCAGCTTAGAAGAGTCATTTAGAGATACCCTCTAGGGGTTGATTCATCATGTTCCAGGGTCTAGCCTTCAGCATTGCAAGACCAAAATTTGGTCTTGTTAGAACTCTGAGATAATCAGACCCAGGAAATTGTTTCATTTCAATAAAAAGAGAGAGATGTATAAACTATAATATCAATTTACTTACTTGTAATGAGAAATATAACTGTAGCTAGGACTGAATTACTCTTGTTACCAGATCAGCAAATTCTTTACCTGTAGGCAGTAGACAAAGGCTACAACGTTTAATCAGAAGGCTCAGTTGATGAAAATAGATTTGTTTAATTTTAGGTAGTGCCTCTCCTAAATTAAGGACAGATTAAATTAAAGCCATAAAGATAGTCTTACCCCTGAAGTATAGACACCTATTGACTCTATTGGGCTATAATCTCTATCCTCTGAATATGCACTCATTGAGAGCTAGGAAAAAAAAAATGGAGAGACCAAAATGGAGAGACCTGTCCAATCCTACATACCTAAGTCCTGACAAAATGCCTTATGACTTGGACCACTGTCTCCACAAGGCTCCAGTCATTTTTCATGTGCATTTGTTTTAACAAGTTTTATAGCCACCATGTCCTAGGCTTAGAAACCCCCTTGGTCAGATAATCAATGGACCAAGATACAAACAACGTGTGACATGCGCATAAGGTAAATTTGGTGTCCAAGAGTTTCCTTTCCTCATTATAATAGATTTCCCACCACTAGGTGGAGATTTTATATGCTAATGTTATATGAGATGACTCTGCAATACACACGTATGTATGTAATCCAATTGCTCATGTGCTAATTGAAACTCTCCCTACTCATGCTAGGTGATCTAATAAATAATGAATAAATATTTTCACTCCCCATTAGAGGAGCTACCCTGATTCTTCTCAGGGCTGATTCTCTTAGGCAGCCCACCTTGGTCTATTTAAGGTGTTTCTGTTTCCTCATGTCTCTAGTAAAGCACACTGCTTTCTTGCATACTAAGTCTCTGTGCTAAATTGTTTCAATACTAAAAGACAAGGACTGAGGACCCTGTTCTAGTGTCTGCCGGTAACAATTGTATTTTCTAACTAGTCCCTCTCTTTCTATAGGCTATTATGTCTACCTTCCAGCTTCCATATTATATTTTTTAACTTTTAAACATTTCTGATGTTACTTTGATGCTCCATATTCTTGCACTAGATATATTTGTACAATCTCATTTCTTCACTGCTCACAATTGTATAACTTGTTGCCTAAATGTTTTGTACTCAATCTTCTAAGATATTTTACTGTGTACCTTCTATAAATTGGTAACAAAAACATAAATTATGTTTTCTTGATCAAAGCAGTCTAGGGATCAATCTAGAACCTCAAAATATGGCCATATCTACATTTTTAGGTTTACTTGCACTCACTATGAGTTTAGCTGAGAGTCACCTTGCAACTATTTCTAAAGTCTGTGGAGGATGTTGGCACTTCTAGAGACTCTGATGCCTATGACGGAGGTGCTGGACTTACAGAGACACCCATCACTGTGGACACTGCGGCTGCCCCTGCCTGATGTCCCTGGCCGTGGTCCCTGCCCTGAGAATGCAATCTTCTGCTTGCTGCATGTGTTAATCTTCATGACAGGCAGGTTTGCTGCCCCACTGCCACAAGAGCTGTGGCTGCATTGCCACAGAAGCAGTAGCAAAAATATTGGGGTTAAAATATGTCATGATAATGACCAACACCAAAATAAGAAACTTCTAAGGTAAAGTCAGAGTCTGAGGAAATGGGTTAGCAGGGGACAAGAAAACAGGTGATAACCAAGAGAGTTTGCCTTAGAAAAGATGAGAACTTAGGAGGTGGATAGAAAAAAAGAAGAGAGATGATAAGAGAATAGAGGTTTAGGTGTCATTGTAGAAGCCAGAGCAGATATGATGTTGGCCCAGAGGATGACTGCAGGTGAATTAGAAAAATTCCTGGCAGAGGAAGCTCCTCCCCAGGTGACACAACTTAAAGAGATGGAGGGCTAGATTTTCCTGTTTTCACATCCTCTTGGCCAAGTGCATTTATTCAGGGTACAAAAAAGATTTGATCACATTTAATAAGAATATTGAAAAATGACATAATTTAGGAAAGCTGGGTAATTTGAAGAATATAAACTTTTTGGTGCTTATCACTAAGTTATTTATCCAGTAGCAAGAAATTCTTCCTGGTTGCCAGTAAAAAAAAGAAGGGAAGTGGGTCTTAAGTAATAAATGCAGATTAGAATGGTGTTGGTTATCTAGTTCATATTGTACTAGTCTAGTGATTCCCACTCCCAAGGGAATCATACTAGATGGGCCCACTCAGGGAACACTGTCTTACAGCACTTCATCTCCTGGGCTCTCTTTTCACAATTGTAATTTCCCCTTTTTTTTCCTCAACTTGAAATATTCATGTCAACCACATCCAAGAGGTGACTGTTACACAAAGTCAGCAATGCCTGGTATCTGTGCAACAATATTCCTGAACAATAATGCTTTTCCAGTATTTGTGGTTGGTGCTATGTTTAGGTCACAGTTAAAATAATTTCCCCCCTGAAAACCATTTGAAATGAAGCTTCTGGATTATTTCTCTTTAGTTTTCAGTTCCCTATGCTGTGGAAAGCTTTGGCTTTAATCCTACCTATAGGCAGGATAAGTGTCCTAGGAAAATACTGTAAGCCTCTTGATTCCATCACTTTCTAAAAAATTTTCCAGTATATATATGTATATGTATATAGTATGTATAGATGCAATATATATATATGCCATATTTGCTATATAGATTTCAGAAATTTAAAAAATTTAAAGTTTCTCTCCTCCCTATAGATGGTTAGTACCTTAGAGGGAATTAGTATTGCTTTGCAAATTCAGCTCTGAACGTTTTTATTTGAGGTGAAATCTGGAGTTGGCTTTCAGCAGGGTGTGCTAGAGGTGTGATACACGGGGAATCCCTGGAGGGAATATGGCAATGGAAGAATTTTAATATAGATAAATGCAAATAGACTTGTAAACTTTGGCAGAAAAATAACTAGTTCACTTTTCTACCAACCTAATTTTCTGGACTCAAATCAATTTCTAAAATTGCTATTGCCAATTTTAGGCTGCCCAAACTCCCCTGCATATCCCCCTCTCCCAACTTTTCTCCAGCCAAATCCTCCTGCTTTTCAGTTTTGGACCTGTATCTCCTTTTCTTCTTTGCAGTTGGCCCATCATCCACTCCATGCCTTTGGGGACCTGCTTCCCCAGGAAACGGCCATGAAGTGGGACTGTCTCCCTACTCTTCCCTGTGGTCTACTCAATTGACTTTCTTGTTATACACCAAGATGGCAACTAGACATTGATGGTTTTAATGTCTTACCTGCTGATTATATGGACAAAGGGAAAATAACAAGGTACCACATGTGAAGAAGACATTCATTTCTGAAATCTTAGACAGTTCCTACAGGCATAGTCCAGCATCCAGAGATGGCCCTGGTAGACTAAGTGAGCACCTCGGCTATAAACAGCACCTTCACCTGCCTACTACCAGCTACAATAATTTCTTGGCAAACTCTCCTTTTAGTATCAGCAACAATAGCAATGACAAGAAAAATAAAAGGATAGACGCTGTCATTTATTAATGTAATCAAATGACTTTTATAGCTGATAAACTGGTATTTTATTTCTTTAGACTTAGGCAATAATAGATATCCTTTTCCATGTATTGTTTTATTCTAGTTCCTTCCTTTTCTTCCTACTTTTGGAACTAGATTTCAGGTGTAGTGACTCTTGTTTCAAACAGCCTGAGATCCTATATGAACCCCCAGGAAACACCTTTTATGATCCATGAGCTCAAGTGCTGAGTTTGTGATTTCCTACTTGGATCCCATTTTCTGTCTTGTTAACACATTAAAAAAATATGCTAAAATAATACAGATTTGAGGTCTAAGTTGCTTATTTCCATGGAAATGAACTGGTTGAATTCTACACACATGAAATAAAATATTGAATGTTTTCCTAACTCTTGATCAGACTATCAAATTTCATTTTACTGGATATATGTGTGTGCATATATATCTATATCATTCACTAACAATTTATTAAAGTACAACTTTTGTTACATAATCTTGAGCAATGAATGTCATTTGAAAAAGATTTTAATATTTCATGATTTATAAGGGTAAATTGTCTTTATAAGAATTGTGGTTTTATTTTTAAAAATCACAATTTTTATACAATGGTATAAAATGTGCCTTTTCTATTATTCTCTTCTAAGAAATTAAAATTAATGCTAGACACTTAAAAACCACATCAGCATAGGGAATTGTATAGGAGGTACTATTCCCGTGGCATTAAATAACTTATGAAAATTAGCATAGAGAATAAAGTAAAGCATGATGATAATGAGATAAGGTAATAATGACATTCACTCCATGGTTCCCTAAAATCCCTAGAGAGAGAGAGGTCGACGAGTCCTAATGGCAGAAGGAACTTAGCGATCATACACTCCGACTGCCCACCCACTGTGCTGGGAGAAAACCACAGGAGAGAGTTACATGATTTTCCTGAGGCTATGGCAGCATACCTCAGAGATGTGGCACCCATTTTTTCAAATTTCTGCCTTAAAACAGTTCATTACTGTTGTAAACATGCTGATTGTAATCATTACTTCACCAGATTTTTGGCATCTTTCCCAACCTCATCATTACTATATGAGATATATCTGGTGACAATGAACTAGTCACTTGAAAATATACTTCATTATTACACATTTAAAAAATTACAGTAATTTCCTGAAGGAAATTACTCCTATTTCCCTTAGGCCTTGTCTAATTTTCTAATTTTCATGTACACAAATGCTGGTTATTCCAATTCATGAAAAGTCTCAAAGGGAACATCTTAGTGTTCTGCGTTTGCCCATGTTATTCCACAATGAAGCTGCTTCTGCTACCAGCAACATTCTTCAATGAACTGGAACAAATAATTAAAAAATTCATATGGAAACACCAAAGACCCCGAATAGCCAAAGCAATCCTGAGAAAAAAGAATAAAGTAGGGGGGATCTCACTCCCCAACTTCAAGCTCTACTATAAAGCCATAGTAATTAAGACAATTTGGTACTGCCACAAGAACAGAGCCATAGACCAGTGGAACAGACTAGAGACTCCAGACATTAACCCAAACAGATATGGTCAATTAATATTTGATAAAGGAGCCATGGAGATACAATGGCAAAATGACAGTCTCTTCAACAGATGGTGTTGGCAAAACTGGACAGCTACATGTAGGAGAATGAAACTGGACCATTGTCTAACCCCATATACAAAAGTAAATTCAAAATGGATCAAAGACCTGAATGTAAGTCATGAAACCATTAAACTCTTGGAAAAAAACATAGGCAAAGACCTCTTAGACATAAACATGAGTGACCTCTTCTTGAACATATCTCCCGGGCAAGGAAAACAACAGCAAAAATGAGCAAGTGGGACTACATTAAGCTGAAAAGCTTCTGTACAGCAAAAGACACCATCAATAGAACAAAAAGGAACCCTACAGTATGGGAGAATATATTTGAAAATGACAGATCCGATAAAGGCTTGACATCCAGAATATATAAAGAGCTCACATGCCTCAACAAAAATCAAATAACCCAATTAAAAAATGGGCAGAGGAACTGAACAGACAGTTCTCTAAAAAAGAAATACAGATGGCCAACAGACACATGAAAAGATGCTCCACATCGCTAATTATCAGAGAAATGCAAATTAAACCTACAATGAGGTATCACTTCACACCAGTAAGGATGGCTGCCATCCAAAAGACAAACAACAACAAATGTTGGCGAGGCTGTGGAGAAAGGGGAACCCTCCTACACTGCTGGTGGGAACGGAAATTAGTTCAACCATTGTGGAAAGCAGTATGGAGGTTCATCAAAATGCTCATAACAGACTTACCATTTGACCCAGGAATTCCACTCCTAGGAATTTACCCTAAGAAGGCAGCAATCAAGTTTGAGAAAGACAGATGTACCGCTATGTTTATCGCGGCACTATTTACAATGGCCAAGAATTGGAAGCAACCTAAATGTCCATCCGTAGATGAATGGATAAAGAAGATGTGGTCCATATACACAATGGAATACTACTCAGCCATAAGAAAAGGGCAAATCCTACCATTTGCAGCAACATGGATGGAGCTGGAGGGTATTATGCTCAGTGAAATAAGCCAAGCGGAGAAAGAGAAATACCAAATGATTTCACTCATCTGTGGAGTATAAGAACAAAGGAAAAACTGAAGGAACAAAACAGCATCGGAATCACAGAACCCAAGAATGGACTAACAGGTACCAAAGGGAAAGGGACTGGGGAGGATGGGTGGGTAGGGAAGGATAAGGGGGGGGAGAAGAAGGGGAGTATTAAGATTAGCATGCATAATGGGGGGGTGGGAGAAAGGGGAGGGCTGTACAGCACAGAGAGGATAAGTGGTGATTCTGCGGCCTTTTGCTGTGCTGATGGACGGTGACTGTAGGGGGGTTTGTAGGGGGAACCTGGTATAGGGGAGAGCCTAGTAGACATAGTGTTCCTCATGTAAGCGTAGATTAATGATAACAAAAAAAAAAAGAAAGAAAGAAAGAAAGGGGGATTTCTTCCTGATAGGATAAAACTAACTAAATCAACGATTAATGCATGCTTTAAATATCCTTAATTTTGATCACTTAAAGGGTGTCGGATGATTGGCTATGGAGGTACATTTTTCTGATAATATTCCTTTCTCTTAAAATAAAAAAGAAAAAGCAGTTCCTGTGTGGTGACCTCCAATAAGTTCTTCACAGTGGTACAAAGGGCATATCAAAGTGTGGGCAAAGGGTCTGTTTGTGTTTATACAGAGGATCAAAGCCTAATTTGGCTACCCAGAAAATGAACTAAGATACGATATGAAGAAGAACTTCCAACATCAGCACTCTCTGGAATACTCATACCAGAAGATGATCATCAAAAAACCTCAACAAAGATCCAGGCACTGCTACAGTTGTAGCTGCATCCATCCCACCGGTTCCTGGACTTGCCATGAGAATGAAGAAGGTGGTATATAAGCTGGCCTGTGCATACAGTCAAACAACAAATTTGACTGGATCTATACTGTTGGAACTCAACCAAGAATTAGGAGAAGTGCAAGTTGTAGCGCTCCAAAAATCTTACAACTACAGAGTATCTACTGTTAAAAGAACATATGGGATGTGAACAGTTCCCAGGAATGGGTTGTTTTAATTTGTCTGATTTCTCTCAGACTGTTCAAGTTCAGTTGGACAATATCCATCATATCATAGATAAATTTTCACAAATGCCTAGGGTGCCTAACTGGTTTTCTTGGTTTCACTGGAGATGGCTGGTAATTATAGGTCTGCTTTGGTTATGTAACTATATTCCTATTATGTTAATGTGTATGCACAATTTAATTAGTAGTTTAAAACCTATACATGCTTAAGTTACTCTACAAGAAGATATGTCAAAGAAATAATCAATTTTCCCATGTTTTCTTCCATCTGCTACTTCTATAGCTTTTCTTTTTCCTTCCTAATTACAACCCTTAAATAGAATTCGTGCCTCATATCGAATTTACCGAGTATCATAATTCTTCCAAGTGGTAAAGATACCTCAAGACAAATGCTGGGCATAGAAGCCACAGGGCATAAATCTGCAAAGAAGTAAAAAGCTAACCTTTTCAAACAATATGGCCTCTCTCTCACTTACCAACTTTATATTTCCCTGTATGGCCCTGGAAGATGACTGGTTAGCCAGAGACGGGTAAGATTCCTCAAGGGAGGGACAACCTTAGACAGGCACAGTCGCAGGGGCGCCATCAGGTGAGAAATTGGGGATCAACAGAAGTGAAGCTTAGAACCTCACCCCCCCCTGTTTTGAGAGAAATCTTCTGCATCCGTGGATGTTTTATTGCCCTTGTCTAGCTTGGATTAACACATAGTCTACAGGCACACACCTGATCATCTACATTTGCTCTCTTACAATACCAAACTATGTTTTCTACCTTTATCTTGCATCTACCTACCACTTCAGCATTTTATTTAAAATAATAATAATAATAATAAGGTAGAAATGTGGGATTCACATATAAATCAAGTATAAAAATCAAATGAATATTATTCATATTTGACTTGATTTGTTTGTAGTTCATAATGCATGATCAAAACCGAAAGTTTCTGTGATGACTGCCCTTGTACTGTTCACCATGTAACTTATTCACTATGTAAGAATTTGTTCACCATGTAAGAACTTGTTCGCTATGCTTCAGAAGATTGGAGACTGACGAGAATTAGACTTGCGGTGGATTAATGATTGTGCATTGAGCATTGACTCCCCTATACAGAATTTTATTGTTGTTAACCATTTGATCAATAAATATGAGAGATGCCCTCTCAAAAAAAAAATACGTGGTATCTGAAAAAGTCAAACTCACAGAGACAAAGAATAAATGGTTACTGCAGTCTGGGGGGCAGGAGAACTGGGGAGATGTTGTTAAGGGGTACAAACTTGTGACTAGAAGAAGAGTAATTTCTGGAGATTTGATGGGCAGCATTGTAATTATAGTCAAGAATACTGTATTATATACTTCAAAATTGCTTACAGACTAGATTTTAATTTTCTCAGCACAAAAGAGAAATGATAATTGTGTGACATGATAGAGGCATTAGCTAATGATATGGTTGTGATCATATTGCAATATATAAATGTATCAAATCAACACTGCACACCTTTAGCGACACAATGTTGTATATAAATTACATCTGGAAAAAAAAAGAGTGACTTTTCCAAGTGACAGGTATTTGTTCTCTCAGTTTGGTAAGGCCTGGGCAGAGAAACAGGCACAGTGTCGCTGGGGCAGTATTCTGTTCATTAAAGCAATCCCTGAGCACACACAAGATCAAGGGGAGGGGACAGCGCCCCCCGCCTCCCCATGGTTAAATAACAATGTTGGGTGAAAAAAGATGTGTGTTATTCCGAGTAGATTGTCAAAAATCTTTAAATTTTAAGACTCTGCTTGGTTTACTGTGTGTAACACCACGCTAAGCTTGTCATTGTAAAAGTTAATTTATTGAATTGCACAATGATTTTATATTGCTCAATTATTGAGGGGTAGTGGAAAGATGTTTTCTAAAAATTGAGAGACTAAACTGTATAGGATCTTTACTATGTCGATCGTTTCACTCTAAGCAGCCCATGTTTCTTCCCCAAAGCTGTTTTCCTCTCATTGCAGGTATGCTTGACTGGCCAACTGGATAGTAGCTGTAAAAATCAGAGGGGGAGAAATTGCTTTAGCAGATTCAAAGGCAGGAAATAATGTTGCCTCCATCATAGCCACTAAGATGCAGGCTTGGAGGGCTGCTGCTTCTTGGAGACCCCAGAACAAACCTGATAGCCCATAAAGGCAAGACAGGCTTAAGGCCAAGCTGCAGGGTGGAACTGTCAGAGGAGTTTTTAAAGTGAGTCATGCAGTGTTGATTTTAACTCTATGTTGTTCTTACTTATTGAGAAAACCATTCATCATTATTTCACCATGAAACTGTGCTCAGTGCTCGGCTGGAGTTCAGCCTTATGAAGCTCACGGAAAACTTCCTTTTTGTTTTTGCCTGTATTGGTGAATGCTGCTAAGAGAAGGGTATGCAGAGATTAAAAAACTTTGAAAACAGAAGTTGATAAATGTGTCTGAAAGCTAAACATGACTGACACCTCATGGCTGCCTAGAGATGGGACTTGTTATTCCCTGTGTAGTGTGGCAGTTCTTTCTAAATGTGTGGCAAATGGGTCAGGAATTTTTACAAGGGAATGGGTCCCTACATTTCCAGACAAGATCAAGAAAACCCAAAAGGAAATTAATATTGTTTTTTTTCTAATTGGATCAGAAATTATGGTAATGGAAGACAATGCAAGAAATCTGTCACTTTCTATAAACTTTTTATTTTCTTTAAACAGCAGAGCAATTTAGAGAATGGACAAGTCGGCAATTTAGAGGCAACTTAGAGGCCATCTTCTCATGGATGAACAAGTTGGTTCATGTCAAAAGTTTGATTAAAAAAATGTCATTATCAGGCCTGTGACTCTGCAAACTACCATTCTCTTTTGCCAGCTGGCTCCTAATAGGCCCTATTAAGATGGGGAACTGCAGAGAAATTGGAAGGCTGACAGAGGAGGGCTTGCTCCTCCCCCTTTGTTTCCTGGTCCTGTCAAGAGTGCCCTACTAATGGCACTTCATTTTGAACACAGCGATTGATTCCAGGCAGCAGGTTGCTCAGGTTTCAGGACCTTTTTTATATTCCCTGTACAGACCTCACTGAATCCTTCCAGATAGCCAACACTAGCCAGCTGGTGTCCATCCCTATAAGCCTGGGTCCCAGTTCAGTGGGGGCATCAGTGCCAGCTAGCACTGCCCGCTTCCTTTTAAGTTTTTAAATAGCACTCCAGGGAATTAACTGCTCCTTGCAGTTATCATGTCTGTGATACTGTACTCTTTACTTTTTGCCTTTTTACTGCTTTTAATCTATTCATTAATTCTTTATATTAAATCTCTATTAAAATCATGATGAGCATGACTTGACAGATACATCTCTGTCACAAGAATGTTTACAGTGGGCCCAGGTATTGCTCTGATTTTGCTGTAGAAGTGCACAGACCAAACCTTTCCCATCTGTTGCACACTGAGATACTATAAAAATGTTAACCCACAAGAACTGACATAGTGCAGTTGATAATCAGCTAAACATGCTAAAGGAGGGAAACATGCTGGATTCTGTGGAGGGGTCATTATTTAACTTGCTCAGAATCTCTGGGTCCTGACAAATATCCAAGGGCCAGAATTTTCTCTCACTAGATTCTCTTATAATCCTTTTATTCACAAACCAACAGACAGAGACATAGAGCATACATTTTTCAATGTATTTTACTTACGCCCTTAGTCCAGTGACAGCGCTGTCCACCTGACGTGCACAACAATGCCAAGTACCTCCTCAAGGGGGGACAACTGACCATCACATAGTAGTCTTTCATTCAGCAACTATGTCTTGGTGCCACTGTTTACGGAGTCCAGAATCTAATCATGGAAATGTCACCCCATGGTATTCTGGTTTACAGGTATGTCCCTGAAAATTTCATTTTGTTAATATTTGCTGTCATAGAGATGTGTGATTCATGGTAAAACAATTCAGTTAATATGTGCCATTTGGGGGAAGTTCGGCTTCTAGGCTTACTTCTTAGTTGTATTCTCATATTAATTTGGAGATGTTTTATTTGATGGCAGTGGTCACCTCCTACTGTATGAACTGAAGGAGACGTCTCCCCTTTCTGTCTTTATCCCAGTAAAATCAGAAGCTATGACATGGGCTTCGCTAACAGGTGCTATTTTGTAGGACTTTGATTCTTGAGCAAGTGATAGCATGGTATAGTGACTGTCAGAATTGTGTGACCTTCCCTGGATATCTTCTGCTTAGCCATCCAAAACTCCCTTGGTACCTGTCAAGTTTTCAAGCCTGGGCCTCCAGTCTTCCAATATCATTCCAACAAGTTTTCTTTTTGCTTCAGATTCTGTGTCATTTTCTGTTGTTTGCAACAAAATGCCTAGATGATAGAGTTTTGTTAAAGATGTAAGAAAAAATATTACTCTTTATCTTGATTCAAACTGAATTGCTTTAAAGAAGTACAAATACTATAAAGTAGAATTTTGACCCACAAAAAGAGCATTTCTGACTTTAATACCAACCCTGGTATTAAACAGTTTCCCACTGGATACCAAGTTTTTTCACAGGTATTATAAATGTTTTCAAGTAAGACACATATTTTTGGATGGAGATTTCAGGGCTTCCCCAGTGAATATGATAAGCTGTCCAGATGGTGGCCTGATAGCCACTCAAAAGAGTCCTTTAATGATAACAATTAAAAGCTAATTATATTTAATGTGTTGAAAGGAGTCCAGTAGCATTCATTTGACCAGAAATCCATCCCTGGGCAGATCCAGAAGAGAGAAGAGACTTCCGGCACAGCCGTCTGGATGCTCTTCTTCCCTCCTGCTTTTGCTGCTGAAGAGGGTTTAGTGGTGTCCTTGGCTCTTTCTGGAGTACATATTCTGTTTATGGAAGCTGCTTAAAAGTGGGCCTTGCTGAATTAAACTGGCTTTTGTTCCATCAGAGGCAAGAATCAAGTTGGATGGAAACCCTCTATTTGGATGGAGAGGACAAGAGAGAAGACAAATTTGGAAAAACTGTACCAGACATTCGCGGTGGTTCTAGGAGTCAGGACACACAACCAACCATTCCCAAAGTTGGAACAAAATGCCTCAATTAACTGATTCAAATAAATATGTGTTGATTCTTCTCATATGTTTGCATTTTCTTTGCTGGAAATGTGAATTTTGGAAGAGGGAAGCAGATAGACTTCAAGTACTTCAAGTTTCAAAACTGGGTCACATTATTATGGCAAGACTCTAAAAGGAAGGCTCTTCCTTTGTATAAATTTAGGTGTACTTAAAGCATAGGTTTTTAAAAACTATATTTTTATAGGTTTTGATTATCTTTTTTTGTAGATACTCTACAATTTCAATTCGGATTTTTTTATCCCAGTGTCTATATCCGTCAGTACCGGGTAGAAAAACACTGACTCCATGTTCATTAGGGGCAGTTGAGGGGTGTGCTCCATCGGTGCTCACTTAGAACCATAGGAAATATCGCCAGTCACTGCAGCACAGGTTAGAGAAGGATACAGAATAGTACCTCAAATACTCTGCTCATATTTTATTGGCTGATTTAAGTCACATCACTATGCCTAAATTTAGGGGTGTAGTGAAACACAGTCCTATTGTGTCCTGGAATGACAAGAAGTAGAAACACTAGAAAGACTGACAAGAGGCTGCAGTGTTAACACACCAGTTGAAGGAATTTTTGGTTTGGGTTTTGTAATGATCAGAGAATGCTGTCTGCGCTTTTCCTAAATTTTAGAATTTACTGAAGGTTGCCTAGTAGTTGTATAGGTGATCAGTTTTTGTGACTGCTTTATGAAAACTTAAAAAAGATATATTACCTGTATTCAACATTTTAATTAAATACAACACATATAATTAATAATGATATTAGTAGTGTTTTTCCTCTCAAATGTTTTGTTATATCTTAACTTATTCTGGCCTCATCACAATCTCATGAAATATCCTGGACAAGTGGTATACTGTTGATTTTTACAATGAAAGACACTGAGTCCTAGAAATGTTAAGTGACTTGTTCAAGGTCACAAGGTGTGCAATTTGATTTCCCCCCATGTTGCGAGGGCTGAGTTATCCATGCTTCCCACTAACAACTTCCACTTTCTTATTCAAGAAGATGCTAAGAATCTTTACTGTTTAGATTCTTAATTTCTACAACGACAGAACAGAGTTTGACCTTCTGAATTGGCCTTTATGAAAGCTCATGGGGAATTAAGCTGCCTGAGAGACTTGAGATGAAATATTTTCCTAAATCTTTTATATACTGTAAACATACAGCAGGCAGGGGCCACAGCTTCCCTTTGCACACTGGGAGGTACAAGGGAGGGGTTAATAAACATGGGGGAACGAATTGCCCTTTGGGCACTTTTAATGTTGGAGAGCTTTCAGTAATTGTCACACTTCTGCCCTTACTTCAGTCAGGTACGAGGTAGTGTACCTTTAGTCTCTAACCATCCTGCCAGTGCTCACACCCCTGCAGTCGCAGGGCCACACATATCCAACAGAGGGTGGACAACAATGTGAGCAGGAAAATCACTCATTCTTAGGCTCAGAGCTTCTTTACTCTTTCCACTTAGTAATGCTACTGCTTCACATTCTCTAAGGTGTTGCTTTCTGTACCTGCCATGACCTTCAAGATTTTGTTGATCTCTCTCCAGCCTTGCCTAAAACCACAGACTTAATCCTTTCCTGCTCTCTGCTGACCTCAGGCTTCTGTTTAACGAGTCCCATTTTGCAGGACTTGTTGGATTCCTGACCCATTGCCTCTGCTGACTGCAGATTCATATCTGCTCAAATCTGGTTAGAATTCAAAATTCCTCACTTTGCTTCAGTCTGATGATCTCTGCCCTCATCATACTTGGGCATGATACTTTAGGCTTTAATTTGGTTACTCTACAGTTTTCCTAATAATATTTCATTGTTCTCTCAGTTATCTGAAAATGAATGTGAATTGTACAGTAAAATCTGAAATGATTGCAACCATGGGAGGCATGTGATGATGTTTCTGAGGAAGAAATACATAAAAATGTCTGCCTTTTAGGGATTGAACTTTTCTATGTTGAGCCATACCATGTTTGAATCTGGAAAATATATCTCTTTCTCAAAATTCAGAGTGAAGTTCCAAACCCTTTCCTATTCCCCACCTGACAGTTCTAGTAGGGGGAAGATTCCAGAGAATTTGGGTAAGAGAGGCAAAAAGAGCAGTGCTTCGACCTTACTGAATGGCAAGGGCAACCTTTCTCTAAAATACCAGTTTCTCAAATTTGGCTATGCTTTTGATTTGGGGGCTGGAGATCTTGCTAAAGTGCAGTTTCTTAGGTCTCACCTGGAGAATTTGATGGCAACATGGTCTGGTAATCTGAATCATTAAACCAACTCTCTAAGTGGTTCTGATGCCCTGGTCCATAAGATGGGTATTTGAGAACCAGTGCTCTTAGCAACTGGGTGTGACAATTATGCAGATCAGAATTGAGAGAGAGAAAAATCTTACAAGATACCGTTGATAAAGACACTATATTTTACTTAAGTCTGACAAAAGAGCAACTAAGAGGAAACAGAGAATTCTCCCTAATTATTATTAAAGTTCTTGGTACAAGACGCAAAATAACCTCCAAACACTAATTGTTAAAGTTTGAAACTTGGAAGAAGAGGATCAGGGAATCATGGTGAAATTAAAATAGTAGATTCTAGGAGAGACACATTTCCCTTACCAACATCTAGCTAATGGTTTCATCAGTTTCCTACTGAAGATTAATTGAGAGTTATGTTAGATTGCAGTGTTTTGTAGTTAACGTTTTTATTCCATCTTTATAGTTCCTTTCTCATTGTATATGTTTCATTGTTCTTATTGATATTATGTCATCATGAGTGTCTTTTTTTTTTAATGAAATCCCAAAGTAAAGTATCCCTTAGCTATTTTTATAGATAAGTAAATCATCACTAGGTAGGTCCTGAGTGGCAACTGCAGTCAAGTATGTGGTGTCTAGAATGTGAGTAATAGAAAAGCAGCTACCCTTACAAAATTCTAACTTAGGAAGATTTGCTTCAGGGGTGATAATTCAAAATATTTAACAATTGGTGTGGCAATAGAAGTTAATGTATGAAAATATATTTAAGATTTCTTTTATTCTCTAAGTTAAGTATGTGTATATATGCACAAAATCATACAACTGGTTACCTAATGACATAAGTCATTCATCCAATTTAATAATTTTTCAAATCAGTTGTTGATTTGTTTAGGAATTAACAGTATGATCTTTTGTCATGGATTTTACTGACTAAACGCTGCTCCTGTCTGAGCTGTGATTTGACACTGGGAAGTACATACACTATTCCAGTGACTTTGTTAAATGGATAGTGAATAGGTTCCTGGCATCTGTACTTTGAGTATCTGGAAAGCAGCTGGCTGCCATGCATGCATGTGTGGAAAGCCTGTTTCCTAATTCCTTTTCTAATGGTTGTTGCCAGTGTATAGAAACTCAATTGACTTTTGCATGTTAATTTTGTATCCTGTATCTTTACTAAATTCATTTATTGGTTCTAAAGTTTCTTTAATGGAATCTTAGAGGTTTTCTATATATAAGATCATGTCATCTGCAAACAGAGATAGTTTTAACTCTTCCTTTACAATTCAGATGTCTTTGATTTCCTCCCTCCCTCCCTCCCTCTCTCTCTTGCTCCCTCTCTGTCTTCAATTTTGTCAAACTGCTATAATTAGGACTTCCAGTACAATATTAAATAGGAGTGTCTAGAATGGGCATCCTTGCCTTGTTCCTGATTTTAGAGGAAAAGCTTTTGGGTTTTCACCAGTTAGTACAATTTTAGCTATTGGCATTCATATGGAAACATGAAGAACCATGGATAGTCAAATCAATCCTGAGAAAGAACAAAGCTGGAGGCATCACACATCCTGATTTCAAAATATATTATGAAGCTACAGTAATTAAAACAGTATGGCATTGGCATAAAGACAGAGAGTATAGGCCAAAAGGACAGAAGAGAGAGCCTGGAAATCAGCCCACAAGTGTGCTGCCCATTGACCTTTGACAAAGGCAACAAGACTATAATGGAGAGAGGAAGGTCTCTTCAATAAATGATATTGGGAAAACTGGATACCTACATAAAAGAATGAAACTGGACTCTTATCTTAACATGATACAGACCAATCAACTCAAAAGGGATTAATGTAAGACCTGAAACTGTAAAACATAGGGGGGCAGCTTCACAGCACTGGTCTTGGTAATGATCCCATGGATATGACACCAAAAGCACAGGCAACAAAAACAAAAATTTAAGAAGTGGGACTGTATCAAACTAAAAGGCTTCTGCACAGCAAAGGGAAGGAATCAACAGAGTGAAAAGGCCATATACATCCTGGGAAAAATAATATGCAAACCATATATTTGATAAGAAGTTAATCTCCAAATATATGAGGAATTCCTACAACTCAATAGCAAAAAATATCTTATAACCCAATTTAAAAAATAGGCTAAGAACTTGAATAGACAATAGCCATCAGGTATATGAAAAAATGCTCACCATCCCTAATCATCAGAGAAGTGTAAAACAAAACTAAGATATCACCTCATACTTCTTAGGATTGTTATTTTTATATAAAAAAAGACATCTTGTTGGTGAGGATGTGGAGAAATTTGAACCCTTGTGTACTGTTGATGGAAATGCAAAATGGTACAATCCCTGTAGAAAACAGTATGGGGGTTCCTCAAAAAATTAAAAATATAATTACCATATGACTCAGCAATCCTGCTTTTGGATTTATATATATAAAAGAATTGAAATCAGGTTCTCAAAGAGGTATTAGTGCTCTTATGTTCACTGAAGTACTGTTCATGATATCTAAGTTGTGGAAACAAACTAAATGCATGTGGACAGAAGAGTAGATATGAAATATTATTCAGTCTTACAAAAGAAAGAAATTCTGCAATATGTGACAACATGGATGGACCTTGAGGACATTATTCTAGGTGAAATAAGCCAGACACAGAAAGACAAATACTGCATGGTTCTACTACATAAGGTATCTAAAATAGTCCACTTCATAAAATCAAAGAATAGAAAAGTGGTTACTAGGGACTGTGGGAAAAGGGAAATAGGGAGTTATTAATCAGTTGGTGTTAAGATAAATAAGCTCTAAAGATCTGCTTTACATTACTTTACATATAGTGACGGTGCCTGCCGTCAAAGTCGAACAGTCCAAAGGGGAGGCGTGGATCTGAATATATGTACAACTCACTCTGAGAGGACACCCTACGTTGGGCGCCAGATGTATAGTGTGCTGCTCATCTTCTTTGGGTGAAATGAGAGAACAAAAAACACAGACAACACAGACAGACAGACAATGGCTGCAGCCCCGATGTGGCGCAGCACCTTTATTTTTATACTGCCTTACTCGGACCTCAGCCAAGTGCTATACTCATCTTTTCCATCTCAGGGGGGGACAGGCCAGAGCACCTTGTTGATTTTCTTAGAAGCCGCCTGGTAAGCAGGGGCGGTGTTTTCACATGTCCTCAAGGTCTCCCTATTTTCAGAGTGAGGAGTCTTGTCTCATCTTCGAGGACAAGATATGTTTTTGTGGGCAGATAACTAACTTCCCAGGACAGCACCGGTTGTTCTCGAGCTGGTGCTTTCCCGTGCTGCCTTCAGACATGTGAGAAGACAAAGGCTGTCCCCTACAATATAGTTGATGACACTGTATTGTACTCTTAAAATGTTAAGTGTTCTTATCACAATAAACTTTTTAAAAATGAAAATACTTTAAAAAATGGATTATGACTTCTAGCTCAGGAGTGAATTTTGAGAGTTGAGAGACTACTGAAAGTTTTTGACAGAGAAGTGCTGTGATAAAAATGACTTTTTAACCTGTTGCTATATAGTGGATCATTTGGAGACAGCAATGGAGAGTAGTTGGGGAAACAAGATGTATTAGTTTCATATTGCTGCTATAATGAAAACTTAGCACCTTAAAACAACACAAATTTATTATCTTATAATTATGAAGGTCTAAGTCAGAAATGGGGGTAGGCCAGGCTGTGCTTTCTCTAGATGCTCTGGGGAGAATGTTTCCTTATCTCATCCAGCTTCTGGAGCCTACCTGTGTTCCTTGGCTCATATATCCTTCCATCTATCTTCAAAGCTAATAGGATAATACCTTCAAATCTTTTTCTGACTCTGAACCTCTGCTTTCACCATGTTTTCTTTGACTGTGGCCCTTTTATCTCCTTCTTCACTCCTGAGATTACGTTAACCCAGCTGTATAATCCAGGAAAATCTCTTCACACCAAAATGCTTAATCACATTTGCAAGGTCTGTTTTTGCCATGAGAAGTAACATATTCACAGGTTCTGGAGATTAGGACACATAAATCTTTGGGGGGGCCATTATTTTGATAACCAAACCAGTATATGACAAATTCATACATAAATTAATGAAGACCTGAACTATAGTGGTAGCTATGGAATTGACACCCCTCTTTACCTATTTCCATAACTAATCAGGCATAAACATCTATTACCTCTTTCTATGCATTATCCCTTGTAGCTATTTTTTACTTTTCATTACTACTGAAACATTCTTCACTTTGCCATTTCTGTGTTTTTGCCAATTGTTCACTTCAACTAACAATGATTTCCTATATCTTCTTCTATCCAGATTTTTCGAGTTCATGGTTAAGTTGCATTTCATCTTTTGGTTAAACTGCAATGAACTATATTTAGGCTGTTTTCTTCCCTGATCTCTGAGACCTCTGTTGAGTTTTATTGATTAGTCATTTTTCAGAATATTAGACAGTTTCACAAATATGGCAGGTGACTGGACTGAGTTTATTCACTGCATATCACACAGGAAATTCATCCAAATGGCCCATTTTGTACACCCACTCCCACAAAAAGTCCACCCAAACAGAAAACAAAACTCAACCAAATAAATTTCCAAATTAATTTTTCCACTTAAGTAGCATCCCAGCTCTGAATCATTTTTGGCTGTTCCCTCTTTCCACCTTCCTAGTCAACAAATGATTTCCATGAAAACAACAGCAAAGAATCCAAAAGGACAGTTAGTTACACCTTCTCATTTTAGAAAGGAAAATCTAGAGCTCAGAGAGATGTCATGATGAGGTGACTGAATTATTGGATGGAGTTTTTCTGAAACAAAGGTCTTGCTGTTACACTACACTGTCAAAATCTACATCACTGAAAACTAAGCACCCATATATCTATCAAAAGAACTGCTTCTTTCAAAGCATTGTGAAGAGAAGAAAACTTGTGATAGTTTCTATTTTCTGCTTTTCAATCAGTTGTGCTAATATTAAATATAAGGCACAGTATCTAAAACAGTGGAAAGGAAATGACGTAAAACCTTCCACTTTTTAGAGAGCGTGTACCCTAGGATAAATCTATTGAAAGCAGTAATTTGACACTGTTCTTCCTCCTAAATAAAGTGACAACTTAATATTACTATTGAAATAGGAAACCATTTATTAGATTTATCAGAGCAGATATTTCAGGTTAGTTAGACTCTTTGGCTTTCCTTATCTGCCCCTGAAATCCAGTGGTGCCTGGGTCCATGGGTCAGTTTTGGTCCATTACACAGAGCACAGTCAGATAAAAGAGCAAAACATGAATCTTTGCTGGTTGGCTGACATGTGGACATTATCCTCTCACTTATTAAAAGGATTCTACAAGATCCACTTTCATAGTCGTGCAAATATGGGAACTGCCCTTTAAAACTGCTAGTCTGAGGTTGGGATAGTCATTTTTATCACCGCCTTCCTTTGTCAAAAACCTTTAGTGGCCCCTCAATTTTCAAACTGAAAAAATTTAATCACAAGATGCATGAAAATTAGGTGATTAAGCCAGGTGCTGGGTGAAAACAGGCATATTGGAAAGTCCAGGGTTGGCAGCTTTCTCCTCAAAGAAGCAAGAGGACAATGAACAACTTACAAAGACGTCCTGAGCATCTTCCAGGACAGCTATCTGGCCACAGAGGTATCATCAGCTGACCAGTGAGGAACTGAGAAATAAGATTACATCTAATGTCTTTCTACGTTCATCTCTTTAAGAATATACTCATTTCCTCTTAGTCGGGTATGTGGGCAGTTCCCAGGGACTGGGAAAAAAGTGTAGAATGTAAGTGTCATAACATATTCAGAGTGTGTGTGTGTGTGTGTGTGTGTGTGTATGTGTGTTAAATCCTGAAACATGACTCTTAAATTGCTACAGCATGTTCTACTCTACACAGAAAAGACAGATTTTGCAGTAAGTCATTTACTATGAATGTACCAACACCGCAGAGTTAAAAAGTACAAATGTTATAGCCAGAAACAATGGGTTTCTTGGAATGTGTTTGGGAAATCTTTCAAGATTGTAGCGGTCTAAAACTCTGCCTGCAGGGATTTTCACATAGGCTCTGTCATACTCTGGGAAAAGCCAGCTATCACAAATGCGTGAACAAGTGTTCCGATATAGAGTCATTATATTTCAGTACCCAAAGTGAGAGCAGGAATAAACAGGTAAGGAATGGGCAAATTTTCCAGAGGACAGTGCTTTATTGCTGCAAACACCCACCCTAGGCTAACTTCACCTTAAATCACTGTAGTCAATAACTGCATAACGTCAAAAGGAACAAAAACTTACTGAACATTTTGACACCTATTAAGCAACAATCTTTTAACTGACAAGACGCTTAGGGGTGATGAAGTATAATTGTGACAGCTCTGGCAACTTTGCTAACCCGCAAATTCAATTCAGCTAAATACAGACCCACCATATGAAATGAAAATACGTGGCAATTCCACTGTGGCAAATACAGTAAGACAACAATAAAGTGATAAATTGTAATGAGGAATGAGGAATGGAGGACCTCTGGAAAAAATCCAATGGTGCTAAGAAGTGATTCTGGGGAGTCAGGGAAATTCAGGAAAGAAAGAAGAAAAATGACATAGTGATCACCTAAACTAAGTCAGGGGTGGCCCATGCTCTCCAGGATATGAGCGCATCACAATCCCTGCGTCACTAAAATGATGGCTCCAGTGCTTGCAAGAACAGGAACAGGTAATCCATTTGAAATCAAGCTGAGATAAAATCTGTAGTCCTTTTAAAGATTATCTGCATGTGAAAGAATTCTAACTTATTGCAAGGTTAAACGAGCAAGCAAGTGTAACCAATGTCTTTGCCTACCCATTAAGAAAAAGGAATTATATCAATGTTCATGTACTAGGGCCTGTTTCTGTCTTATTCTTGTCTATACTGCAAGTGTCTAAAAAAGAGTCATACACAAAATATTTTTGAATAAGCATGGGTAAAGGAATTTGATATTTGCAAACTGATACTGATTAGGAACTCTCATAATTTATTTATATTAGAAACACTTGAAACTATATCTGAGCATTATATACAACAGGCTGTCAATAACTTTTTAATATAATAGGTGGTGTATAGCTGTATTACATATAATCATATATCTATAGTACATGTAATTATAATTACATTATTATTATGTAGAATAATTCCATATATGTAATTGATAGAAGTTCTGAGTGGGAGGGGCTGTGCTTATTAAAAATCATTGTAGGAAAGAGAAAAAGGTATGTATATAAATGCACTACTTGAATAGCTAAGACAAAATTGTTATTAGGGTAGCAGAGGTTTGAGATGGAATTTGAAGAATTTAGTACTACTTAGTAATAAATTGTTTTCTTTGAAGATTCAAGTAATGAAAAATGAAGTAATATCAGGTTTTGTTTTGTTGCCTTCCATAGTGTGCTTCCATACTGTACAGAAGTATGTGTCCTTCTACATATTTGGTTGGCCAGGTATGGGGAAAGTAACCTTCTCCTTAATCTCGCAGAGACACTAGATAAGTGATTGCTAAATGCTGGAACAATGCCAGGAGATGCGCAGATCAACTGGGGCTTCCAGATTAACATCTGAAATGGAGATTTTAAGACCACACATGTGGGTAGTAGGGAAATCATGAGGAATTCCTGTCCTTGCCTCCCAATTAAGGGCAGATATTACATATGATTTCAGAGATGAGTAAACAGGAAACAATATGTACTAATGAGATCTATGAACAGATTTTGTGGCATAAAAGGAGAACATCTAAGGTGCAGGTGCAAATAATGACAGTAATACATCATAGTACATGGAGGAAACTTTTAAAGCTATTGCTTTATAATTTCAATAATTCAAAACAGAAACACTATGAAACATTGAACAAAGTGAGTAAGGCAAAAGACTGACATAAAAACAGAGGCAGATAAGAAATTAAATATCAGGATGACACCAAACTGCCATCTGAGAGGTAAAAATACACTAGATATAGTAAGGATAAAAACTGACACCACAGAAAAGGGAATCACTGATGTGAGACACACATTTTAGAAACTTTTCCAGGATACAGGGTGGAAGGATTAAGATATGAAGATGCTGGCAGTGAAAATGAAACATGAAAGATTAAGGAGAACCAACATCACAGATAAATGAACAAGATATCAGAACAAATGGTAAAAAATCAGTAATCAAAGTTGTCATGACAAAAAACTCTCCTAAACTGAAGAAAGTGTTGAGTTGGCAGAATGAAGAGGCTCACTGTGAAGCAGGCAGCGTTAATGAAATGAAGCCAATATTTAGGCACATCCTGCTGAGATGTATGAATTTCAAAGGACAAAGAAACGATATCTTACAAATATCCAAGTAGGAAAAGTCAGATTATCTGGGGAAAAAATTAAGTATACATTGCTAGATGGCAATGCTAGAAGCAATACGTAGCATGATGAGGGAGACAAGGACAATATCATGACTAAAGATCCCACATGCAGGCATATTGCCTTTCTTGTGCAGTGGTAACAAAAAGACGTTGCATGATGTGCACAACGCATGTGACGCAGTACTAGTTCCATCTCTGATGATAGTACCGAGAGATATTCTCCGACGAACATATGAATCATAACAAAGAACCAAAGAGAAAGGTAAAGCTGTAGGAGCACTGGCAATGAGTAGTAAAAGCTAAACAAAAAATATAAATAATTACAGTGATTACAAACCTCACAATACAATTTTTGAAACAAATTTTAAAGAGAAGATTCATTTTATAAATTATTAAAATGTAATAATAAAAACCTGGGTATAAAATCAAGGTCACCCAGTGAGTGAGGGAAGCTGGTGGAAATAAACATTAATGTTCAAAGTGTATTGATTTTTGTATGCACTTTGTATCTAGTCATCTGGATGGCTATGCTAGAAAGTTCATGTACTTGTGTTTTTACAGACACCATCATTTCAGCTATAATTGTTCATAATATCTGTTCTTTTACAATAGTTTTCTCTCTTATTTCTGCTTTTTGTTTCTCTACAGGCTTCTCAGAGATACACACAGAACCCTCTGCTGCCACTGGAAGTGCCCAGGAAGTCCTGCATTCCACAGCTCCTAGTTACCGAAACTGGCTTATCCTTTCCTTTGTTGTTCGGCCCAGTCAGTTTCTTACAATTATCACTGGCAAGGCTGTTTCAGGCCTCAAGGATCCGGAGTAGATTCCTAATGCTTGATTTCCTAGGACTGCCAAGGTATTCAGATGCAGTCAGTTTGAAGCTGCTCTGTGTGGCAAAAATATTCCCTGTGATTGTGAATTAGTTCTTTGATCTCTATTAACAATGTCAGTCTAGTAAGTGTCAATGTCATTGTGAGAGTGCAAGTCTATTCTTTCACATCCACACTTCTTGGTAATTTTAGAAGCATATAATGGTCGCTGTTACCCTGGTTTGTGAGTGACACGTGGTCCTAATTAGGAGCCAGACTGTGCATTGAAAACAGCAGGAAGAAAATCCAGGCTGGTCCCAAGGTAATTCTGCAGTGGAGACAAGCTGCTTTCCTAGTTCCAGCCTCTTCTCTCTGATCAGAGGGTCTCAGTCTCTGCCCCCTGGGGCTTACATGCTTCCCCTCTGTCTAGACTGGTCAGTTTAGATCTCCTCTGTCCAGAGGTGGCTGTTGCTGTCTCCTCAGAACTCAGACTTACGGTCACCATGCTTTCTCCCTGCATCAGTTATATGATTTCCCCATCTTCCCCCACTATTTAGAGGCCACCCAGTTTCTAATCCGCAGTGTTGGTACTGCCATGACTCTGAGGACTAACTCATTGGAGGCAAGAAGTACTGAAATAGTTCTTCCACTGGCATCCCACCTGCTCTAAGTCGGATACTTACATATGCCCAAGTTCTCTTGACTGGGGTCCTGTTCCTTCAACAGGGGTTCTGTTTTGAAAACACTGTCATATTCCTCAGGTCCTGGAATGCTACCCTGATCTCCCAGGCTTTTCTCAGGACTAGCACCCTGTCCTAGACTCCCCTGGTATGGCTAAACACGGACTTTCCTACACTGACTGGTTCCAGCTCTCCCAGGAATCCCTGCCTCTGTGCTCTGACCACCTACTGACACTCTGCTTCTGCACTTTGAAGTTTTTTTGTTTAATACACGTGTGGACTCCAGCCTGATATTATCATATCCTTTTGCTTTTCTGAAGTATTTTGTCCTTGGTCCTGTAATTGGCTCTCATGTATTACTTTTTTGGGTCTCAACTGAATGCCCCTGATGCTTACTTAGCAAGGTCTCTCCATTTGCTAGGCCAGAATTTAGCATCTCTCATCACTGTACCTTATATGGCAACTCATTTCTGTTTTTGATCCCAGAGCCACTACTTCCTGTTGGGCATTACAGAATCTTGCCCTGTATGTGTGCAGCTCAGCCTCTTCCAAGGACCCACAGGGACACCCCATATCTTCTTCTTTATGAAGCTGGGGCCTTTCTGGTGTCTTGCTCAGCAAATGTCAGCTACCTCAGCCCCTGGCTCTCCAATCTCTGCCTCCTTGGCTCAGCAAGATCACTGCTTTCTGCTCGGGCCTCAGTGTTCTGCTTTGTGATGGGAAATTGCTCCTTGACAGACAGCCTGGAGAAAATTGGGATTCACCCCATGTGCTTTCCTTCTCTCAAGAATTACAGTTCTGTCAGTAGTCTAATGCCTGAAAAAGGTGATGCCATGTATCTTGTACAGTTATATGGTTGATTTTTTAGGACACAGTTAGTCTGAAACCAGGTACTCTGCCATGCCCAGAAGCACAGAATGGTTTTGTTTTTACTGATAAGGTAGAGAAGTTTCTGTCAGTTTCACAACAAGTTATTGGTTTTGTCATGTACTTTTTTATAGCTGTCAAATTTGGGAAATTCTATACTGAGTTTCCTTCATAAATGAGCTAAATGCAACCACTCAATCTCCAGAGTGGCCAGAGCTACTCTAACCTCACCAAAGAGGAGGGACAGTCAGAGTGCAGACAACTCATAAAATGCCTAAACCTGAAAATCTTGTAAAAATAGAGGAGCATGCTGGGGTCTCCCAGTCTTTGGAAGGGACTTGAGCAAAAGAAGGCCCTTAAATTGCACCAGCTTCATAGTCAGTCAGTTTCTGTTGCTGTATTCTGACCAAGGATTTTTGTCTTTGCTACTTGCCATTGTTTGGGTGTCTACCCTTTGACCAGACCCTGAATCTTGAACTTTCCTGATTCAGAAAAATCAATTCATTATTTTGTTTGGATTTTTTGACATGCCATTTTTAGCCATCTTCCCCCAAATGATCATATCCAGCTTCTGATATCTCTTCATAACAGTAATTCAGACAGATATTAAACTGTCACCCACAAGTGTCCTAAACCTGCCTGATGAATTTATTTTCTGATTTCACTTCTCCATGCTGATTGCTGAGGGTCCAGGTACCTCAGAATAGAAAAGGAAAGCCTGCATAATTACTGGGAATCACAGATCTTAAAAGCAAAAGAAACTGTATTGGAGCCCACAGAGTATTTTAAGTAAAACAGGATTGTAGGATGTATGATAAAAGCAGGGATTGTACATCCTGGCCAATGTACTTTTACAAATATGAAATTACTTGTTATAAAATACAGCATATTTTTTGACACCTGTTTGTGAAACTAGAGTTAGTTACTCAAACTTATTTGATTTGAGAAATTGAATATACTCTCTGGGATTAAAACCCAAAGATGGTAAATGTTGAAATTAAAAAGTAGCTCTGTTCATTCATCATTTAGTATAAAGATTGTCACACAGATATTTTTTGAGTTGAGGAGACATTATGTGCATGCACACATAAATACTTTCTTTTATATATAATATGGTATAAATCTGACCCAATTTTCATTTCCTTGGATTAGCTAAGGCAGGTCTTCCTAGATAAGGATGAAAATGTAGTATGTGTTGTATTCTACTTGAAATAACATAGATTTAGTAATTCTACCTTTAATAGTGCAAGACCTTCAAAGATCATTTAATTAAAAAGATAGTAATAAGTGATTATATTATAATTATTATTAATTACAATTAGTAGTAGTAATCAGTAATTACAACCCATTGCTTATATAAAGAAGGTAGGTCAGAGGAATTTATATATATAATTTTAGTTCTTTGATAGAAATTCAGATTTCTATCTGATTATTTCTAAATATTTAGATAAAACTTTTATTTATCACACTTGGCTTATACATCAGAAAAAGACTTGGGAGACACATAAAAAGCTAATTAGAATAGTAAGAAATCACTCTTATTTCAGTAAAGATACCTAAAGTAATTTCTAAAAGGGAAATAAAAAATCTGGCATTCCCAAAGGCAGGGACCTGCATATGGTATCTCAGAGCAGTAGTTTAACTCTGGCAAAATGGTCATTTTTATTCTCCAGTCTTTATCTCTACAATCCATGAAAGTGTTTAGAGAGGTTAATCAATAATGTGGCTTTGACCCTGTTTGGCTGCAATGGACTGCTCTTATTCATGGTGTCATATTCATTGTCCACCTTCATAGGAGTGCCTTTGGCAAAGACTCTCATTTTCTATCATGTGAATCTGGGCAGATCCCTCCTCCCATTGGTTATTCTCAGTTATGTCTTCAGTTACTTGCAACTGAAAGACTACTAAGAATTACAAGACTTAATTTAATTCCTTCTGTAACAGATGATAATCCCCACAAAATTTATGTTCAGATAAAAAGAAAATGTTGGAAGATTCTATATCAACAAGCTTCTGAAAGGTACACTTGGCAGGAAAAGCATATCTTTCTAAAGAGAGAAGTTTCATCATAATATCCACAGTATGAAGCATCTGTTCTGCTCACATTCTCTTACATAAAAGCTCAGATCCATAAAAGTTTGTTGTTTAATAGGTAAGTTTAATTTTAAAAATATAAGAGGCCTACCTTCATGCTCCTTCAAACTCTCACAGTTCTTCCCATTTCTATCATTCATGCTGATCCTGCTTTATAACTTAAAAGTGCTTATGTCATGTCTCAATTTAAGCAACTTGCGAACAAAGATTTAACTTAACATTTACTGTGCTCCTCAGTGACCCCAGATACCTTTTAGTTGGATTATATATATGCTTCCAGTTATGAGATAAAAAAGGTACAGATACTCTTATCTCATATGTACCTTTTATCTGAAATGATAAGGTTTTACTGACATATGCTAGTAACTGTCTCAATAGACAACGAGTCCTTTCTTTTCATCACTGTCAGGAAAATGGCTTAAGGTCAACTATTTAAAACCAAAATGATCGTATTTTGGATATTATTTTATAATTATTTGGCTAACAGTCAACAATTCTATATATCAGATCAAGTGATTCCATTACTTACAAGTATATTTTGCAATTTGTCTGTCTTGAAGGGATCACCAGAAAATTTCATTGCTAAAATTAAATATTGTTTATAAATTGTATAAGCCACATGAATAAAAGAATCAAATGCATGAATGGCTCTCCCACTGCCAACCTTCTCCAAAGACTTCTCTAAGTACTGGGCCAGGCGCCTTCACGTGTCAACCCTGCTCCAATCTGCCTTCTGCCTCCAACATTTCCCCACAACCATTCTTGTTAAGATCTCTGCTACATCAGTGTTGCTAAATCTGTTAGATGCTTTCCATCCTCCTTTTACTTTGACCTCTCAGCATATTAGACACCGAGGATCCTCCTGAAACATTCTTGTCTCTTGTTTGGTAACATCTCCCTTTCCTAGTTCCCTCTTAGCTCTTTGTTCTTCACAGCCTCTCTTGCTGATTCCTCTCCTCTAAACGAATCTTCAAGGGTTTGAACTTTCAGTAGTTGATCTCATGTTTCCACAGATTTAAATACCATCTGTATGCTGGTGAGTTATATTTTATCATCTCTGGGTCCCACCTTTACTTAGACCTCCAAGTTTATATCTCTAACTGCCCCTTTGGCATCCTCGTTTGGTTGGTTCATAGACTTCCCACAATTTACATCATTCTTGTGAATCCCATTCAAGCCATAGTCTTCCTCAGGTCAGTCAACGCTACAACCTTTCTCCTCACCTATTTAATCCAGAAACCTGGGAAAAATTCCATATTCCTTTTTCTCCTGATCCATCCACCTCCAATCTATTAATAAGCCCTGCACGTTTTACTCATAAGTTACATCTCATATCTCACCACTATCCGTCTCCATTACCAGTGCTTCAATTTAAGTCATTTACATAGCAGTACCTGGAACGACTCCTGAGTTCCCCGACCTCCTGCATTGATCCTCCCCTTGCAATCTGGTCTCCCTATAGCTTCTGGAATGATCTTTTGCCTGTTTTAAAATATTTCAATGGATTTCCATTACACTTTGAATCAAATCCAAACTTCATATATAGTCTAAAAGGCCTGGTATGGAATGACCTCTGCTTCCCTCTACAATCTCAACTTGTATCTTTCCTTGTGCTTTAGTCATTACCACCTTTTATTTTTGCTCCCAAGATTTCCCTCACTTGAGAATATTTTTTCATTCCATTCTGTCTTCATGGAATGCTCTTTCTCTGGCATTTCACATTAAGCTCCTTCTCAGCTTAATTATCACCTCCTAAGCATGATATGAAGATTAACTACTTTTTCTGAATAGGTTCCTTTTCCACCTTATTCTCTGTCATGGTACTACATTTGATTCTTTCATTGCATTTTGTATTTAATAATTTTTATTTATTAGTGGGGTTTCCATGCTTATTATTTTTATCTCCCCACTACACTGTAAACTCCACTAAGGTTTGCTCGGTGTGTAGCACATAGTTGATATTTTAAATATTCTAAAATACATATTGAATAAACAGATGAAGAGGTGAAGTTCTGATTTCTCAACATCTGGCACATCTGTATGCAGTATAAGCATCTCATGTCTGAACATAGCATTAAGGAATTCTCAAGTGAGTTTCACCAACATATGGATTGGACTGTTTGAGCAGATATTTAACAAGACTGTCTGATGTGTGAACAGTAATGTGCAACTTTTGTCTCCCTATATAACCAGCCTAAATAATCACAAGGGAGAGAGAGGCTGGCGAAGCATATTGGCTAGTAATTAGACAGTGGAAACTTATGAAGAAAAAATCCTAAAGTATGGAGTGTGAGAATTGCATTCTTGACCTGATTTCTTTCCTGTAAAATAAGGTATGTTTAATATGATGTCAGCTACTCAGCTGCTCCACATTTAAAAGAGTTAATAATATCTCTTTTTACTCATTGTCAAGACCACTAGTGAAAATAAATGAAATACATAATAGATCTTTGGGGAAAGGCACTGCATAACTCTAAGGATGTCCTAGTATAATAGCAAGGAAATGAAAGTTCACCCCCTGCCTGTTCTACATTCATTACCAAAGGCATGTTTTATGAACATTTAAATGATAACTAACTTTATGGTTTTTAAAAATTAATTCACCAAACTCATATTGTGCACCTGCTGCATAGAAGGCAACATATAAGGTCCCAAGGAGCATGACAGAGTTTGTACCTTAAGGTGTTCGCAGTCTCATATAGGGAATAACACATGCAAAAATAACTATACTACAAGCATGTGGGACATTCTACTAAAACTATTAGAAAGAACCATAGGAACTTGGAAGAAGGTGGGATAGGAGTGAGGACTGATAGGTTTCCAACTGTATAACTTTTACCTTCTCTAATGGGGACAATAAAGACATTCATTATATTTTACTGGACCTAGAATAGCTTGGCACATTGCAAAGCCTTAACAAATACTTGTTGAAGGAATAATGTGATGAAAGAGCAAACTGGAGTTTCTAGCAGACAGAGGAAAACCTTGGTTCCTGGGGATGCCTCATACTTTATTACAGTCTAACCTCTTTGAGTCTTGTTTCCTGGTTTAGCCTCATTTCTTCTTTTTAGTTTATAATCCCAGTTGAACAAGATCTATGCAAAATCTTGGCTGTGATAAGCTAAAATCAATGTTGGAAAATAACATTTCCCACTTTAAATATCCAAACTGAAGCTTAAAGTGACAGCACATTCTTGCATTTTTTTTCTTCTGGACTTTTAATTCTTAAATTCTTTTTCTTTCCCTACGGCTTGATTTATTTTGCTAGCCCCCTTCAGTTTTGTCTCTGTTCCTTAGTATACTAGGTCACTTAAAGATTCAAATGCATTCATTTGGTCTCTACTAACGCCTCTTTCATTCTGTGGATTAAGTTATTGTTAAGTCTGTACTAAAACTATGTTTTCTTTGAAATGACAAAAGGAGTTAAGAAGAGAAAAATGACAGCCTACTCTATAAAATCTTCATTAAATGATAGCAAGTTTTAGCAGTAGAACCCTTTATTTGTGAAGCCCCAAGAAAGAACTTTCAGAAAAGACAGTATATAAAACAGACAAAAATGGCCCCACGCTGGCAGCAGGTAGGAGGAGAGCTGGGATCCCTGGGCCCTCGGCCTCGCCCTCTGCTGCAGTAGCTGCTGACACCTCTGCAGAACCCTGCACTTCCTCTCAAGTTTGAAAACCACTGCATCTTATCATTGATTAGCTATTGTGATGCCCTGGAGCTTTTCAGTGGAAATACAACCTATTGCAGAGTTGGAAAAAAGCAGGTAACTTCCAGGTAATTTTATTCCAGAGATAAGCCTCAGAACTGATTTCATGATTTCTATAATTGATTCCCCTCTTTTCTATTTTCCATAAAATAGAATTTGAAGTTTAGATCATAATAAGGGTGTTAATTAATTTTGCTGTACAGATTATGAAAACTATAGAACTTGGAAAATTATCTAACAGTAGTATTTAATAGTTTGTAACTCACCATTGCTATTGACTATAAACATTGATTTACTAATATTTTAATATTTAGAGGTTACCACAGTATATTTCTTGTTCTTACCTTCCAGCTGGTTACAATTCATATTTACCTGCTACCTAGAATATAGTAATGAGATAAACAAATTTAAAGTTCATAATTAAATACTGAAAACACATAAACTGGCAATGACATAAATAGCCCTACAGTACAGGTTTTCTCAAGCATGGCTCATATTTTGCACTTAGTAATGGAAAACTCTTGGCTGTGGCTGAGGTACATGAATATTTACCTCTATTCTGGCATTGGTTCTTTAACTCCAAAATTTTTTGGCTCAATAATTTACTTTGCAAGAAGACATTATGATAACCTTATTTTTTTCTAAGTCAGGGTGTGTCTAGAAAAATAATCCTGATAAGAATTTATAATAATAAACCTTGTGGCCATTCGCAGTCAAAGAGAAAGGTTTTAGAAGAAACCAAACCTGCTGACCCATAGATCTTGGACTTCAAGCCCACATAGCTGTGAGAAAATAAATTTTTGTTGTTCAAGCCAAAAAAGAAAAAAGAAAGTAAACCTTTGCAAAGCACTTATTTTTGTGGGAAAATGAATTTTTGTTGTTCAAGCCAAAAAAAGTAAACAAACCTTTGCAAAGCACTTGTTTTTGCAAATCAACTTAGCGAGATTAGATTAAAAATAATAATTTTTTATCAACTCTATGCAGACTATATTACCCATTACTTTTTCAAAGTGACTTTTATTTTTAAAAATCAATACTTCACTCAGTGAAAATGTTATGGAATGAGACATAATAATTAGCATAAAGAGATTACAAAATACACAAACTCTCTCCATAGTAATCAATCTTTCATTTTAGGGAAAGTGATTGCTTGGCCTTAAAACTGTAAAGCATAAGGCACACCCCCTGCCCAACGAATGAAGACATCAATTTACATTTGAGCATCAGTTGGGGATAGAGCCCACACAGAGACCCAACCAAGACATAGTTTCTGTTCTCGAAGAGTTTATATTCTAGAGGACAGATGAAGTAAGAATTAATAAGAATTTACTTTGTTGCAGTAACAGTACCAAGAGAGATGCCCTACTAGTTACAGGGCATCTGTGCTCTTTTGCCCAAATGGGCAGGCACAGTCGGGGCAGGTACTCAGGGATTTGGGCAGTTCCGGAAAGTATGCTCCTGTTCCCAGATAGGTGGCATCCATCCAGAGCCCCACCCCAACAACCCTTCTTGAGATTCAGGCTCCTTGCATACAGCAGTCATGAGAAAGCTGCCAGCGAAAAGGAAAAAACCCTGTTCTGCCTAATGGTCACTCTGCCAGCGAGTGGGTAGCACAGCTCAATTTGCTGAATGCCTCCAAAGTAGCCACAAAGTAGAAACATTTAAGTCCTCCAGGCAGCCCTCACACAAGGGCTGCTGGGGAAGCATCTGTTGCTATAGCTATCTGCAAGGACACAAGGCTTTGTTTTTTCCATAAGATTGAATCACTGTTGCAAAATCAAACAAAATGAGAGATGCTGTACATAATCATTCCCGGAGAAAGATTTTAAAAGAAAGATGATATTGCGTAAAATGTCTTTATTGTGACATTTAATTATAGTAGAGGAAAAATGTACAAGAAAAAAAATTCGACCTGGTTGTTTAAGTACATTATGATTTCTTACCCCGGGGGACCATTGGGCTATCAATGCAATGATCATTATGAAAACTGCCTAGGAACAAGGGGAAGTGTTCTTGAATAACATTAGATGAATGAATCTGTATGTTTTCTTAAAAATCTTGAAAAATTTGAATGTCAACAGAAGCAGATATAAAAAAGAACATAAGCAAACAAGTACTGAACTCAGAGTCAGAAGATCTGGATTTATAACCTGACTTGTCAGTTATGATCAGCACTTGGGCAAATTTATTAATCTTCTGGAACCTCAAAATTATAAAATGGGCATAATAACATCAACCTCATTCAGAAGCTCTGACTACTAGGATAAAGTGGCTATCATTATTTAGGGAATTGGAGACAAGTTAATTAACTCAAGATGCCTCAGTTTCCTTATTGTTACTAGAATATAAAATCCCTGAGAACAGAAACTATGTCTTGGTTGGGTCTCTGTGTGGGCTCTATCCCCAGCTGATGCTTACGTTTGGCTCAGGGGTTAAAAGCACAGATGTCTGAGCCAAATGCTGGGGCTGGAATTGATTATCTATTGGCTTTGGTAAGTTGCTTGACTTCTCTGCGCCTCTGTCCTCTTGTGTGTGAAATGGGAATCAAACAGTACCTGCTTCATGAGCTGTTGTTAAGATCAGTTGATTTACTTTACCCGAGTGTTTCTGGGCCAGTGCCTGGCACACAGTAAGCACTTAATAAACGTTAGCTATTATTAGTCACAAGAAATGGAAAGACATTTGTGTTGAAGCGGATTTTGAATTTGAATAGGAGCTGAAAGGGAACCCAGATGAAACAATTAACAGGTCATTGCAGCAGGACCACAGGGGGACTTCAGTCCTTGTTTTAGGTGTCTTTATTGCCGCTGCAATTTTTGTTTATACAATAAATCATAATCTAAGATGGGGAGAAGTGAACAAATCCACCCTATGTACCAGTCCCTGAGGCATAGCCTATTCAGTGACTGACTGATAGACCAATTTGTGTTGTGGTATTAAGGGCTGGTAATGGGTTAATGTGCTACCCCTCCAAGGTAATGCATTTGCATTTTAAATATATAGGAACCTTATGCGGAGAGACTGCCTGATGTGGGATTATCAAAGCCTTGGTTCAGACTGGTTTGAGGAAATTTTTGATTCAAAGGAAACTTGGGGCACTGCTGCAGTCTTGGTATTTGAGAGTCACACAAAAGGGAGCTAAATTCTGGAGGGCCCTGAGGTTGCCCACAGCCATTCTTTGTCTGATCAAAGCAGTCGGGAGAACAACAACGTCATCCTTCCACAGGTAAAAACAGAACCACTACTCAGACCCACTGGATTCGCCACTGCAGGAATCACGCCCATCCTTTGCCCTAATTGCTTCTCTCTTTCCCATCCTGGTCTAAAGAGAAAAGCCTCTTTTCACAGTGACCCAAACAAAACTGATCTATTCATAAAACAAATACTACCAACTACTTTGTGTCTACAAAGTTATGTCACAAACATTTTAATGATCAAAGGATGTTAGAGTAAGTACTCACTGAACTAACTGTTGGAGATCAGTTTTCCTTAAGGCATCCTGCATGTATTCCACAAAAAATATTTACTGGGCACCCCCCAAGTGCCAGACACGGGGGACTGAGTAGATAACAAAATCCAATTTCTTACTCTTGTAGAGTTTTCTTTCTGATGGGAGTTATTGTGAGAGTTTCAGAAGGTGGACTTCTCCGTGCCTGCAGTAGGTTGGCCACAGTCACCTCTGCCCAGCAAACATACTGTCTGGCCTCTCCTGTTCTCTATCTCACTTTCCCATATGTCACCCACTAACTCACTTGGCTTAGGGAACCCATAATGTTTCCAATTACCTCCTCTGAGAACTCTGATGTCCTTGTAAAATTAGACACCATTTCCAGTTGTGCTTAAGATATCCAGCTCTTAGTGAGACAGGGATGGTGGGTGTAGTCTGAGTAGGGTGAGGGAATCCGGAAAAAGCAAGGCAGGATATTTACAGTCAGAGCGTGTAACTACATGCAAGGAAACCCCCTACCAAAATTCTGTGTTAAACAGAAAGCTCTAGAGTCATTTTTCAGTGAGATCAGTTAACATTCCCCAGATAAGGAAGAGTAGCACATGTTTTTATTATGCTAATCATTTGTACTCATGTGTAAGATTCACTTAAGCATGCTAAGAGGCCCAGGCCTATGTGCTGTCTTTCCTCCTTCAGACTTGATGAGGTGCTCTGCAATCTGGACAATTAATAATGGCAAGCAAGCCCAGCCATCAACATAGTAAAAGGCAGGAAGGATTCCATCTTAAAAATAAGATTGCATTTTAATACCCAGGAAGTTAAGAAGTAAGATTCTTAACTTACTCTTTAGCAAACAGACGATACCTCAGCCCACCTTGGGGGCTGGGCAGACGGTCTTGTTTGATATGCTCCCAGACTAAGCTGCTGGTATCTCAGGGAAAAATCAGAGCAGTAAATTTCTTGTGTTAAGTTAATTTTAAATATTCAGAGACAACAAGTCCACACCCCTAAACCCTTTATCACATTCCCAACTGCCTATAAAACCCTTAGACAATGCACAACTAAGGGCTCTCTTGTCCATTCCTGGTGTGAGCCAGGAGCTCTGTCCTCTCACTTTATCTCTTAATAAAACCTCTTCCTGGCTTTCCTACCTTTCCAAAGTTCATTCTTTGACTCCACAAACAAGAACCACAGCACCATTAGGAGACTGGACTTGTTCTGAATCCTCTGCAAATTGATGAAGGAAGATTTATTTATTTGATTATGACTCCACTCTGTCACCAGTGCACTCCAACCATCTATCCTTGTCTTCAAAAGTTTCATTTGAGTGGATGAGTAAAATTCTGGCCATCCCTCTTGACTAAAACCTCATGAAGGCAGGTCTGTGACTGTCAGTCCTTTACTTCTCCAATAACAGATCTTAACACAGGCCCTGGAGACAGACAGGGATTCACTCCTTCCCTTGTCATTGTCCTCTACATTCATCTCTTCAGAGCAAACTCCTCCATCCTCGAGTTACAAAGCAAGCATTTCCCATACACCTTAGTGAGAAATGACGCGGTGAAAGGAATGATATGCAGATTCTATTTCAGTCTCATTTCTGTCACCCCAAATGTTCTCTTAGATGCGCAAGAAAATAAAAACATGAAAGACTGGAGGGGAGAAAATTGAGATAATGTGACTAGGAGAATCCCAGCTCTGAGACCTAAGTTAGCTAAGGCTAAGTCTAGGTGTGGCTACCACCTCGTTCTTCCCCTAGAGCTTATCTTCTTCATAGTCGATAGAAGGTACTGCCAGTCAGTTTCCTGATGGCAGAGTCCAACATAGCAGAAGGGGGGACCTGTGTCTTCTGATCTCTTAAGACATCATATATCTCAGAAAGGAACCAATTCCATTGGGTGTACTATTATTTCTAATTTAGTTAAATGAGTACATTTGGAATGTAATATAAAAGGCTAATCTGAATCTTTTTCATGAAGAAAAACTGGAAGCTTGATTTTTCCTATTGTTTTCCAAGAATCAGTTCAACAGAAGGCAAGGAGATAATGAATTGCGGAAGTGTGAACAGATCATGTAGCAGGTAAACTCACACTTCTGAGACAAGATTGAAGACAGAATGCCACAGAAGGAAATTTACCATGTGATCCTTATTTCTCACCCACTTCAGCCTGGGAGTAAAACTATGTATACGTCTGAGAATAAATAGGGTGCTTCTCTGGGCCTTTCTGTAATGATAGCAACTGCAGCACTATTTTAAGTCTCTCTTCTCTTCAAGTTCTTATGCGAGTTATTATATCACTGAACACGCAACCATGATCTATGCTGCCTGCCATATCCCTGTCTCCTTTCTGTCTATAGAGTCCCAAGGTGGTGAATGATGGTGAGGACACTGGGTCCTGCTGCCATGCCGAGCCTATCAATGCAAGTGAAGTATCCTGTCAAATAAATGACATTTCTAGTACAGTCCTGTAAACACCAACTTTCATCTTTAATGTTTTAGAGAAGGTGGTGATACTGACTAGTCTATTTTGGCCCTTTCCCTGAAATTCATGTTTTGGACTATCAAGGCTGGGTCAGAAAACACTCACGGACAAGCCTGGTTCTGTGCTTAGAATCTTCTCACCTCTTTGTACAATTGCTGTCACTGGCCTGTTACTCTTGGAATTAACCTATGTGCCATTGCAACCCTCTCTATCTTGAGGATAAAGCCTTATAATGGAGACTTCAAAGTCGTTTTTGTAAAGTGATCTCTTGCTACTAGGCTCAGCAATCCTTTAGCAACACTGAGCACATTCTACCTTAGGACCTTGGGAGTAATGGTGCTTAAATAATTACATGAGTTCAAGTAAGATGCTCTCTGACTCCCTGAGCACTCTGCCTGGTCCCCATGGCCATCTCCCTTCTCTATCCCAAACTAATTCTGTTAGAAGGGATGGCTCATGGAAGGAAACCACAGCTAGTTATATTTTAGGAAGAATGAGCAGTACTTAAATTAACTGGTTTGAAAAAAGAGATTGATTAGTGTGCTGAGGGGAAAGGGTGGAGTTCTTTTCTCTAACGTGTAGAAATGCTGATACATTCTTGTGGAGATAAATAAATATTTGTTATATTTTTAGCAGGCAGGGAGAGATTCAAGATTTTAAATTAAATCTTTTTGAATTCCATTCTAGCATGTAGAATATCCTGGATTAATTAAAATGATATTTAACATATTTTTGGATGAATTTGTTCACTTTTCTTCCAAATATTTTCTCTAAACCAGAGTGAATAGATAATCCTGGTAGTTCTAGTGAGTTGCATAAACATTTATAGTTTTAAGTTAGAGGTAAACATCCATTCCAAAGAAAATACTTCTACTTGGCATAATTTCCCAGGAATTTTACCTTAGGAATATACTCAGCATCTACTTACTTATCATCCTGTCAATATCTTTTTGTGCTGTACTGGGATTATACCTCTAGGCTTGTATCATTCTCCTTAGTTTATATTTCTACATGACCTAAATAAACACGGGATGTGCACATTTTAAAGAATCCTCATTTGCACAAAAGTAGGAATAAAGACAATCTACTTTCGCAACAATACACAATGCTATTCTTTTCTAATTATTCTACTGTTTAAACAATGCATTTTTTAGGTAGACCACCTTGTTAATATGGATTTATGAATTCTGGAGTTTTCCTTCCCACTACTTTATAAATGGTGGAAAATATTAAAGCAGATTCTTTCAGATTGGAAAAAAAAAGAAGAAACCAACAATAGCCAGTCATTCTGCTGCTTGCAACCAAGGGGCAGCCTCAAGTCTTTAGAAGCAAAACCGTATTCTTTTAAGGAATGTTATGAAATGTTTCTGCTTTCATCTCCAAAAGGTATCCACATTACAAGTTTTTCATTACATATGACCCTGTTCATTTCCACTTTGTTTGTAGCTGTGGGAAACTGAGTCAGAATCAAAGCCTTTCAGGAGAGGAAGGAAAGATGAAGGTGTAATACAGGCAGGGTAGCCAACCGAGCAGCCGGGCTGTTGTGCTAATGCACTACCCTTCCTTACAGCGCCCTGCCTTTCTGCCGGGCTGCTTCCTCTCACATGTTCCTGCTGTTGTTTCCTAGACAACTTCTGTTTCTTTTCTGGGACTCAGCTTTGGCACCGGGTCGCCAGGGCCTGACCTCCCCAGTCTGGCTCTCCAGCACCCTGGGCTTCCTCCCTCACAGCAGATGCTGGTGTCCTGTGACTGCATCTTTGTCTCCTCCATTAGAGAGGTAACGCTCTGATTGCCTGACTGCTTTTCATCTCCGAGATACCAAGCCTAGAGCACTGCCTGTCATGATGATTTGAGTGAATTAAATGAAAGTGGGCAAATGATCCCTTGCTCTGGAAGGGAGGAAGGCACACCCAGCAGAGTGAGGACTGCATGCTTGACTTCCGCAACATTTTTCTGTTATGGGAACAGATCATAACAGAAACCCTTTAGTTACTATTTAGATTTTTGCCATGACGCTTAATACCTGGATGCTGGGAGAGAGAGGTCTCTTGATTTTCTCTTTTTGTGCAAAGGCTCAGACATCAGGGAAGTGCTTTAGGTGGAAGTAACATAAGGCAAAGAGCATGGTGCTGTCAAGTAGTAGGATGATGGGGTCTAGGGGGTGCTGGGGAGACCTCTGAGGCTCTTGCATAGTACTGACATGGAGCTGAGGGGTGATGGGCAGGTCCCTGGGTGTGACAGGGGAAGGGAAGACTGGTTGGGTGGATGAAGGTGCTGTGAGGCTGGGTCATTCAGTGTCTCATATGTTGAGCCACTAAATTGAAGGGGTTAGAGCAAGAGTTACACCAGTAGCTGCCAATACAAGACGGTAGGCCTCTGTCTGAATGTGAGAGCCAGTGCAAACCCAAGAACAAGCATGAGGTCGGGGCACCCTGGCACCCTCTCCCCACCCGGCAGCCTTGTCAATCATCCCTCTTCCCTCTGTATGTGATCCCATCTTGGGAAGAGAAATGGGAAGGGGAAACGACCTGAGAAATTAAATACCTTTTACTCAGAAAATACTGAAAATTACTGAGAAGGGCTTTTTGTAATATTGCCTCAGACTAAAGTTTAAATTGGATAAGAATAAAAGTTATTATCATTATTATTTTCACTAATTAGATTGGGGCTTTAGATACATTTCAAACTAGTTTACAAAATTACATTATTTCTCCATAGTCAAGTTGTGATATGAGTTAATTATTGCAAACTTGTTATACATTTATCCCCAATTTAATTGATAGCTGGTACAATGATATAGGGCTTTTCTTTTGACATCCGGAACCTAATGTGGTGTCTTCTCTGCTCCATGAACATTGATCTGATGTCGTTATGTGAATGAGGTCACATGGACTGCATATGGAACACAATAATCTATAGCTGCATTATTTCCTTAAGATTTTGTTAATTTGCTTGCAAATGAAATGATGAAATGCATGGGAATTTTGTACAAATACAGTTACAAACGTCCTCCTTGTGTTCCCCAGAGAGTACAAGTAAAAGAAATACAGCAGCATCTTTAAAGATCACAAAACTTTTGCTTACACCAACAAATTAAAAAGGAGAATGGTGTCAATTCATCTCAGTTATTCAGGAAAGCTGTTATTTTGATCAATTTATATACAATTTCCTTTTTAAAAACATGCACGTTTGCCTAAACAGGCAACAGCTGTCTTCTTCCCACCTGTGCTCCATTGAAAATTTCATGAACTTATTATGCCAGTGTAATTTTCCCCAGACAATTCATATTCCCATTTTTTACTGAAAATTTCCAAAAGTAAAATGGAGAGTGAATGAGGGAAGAGAGAATTAATGTGTTTTCAGGAGACCTGAATTAAATTATTCGGCACATCATTTCCTTCCTCATTTACAAAAGCAAAGTGAAATAGAAAGTTGAAGCTATTATCTGAAAATCCAGGCTCCCCGTCTTGGGCCCTCATGTTTCTACAAAACACAATGGCTAAAAATTCATTCTTTTGGATCCTTCAGGCCTCTCTGATTTCTCGAACTTCTGTCAAAGCACAGACTGGTTCCTGTAGATGCAAAGCATCTCACTGAGAACTACAGTTTTTCATGTGAAATTCTGGATCAGGAGGGATAAGAAAGTCATGGTTTCGACAGCTCATGTGATTCTGGAGCAGCACTCAGGAAGAAGCTGCTCGGAGCTCCATCACGGCCAAAGCGCCCCTGCATTCCTGGATCCAGAGGTGTGCATGGGCTGGGATTCTGCAACTCAGGAAAACGTTGAGCCGTCAGCACTGTCTCACATGTCCTTAGTGATGAGGACCCTAAATACTATTGTCTGTTTATACGGTGCTTTGGAATTGATAAAATGCTTTGTCCTGGCAACCCAATCCTCACCTTTCTAGCTCTCTCTGATTCACTCTCCCCTCCTGCTGACTGCCCACGAGCGGTGTCTCCTATGCCTTCAGAAGTGCTTGAAATCAGGTCATACCTTTCCCTTTTGTATCTTCATGCTTTCATATATCCTGTTTTCCATCATTATGTGCCCTGTGAACTATTCCTCATCTTTTAAGACTCATTGCAGGAATCATCTTTTCCATGGTGTTTTCCTGACATTGCCTTCCTCTCCTGCCCACTCTCTGGAGAAATGTGATGCATTTTGTCCATTCTAGTCACTGTCCTAGTATTCAGTAAGCCTATGGCATAAACCTGTCACATTGTATACAAATGCGACTCTTTTTCTGTACCTCCACTCTAGATTCTGAATTCCTTCTGGGAAATGACTGCATCCTATTCACCTCTGCATGCCAAGATCTAGCCACAGCGCCTGGCACATGCTAGGTTGTGCCATGAAGGATTTTTGTTAAACTAATGAATGGGGTAGACAGGATAAATCTTCACATCCTTATTTTCACACTCAGTATTGGAGACTTGAGAATTTGGAAGATGTACTCAGGGTATAAAGCTGACAAAGGGAGGAGTGGGAACCTGGATGCCAGTAAACTGATTCTAAGGAGAATGGCTTTTCCCCCAGGGGTGTCTGCCCATCAGTAGAAGTCATTCCTTTCCTGGTTCCATCTTTCTGAAATGAAAAAAGCCACCTGCTTTCAATGATCTCTGCTAACTGGAAATGGCACACGAACAGGTTAAAAACATTGACCATGGGGTTAAACTCCCCGTGTTCAGAACTTAGCTTTTAGCTGCTGCCAGGTGCCTAACTTTCTGTGCCTGGCATGTAAAATGAAGATAACAGTAGTTATCTTTGGTGTCAGAAAGTTAAAGAAGTTAATTAGGTAACTCATTAAAACAGCACTCAGCACATTACCTGTTCTGTGTGTTTGCTTATTATTTTTTTATTTTTGGCAGGAAAAGTATTTCAAATCAAGGAGCAAAGTAATAAAGTATCCCTAGTGGGGAAAAAGGTTAAGAATCACTGGATGTGCTGTTTGTCCTTACGGCTGAACTTTAAAGATCATCAAGTGAAATAAAATATTTCATGCAGTACACAAACAGAAAACGCCTCCTTTCCAGGGAGGATACTGATGGAGAGGTACAAGCAGATTTTCTAGTTGCTAGGAGCAATTTGGCAACGAAATAATGGAAGCAGACATCAGTTCAAGTAAATACTCCCTTTACAATAGTCACTGAAAAGCTATTAAATATGCCTCCAGACCAAAATTTACAACAGAACCCACAGATAAGATTCACAGCTTTTTGGTTTGGAAGGGGCCTCCTGTGGTTGCACAGGGGATATTTAGAGAACACTTACTTTGCAGTGCTGTCTTATTTAAGTGTTATTACGCATGGTAAGGATTGCTTTGAAGTGCAATAGAAATAAAGCTTAGGGTGATACAATAAAATTCAAATAAACTGCAATAATATGCCAGTTTCGGGGTTCACCAGTACATCTTGGAGTCACACTGGTAAAATAACATGTCTGGATTAGGCAATTAAGACAGGGTCCTCAGTAGAGAGCATGGAAACTCATAAAAGAAGTGCTAATAATGAACGACACTAAATGGGGCATTGCTAAGTCCTTTTGTGTGTTTGTGGTATCCCTGAGTGAAAAAATGATAATAAAGCAAATATCCCCAGGATCAAGAAAGAAATTGAGACTGCCTATTGTTGACAGTTAAAAGGCAACATGGAAGAGAAACAGCATCTGACTAAAGTCAGAAAATCTGGTTCTTGTATCAGTTCTCTTAGTTCTTAGCAATGTAATTTTAACAAGTTAGATGATCTCTGAATTCTAGTCTGTAAATTGGGGGTTGTAACACCTGTCTGATTTGCAGGCTTGTGGTGAGAATCAAATGAAGCAATGGATGTGAAAACAACGTGGGACACTGAAGTGTCAAAATATTTGAGTTGTTCCCAAAGATAAATTTTAAAGCAAATGCTAAAACTACATATTTCCTGTACACAAAGCCAGAATTTCCGATTTCAAGGAAGATTGAAAATGGCTGCTTATTTGCATAAGAGGGATAAAGTAAGAAAAAGTAATGGAGCTGCGAACAGTGTTTAACAAGTGAGCAAAAACAATTGTTTTGTTTTTCCTTAAAATGTATCCTGGGAGGCTATGTAATTGAAAATTTCTGACTCTCAAATGAGCACAGACCATAATTTTTGAAGAGGCCTTGCTTAGCGTGAGTTCTTGGGATTGCACTCTTCAGACCTTAAGGGAAAATTGAATGGAGGGTTTAGGGTTCCATTAGGAAGCAGTTTTCCTCTGGCTGAGTAACTTGGGATAATACCAGCTGTGATGGGGAAACCTTGCCAGCTACCCCACTGCCACTGTGAGAGGATAACCTGAGCTGAAGGGTTTGCTTGTCAGACACTGAGCCCTTGACTCAGTTGGGAATGGGGCCAGCAAATACTGTCTGTGTTAGACAGTAGTTATTTTTCACAATCACGAGCGTAAATGCCTAACTCATGAGGTCTGTTTGACAGACTGAATGTTGGGAGCTCAGATGAGCTAAGAAATGGTTGACAGATCCTAAATGTAAACAACAGATTTTGCTAATTCAGAGTATCATCAATGCATAATGCACACATAATTGACTGCATGAATTCACCCCATTTTCATAACCCTGGAAATTTTGGGGAAAAGCAGTGGGGTAAAAGCAAATTTGTAAACTCTCACGCATTACCTGGATAAAATGATTGGAAAGAACCAAAGATAGGGAAGAAAATGTCTGCAGCACTGAAACCAGAGACGTTGCCAATTACAAACACTTGAAGACTATTTGTGAGATATAGCACAGTTTAGAACACTTTCAAAGATGATACTGGGAAGTAGAACATGACTTACCTTTTTTGGTGGATGGGTTGGTGCCTTGCCCTTCTGGGAACAGTGCAACCTTCCTTCAGTTACTGAAATGAACATGAATGTTACATTAAATAATGAACCATAGAGATTTGGTTAGGAACTATTTGTTAAGGAACCAAATAAATAAATTTAATAAAAGTGATAATACTATTAAAGCATTCCAAGTATTAAATAGCAAAATCACCACAGCATAAAAATGGATTCATTAAGGCACAGTTGAGAAAATTACCTAGATCACCAAAGAAAAGCTGTAAGATCTTTCTTTGTAAGGGTTGTGTGGGTAGAATTGTACTATTTCCAGAATATCCCTCCTGGCTTTAGTGCATTTGCGTATCAACAGGCATTCCTCAGGGGTGGAGAGTGGTTCATTTCCATATCAATGGATAATCACCTGGCCAACGGAGGGATTATCTGAGCCTGAGAGGCAACAGGGAGGGCTGGTTTTGCTTCTGCCAGAGCAGGAAAGAGAAACGGCCCCGGACTGCAGTTCGTAAGCAATAAACAGATTTTAAACTTTATTTTTCCCTTTGACTCATTTTGGTTTTAGAGGTATTTTGTCCTGGGATTTCCTTTCCCTATAGTTAAAGCTGTAAGAAAAAAGATTAGAGAGAAGCATAAGATAACAGTGATTCAACATACCTATCATTTGTGTCCCCAGGGAAAGGAATAGAGCAGAAGAAATGAAGAGAGAGTAGAACAGAGTAGAAATTAAATATAAAAGAAATCTCCTGAATGGAGGGTCAATCTTACTCTGTCTACCTACAATGCTCTCCATGTGTCAGGAAAAATTAATGAAAAGCTACCAACAGATCTTTTCTGATGAGGTTATTCTATTTAAAAAACTAGAAAGGACTGAATGAATGTTTAAGGGGCAGAAAAGAGAGAATGAACTCAGGCTGTTTATCAGTTAGAAAGAGTACCAAAATGTTTTGAAGGAAATTAAAAAATTTCTATTTCAGGAAGAAATAAAAATTGTCACCCTTGAACCTTTCAAGGGTAGAAAAAATAAAAAGTTTTTGTAGACACTAATTAAGTGACAAATCAAAATAATGAATTTTTAAGCGTATGAGGTTGGTATATAAAATGACTGGTTAGGGCGGGAGCCAAGATGGCGGCGTGAGTAGAGCAGTGGAAATCTCCTCCCAAAAACACATAGAGCTATGAAAATATAACAAAGAAAAATCTTCCTAAAATAGAGACCACAGGACACAGGACAACATCCAGACCACATCCACACCTGCAAGAACCCAGCGCCTTGTGAAGGGGTAAGATACAAGCCCCAGCCCGGCGGGACCCGAGCGCCCCTCCCCCCGGCTCCCGGAGGGTGGAGAGAAACCGGAGCAGTTTTTTGTTTTTTTTTTGGCGAGCGCTTTTTGGAAGCCTTAGAGGGACGGGCCCCCGTTGCTGGGGAGGCAGGGTGGCGGGACCGGTGAGGAGGTGCCTGGGAACGGCGCCGGAGGACAAAGAATATCCCGCGTTTCTCCCTGCGAGACCTGGGGGCGGGTGCCTGAGACCAGTGCCTGAGGACGGAGGAGGTCGCGCATTTTTCCCCTTTTTTTTTTTTCTCTTTTTGGCGAGCGCTTTTTGGAAGCCTTGAAGGGACGGGGACCCCAGTGCTAGGGAGGCACGGTGGCGGGACTGGTGAGCGGGTGGCTGGGACCGGCGCCTGAGGACAAAGAATATCCCCCGTTTTTCCCTGCGGGACCGGTGGGCGGGTGCCTGAGACTGGCACTTGAGGACAGAGGAAATCGCGCGTTTTTCCCCTTTTTTTTTTCTCTTTTCTGCGAGTGCTTTTTGGAAGCCTAAAAGGGACAGGGACCCCGGTGCTAGGGAGGCAGGGCGGCGGGACTGGTGAGCGGGTGCCTGGGACCGGCACCTGAGGACAAAGAATATCCCGCATTTTTCCCTGTGGGACCGGTGGGTGGGTGCCTGAGACCAGCACCTGAGGACGGAAGAAATCGCGCGTTTTTCCCCTTTTTTTTCTCTCTTTTTGCCGAGTGCTTTTTGGAAGCCTTGAAGGGACAGGGACCCCGGTGCTAGGGAGGCAGGGCGGCGGGACTGGTGAGCGGGTGCGTGGGACCAGTGCCTGAGGACCAAGAATATTGAGCGTTCCTTCCCTGCGGGACCGGTGGGTGGGTGCTTTTTGGAAGCCTTGAAAGGACAGGGACCCTGGTGCTAGGGAGACAGGGCAGCAGGACCAGTGAGCGGGTGCCTGGGACCGGCACCTGAGGACAAAAAAAAAAAAAAAAATCGCTTGTTTTTTCCTTTTTTTTCCTTTTTTTTTTCTCTTTCTTTCTGTTCCCTCTCTCATTGTTGCTGTTGTTGTTTTGGTTTGGAGAGTGCTTTTTGGAAATCTTAAAGGGGCAGGACAGGTCACTTAGACCAGAAGCAGGGAATCTGGGGATCTCTGGGCACTCTAACCCCCTGGGCAGCAGGGAGCACAGAGGCCCCTTACGGAGATAAATAGTCTCCTGGCTGCTCCCCCTCCAACGGGGCTCCACCATTTTGGAGGAACAGCCCCAGCCAGGCCAAGCCCACAGCAACAGTGGAGATAAACCCCAAAGCAACTGGGCAGGAAGCAGAAGCCCTGTCTGCGCACAGCTGCCCAGCACAAGCCACTAGAGGTCACTATTCTCCCAGGAAAAGGCTACAAACCAACAAGAAGGGAAGCTCTTCCAGCGGTCACTTGTACCAGCTCTGCAGACTATCTCTATCACCATGAAAAGGCAAAACTACAGGCAGACAAAGATCACAGAGACAACACCTGAGAAGGAGACAGACCTAACTAGTCCTCCTGAAAAAGAATTCAAAATAAAAATCATGAACATGCTGACAGAGATGCAGAAAAAAATGCAAGAGCAATGGGATGAGATGCAGAGAAAAATGCAAGAGCAGTGGGATGAGATGCAGAGAAAAATGCAAGAGCAGTGGGATGAAGTCCGGAAGGAGATCACAGATGTCAGGAAAGAGATCACATAAGTGAAACAATCCCTGGAAGGATTTATAAGCAGAATGGATAAGATGCAAGAGGCCATTGAAGGAATAGAAGCCAGAGAACAGGAACGTATAGAAGCTGACATAGAGAGAGATAAAAGGATCTCCAGGAATGAAACAACACTAAGAGAAATATGTGACCAATACAAAAGGAAAAACATTCGTATTATAGGGATACCAGAAGAGGAAGAAAGAGGAAAAGGGATAGAAAGTGTCTTTGAAGAAATAATTGCTGAAAACTTCCCCAAACTGGGGGAGGAAATAATCGAACAGACCATGGAATTATACAGAACCCCCAACAGAAAGGATCCAAGGAGGACAACACCAAGACACATAATAATTAAAATGGCAAGGATCAAGGACAAGGAAAGAGTTTTAAAGGCAGCTAGAGAGAAAAAGGTCACCTATAAAGGAAAACCAATCAGGCTAACATCAGACTTCTCAACAGAAACCCTACAGGCCAGAAGAGAATGGCATGATATACTTAATGCAATGAAACAGAAGGGCCTTGAACCAAGGATACTGTATCCAGCACGACTATCATTTAAATATGATGGTGGGATCAAACAATTCCCAGACAAGCAAAAGCTGAGGGAATTTGCTTCCCACAAACCACCTCTACAGGGCATCCTACAGGGACTGCTCTAGATGGGAGCACCCCTAAAAAGAGCACAGAACAAAACACACAACATATGAAGAATGGAGGAGGAGGAATAAGAAGGGAGAGAAGAAAAGACTCTCCAGACAGTGTATATAACAGCTCAATAAGTGAGCTAAGTTAGGCAGTAAGATACTAAAGAAGCTAACCTTGAACCTTTGGTAACCACGAATCTAAAGCCTGCAATGGCAATAAGTACATATCTTTCAATAGTCACCCTAAATGTAAATGGACTTAATGCACCAATCAAAAGACATAGAGTAATAGAATGGATAAAAAAGCAAGACCCATCTATATGCTGCTTACAAGAAACTCACCTTAAACCCAAAGATAAGCATAGACTAAAAGTCAAGGGATGGAAAAACATATTTCAGGCAAACAACAGTGAGAAGAAAGCAGGGGTTGCAGTACTAATATCAGACAAAATAGACTTCAAAACAAAGAAAGTAACAAGAGATAAAGAAGGCCACTACATAATGATAAAGGGCTTAGTCCAACAAGAGGATATAACCATTCTAAATATATATGCACCCAATACAGGAGCACCAGCATATGTGAAGCAAATACTAACAGAACTAAAGAGGGAAATAGACTGCAATGCATTCATTGTAGGAGACTTCAACACACCACTCACCCCAAAGGATAGATCCACCGGGCAGAAAATAAGTAAAGACACACAGGCACTGAACAACACACTAGAACAGATGGACCTAATAGACATCTATAGAACTTTACATCCAAAAGCAACAGGATATACATTCTTCTCAAGTGCACATGGAACATTCTCCAGAATAGACCACATACTAGCTCACAAAAAGAGCCTCAGTAAATTCCACAATATTGAAATTCTACCAACCAATTTTTCAGACCACAAAGGTATGAAAGTAGAAATAAATTCTACAAAGAAAACAAAAAGGCTCACAAACACATGGAGGCTTAACAACATGCTACTAAATAATCAATGGATCAATGAACAAATCAAAATAGAGATCAAGGAATATATAGAAACAAATGACAACAACAACACTAAGCCCCAACTTCTGTGGGATGCAGCGAAAGCAGTCTTAAGAGGAAAGTATATAGCAATCCAGGCACACTTGAAGAAGGAAGAACAATCCCAAATGAATAGTCTAACATCACAATTATTAAAACTGGAAAAAGAAGAACAAATGAGGCCTAAAGTCAGCAGAAGGAGGGACATAATAAAGATCAGAGAAGAAATAAACAAAATTGAGAAGAATAAAACAATAGCAAAAATCAACGAAACCAAGAGCTGGTTCTTTGAGAAAATAAACAAAATAGATAAGCCTCTAGCCCAACTTATTAAGAGAAAAAGAGAGTCAACACAAATCAACATAATCAGAAATGAGAATGGAAAAATCACGACAGACTCCACAGAAATACAAAGAATTATTAAAGACTACTATGAAAACCTATATGCCAACAAGCTGGAAAACCTAGAAGAAATGGACAACTTCCTAGAAAAATACAACCTCCCAAGACTGACCAAGGAAGAAACACAAAAGTTAAACAAACCAATTACAAGCAAAGAAATTGAAACAGTAATCAAAAAACTACCCAAGAACAAAACCCCGGGGCCGGACGGATTTACCTCGGAATTTTATCAGACACACAGAGAAGACATAATACCCATTCTCCTTAAAGTGTTCCACAAAATAGAAGAAGAGGGAATACTCCCAAACTCATTCTATGAAGCCAAAATCACCCTAATACCAAAACCAGGCAAAGACCCCACCAAAAAAGAAAATTACAGACCAATATCCCTGATGAACGTAGATGCAAAAATACTCAATAAAATATTAGCAAACAGAATTCAACAGTATATCAAAAGGATCATACACCATGACCAAGTGGGGTTCATCCCAGGGATGCAAGGATGGTACAACATTCGAAAATCCATCAACATCATCCACCACATCAACAAAAAGAAAGACAAAAACCACATGATCATCTCCATAGATGCTGAAAAAGCATTTGACAAAATTCAACATCCATTCATGATAAAAACTCTCAGCAAAATGGGAATAGAGGGCAAGTACCTCAACATAATAAAGGCCATATATGATAAACCCACAGCCAGCATTATACTGAACAGCGAGAAGCTGAAAGCATTTCCACTGAGATCAGGAACCAGACAGGGATGCCCACTCTCCCCACTGTTATTTAACATAGTACTGGAGGTCCTAGCCACGGCAATCAGACAAAACAAAGAAATACAAGGAATCCAGATTGGTAAAGAAGAAGTTAAACTGTCACTATTTGCAGATGATATGATACTGTACATAAAAAACCCTAAAGACTCCACTCCAAAACTACTAGAACTGATATCGGAATACAGCAAAGTTGCAGGATACAAAATCAACACACAGAAATCTGTAGCTTTCCTATACACTAACAACGAATCAATAGAAAGAGAAATCAGGAAAACAATTCCATTCACCATTGCATCAAAAAGAATAAAATACCTAGGAATAAACCTAACCAAGGAAGTGAAAGACTTATACTCTGAAAACTACAAGTCACTCTTAAGAGAAATTAAAGGGGACACTAATAAATGGAAACTCATCCCATGCTCATGGCTAGGAAGAATTAATATCGTCAAAATGGCCATCCTGCCGAAAGCAATATACAAATTTGATGCAATCCCTCTCAAATTACCAGCAACATTCTTCAATGAATTGGAACAAATAATTCAAAAATTCATATGGAAACACCAAAGACCCCGAATAGCCAAAGCAATCCTGAAAAAGAAGAATAAAGTAGGGGGGATCTCACTCCCCAACTTCAAGCTCTACTACAAAGCCATAGTAATCAAGACAATTTGGTACTGGCACAAGAACAGAGCCACAGACCAGTGGAACAGATTAGAGACCCCAGAAATTAACCCAAACATATATGGTCAATTAATATTTGATAAAGGAGCCATGGACATACAATGGCAAAATGACAGTCTCTTCAACAGATGGTGCTGGCAAAACTGGACAGCTACATGTAGGAGAATGAAACTGGACCATTGTCTAACCCCATATACAAAGGTAAACTCAAAATGGATCAAAGACCTGAATGTAAGTCACGAAACCATTAAACTCTTGGAAAAAAACATAGGCAAAAACCTCTTAGACATAAACATGAGTGATCTCTTCTTGAACATATCTCCCCTGGCAAGGAAAACAACAGCAAAAATGAGCAAGTGGGACTACATTAAGCTGAAAAGCTTCTGTACAGCGAAAGACACCATCAATAGAACAAAAAGGAACCCTACAGTATGGGAGAATATATTTGAAAATGACAGATCTGATAAAGGCTTGACGTCCAGAATATATAAAGAGCTCACACGCCTCAACAAACAAAAAACAAATAACCCAATTAAAAAATGGGCAGAGGAACTGAACAGACAGTTCTCCAAAAAAGAAATACAGATGGCCAAGAGACACATGAAAAGATGCTCCACATCGCTAATTATCAGAGAAATGCAAATTAAAACTACAATGAGGTATCACCTCACACCAGTAAGGATAGCTGCCATCCAAAAGACAAACAACAACAAATGTTGGCGAGGCTGTGGAGAAAGGGGAACCCTCCTACACTGCTGGTGGGAATGTAAATTAGTTCAACCATTGTGGAAAGCAGTATGGAGGTGCATCAAAATGCTCAAAACAGACCTACCATTTGACCCAGGAATTCCACTCCTAGGAATTTACCCTAAGAACGCAGCAATCAAGTTTGAGAAAGACAGATGCACTCCTGTGTTTATCGCAGCACTATTTACAATAGCCAAGAATTGGAAGCAACCTAAATGTCCATCTGTAGATGAATGGATAAAGAAGATGTGGTACATATACACAATGGAATACTACTCAGCCATAAGAAGTGGAAAAATCCAACCATTTGCAGCAACATGGATGGAGCTGGAGAGTATTATGCTCAGTGAAATAAGCCAAGCGGAGAAAGAGAAATACCAAATGATTTCACTCATCTGAGGAGTATAGGAACAAAGGAAAAACTGAAGGAACAAAACAGCAGCAGAATTACAGAACCCAAAAATGGACTAACAGGTACCAAAGGGAAAGGAACTGGGGAGGATGGGTGGGCAGGGAGGGATAAGGGGGGGGAAGAAGAAGGGGGGTATTAAGATTAGCATGCATGGGGGGGAGGGAGAAAGCGGAGGGTGGGCTGCACAACACAGAGAGGACAAGTAGTGACTCTACCACATTTTGCTAAGCTGATGGACAGTAACCGTAATGTGGTTGTTAGGGGGGACCTGATATAGGGGAGAGCATAGTAAACATAGTATTCTTCAGGTAAGTGTAGATTAAAAATTTTAAAAAAAAAAAGAAAGAAAGAAAGAAAAGGGGGATTACTCCTTAACAGGATAAAACTATTGGTAAATCAAAGATCAACGCATGCTTTAAATATCCTTAATGTTGATCACTTAAAGGGTGTCAGATGATCAGCTATGGAGGTACTCTTTTCTGATAATATTCCTTTCTCTTAATTAAAAAAAAAAAAAAAAAAAAGCAGTTACTGTGTGCTGACCTCCAATGAGTTCTGCACAGTGGTATAGAGGGCATGTCAAAGTGTGGGCAAAGGGTCTGTTTGTTTCTACGCAGAAGATCAAGGCCTAGCTTGGATACCCAGAAAATGAACTAAGATACGATATGAGGAGGAGCTTCCGGCATCAGCACTCTCTGGAGGACTCGTGCCGGGGGATGATCATCAAAAAGCCTCCACAGGGATCCGGACGATGCTGCGGTTGTGGCTGCATCCAGCCCACCGTCTCCTGGACTTGCCATAAGAAGGAGGAGGGAGATGTCTAGGCTGGCATGTGCATACAGTGAGACAACGAATTTGACTGGATCTGTACTGTTGGAACTCAACCAGGAGTTGGGAGGGGTGCAAGTTGTAGCACCCCAAAATCTCATGACTATAGACTATCTATGGTTAAAAGAACATATGGGATGTGAACAGATCCCAGAAATGGGCTGCTTTAATTTGTCTGATGGTTCAAGTACAGTTGGAAAATATCCATCATATCATAGATAAATTTTCACAAATGCCTAGGGTTTTCTTGGCTTCACTGGAGATGGCTGGTAATTATAGATTTGCTTTGTTTATGTCACCGTATTCCTATTATGTTAATATGTGTGTGCAAATTAGTTAGTAGTTTAAAACCTATACATACTTAAGGTACTATACAAGAAGATATGTCAAAGAAATAATCAATCCTCCCAAGTTTCCTTCATATGCTACATCTATAGCTTTTCTTCTTCCTTCCTAATTACAAACCTTAAATAGAATTCGTGCCTCATATCGAATTTACCGAGTATCATAATTCCTCCAGGTGGTAAAGATACCTCGAGACAAGTGCTGGGCATAGAAGCCACAGGGCATAAATCTGCAAAGAAGTAAAAAGCTAACCTTTGCAAACAATATGGCTTCTCTCTCACTTACCAACTTTACATTTCCCTGTATGGCCCCGGAAGATGACTGGTTAGCCAGAGACGGGTAAGATTCCTCAAGGGAGGAACAACCTAAGACAGGCACAGTCGCAGGGGGGCCATCAGGTGAGAATTTGGGGATCAACAGAGGTGAGGCTCAGAACCTCACCCCCCCTGCTTTGAGAGAAATCTTCTGCATCCGTGGATGTCTTGCTGCCCTTGTCTAGCCTGGATTAATACTTAGTCCATAGGCACACACCTGATCATCTGATCATCTACATTTGCCTTCTTACAGCACTAAACTATGTTTTCTACCTTTATCTTGCATCTACCTACCACTTCAGCATTTTATTAAAAATAAAAATAATAATAATAATAGGAGAAATGTGGGATCAACATATAAATCAAGTACAAAAATCAAATGAATATTCATATTTGACCTGATGGTTTATAGGTCATATTGCATGATCAAAACCGAAAGTTTCTGTGATGAATGCCCTTGTACTGTTCACCATGTAAGAATTTATTCACTATGTAAGAATTCGTTCACCATGTAAGAACTTGTTCGTTATGCTTCAGAAGATTGGAGACTGACGAGAATTAGGCTTGAGATGGATTAATGATTGTACATTGAGCATTGACCCCCCTATACTGAATTTTATTGTTGTTAACAACCATTTGATCAATAAATATGAGAGATGCCGTCTCAAAAAAAAAAAAAAAAAAAGAAAAAAAAATGACTGGTTATTTCAGTAAAAAAATTTCATCTAAAATATGAGGCTTTTGAGTTTGTATACAAAGATACGTCTACAAAGTGGGTACACATGCTAATATTTTAAATCATAACAACCTATTTAGCACTTATATATTTCCCACTGTCATTATTCATTTAGATTTAACTATATTTTATAAGATTGATTGTACATTATTGTATTCTCTTGTTTTCATCTTTAGAAGTCTCTATTCTGACTCATTGGAAGTTTAGTTATAACCTCTTCTCCATTCAGATATGATAGTTTATTTTCTGGATTCTTGCAATTATTATACAGGTGAATATTTTACCTAGGTATAAAATTCTGATATTGCAGCCTTTCCTTTTAAAAGTCTGTAGACACTAGTCCACCAAATTTTGGCTTCTAGTTTTTCAGATGAGAAGTCCAGTGCTTTTTTTATTATTGTTAGACATTTCTCCTTTTATCTGGAAGAGGATAGAGTTTTATCTTTGGTGACAGGATTTTTTACAAGGATATATATGCCTATATAAAAAAGTGTGCACTTTTTTTTTCAGTCAATATTAGAACTCAGTTATCTCTTTCAATGTGAAGCCTCAAAAATTTCTCAAACTCGGGGAAGTAAAAATTTTGACTGTTAGTTGTTTAATGACTCTTTCTTCCATTTATATGTTACATCTTCTGGATTTGTCATGTGTATTAGTTTCTAAGGGCTGATGCAACAAATTACCACAGATTGGTTGGCTTAAGACAGCAGAAAGTTATTCTTTAATAGTAGTGTTGATTAGAAGTCCAAAATCAAGGTGTAAGCAAGGCCATGCTCCCTGTTTAGTCTCTAAAGAATCCTTCTTCGCCTCTTCTAGCTTCTGGTGGTTGTCAGCAATCCTCGGAGTCTTTTGGCTTGTGGCAGCACAACTCCAGATTGTCTTCTTCCTTGTGTCTCCTGTTTCTTCAAATATCTTACTCCATAAAGGACATCAGTTACTGGATTTACAGCCCACACTAATCCAGTGTGATTGCATCTTAACTTGCTTACATCTATAAATACCTTTTTTCTAAATGAGGTCACATTCACAGGTATGGGGTTAAGACTTCAAGATATCTTTCTGGGTGACAATTCAATCCACAACATCATCCAAGTATCTAACCTCATGATATCCATCTCTTTGTGAGAAGCTTCTAATACTTTATATTCAAGGACATGTATTTCAAGAACTAACACCAATTCTAATTGATCTGTTACATTTTAACATTAAAAAAATTTGTTGATAAAAAATCATTTATTTTCTCTTGAAATTGAATCTCCCTACACTCTTTGTTAAGTATTCGTGATGTTTTTTGCTACATGCTGCCTGTTCTGGGTGTTTTGCTTGCTACTTGCCTCTCTGTGGTGGTTGAAGCTCCACAGAGGTGTCTTTTTTTCATCTGCTCACATCTCATCTCAGAAGACCAACATCTCTCCAGGTTTCCAGGTGTTACTGGGCTTTTTGCTACCATCTCAAGCTCATCTCTATCCTGAAAGGAAGAGGTTACGTGTCTGTTCTCTCCATCCAGACTGCAGTAGAACCCAATAGTTTATTTATAATCTGCAGGCCCTGTCTGGCGGCTTCTGTACTCCAGAGGCTGACAGTAGGATTGGAATCGGAATGGGAGGGCAGTAGGGATATGTTTAAGTGGTTCTCTTCTCCAAATCCCAATCTTTAATTTTCAAGAATTCATTCTTTCTCATTCTCCAATTTACTTTTGCTTTTATAATACCGTGTTTCATTTTAGAGAAGTGATACCTCCTCAAATGTTGTTGGGGATTTTAACTTGAAGGTCTTTGTCATTTCTTATTTCTCTTACTTTTTCCAAAGGTTATTTTTTGTTTTTAAATCTTGGTATTTCTTTTGCATGCTGTAGCCTTTCCTCAAATGTCTCAAATTTGCTTACATTTAGAATTAGGTGATAAAAAGTCTGTCTGCCTGATCTATGCTAGCAGTTAAAGTTTACTGACTACCAGGCTTTCTTTGGAGTAGGAGCAGGAACTGGCTATTAGTTAGAGTATAACCATGTAACAGGATGAGAAGGTGTTTATCTTATGGCATCAACACCCAGCCTTAGCTACCTTAGTTCTTTCTAGATTTTGTTTGTTTGGGGTTAAGCTTCAGACCACTAGAAGCAGGAAAAGGAGGGGAACACATTGTACATCAGCTTCATCCATTGTACATTTTTTGCCCTAATTACTATTTATTCCTTTTATCATACTTGCCACTTACTGACTGTACTTGTGAGCAGATTGCCTTCTCCTTTATGGATGCTCATACCACATGAGTGCCAGACCGTGGCTTCCTTTAACATGTCTCAGCTGCCAAGAGTCTGCCTTTTACCTCCCACTGCTTATTGCTGGTTATTCTCTTCTCCTATTTGTTGTAGGCTTATACCTTTTAAACATTACTATTATGAAAGAGTCTGAGAGGGGAGGAAGATTTGCCCTCTTATATCAAAAGCAGTATAGCATCATTTTAACGGATGCACCATATTTTATCTGTCTGATGAAAACATCTCATTTGTTTAGTGAGTGTTCAGTAGTTGGAATTCAATCTTCCCCCAATTTTTATTACTATAATCAATTGTGCAGTGAACAACCTTAGAATAAAATCTTGGTGCAAACATTTCAGATAAAATTCTACAGATATAATTGCAGGTAAACTTACATACATTTAAAATATGTTAAGTTATGCTTATACCCTCTCAATACAGATTGCTTTAATTTATGATGCCCATTATCCAGTGCATTCTCTAACACTGGGTAAAATATTTCCTTTATTTTTCTTAGTTGTTAAGATTTATCTCATTTTAACATGTCTTTGAAAAGACCAAATACTTTAAAAAAAATAGCATTCCTCTATGCAAACTAGTTTCTCCCTGTGATTTTACCTTATTATAGTGTCTTCATAACACTTAACTCATTTGGATTTATTAGTCCTTCCCACTCCTTTTTAAGGTGCATGTCAGGGGCATTGTCCCTGAACTTCCCCTTGTATCTTCACATAGTCTTCCTTCTGTGTGTGTGTGTGTGTGTGTGTGTGTATACACACACATCTATCTATCTATCTATATATATACACACATGCATGTCTGTGTCCTAATCTCTTTTTATAAAGACACCAGTTATATTGGATTAGGTCCCACATTAATGACCTCATTTTAATTACCTCTCTAAAGGCCCTATTTCCTAAAGTACCATGAACTATAGGTGCACAATAAGTATTTTATTAACAAGGAAACTGGGGGAAAGAATACTCTGGAAAACATTTAAAAATAGCTAACTTAGTCTACTACAAATGACTCAATTTTTAAATATTTCATTTTTGCTCTATAATTTTCATAGCAAAACCACTCTACAAACTGGACCTTATACATGTATATTGTTATAAATACAAACCAAGCACCAGTGGGCTTAAAAAATAAGGGATCCACTTTTGTGTCTATGAAAGCATAGGCGACCCTCTGGTAATTACTGGGTGTGTTCCAGAATTTATCCTTATAGCACTGATTTCACTGCAAGAATATTCACATTTAACTACCTTTTGTCTTTATTTTAAGCTCCTTAACCCCATACTGAACCTAGGACTTCTTTTCCTGTAATTTTAATGGTAGGAAATGGAACTACCAAGTCTATACAGATGTTGGAGAACCAGCCCTGCAGACATCTGGAAGAAACAGGTGTGCAGCAATCCAGAGACTATTAACATATCTAATTGAATAAGTGTTGGTAGTTACAAAAGTAATTAAGAATAAAAGAAAGCCATGTAAAACTCCTAACAAAAACATTGCGGGTAATCAATGCCAACTTAAAACTCATTTTGTGCAGCTTTCTGAAAAAATAGGAGCATTTTATATTGAATATCACCTTTTGTCTTGTAATTTACATAGGTATCTTTAATGAACAGCTCGTTTATAGTTCCAGTGAGCCCTTCCTGTATGGGCTGCAAGCATCTTTCAAACAGCAGTATCAGCAATTTAGAGTCGGCAGGCTTCCTCTTGAATATTTATAGAAAGATTTCAAAAGTATACTTAGCAATTTTCTGTAGCTGTCTTTTTTAAATTACCATGTTTCCTTCTATGCTAGAAACATACTTCTTTTAGAATAAGAAAACAGGACATTTTCCACCACAGCTTCCTTTTTGTTAGGATTTTCAGATTGAAACCTGTGAATGGTTCCACATAACATTTTATGACTATTTTTATAATTCTAACAGAAGCACATGATTATTGTAGACAAAAAAAGGAAATGATTTAGACAGAAAATCAATCACATCATGATAAATAACACATATCTAAGTCGGGGGAAAGGAAATCCCTGGGCAAAATACCCCTAAAAACCAAAATCAGTCAAAGGGAGAAATAAAGTTTAAAACACGTTTATTGCTCATAAACTGCAGTCCCAGGCCGTCTTTCTTCTGTGCTCAAGCAGCAGCCACTCTGGCCCTCTCCCCTCACATCTCAGGTACAGATAAGCCCTCTGTTGCCCAGGTAATTACCCACTGATACGGAGATGAACTTCTCCACTCCTGAGGAATGATGCAAATGCACTAAAGCCTTACTTCTCTCCACCTCTGAACGTCTGTTGATATGCAGATGTACCAAAACCAGGCGAGATATTCTGGAAATACTTCGTTTTACCCACATATGTTATATATATGGTGGAATCATCTCTACCCAGGTATGGTAGGGCTGCCATAAAAAGTACCATGGACTGGGTGGCTTAACCAACAAAAATTTATTTTTGCACAGTTCCTGAGGCCAGATGTCTGAGATGAAGATGTTGGAAGTGCTGTTTCTCTGAGGTTTTTTCTTTTTAGCTTGTTAACAGCCATTGTTTCCCTGTGTCTTTACGTGGTCTTCCCTGTGCACATATGCATATCCGTTTACTAATCTCTTCTTATAAAGATTACCAGTCCTATTAGATTAGGCCCCACCCTAATGACTTCAATTTAATTACTTCTTTAAAAACTCTATCCCCAAATATGGCCACCTTTTGAGGTACTGGGCATTTAGACTTCTACATATGAATTTTGGGAATGCAATTCAGCCCAGTTAAAAAAACATCAGGCTTTTAAAAAACAGTGTGGTGTGTGTGTATGAAATGTCTTTATTGAGGTGTAATTGATATAAAGTAGACTGCATGTGAGTACTATGTATAACGTTATAAGTTTTGACATTAGTACAAGCCTGTGAAACAATCAAGATATTAAACTCATCAGCCCTGAAGCAAATAAATCCAGCCAGTGAAAGTCCCATCAGTGTTGACATATTGTAGGGGAGGAAATATTTTCCCTTTTTCTCTTCTAGGTGCTATGGCTGGACTAGTAATTAAATGGACATAAGGCAGGTAAATAAACTTAATTTCATACATAAGGGAGCTCTACAGAGATATGACATTCAAAGATAACCAGGCAATTGAGGCTTATACATCATCCTGGCTAAGGAAAGGTCTTAGGGCCGAGGGCTTCAAATGGGAGGAAGGCAATTCACAGGAAGATGAGAAGAGGAAATGCATGGTAAGAAAATGTTTGCCTTGCCATGCAGATAAGTCTCTCAAACAAAAAGCTCTCTTTGGTAAGAGATCTGTTCCTGCTGCACACCCCCTTTCTAAGTTCTTTGAGGCAGTTAAGAGCGGAGGTGAAAAGCTTTCTCTGAGTCGGCTTGGTCTGGATTGCCTCCTGTTCTGCATGTCAGAGTGGCATATTTTGGTGTGGCCCATTCTGCTACCCTTCACCCTTAAGACTTAAAGGAAGTAACAAAATTTTGAGCATAATTCTTCATGCTTTTAGGACTTTTTATTGCTGTGTTTTCGTATTTCACAGTGATGGACTTAGATGTTGATCTTTATTTCCTGTCCCCAGAGTCTTACTTACTTTCATCCTGAAGACTGGTAGGATTTCAGTATTGAGGAATTCCATTCAAATTATTTGTATAGTATTTTTTCTTTCTCCTATATTCTTTTCTCCCCTGTTCTCCATAATCTGATTGTGAAAATCCTATTGCTTGGGTAGAGATACTGATATATTTGGTTTGGTCTATCTTAATATTTGGTCTCATATTTTTCAGATCTTTCCACTCTTGACGAGGTTTTCTTAATTTTATTTCCCAAGTTGTCTATTGAAATTTTTATTTTGTTCATCTTACTTTGTAATTTCCTAAGAGCTCTTTCTGGTTTCTTTTATTGTTATTGTTATTGTTATTGTTATTTTTTTTATAGCAGTCTGGTCATGATTTACTGATATCATATTGTATGGATTATTTCTTAGAATACTAATTGTAATATTTTAAACATCTTTTTTCTTCCTTGATTTATCTCTGTTTACACTGGGGTCATCCTCTTCTTCTGTTTGTTTCAGTCTTTCTTTTTGATGCTATACATTTTTTTCCCTCAAAGTTGTGTTGATTCTCAGCTATTTACTTTTAATAATAAAGTTCTTCCTAAAACTTAATTTAATTTCTTTCAAAAGAACTCTGCTTTCACCTTGTTTCTTGACTGGGCGTAAATACCTGCTTACAGACCGTTATCTATGATTATTTATGGTGTCCTGGTGGGCAGGGATTAAAGGTGGTGGAAATGATGGTCTGTCTACGGAATGTCAGTCTTCTTTCCAGTCGCACTTTCAATTCCTGCTCTACATTGTACTGAGAATATCAAGATAATCTTTTTAGGGATTTGTTGGTTAAATAAATGCCATCTTTGTTGCCTTCTCTTAATATTTTTTGATGTTGCAGCATTCTTTCTCTGCTTCATTAGCCAATGTCCCAATATCCGTCTTCCAGAAATTTGTCCAAAGCTACCTACTGGTATTGATTCCTTTTTGTTTTCTTTTCATTGTGGGTTTATACCTTTTTTAAACTCTTGTGTTTTAGACTTCTATTATCATTTTATAGCCTTGGCTTGATCTCGGTTTACCAGTTTAAAGTCTGTAAAGAAGTGCAATACTGCCCAATTTTAAAATATTCTGAAGATTAAATGATATAACATATGACAAGTTTCCCATTTACATATTAAAAACTAGTTCCCCTTTCCCACCATGTAAAGTGTCTTCTAAGAGATGTTCTGCCAGCTAACCCCCCAGCAGAGGTAACAGAAGTTTAGCCTGTCTAATACTTAGTTTTGAACCTCCTTGTCACAGGAAGCAGACGCACTTCTCAACCATTCACTGAAGAGGATTCCACAGGTTAAAGATGTTTTAGAAAACTGATCCTGGTTCTACTTTTTCTTCCTCAATATTCTTCTTTCTTGCATTTTTTACCCTCTAAAAACATGTTTGCAAAGAGATTTAAATTGTGGTTCTTGGGAAAAAACATTTCAACCTTTGATCAAACTCAAGTACAGGGATTGATCACTCAACTAGGAAGTACTTACTCAATCCTCAGTGCAGGGAGCATGGACAATATCACACCACGTATACCCAGTAGGAAGTCAGGATCTCATTGGATAGACAGGGTAGAGACAGAAATACGTATATGATATAAAACATGGTATAAAATGCATCAGGTTTATTAAGTGTAGTTTATAAACACTTTAATAGTCCCATAGGGAAAGATTTGCAGTGGCTTTGTATGATTAGAGAAAGCTTTAGTCTCTCCTCCTTAGAATATAATCTACATAAGGGCAAGGGCCTTATCTGCATTGATTACTGTGTATTATCTAAGACTGGAACAGTGTCTGATATTTGGTGGACAAGCAATAAATGTACATTGAGTTAATTAGTAATATAAAATTTAGATTTCTATTGAAAGGAATCACACAACTTGAATAGGTGGGAAAAGGTAGAAGAATATCATATGTACAGACTAGAAACTTCACAAAATAACAGAGGTAGAAATAAGGAATGTGAATTTGCAAAAGACAATAGACCACCTTGATTCAAGAGTCCATTTTGGAAGTTAGTAAGAGGTTAAGTTGTGCCGTAGGCTCAAAGTAGAATGTGAAGGCCTTTATACAACAGGGGAAATAACCTGGATTTTAACTCACTAGCTTTAGTGAGACATTAAAGATCATTAAAAAGAAGTGATTTGATATAATAAATCATTTTATAATCTATTTTGAATGTTTTAAGTCTCTTAAGGGGTGCTCTAGTAAGAATAATTCCTAAAATGGCTTTCAAAGATTCCTTCCCTAACCCCTGAAACTGATGAATATGAAGAAATATCATTCTTGTGATTATATTGTTATATGGCGCAACTGACCTTAAGACAGAGTGGGCCTGATCTAGTTACATAGTTCCTTAAAATCAGAGCATTTTCTCTGGCTGGTGTCAGAAAAGGAAGTCAGAGAGATCTGAAGCATGTGAAGGATTTAAACCTCTGTTCTTGGTGTCAAAGATGAGAGGGTGAAGTGAGAAAATGTGGGTGCCCTAAAGAGCAAAAGCAGACATTCCTATCTGACAGCTAGGAAAGAAGTGATGACCTCAGTCCTATAACTGCAAGGAACTGGATGCTGCTAACACTTGAATCATCTTGGAAGTGTATTATTTCCAGAGTCTCCTGGTAAGAGCTGAGCTGGTCAACACCTTTATTTTGGCCTATGAAATGCTAAGCGGAAGACCCACCCAGACCCACCCAGACTTGTGACCTACAGAACTGGAAGGTAATAAATAGGTAATGTTTTGAGTTGCTGAAGTTTGCAGTAATTTGTTATGCAGTAACAACAATGTTCCCAGCATAACTGGAGGAGGATGAGACTGGAGTTGGGGAGACCAATTTATCTGTGCAACTCTTCTATTCTCATTTACCTACTAGTCAAGGTGATGTGCCTTGAAGTTCCTTAGTAATTAAGAAGGGATAGTTGTATATTTTATTATATTCTCAACACCCATCATACCTCACTGCCATCATCAAGGATAAAATAAAAGTGCACTATATCTATGAATAATGCATGGCAGATTTAGTTTTGTGCAAAGTACTTAATTGTTTCTGTAGGAATGTTATCTTTCTTTGCTCCACTGAATCAGGCTTGTAACAGCTTGGACAATGAAGTATGAACAAAAGTGGCATATACCTCTTCGCATTAGAAGCTTTCAGAGTCATTGCATGGTTCTGCAAGCCTTTCTTTTCCTTTTGCCATGGGTCCTGGACGTGTTAACTGGAACTTCCCCTGTAGCCAGGGTCCTGAAGTGGAGGTACTGTGAAGCAGAACTGCAGCTAACCTGTGACAGACACAAAGGACGAGCAAGCAAACCATGTATTATTGTAAGTCTATGATAATTTTGAGTCACTTTTTACCATGGCATGACCTGTCTAAACTGAGTCAATTCTTGGTATACCAAATAGAGACCTACTCTAACAAAACCTGAAAAATCTGTGGCATTGGCTTTCACAGGAGCAATGGAGAGTGAAGAATCCATTATTGGAAGCTGTAAAGATGAAGCCCTAGTTATGTGGTGGTGAGATATCTGATATAAAGTTTGCAACAATAACTAGGAAGGCAGATAAAATACCAAATGACCTCATGGCTTTAGGCAGAGATGTGGCAAATAGTTTATTTGGTTACGATTGCTCTATATAACAGACCATTAAAGACAGTTTGCAACCTGGCTGTAAAACAGAATCAACTTGAAATAAAAAAGACTGATTAAAACTTGGCCTTTTAAAAAGGACCTAAGCAAGAATATGGATTTCCCATCATTTGTTTTATTTATATATTTGTATATGTATATAATATTTATTTAATGTAAAATTCATACATCATATAAATTATATTTATATAAGTATAATTATGATATATAATTTATTACATTTTACTATATATAAATTTAATAAAATTTTATAAATACATCTTATGTTTTGGTGAGAACAATTAAGATCTACTCTTAGCAAATTTCAAATATACATTATTATAAATTATAGTTACCATATTTACATAAGAGCTGTAGAACTTATTTATCCTGTGTGTCGAATACTTTGCCCCTTTGACCAACAACACCCTATTTCTAACACCCATCAGCTCCTGTGTAACCCCAGGTAGAAAATATATTCCCACCATGGGGCAAATAACCTCAAAGCTGAAATCAGTCAAAGGGAGAAATAAAGTGGAAGAAACTTGTTTATTGCTCACAAGCAGGCATCTCCTTCTGCTCACCTGTGTCTTTCCCAACATAGCTGCAAAAAGGACCCCACTGAACCTCTCTAGTCCAGGTGTGAGCTAGCTCCCAAACCCCATTGAAATCACCTACTGATATGGATATGAACTACTTGTCTCCACCCCTTGAAAACACCTATTGATATGGAGATGCACTGAGGCCAGGCGAGAGAGTCTGGAAATACTGCAATTTTACCCACACCCCTCCCTTCCAGAAATCTTGCCTCACAATCTATTCACTCCCCATCTTCCACAAAGGCCCCTGGGCAAGAAAACTGGAGCACTGTAACCAGACTAATAACATACAATAACAACAGCAATAAAATCATGATAATCCTCAAGCCAGAGGATTCAGCTAGGTTCAAAGTCCTATGCAGATTAAGTCCATAGCTCGCCCATTCCACAGGCAGTCAGTAGCTGAAAAGGTAGGGAGTTCAGAGCAATCATCACATGGCAGCTGCAGCCAGGGGCGTATCCAGGCCATAAGGACTGTAGAAGAAAATAACCTTAAGAACAGTAAGATACATGTTTTAATGACACCAGCATAGGCAAATCTTGCCCATCAGGTAGGATACACGCAAGAGAGTGATCTTGTGATAGGACAATGGCAGGAATGGGATCTCATCCTGGTCTAGTATACCGGACTTTCACCCCTCCCTCCCTGTGGGAGTTACAGATGGGTAAATATATAGGGCTAGGGGAGGTACATGCACTGGCCATAAAGATAAAAGAAAACTTCCCTGTAAGATGCTCTTACCTCCCAGCCATTTGGGGTACACTATCATGACCTTTGGGGCCCATTTTGCTCTTACTCCAGGAACACACAGGAGGGCAGCTTCCAGGCCTTACTCAATCCTCAATGCAGGATTAGGTGCCAGAAGGGCCATAGATCACTGGTACATATGTCAAAATGTTCAGGGCCATATCCATTCAACAGAGTCTCTAGGGTTTAATGCATTTGGGGCTGGCAGCAGGATGTTGCTCTGCTGGCCATATCCTGGATTTAGTAACTCCACTTTGGTTTGCACATACAGTTTTATAGGAGAGGTGGCAATGTGTGTTAGCATGTCCACAGGGCTCAAGCCTCTTTTTTGGGGATCTCATTCAAATGCCATAACACTGTCCATAAGCAAACTGACCAGCCCCATAGACTATTGCTGTCTGACTTCAGGCCAGATTTCAACAAACCACTGTACTTCTCTATCATGCCTGCCCCAGTAGGGTTATATGGTACATGAAACTTCAACTTCACCCATAGTTGCTGCACCCATTCTTGTAATGCATGTCCAGTAAAATGAGTGCCTTGATTGCTCTCAAACACCTGCAGCTGGCCACAGGCAGCAAAGAGATTCTCTAGGTCTCTTTTGGTCATTTGCTGATCTGCATGTAGGAAAAGCAAGCAAGAATAGTAGCCGTGTCCCCACAAGTCATGGAATATTGATACCCTTCTGATACAGACAGAGGCCCAATATAGTCTATCTACTAATTGACAAGGGGTATCAGCCCCTACTATTATCCCATGTTGCTGTGAAACTCAGTGTAAGTCCCTCTTAGAGCACAGAAGGTACTCCTTCTGGGCTCTTCTGACTTCTTCAAAGGTCAATGGCAAGCCCCGCTGATGGGCTACAGCCCACATTGCCTTTGCAGTGCATGCAAGAAACACTGATGCAACCATTGGACTGCATCAGAGGCAGGCTTTCCTTCTAGCCAATGCATCTGGGCCAGTGTGTCTGCTTCATCATTCCCTGGAGAGGCCAAAGGCAAATGGTCAGTCACATGATGTAACAGTCTTAGTCTGACCAGAGGTCCATAGGACTTGCCACAACCCTTGCCCCCAAAGGGACCTGTGAGCAACCATCCAGTTGGCATGGTACCATGTTGGTAGCCACAGTGTCAAACCCCAATAGACAGCAGGCAGAGCTGTCAGTACAGACAACAATAGGGGAAGACTTTTGGGTGATCATGAGCCATACTGCCCACAACTCATCCAATTGACTGCTCTTCCCCTCTCCACCCTCCATCCATATTGTCTCAGTCTTAGGATGGAAAGACAGAGACCTCCACTTTGGAGGCCTCCCAGGACTGGAGTCATCTGTGTACCAAGCATCTTCAGGTATAGGGGCTTTCCCTCCTGATCAGGACTCTCGGCTACAAATGGCTCACAATTCTTCCTCCTCTCCACTGGTATATGCCACTGACCCTAATAAGTGTTGGATTTCTCCACTTAGGGGCTAAAGGAGAGTGCTACACTGATGTAAATATATGCCCCATTTGGCCAGTGTAGGCATCTGCACCACACCACTCTGTGGCCTTTGGGTCCAGTCTTGCTTCCATCCCATGATGGGTACATGGTTATTAACTTGGCTGGAGCTGTTTCAGTGATAGGCTCTGTAGCCAGTTGCTTCTCTGTCAAGGTATATAACACCTTTGCAACTTTCCATAGTTGTGACCAGAATCCAATAGGTTGGTGGGTCCATTCAAGCCACCGCCAAAGGCCCCATCCAAAACTATTTTCAGTTAAATGAACATCTAGCTCACAGGGCCTTGATGAGTCCACTTCACTCAAGGTTTTATGGCCTTGACTGTTTACTTAGCAGCAGTAAAAGCAGCTACACATTTCATTCTAGTCCCACCTGATGCCCTTTTGTACCAACTGGTATAAGGGCTTCAGAATTTGTACCAAGTGCAGGATAAACACTCTTCAGTAGCCCAAAAGACCCAAAAACTCTTGTACTGCCACAGTGGTAGGGGTAGGGAAAGCCTGGACCTTGTCTATGACTGCTTCTGGGATAACTTCAGTTTTACCTGACCAGACAACCCCCAAGAACCTTACTGACAAATTGTTCATGCTTTCTCCTATAGATGATGCAACAGTCTAGGAACTGCCCCTTCTAAACATGCAGAAGAATCAGATGTCAGCATTATATCCACACCGTTTGTGGTTTCTTCCATGTGGCCAAGTCCTGGGCTACAAGTCCATGACCAATGGTGGGACTGTGGAAGTATTCCTGTGGAAGGACAGTGAATGTCCACTGCCGGTCTTCCCACATAAAGCAAACTCTTCCTGACTTTTCTGTACTATGTTAATAGAGAAGAGAGCAATAGCAAAGTCCAGAACATAATGATACATCTCTAGTTCATGACTGACTGTGTCCATAAGGGCTGCTATTGTGGGAATAGCAGCACACAAAAGGGGTGTGACTTTATTCAATTCCCTGTAGTCCATGGTCATACAAGAGAAGCTGTTTGGCTTATTCACTGGCCACACCAGGGAATTAAATTGACTGTGAGTGGGCTTTATGATGTCCACCTTCTTCAACTCCTGCAGAGTTTCTCCAATTTCCTCACGTCCCCCATGCAATTTATACTCCTTAGTATTTGTCACTCACCGAGGAACAGGCAGAGCTATATGTCGGTGCTTAGCATGTCTCTTTAGAACTGCGTTTACCACACATACCTTCAGTCTGAACTCACCTGCAGTGGTCTGTAACCACAGGTCTTGCAGGACATCCACCCCAAAGATATATTCAGAGATGGGAGACACGTACACACTATACTTGTCTGGGGGTAAATGCCATATCCCCAATGGGATTTAGGCTTTTTTTACTCTAATTGCCTTCTCACCATAGCCATCTATCATAGCAGGGGTCCCAGGAAAGCACTCAGAGTTGCCATAAGTCAGAAAACATTCAGCTTCTGTGTCTACCAGCATCAGGACATGTTGCATACTCATGGGGGACCAATGAATTGCTAATTCTACATGTGGCCTCTGATACCCTCCATGTCCCCCATGGTGGGGGCTTTGACCCCTCCTCAGTCAAATTGTGATGTCCAATTGTTCTCCTGTGGGGGTGAGGGCCTAGATGGAGCCTGAGTACTCTCCCCCAGGAAGTCTTGCAGGGTGAAGCCACACCACCACTGCCTCCAGAGGGTAGGGTGAGTTGTCACCCCCTACAACAGCAGCCACCAGGGCCTCCTCATCATCAACAGGGGTGTTTCTGGGTATCTCCCCACCATCTCTAGGGACAGCCTATCCAAACATTGCACCCATGAAGACAGATTTAGGGTTCAGAAATCCTTGTCACTACTGCAGGGTTTAACTCTTTGGGGGAAAAGTATGTTCCCACCCCAGGGCAATTAACCTTTGAAGCCAAAATCAGTCAAAGGGAGAAATAAAGTGGAAGAAAGCCGCTTATTGCTTACAGGCAGTCATCCACTTCTGCTCACCCATGTCTCTCATGACACAGCTACAAAAAGGGCCCCACCAAATCTCTTCAGTTGTGGTGTGCACTTGCTACCCACCCCCCTTGTAATCACCTATTAATATGGAGGTGGACTACTTCTCTCCCTTGGAAACACCTATTGATATGAAGAAGCATTAAGTCTAGGTGAGAGATTCTGGAAATACTGCAATTTTACTCACACCCTGGTAACCACTATTCTACTCTCAGTTTCTGAGTTCAACCTTTTTTACATTCCATACACAAACAAAATCATGAATACTTGTCTTTGTGTCTGGCTTATTTCACTTTGCATAAATTCCTCCATGTTCACCCATGCTGTTTCAAATGACATGATTTCCTTTACTTGACATCAGAGAACAGGAAACTGCCCAACAGCTGGCACGCAACAGGAAGATACATTGGTATTTTGCCTCACAGTGTTCACTGTATATACCACTCCCCAACAATCTCGTGAAAAAATGCCTGACCTCTGGCCTTGTTTTTCCCATTTATGGGGTCTAAATGGGCATTTTTTGGATCTGGGATCCTGTTATCCAATATATCTGCTATCCTTCCAAGCTCTTTGTTCCATTCCCATTTATGAGTGTTCTTTCTGGTATATTTATAGATAAAACTTGGAGAGAATAGATCAAAGACTTATATGTGTTATTGCATTGAAATTTATTTATTTGCATATTTGGGGGATATTTGTTTAAACAGTTCTTATTCCATATTTTTTGTAATAATAAAAGGAGAGTGAAATAGGAAAAACATTTGTAGTCCTTGGGTATGTTTCAGGTGTGCTCTAGCCATTAGCAAAGATTCATAGCCATGGATATATGCCCATGAAATTTTTAATAATTTTGTTCTTTATGAAAAGACCCTGGACTACACTCTTGTGTTCCCTTTAGATTTTAGTGGCACACAAAGGCATAAACATTCTATGTGTTATAACTCTACCCTAGTCTCATTTATTCTTTGCATTAGAGGAATCATAAAAATAGCTTTAAATAGATTTATTAAAACCACTCAGCTCTCTAAAAATTGTCATAATTTGTACTTTTAAAAACCCTCTAGCTATTCATTAGAGATCACAAAAGTTGAAAGATAACCAATGTGTTAGATTTTGCCCAATGTGCCATTATAGTATATTATAGTAATAAAGAATGTTGACAAAAGGAAATTCCCCAAATACCTAAAACAAATCCCTTTAGAATGTTTTCAATTCATTGCATATTCATTGAATATCTTTGTCCTAGAAAAAAAATAACTTCTGTTTATCACAAGGCTATATTAATATATCTATTAGGCCAACTAGTATTTAGCTTGAAGTACTTTGTTTACATGTTATTATCTGAGGATATTCAGAAGGCTTCCATCACACAGAAGCTTGTAGGGCTATCACAGCAGTGTGAATAAAACAGCTTGACTACATTGTTATATAGCCATTACACTAACAAAAATGAATGATCATGATAAAATCCAACAGTGATAGAGGACTCCAGGCAGTATATTCACTGTTGGATACACCACTGGAAGATTAAATCTTTCTATAAAACAATTAAAATGATCCAAAAAGAGTTAAAAATTGTCCATGTCCTTTGACCAAGAATTTACCCAAAAGGAAAAAGAAGTTCAGTTTTAAATCATTCACTAAATTTCAGGGTTTTTTTTTTTATATTGGAAAACTGGAAATAACCCAAATCTCACTTACAGGGAATAGTTAGTTAAACTAAAACACATAAACTTCATGGGATTCTGAACATTGGGAAGGTATTTGAGGGTAGCTTGTATTGCTTCCCAAATCTGACTGCATATCATAATCATCAAGGGAGATTTTTGCTTCCTTGTCTGATACACCTTTTCCATAGAAATTCCTTTATTTATCTGAAATTCATGGTACAGAGGTGGCAGATGGGATGGGGAATATAAATGGGGCCACTGGTAATATTTGCTCTTAGAGATTTTTGTGGGAAACTGCATATAAGTGATAATTGTTTGGTCTATGAAGCTGCTCATCACAATGCTTAAGTCTATATTTATTCTCACATGAATGCATGTTCCTGCTACATCAATTCAGAATGAAGAGAATCCTTTCATAATTTTGATGGCATGATGATGAGAGGGTAGTGAGCTCGTTTGTAGAGCAGAAGAGTCAGACATCGTGGCTGTCTATTGCCTGTTTCCCTCACCCCAAATTTGTTAGTAGAACTTAGAACAAATGTGAACAGGGTGTCCTGTTTATCTTGAAGGGGTTAAATAACAAAGGAAGAGGTGTTAAGGTGCTCAGATTTAAGTGCTTTCCGGAACTGAGACTACAGAACTAGGCCCTTTTATGGCAGATTCTCTGCGAGAAGCCATAACTATATGACAAGTTAAAGCCACAGGCACTTCTCCCTTCTCAATGTATGTGGATAACGACGGTGGTCCTGTTAATGTTACGGTTTGTTTACTACCACCTGGCACACAGATTGGCCATTGATTGGTGGACTTTCCAGTTGGAAGAAAAAATCTTACTGGTTCTTTGCTCTCTGACCCTTATTTCTTGTACCCACTGATCAGAGCAAGACAGAGAACTAGAAAGTATCCAGGTCAGAGGTGAATATCTCTGGGAGAGTACCTAGGCACTGGGAAGATATTAAATTAAGCTGACTCATTATAGTATGATTCTTTAGTCAAGCTTCTTTAATTGTATTTGAATCAATTTGAATTACTGTAGAATAGTTTTGGGAAATGTAGCTCTGGAATAAAACTTTATTCATCAATGGCTCGTGGGCAAAGGTTAGAGTGGGTGGAGGGCAAAACTGGAGACCAGAGAGCTGGCACTGAACACTTTGAACATATTCTTTTCCCATGATTAATGACATCTGCAGGTCCTCTACAGTCCATTGAACCCAACTGGAGATGAAGTTGAGCTATGTCAGCCCCAGAGATGCTACTGTGTATGCATGATAACGCCAGTTCACAGGGGAGCTTTTGACATTCTCAACTGTGTGAGACTAACAGCTCCAATTTCTCTCTTATCAGGCAATGCTTCTGGAGGCTGGGGTGGGGTGTGAGCAGAACTGTGAACGAGGCTGGGTCTCAGGAGCAGGCTCCCATCATGGGGGCAGTCTAGGAGGTCCAAACAGGGGGACTGCTGAAAGACAGGTAGAGCAGCCCTCCTGAAGGTGCAAAAATAGTTCACATGAATGGGTGAAGTACGAGAACTTGAATTACAGTGAAGGGTCTGCAACAATGATCAGGCAAAAGTAAGTGGTAGGAGACTGCAAAGAATCCTTGAAGCTAGAGTTCATAGAGTGAGCGGTCTTACTGCAGTCTCTTCTAATTAAAAGAAACTTACATTCTTGGTGAGAAGAAATCAAATGCAGGAATTTTGCTTTTTCTTTTAAGCTAGAAAGGAAAAAAAAATCCCTGCATGTGTGTTTTCAAGCTTTAAGCATTTTCTGTTTTGCTAAAGGTAGAGACTTGAATATACTTTTGGTGCAAATTATGCTTTTGTTTTGGAGGAACCAGAGTAATTTTTTTGTTATGCAAAAGTACAATGGAGACAAACTCCAGACCTGAAGATTTTGTGAGGCATTGTAATTTGAAGGAAGTAAACTACTCTCTGCTAATACTACAAGTGGTCCATATGATAGACAGGGTTGCATAGCTGTGGCTGTATCCTTGACAGAATTATGTCTATTTCAAATGCAGATCTAGAATGAACTATGCCTGAAACTTGCAACTTCATTATATGGACAGAGAACCTGCAAAAAGGATGTGTAGCAAGCCTAATCTTCACCTTGAATTACGGAGAAGAGGCCTTTTCACAAGCTCTGTTTTCTTTTTCTCACATTCCACATCTCTGCTTAATTAGCAACTTCAAAAGTGGTCCCCTCCAATAATATTTAAGAGTATTGTCTCTTCTTCCCTGCTTTTCTCTTAAAGCATCTTGGTTCATTTAATTCACAGAACTTCACAGTTATAAATATATATATATGCTTATTAATATCCTATGTTCATACCAGACTACAAAATCCAATAAGGCAGGACCTGTGACTGTTTAGATAACACTGCATAATGAGGTCCTAACCTCACTTCTTTGATCAGAGTAGCCCTTGTTACAAAATTTGACTAAATGGATAGTGTGCTTATGTGGGTAAAATTGCATTATTTCCAGAATCTCTCACCTGGACTTAGTGCATCTACAAATCAATAGGTGTTTCCAAGGGGTGGAGAGAACTAGTCTACCTGCATATCAAAGTGTATGGGGAGTGAGCAGACACATCGACTGGAGAGGATTAGAGGGGTCCTTTTGTAGCTGAGTTGTGAGAGACATGGGTGAGCAGAAGTAGATGACTGCTTGTAAGCAATAAATGAATTTCTCCCACCTTATTTCTACCTTTGACTGATTTCAGCTTCTAAGGTTGTTTGCCCCAGGGTGCGAACATATTTTCCCACTGGAGATACACCTGGCAGTAACAGGCAGGACCTCTGAACCTGAAATCTGTCTTCATGGGTGCAATGCTTGGGCAGGCTGCCGGGGATTGTGGGGAGATACCGGGGACTCCCCTGTGGATGGTGGGGAGGCCCTAGTAGCTGCTGTGGTGGGGGGTGATGACTTCACCCAGGTACCCCCTATCCATAGGTCTTCCCCTTGGGAGCCCCATTGGGGAATAGGTCTAGGGTAAAGCCTCTCCTAGATGGGTGGACCCCTGGGGAAGGGTGGAGACACTGGAATCTGTGGAATTAGCCCTCCATGATATAGAAGACTGCTTAGAGGCCCTGAGTGGCTGTGTAGCAGTCGGGATTAGGGGATGTTTGTGCCTTGAGATAGTGGAAAGGGTTATCAAGGGGAGAAAAACACTTTGGCATCACTAGGATGAGCTGGGCGATGACCTATGAGATGCTCTTAAGAAAGAGAGACAGTTATTGAGAAGATACATTATCAGCATGGGAGGAGGCAGCAGGCGAATCTGTGTTGAAAGATGCCATTGGGGAGGGGGAGGAAAGAGCAGTGCCTTCAGTCCTGGAGATGAAAGAGGAGATGTCAGGGAAGGATGAATGGGTGGGACCGAAGGCCAAACTGTTGCTGAGGACACCGCCCAAGGCATCAGCCTGTCCTGCATTACAGGCCTGTAACTAAGAAAGTAAAATTACAACAACGGTGGGTTTCTCAGGGGGAGGAGCAGCCCCCTCCCCGGGTTGGGGAGCACTCCATGCTCTGCCCCTACACCCAGGATGAGCTGGTGGACATGAGCATCTAGTTTCATCAGAAGCTATTGGAACCTCTGCCTACATGGCTTTTGCATCTCTGGGATATGGGGGTGGAAAACATTGTTCTGTTTGGTTCTGAAATAGGTAGATGGCTTCCCTGATGTCTCACACTTCCCTCTGGCAGCAGTTGCAAAGTTCCCGTCATACCTCAGGGAATCAGGTGCTTCTGGATTAGCTGACAGCAGCCATCAGGGCAGTTTTGGCCTGATCAGCATGATTTTCCATACTTACTCACTAGCTGGGAAACAAATGTAGAACTTCAGCAGGTGTTACGAGAGTTGTGTGTGAAAAATATTATCTATAATATGGACCCCCAGAACCCCAATGAGAAGTTGTTCACTGGAGGAATGAGAAATCTGGTGTGGCATACAGTTCCCCCATCTCTCTTTGTGTCCCTAGTGACTATTCCTGCACCCCACCCCATAAGGCAACACATAAGTGAGGCTATTCATACTTTACCAGATCTGGGGGAGGTTGAAACAATAGGAGCATGAAAAGAAGTAAATGATATCCTGCAGGGCCTGTGGATACAGACCACTGAAGGTGAGTTCAGACTGAGGGTACATGTGGTAAAGGCAGTTCTGAGGGGACGTGCTCAGCACCTGCCTGTACCTCTGCCTGTAGCTCAGTGGGTGACAAATACTAATCAATATAAATTGCCTGTGGGACACAGGAAATTGGAGAAATTCTACAGGAGTTGGAGAAGGTGGGCATCATAAAGCCCACTCATAGTCCATTTAATTCCCTGGTGTTGCCAGTGAAAAGGCCAGACAACTCGTGGTGTATGACCGTGGATTACAAGGGATTGAATAAAGTCACCCCCCCTTTGCATGCTGCTGTCCCTCTATAGCAGCCCTTATGGACACACTCAGTCATGAACTAGGGATGTATCATTATGATGTGGACCTTGTTAATGCTTTCTTCTCTATTGACATAGCACAGGAACGTCAGGAAGAGTTTGCCTTCATGTGGGAAGGACAGCAGTGGCCATTCACTGTGCTTCCACAGGGATACCTCCACAGTCCCACCATTTGTCACGGACTTGAAGCCCAGGACTTGGTCACATGGAAGAAACTGCAAACTATGCAGCTACCACTACACTGATGATATAATGCTCACATTTGATTCTCTTGCAGATTTAGAAGGGGCAGTTCCTAGACTGCTGCAACATCTACAGGAGACAGGATGGGCTGTGAACAGCACCCAGGCTCAGGGACCTGGTTTGGCAGTAAAGTTCTTGGGGGTTGTCTGGTCAGGTAAAACTAGTTATTTCAGGAACAGTCATAGACAAGGTCCAGGCTTTCCCCACCCCTACCACTGTGGCAGTACAAGAGTTTTTGGGTCTTTAGGGCTACTGAAGAGTATTTATCCTGCACTTGGCACAAATTCTGAAGCCCTTATACTAGTTGGTATGAAAGGGCATCAGGTGGGACTAGAATGAAATGTGTAGCTGCTTTTACTGCTGCTAAGCGGGCAGTCAAGGCCTTACAGGCATTAAGTGAAATTGACTCATCAAAGGCCCTGTGAGCTGGATGTTAGTATAACTGAAGATGGTTATGGATGGGGCCTCTGGCAGTGGCTTGAATGGACCCACCAACCTATTGGTCAAAAGTATGGAAAGGAGGAGAGGTGTACACCTTGACAGAGAAGCAACTGGCTGCTGTGTGCATGCCTTGCTGGCTATGGAGCCCATTGCTGGAACAGCTCCAACCAAGGTAATAACCATCTATTCCATTGTTGTGTAGGTATGAGACTGGACCCAAAGCCATGGAGAGAAGGGGCACAGATGCCTACACTATCCAAATGGGAAACATATTTACAACAGCATTCTGTCTTCTCCACCAGCCCCTTAAGTGGAGAACTCCAACATTCACTGGGGCCAGTGACATATACCAGTGGAAAGCAGGAAGAACTTGCTTTTGAGCCATTTGTAGCTGAGAGTCCTTATCAGGAGGGAAACATCCCTATACCTGAAGATGCTTGGTATGCAGATGGCTCCAGTCATGGGCAGCCCCCAAAGTGGAGGGCTGTGGCTTTCCATTCTAAGACTGAGACAATATGGACGGAGGAGGGAGAGGGGAAGAGCAGTCAACTGGCTGAGTTGCGGACAGTATGGCTCATGGTCACCCAGGAGCCCTCCCCTATAGTTGTGAGCACTGACAGCTGGGCCATCCATCAGGGCTTGACCCTGTGGCTACAGACATGATACCATGCCAACTGGATGGTTGGTCACCAGCCCCACTGGGGGCAAGAGTTTTGAGAGACCTATGGACCTCTGGTCAGACTAAGACAGTTATTGTATATCATCTGAGAGGCCATTTGCATTTGGCATTCCCAGGGGTTAATGAAGCAGGCTCACTGGCCTATGTATGTTGGCGAGAAGGAAGGCCTGCCTCTGATGTAGCCCAAGGGTTACATCAGCATTTGTTGCATGTGTGACAAAAGACAGTGTAGGCTGTAGCCTGTCAGCAGGGCTTGCTGTTGATCTTTGAAGAAGTCAGCTGAGCCCAGAAGGAGTGCCTTGTGTGCTCTAAGAGGGACTTACACTGATTTCTGCAGCAACATGAGATAATAGTAAAGGGGCTGATATCCCTTGTCAGTTGGTACACTGACTATATGGGGCCTCTGCCCATATTGGAAAGGTATCGGTATGCCATGACTTGTGTGGACACAGCTACTGGACTGTTGGTTGCTTTTCCTGCATGTCATGCAGATCAGCAAATGATCAAAAGGGGCCTAGAGCATTTCTGTTGCCTATGGCGGGCCGCAGGTGCTTGAGAGCAGTCAAGGCTCTCATTTTACTGGACATGCATTACAAGAAAGGGTGCAGCAATTTTACCCACAGCCTACCTGTGGGTAAAAGATACAGTGGAAGTTTCATGTACCATTTAACCCTACTGGGGCAGGCATGATAGAGAAGTACAATGGTTTGTTGAAATCTGGCCTGAAGTTGGACACCAACAGTCTACAGGGCTGGTCAGTTCCATTATGGACAGTGCTTTAGTGTTTGAATGAGAGCCCTAAAATGGAACCTTGAGCCGTGTGAACATGCTAACACACATTCTTGCCTCTCCTATGCAACTGTATGTGCAAACCAAAGAGTAGTTACTGAAGCCAGGATAAAGCCAGTAGAGCAACATCCTGCTGCCAGCCCCAACTGCATTTAACCCTAAAGACTCTGTTGAGTGGATGTGGCCCTGGACATTTTGTCACATGTACCAGTGATGGCTGGCTCTTCTGGCACCTTAGGGGAAAGGCTTGGGAGCTGCCCTCTTGTGTGTTCCTGGAGTGAGAGCAGAATGGTCCCCAAAGATCATGGTTGTGTACCCAAAATGACCAGGAGGTAAGAGCATCTTACTGGGAAGTTTTGTTTTATCTTTATGGCCAGTGCATGTACCTCCCATAGTCCTATATGGTGACCCATCTGTAACTCCCACAGGGAGGGGAGTGAAGGTCTGGAAAACTAGACCAGGACGAGATCCCATTCCTGTCACTGTCCTATCACAGGACCACTGTCTTGCATGCCACCTACCTGATGAACAAGATTTGCTTATATTGGTGTCATTAAAACATGTATCTCATCATCCTTTATGTTATTTTCTTCTACAGTCCCTGTGGCCTGGACCCAGCCCTGGCTGTAGCTGCTGCGTGATGATTGCTCTGAACTCCCTACCTGTTCAGGTACTGACTGCCTGTGGAATGGGTGAGCTGTGGACTTAATCTGCATAGGTCTTTGAACCTAGCTGAATCCTCTGGCTTGAGGATTATCATGATTTTATTGATGTTGCTACTGCATCTGGTTATAGTGCTCCAGTTTTCTCACACTGGGGCCATTGTGGAAGACTGAGTAGATTGCAAGGTGAGATTTCTGGAGAGGTGGGCTGTGGGTAAAATTGCAATATCTCCAGAATCTGTCACCTGGCCTTAGTGCATCTCCATATCAATAGGTGTTTCTGGGGGGTGGAGAGAAGTAGTCCACTTTCATATCCATAGGTGGTTATGAAGAGGGTGGGGAGCAAGCATGCACTGGGACTGGAGGGGTTTGGTGGGATCCTTTTTTGCAGCTGGGTTGGGAGAGACATGGGTGAGCAGAAGTAGATGACTGCTTGTAAGCAATAAATGGGTTTCTCCTATTTTATTTCTCCCTTTGACTGATTTCAGCTTCAAAGTTTATATGCCCTGGGGTGGGAACACATTTTCCACTCAGAATTACAGCTTATTAATGAAAATTGACACCATTTTACTTGTCAGAGTGGAATTGCCTATGGACAGTTAGGTTATGTAAAATTTATTCCCAGAAGCTTTTATAAGCCTTATATTCCCAGTCATTTCCTTTGTTTGCAATGATACTGTGCTTTAAGAGAGCCCTGCCTCCTATTTGCCACATTCTTAATGGGATATAAAGATATGCCCAATCTTTCCAGCACTTTTAAAGGAATTGCATGGCATTCTGCTCATTCTTCTTTTGTTCTACTATGATGATACTTTTCTTTCTTCTTTATTTTACTCTTGGGTTTCATAAACAACTCTGAATCCTCTTGCAACTCCAATTTTGGTGTTTGTTTCTGGTTTTCTCAACTTCAACCTTTAGTGCTCTCTAAGGACTTCGGTTTGTACTCAGCCTCTGGTTCCACATCTGGCTCTCTTAGGTGTATTACCCTGGCTTATCTATGGGTCAGATACTGAACTCCAGTACATCTTGTCTGATCCCTGTTTGACCCCCAAACATATTGATTACCCAGCAAGGAAGGCCAGCGTGTTTCTAGCTCCAGTGTTGTATCTTCCGCAAGTAAGTATATATCATGCTGATACTCTAGGTGTCTGCATTGTGATAACACTGTACTCCTCCTCACATCACCTCTTCCTTCCTTTCTCTCTTGAACGTCACTCCACCCGTATGAGATTGCACCTGAATTTTCGAACTTGGGTAAAGCACCACATACGGGGCAGGGGCTTTGGCTTCCTGAGGTGTCTCCGGGACTGGATAATGGAATCCAAACTGCAGGGAAGTTAGTTCTCTACTGTAAGACCAATGTGAAATGGGAGACAGGAAAGAGGTAGGCAAAATTCTCCTCCTTTCTTCCTCCTGTAAACTACTCCAAGGCTCACTTCCTCTTTGAAACCTTTTTGGAGAAATCCTGGATGTTGAGTGGATGTGTGTGCTGAATGATCTGCTTTTTGTACCTTTCTGCAGGTCTGCATGCGACACCCATCTTTCCTGGCTTCATTACCCTGTTTCTCTTACCATGATATCCCATGCTTCCAACTCCCAAAGTTTTGTATCTTAACACTTTCTTAATTGAAGTTTAAACTGGGTTGTATGTCAGAAGGGGTCAGCAGGTCAGAAATTCTAATGAAGGGTAACTAGGATGAACATATGAGGCTAAGTAGAGAAGTAGCACATGCTGAAGTGTGACTTCAAGGGAAATGGCTTACATGATCTCTAAGTAAAGGCTTTTGTACACTTCCAGAATGTATTCCAGTGGGAACTGTGATAAGAGTATGCGACATAGGTATCAACTATTTAAATAAAATAGAATATGCAAAATAACATTTGTAAGTAACATTCTGAGTAATACAGAGAATCTTCTAATACTGTGGATTAATCAACAATTTGAAGGATTTTTTTCAATGAAAATAAACCTCTCTTTTTATTATACAGATTACGTATAATAATAAAGCTATTTTTAAAATAAAGCTGTCATATAAATGTTTGGCTATGACATTTATATATAACAATCCCTGTTTATATTCAGGGATTGGGGAGTAGGGAGTGTCTCTAATTATGATGTGAGACTTAAACAGTGCAACTCCAATTTACCAATGAAAATAAGTCTTTGGGTTTTTCTGCATTAGGCAAGAAAAGGAAAAAAAAGATCCTTTTGTGAAGTTGTGTCATCTAATAGGTCTCTCCTGAATATTACTAGATAAAAGTCTATTTTTGGTTCAAGCAATGATTGACCTCCACTATTCTTACTGTGCCTGAAACACCTTATCCATAGAAGCATAATCAAAATAATTGCCTATGCCTCTAGAGTTCTGTGAAAATTAGATAATGTCAGCAAAAGTGCTTTCAGCTGCTACAGTGGTATTATGACCTTCATTCTACACTTAGAATCAGTCTTAAAATAGTTCCATGATAACCTCTCATTAAAGTTTTTGAGCCAATGATATGGAAGGACAGTAGCTCCAGACCATATTAAATAGCTAATAGGTAGCGTTTGGGGACAGAAAAGAGAAAGAGAACTGCAGAAGGAAGTGGTTAAACTTTTGACACCTCAGTTGGCTAGGTAGGGCATGGTAAAATTTACCCTTCAAATATGTTAGTCTCTCTCCATCCTTCCTTCCTCCCTGCCCCCTCTTTCCTTCCTTCTTTCCACTTAAATATTTATCATGGGACAAAATTATTTACTGTATGTGATTGTCACCAGCCTTTCTTCCCTTCTTCTGCACTTGAAAGGAGATTCTGAGTTGGCTCACTCAGTCCTTTGCCCTCCTCTGCCCTCTGGGAAGTTTCCTTCTTCGCCGGGTCAGTTATTTGGTGGCTTAAATTCAGAGTGGGGAGAGAGGGCAAAGGAGAGGACTAGAGGTGCCCTGCACAAGGGGCTACGGGGTGGATTTTTCCCATGGTGTTTGCAGCTATCAGAAACAAGAACGCAGCCGAGATGAGTGAAGAATGTGCTAAGGAAAGAAACTTTTTAAAAACAAAATTATTTACATCTATCTATTTTAATGGGTAAAGAAAAATCAAGTAAAGAATTGGAGCTATTATGAGATCACTTGGTTCAGAAACTGTTTCTTTAGTGATAAGTGCTTTTAGAACCTAATGTTCTTCAGATGAGTTAGATAACAGGGAAACAAGTAAAAATAGGAATAAGAAGAATAGGAGTCATGTAAATAGTGAAGAGTATAAATTGTTAAAGTTGCTAAAATGGAAATACATAGAAGGTACATTGGGGGCAGTAGGGAAGGAGTCACCATTTCTATGGGGAAGAGGACAATTAAGGGGGCCATAATAAGACCAGTTTTAAAATGTAAAACATACAAAAAACCTTTTTTCCTCATTGTCAAAGAAAAAAATATTAATACTTCAATGATCTTAATTACTGTGACTAAAATATTATATCCCACCTGTTTATTTAGGAGTTCAGAAAGCAAACCATTTGAGGCTGAAATGTTATTTAAAAAAATAGCTTTCTTTGAGATAGTGTTGTTTTTCCAGTGTCTCATCTCACAGCATCTGCAATAATGTGCAATTACTTAAAAAATGAATCACTTGTTTCCAGTCATAGTCATCTCCTGGAATGCAGGAGAGATGCTATCCTGCAGTTCAGGGGTAGACACTGCAGTTTCTTGAGGTGCATGTTAATTATCACCCAACACTGGAGGCTGATCTATAAGCTGGAAATCCACTTGTCAGGATATTGTGGAGGATCACAAATACCAGAGAGCAAGTTGGGCTACAGAAGCACTCAGGTACAATTCCAAGTTATGTGTTCATGGTTTTATGAATATCATTGCTCCAATAGTTATTGTTTTACATGATACTTTTTAAAAATAACTTTTCTTTCTCATAAAAATGCATCTGTCACATACTTTTCAGACAACAAAAGAAAAGGAAAGCAATAATTCATAATCCCTATACCAAGAAGGAGCTCCCTTCTTCCTTTCTTTCCTCTGATATTATATAAAAGGAATAAAGACTAGTATTCACAGCAGAAAGAATGTCAGGGTTCAGATTCCCATTCTGCTACTTACTACCTGCCTGGCCCGGACACATGGCTTTAACTTCTCTGTGCCCCAGTTTTCTCATATATAAAATAAAGACAGTAATAGTGCCTGCCTCCTGAGTGTGTCATGAGGCTTCAATGAGTCAATGTAAAGCATTTTGAAGAATATCTGGCTCATTGTACATGATATGCAAGTACTGGCTATTATTATTAGTGGTTAACAATATAGGCTCTTTAGCCAAACTGCCTGAGTATGAATCCCTGCTCTGCTGTGTGCTTGTGATGTAAGGTCAAAATGTCATGGTTGTGGCCTCATACTTTTTAAAACAGGGGTTAGAACAAGAGTCACTTCTTGGATTATGGTTGAGATTAAATGAGTCAATATAATAAGTCACTTGCAACAAGGGAACACCTAACAGATATCAGCTGTATTATTCATTTAAATGTAGTTTGAATACTTAAAATATATAAGAAGCTATGCTACATATAAGGAAGCAATATAGATAAAATCTTTCTTCTTAGGATACAGACCATTGAGTGTCATACTTTCAACAAGTAAATATTTAAATGTAGTGAGAAATGTGAGTAAGAAGGATGGACAGCTATCAGAAGGAACAGGTGTAGTTATCAGGGAATGTTTCTTTGAATATGTGATGATTTGACTGAATCCTGAGACTGAGTAGTAATTCATAAGGTGGAAGGCAGTGTGTGTGTGTGGAAAGGGTGGCAGGTGGCATACAAAAGGCGGCTGGATTAGGAGACCATTCCACGCAACCTGAGTGGAAAAGATCATGGCACATTTGAGGCACTGGAAACAGTTTCTAAAGCTGAGTGGGTAGCTGGGGAGAGTAATGTGAGATGGACTGCTGATGTAAGCAGGGCACTTACTAAGGAAGGCTTTGAGGACCCGGTAGAGAAGGTCAACCTTTCCAAAGTGTATCAGGTAGCTATTGAAGTCTTTAAAGCTTAAAGTGATACAAACCATGATTTTATATAAAATGATTAAACATTTTAATCATTAGTGTATCTAGTTTTAAATTTGTGGTTATGTGTACATATTCACACATCCATTTATATACCCAACGAGCCCTGGGAAAACATCATTTTTTAATCAGATTTTTTAATTCAAGTTATAGTATCAACATTTCCCCATTTTGTGTATTATTTTTCTAAAATTATTTTTAATGACTACATTGAGTTACATTGAATGAACTATAAATTGTCTAAAAAATATTTTGTTGATAGCTGATAAAGGTTAGGCTGATTCTACTATTTTGATGTAAAGAATGTAGTGCTGAACACATTCCTACTCAAATTCATGTGCTCCTCTCTCTAGGCATAGTGTTTGAACCTAACCATAGAGTATAAATTCTCATAGATTTTCCTCACTGAGCAACCATTTGCTATTAGAATTCCCCCTTTGAGTTCATTGCAATTTGTAGAACTGGTTTGTATAAATACCATGTATATTATCTATATAGTGTTAGATGCTTCAGGGCAGAAGAGATGGACTTGGGCCTGGGGCGGCCATACTAGGCCACGCAGGGCATGCTTGTCTCCTGGCAATTACTTCAGCTGCTGTACCGGGACCTGTGGTCGACTTTCAACTTTCTGTTGGTCAGGCTTCCGGCAAGCCTGTTTGTCCAACCTCTTGTTTGTACAGATGCCCATTTTTTGCGATGATCACCTCAGAAACAAGACACTGGTTTTCTGTTTGGCAAGACTGCTACTATACCCTGGGCCTTCTATCACCTTTACTTTCTGATTCTATAGACCCACAGAAAGAAAATAGTAGGTCCCAATAGTGTTTGATCTCTCTCTAGTGCATAATACTGGTTTTCTATGCATGACACCAAGCAGAATTTCTTCAAAGTTGGTAACATTTAGATGATATTCTTTCCTAATGCTTGTGCTTAACTGGATTTTTGTCAATGTACTTTTCTTAATAAATTTAAATGGAAATCTGGGCTCACATATACATCTTCCCCTAGGTCCATGTAAATGTAAATATTTAATTGTAAGTAATATTTAAATGTTGCTTTTAAATGGCAATAATGAAAAAATAAAGTCTTTAATTTTGATCTGAGGTCCTTAATTATTATGTGGCTCTTAGTCAAGAAGCTCATTGCAAAATGCAACGGTGCCGTGTGACCTTCGGCAAATCCCCTACCTTGTCTTTTACTCAGATTTCTTATTCATCAGTTGAAACTTCTTATAACAAGTTCACTGAAGTTTTGAGATAATCTAGAAGTCTCTACGGCATTGAATATATATTGTACTGTGTAAAATCACCATCTCTCCCAGAATTCTTCCTGTTAGAAAGAGCCTAAGGTTTTCTTTTACTTTGAAAAGCTGGCATGACCTTGATTCTCAACCCATTCATTTCGTTCATAAACACGCGGTTGAACATTGTGGAAGCTCTTCCGTACAGAGAATAATTCATTGCCCTTCAGGAGCTCCGACTGAGAGGGGAGGCATCCAGGTAGCAAGGCCCATCTTAATTCAGCTCGGAAAATGCCACAGCAGATGAGGAACAAATCATTAAAGGAGATTGTGTTTTCTTGTCACACAAACATGTACAATACAGATGAGGTAATGGTACCTTGAGATTCTCAGCTAAAAGGCTATATTTAAACATAGACTTCAGAGGCAGACAGAAAGGTATTTGAATCCCTGGCCCATCATTAACTGGCACTGGCAAAGCCAGTTTCAAACTCTCTAAGCCTCAGTTCCCTTTTCTTGAAAAATAATCAAGGTGTTTAACACCTTCTTAGAGCACTTGTAAAGAAGGCATAGAAAAGCATCCAGCAGCTAGCGGTAGTCGGCCAAGTAGGGATTTTAGTTCTTGTTTGTTTACTTATTAAATATTTACTGAGTGCCCACTAGGTTTCATAAATAAATAGGGGAGTCAGACATACAGTATCCTCCTCACAGGGCTTCGGTTACAGAGTGGGAGAATCAGATAATATACAAATAAGCAAATAAATAACCCCAATAATTGCAGGCTGTGGTAAGAGCCATGAATTAAGTAAGGAAGGTTAATGAGAGGAAATAATGAGGAGGGGTGGATGGGGCAGATAACTAGACAGGTTGGCAGGAAAGGTCTCTCGGTGGACATGCTATTTAAGCAAAACCTGAGAAATGAGAGGAACTAACATGGTTGGTCAAAAGGAAGATCATTTCAGGCAGAGGACAAACACATTTCTATTTCTTCCTCCCTTCCCCCTCTTCTTTCTCATTTTCTTTCTTTTTTTTTCCATCTTCTTTATAGAGGGGATCACCATTAATACTTGAGGACTTTGCATTCCTGGACTGTTTTGTTTTGTATACCAAAGACCAGTTTTCATTGTTAAAAATGAAATTAACTGGGGTATACAAGGTATGCTTTAGAAGTCTACCATTGAGATAGACTTTACCAAATGATTTTAGAGATTGATTCTGTGATTCTGAGTAAAGATATACAGTGTACTATATAGTGTTTCTCAATCTTTATTTTTACACTTTACCCCCAAATTGCTTTTATTAAGCAATAATGAGCTTATCTATTTGTTATCAATAAAAACCATCAATGCCAACTGAACTAGATCCCTAATTGAGGAAATTCCAATTGCGGGCAGAATTTTAATCATTCTCTGTATTACCTAAGGTAAGCACATAGTTTCAAAGGCTTCCATTACATAAAAAAGAGCTCAAAGACTTTTTTTTAACTGCATCATGAGGACTCAGAGGTTTGGAGTCCCTGAGGAAAAACCCACTAGTTCTGGAGATAGGGTTCTAGAGTTAGACATCTAGAATTAAAACACTCTTATTTCTGGCTTTTAATCTTTCCTCAAGATGATGTATGCATATGATTTTGGATAACCCTTTTAATTTTTAAAAAATACTCAGCATATCAAATATCTACTCTAGACATTCAAGTTTGGATGTAAGGAGCCAGTCTGGCACTTGGAGTAAGGCATGTCTCAAGCCACTCCTTCTCACCTACTGATTTAAATTTGCCTTCTTTTTCCACTTAGGTTATAAATCCTCGAAGGCACAGATCATGTCTATTTTTTCTTATCACTATGTCCCATACACACATAATAGGTAGTTCAAATTTTTCATGATTCAAAAATGTGTGCTATTTATCATCCTCTAGCCTGGGTCCTTTGTGGTAAACATGACTCTCCACTTGAAGTCTTCCTGGGATGCATTCTTTCTTACTTTTATTTTCTCAAGAATCCTTTAAAGCACCCTAATGAAAAACAGGTCAAATTGTAGGTACTCTCTGACTCTATTTATCTTGAAGTTTTTCATCAGTTTCAGTTTAGAAGTCTAGCTTTACTTGACCTTCCATGAAACTTTTATTATGTGAGCATTTTAATATTTAATACTCTATCTTTCAGGTTTTTTCCATTTGTTTTACATTTTATTGGAGGCTTATAGGGAAGTGAAAAGGTCAAAACAAAGGAACAGCCTGGTTGATTGCAAGTGCCCTAAATAAGAGGTTTCTTTTCATATCAACTTAGAAAATCCTCTTAACTTCTTAATGTAGACATCTATCTCAAGTCTAAGGGACCCACTTGATCAATCAACTTCTGGCTGAACTAGATTCCTCATTTAGGAAATTCCAACTGCAGGCAGAATTTTAAAAATGCCTGTATTACCTAGGGTAAGCACATAGTTTCAAAGGCTTCCATTTCCCACTGCATTGTGGGAAAGGCAGACAAAAATCCCTGACTCAGGATTTCTTAACTGACTTCCACTTATGTGAATTGCTAGATTAACCTGTCCTATCCATTCGTCTGTAAAATGCACTGAGGGATGACTCAGCTAGTAGTCTGTATGTTCATTACTACTGCTCCAGGTTGTTTGCTGAGCATGATAAAGTTGTATTTGTTCACAAACCTACTTATTTTAGTTGTTTTGTTAGAATGTAATTAAATATTATGTTAACTGATGATATATGAATGCACAAGGAAAATTATAGTTTGTATTAAAACCAAATTATTGTGGTAATGGTATGCATGTATGCATATTAACTCATCCAAACTGTATGCATTAAATATATGTAATTTTTTTTGTATGTGAGGTATACCTCAATAAAGCTTAAAATATACTTAAATAATTATAAAAAAATAAATTAAAAGGTTTGGAAAGATTCAATAAAGTTAGCTTCCTAAAAAATTAGGTGTAGATAACACAGCTGTAAAATAATGGAAAACTCCTACAAATACAGAAAATTTTTTTCTTAGATTGCTTCAAAAGTATGATTAAGTTCTTTAATCACATTAAAGAATGTAGAAATTGTAGATGACACATTATTGGTACACTTTAGTAAAAGATGGCAATGGAACCTCATCAGTGGATCAAACCAACAGACAATAAAACAAAACTTTGGTTCTAAAGCCATAAAACATAGGAAAAAGTCTCCCTGACTTTGGTCTTGATAATGATTGCACTAAATGCACACTAAAAGCACAAGCAACAAAAGCAGATTTCATAAATGGAACTATATCACACTTAAAAGCTTCTGCATAGCAAAAGAAACCATCAACAAAATGAAAGGGTGCAACCTATGGAATGGAGGAAACTACTTGTAAATCATACATGTGATAAGGGGTTAGTATTAAAAAAATATAAAGAACTCATACAACTCAATAGTAAAAAGCCAATCTGGTTACACAATGGGCAGAGGAACTGAATAGACATTTTTTCAAAGAAGACAGACACATGGCCAACAGGTACATTAAAAGGAGCCTGGTATCACTAATCATCAGGAAAATGCAAATCAAAACCACAGTGAAATGCCACCTCACACCTGTTAGAATGACTATCATCAAAAAGATAAGAAGTAACAAGTATTGATGACATTGTAGAGAAAAAAGAGCATTTCTGCATTATTGGTAGGAATATAAGTTGGTACAGCCACTATGGAAAACAGTAAGGAAATTCCTCAAAAAGTTATAAATAGAACTACCATACAATCCAGCAACCCCACTTCTGGGTATACATCCAGAGGAAATTAAATCACTGTCTTGGAGAGATGTCTGCCCTCCCATGTTCATTGCAGCATTATTCACAATTGCCAAGATAAGGAAACAACCTAAATATCTATCAATGGATGAATGAGTCAAGATGATGTGGTATGGTATAGATATATAATGAATGAAATATTCAGCCATAAGTCCTGATATGGCAACAATATGGATGGAACTTGAAGGCATCATGCTTAGCGAAATATGTCAGACAAAGGTAAATACCTTATGATCTCACTTATATGTGGAATCTAAAAAAGCTGGAGTCATATAGAGAGTAGAATGGTAGTTACCAGGCGTTGGGGGGTGGGGGTGACAGAAACGGGAAGATGTTGATCAAATGGTGTGAACTTCCAGTTATAACATGAGTAAGTTCTGAGGATCTAATGTATCCCATGGTGATTAACTAATAATATTGTATTATAGACTTGGAAATTGCTAAGAGAGTAGATTTTACATGTC